>NC_042286.1:11153084-11802743 GCF_901000725.2 Takifugu rubripes | reverse complement strand
AGGAAAAGCGTCGGCGCTCAGTATGCAGATGAGATGAACGCGCGCTCTGCTGCGGCAGCTCTGTGTTCTTCGGTTCCTCATCTGCTCAGTACAACCACCATTAAAGTTAAAGAGCACTTCAAGAAACACCAGTTTGCAGATGGGAACGGTTTGTTTGAACTAGTTTGAGGTTTTTATTGTTCATTCTTTGACGACTTTCATTAAAAAACAACTTAATAAACTGACTATTATAGAAGCAATGGCTAAAATGTGGACTCAACTCTTCAGAACTTCCATACAACGACTACTTTGAGTACTTTGGACCCGACTTCAAGCTGCACATCAGCCCGTCTAACATGACCAATCAGAACACCAACGACTACCTGGAGAAAATCAAGTGAGTCCTGGGAAAATCCCATTTTCAGTTATCTGTGACTTCCTGACGCGAGCCTGGTGCCGTCCTGTGTCTTCTGGGACCTTTCACGTCGTGTGAATCCACCTCGGGTTTTTGTCTTCCAGGCAGCGCCTGTTCGAGAATCTGCGCATGCTTCCTCACGCCCCCGGCGTCCAGATGCAGGCCATCCCCGAAGACGCCGTGCAGGAGGACAGCGGAGACGAGGAGGCGGAGGACCACAACAAACGCATCTCCAGTAAGTCCCGTCCTCCTCGCGCACAGGCGTAACCCTCCGATCCAGCTGTGACATTTGAACCGTCTGCTGACCTTCAGTCCGCGCTCACGACAAGAGGATAGCGTGCGAGGAAGAGTTCTCCGACTCCGAGGACGAGGGAGAAGGAGGCCGGAGAAACTCGGTCAGCTTCAAAAAAGCCAAGAGGGCCAAAACAGAAGGAGAGAAGGAGGGAGAAGAAAAGGAGAAGAAAGGTGAGGAGGAAACAAAAGGTATCTATGATTTTCTTCTTCATCATCATCATCATCTCAGCCGACTCGTTCCGTCTCATTAAAATGGGAATGACGTGATTTTATGTTCATGCAGAAGTGAAAGAAGAAGAGAAGGTGCCAGAGGAGGAGAAGATGGACACCTCCAAGTGAGCAGGCGCACAGTCAGGATTATCCAGGAGCTTTTCCAGAAACAATAATCCTCTTCCTCCCTCCGGCTCCTTTAGGCCCAAAGAGGAGTCCAAGACACCGTGAGGCCGTCCGCCGACGCTCAGGACGGCCCCTAAAGCTCTGGCGCCTGGCGAGGTGGCGTTTGGAGGACCCAGGACTTCACCTCTGTCAGGAGACCACCCGGTTTCCCCACCACACCTCCTCCACCTGGCCGCTAACGGCCCGAAACGACGTTTTCTTCTCTTTCTAGCGCTCCCCTTTTCTACGCTCTGGTTTCCTTTCGTGAAGCAGCTCTGCAGAAAGACGGACCAGGTCTGCTTTTATATATCTGATGGATTTAATTTATTTAAATCAGTGGATATTTTGGTAACTTTGACTCCCGCCTTTGTGTCTGAAGATTTATTTGAAGCATGTTTTGACAATAAACGCCTTTGTACCTAAGTGGTTAGAGGATTGTGTACAGACCATTTAAATGTCATATTTTAGACCGCCATTAGTATTTGCCAACGTTTTAGGGCTTATTTTTTGCATTCTTGTCAAACTTTTAAGGATCCCATGCAGAAATTTCACTGAAGCAGTTTCTACAAACGGACGTGATGGATTCGTTTATTGTATATATATTTGTACGTTTTTCACAAGAGAGCATGCAGGTGTCACTGAAACTTCACCACTTTCAACTCCAATAAAAACTCCATGAAAGTTCGGCTTTATCGATAACTTGGTTCCTTTTTTTTTTTTTTTTTTAAACACACAATAAAAATAAAACGGCTGCGGCCTTAAAAGCCTCTTTTTGACAGTTTGTGCGTCACAAATGAAGCTGTGTCCGGGTTCTGCGGGTCAGAGCCAGTCGCTCTGCTCCGCCGCGGCGCCGGAGTCCAGCAGCTCCTCCTGCTCTGCAGGCTCAGCCGCCGTGTCGCTGTCCCCGTCCTCCGCTGGGGGGCGAGGAGGAACCTCCACCGCCTTGTGGATGCGCACCTGGGGTTTAGGAACGAGAAGCAGACGGCTGAGACGGCGCCATCTACCATGCGGGCGCCAAATCCAGTCCCCCAAGGCTGAAGTGAAGCCGGGTTTTCTGTCCTGCCGGGTGCTTGCGGGATCCAGTTAAAGTCCGCGGTAGAACAGAAGACCCGGCTCATCTTGGAGGCCTGGATTTGGGCCCCCTGATCTTCAACATCCTAACCGTCATTTTTAACACCCGATAAAAATCATTGTTGGTTTTTGTTCTGATTTTGGGATTAGCTGACCCACCACTGAAGGATGTTCTCTTTTCTTTACAATCTCTTCAAAATACAAGTTTTGTTATTAAACATTAACTAAAAACTATTAAACGCCCCAATGAGCGCACTATTTAGGGAATAGGGAGTGATTTTGGGCACATTGTGTTTTTCTTCTGTTTGGATAATCTGACTCCAGAACTTTGGAATGTCCATAAAGATGCTTTATTAATTTGTATCTGTCCTCCATGCATCACACTCCCCTCATCATCTTCACCTATAAGACCAGTGATGAAGAGTCTTACCCTCCTGGCCTGGGTGGGTTTTCTCCTGCATGGACACAGGTAAAGGAACGAACAGCAGACGGCAGAGCAGCGGAAGGAGAACACCATTTCCACTACGCACATCAAGATGAGAGGAACCCACAGGATAATGGTGGTGCTCTGGTAGGGAAACAAGCACACCCCATAAAATTCGATCCTGAGTCTTAGTTTTTTTAAAGAAAATTTAAAAACTTACGTAGAGCCGTGTCGGGTCAAAGGGGCATTCGTACGTGATGCTGGAAGACGAGTCGGCGTCGTCAGAATCCTTAAAGTTGCACTGCTTCAACAGGCTTTCTCCTTGGTAAATAATGGCTTCCACCACAGAAACCGACAGGGCCACGGCGGCGGCGAGCGCGATGAGGCCCGCCAAGAAGCCAAAGACCAGCAGGACCCACTGCTGCGGGGGCGAGATCAGCGGGACATTCATGAAATCCACCTTGTAGGTTTAAAAGCCATGTATCTACCGGAGCAAAGTCCACAAGCAAGTATGTGACACACACAGTCATTCACAAACAAGACGAGTTCTAACAGGAGCCAGGTGAAGAGAGAGCGGCAATATTTACCAGTGTCCTGTTTTTCTTGTTTTTGGACAGAACAATGGCCACTATTCCACTGATGATTCCCTAAAGGTAGAAAACATCAAGTCAGTCATTTATTCATACGAAACTACGCTGCAGCATGTCACAGTTTAAAAGACCACAACCCTCACAGGCAGAGGCCACGCTAGCTTTAGTTAGCTAATGCTAAATCTAGTCACTTACCAACAGGCCTGCTACGATGGCGATGACATTAGAGACGGCATACACCATCATGGGGGCCTGAACTCGGACGGTGATGTGCCTGTACACGACACCGTGCACCAAAGCTCCCAGCAGGAAGTTGACGTGGCCCACCAGCACCAGCCCCAGGCCCATCTTCATCAGGGCCTTGTTGTCCTTGAGGGTGGCGCAACATATTCCTGGAGGAGGGGGGGGGGGAAGGGGGAAGGGGGTGACCCCTGGACTTAGACAAGCGCCTGAACCCCACATTCATGGAGGTAAACTTGTTACAAAGGGGCTGAGACATTTGCAATCCTGTTATGTGTACGGTGAGAAGCCCCCTGGCAGGGCTGAGGGGGCCGCAGCAGAGAGGAAGTAGACCCGTGCTGAGCGCATCATGACACCGCCGGAGAATGACGGCGTGACAACTATCACCCCGCCCTCCCTGCGGAGGCGACGCATGACCTCACCCGATGCACAACACCAAGGGCCACAGACACATTGAAGAGCCTGGCCCATGTGTGTCTGTGCTGCGTGAAGCTCATTCCTCGGTGCAGAGATAGATCCCCCCACCCCGCCGTACACAGAGAGAACAAAGCATTGGGTGTGGTGTTTCACGTTGGGCATCACCATATCTGTCCTGAGGGGTGGGGTGGAAACCTTCTCAACCAGGCAGGTGCAGGAAAACTCTGTTTATGGTCATAATATTGTGATTATAATGTCGGCTAACACTCTGGTCCCCATGTTGGTGTTCTACAATGTAACACTTTGATCAAAGAACCCCATTAAAGTATCACTCACTCTTTTCAACAATTATCAGGACGATGAGCTGCTATGTCATACCTGATAGTTATTACATGCTTAAGGTAAATCTTAATGATAAAGGGTTAGAATGGAACACCTACCACTGTGCTACTCCACATATCGATCAAGTGATCAGGCTGTTACATTCCATCGTATCAATGAAAATACAACGGGCATTAATATAATGTTTAAAAAGACTGCTGTAAACATGAATGTGACGCAATCAAAGATATTTGAGAGCATATCATTTTCAGCGCGTATCTTCCGAGAGCCGCGAACGCACCACACCTTAAAACTTCAGGACGTGACGTTTCCGCTCGTTTCTTAGATAACACACAAACAGGCCAGAAACTCACCGGACTGTACCATTATTCCTCGAAATGAACCTTCACATCAGTACGGCTCTATAAGTCTCATTTCTGACAAAGTCGGTGACGTCCCGCTTCTCGGAGGGCCGTTGTCGTCTCTCCTTGCTCACCTGCGGGCAGGTAGGCCCCGCCCACCGCCTCCGTTCACAGAGGCTCCGCCCCAGAACACAGTTTCATACCTACAATTCTGAATTCATAAAGAGTCAAGAATACGAGAAAAACACGTATTAAAATCTGGTTTTGTGTGTGTGTGTGTGTGTGTGTGGGGGGGGGGGGGGGGGGGGGGGGGGGTTGTTGTGGACATTCAAATATCTAACTAAAGGGACTATTTATATTAATCTGTTATTATAGCTATAATATGATTTATAAGGTGGTTTCTTCCTAATACAGGTAACAGAGTACCCATACTGAAGACATTAAAATGTATTGGTTTTTTACACCCCCGCCCCCCCCCCCCCCCCCCCCCAAAATAAATAAATAAATAAATAAGTAAAATGCTGTAATTTCCTAGAATATGATACTTTTACTTAAATCTTGGGGTTTGGGGGACTTTCTTTGATTTATCAGCACAAAATTGGAGATTTTTTTAAAATTCAAAAAAGCAATAAGTTACTCTGTCAAGCTTTTGCTAACAATGTGCATTTAAGAAATTACATAAATAAAATTAACTAGCTGTTAATTAGTTGCTTAGAAGAAACTATTTCCTTCCTGACAAATCGGCATTATAATCTACACAGCTGCTTGTGATGCTTAATTGCTATCACCTGTCGATGGCTCCGCCCACCACACCTTATTTGTGGCCACCAGCTGCCAGCTGCTGACCAGAGACCCTGAGACACTTTGACTTTTGCCATGGGGACGGCAGAGGTGTTTCTCTGTGTTTTTGCCGGCTGCTTTGTCGCTGCTCGCGCAGTGATAAACCAAGATGGAATGTTTCCTCTGCATCACCCTGGATTTTTTGAAAACCTCTTTCTGTTTGACCAAAACTTTGACTTTCCCCAATATGACACCATCTTCAGCTCCAGCCAAACCCAGAGGCCCGTCTTCCACATGCTGGGGCAGCTGCCTTCCATCTCGGGCCTTCCCAAAGTCGAGGTGTTCTGTGATGAAGCGATGCTAAGCGTGCTAGTGGAGAAGAGAGCAGGCCATGTGGTGCTGACTGCAGATGCGCTGCAGCTGGGCGATAACTGCTATAGCAACCAGGATCTACCAAACCAGCACGCCTTTATTTATGGCGTCGATGAGTGCGGAACCGCTCGAGTGGTGAGTGGCTCAAACTATTTCTGTTAAATTTCCCAACACTCCAAGTTTAGACCCAGCTGTGTTGCAGGTGGAAAACGGCGTGGAGGCATTCACAAACACACTCTGGATAAATTGGATGAAAGACCAAATGTGGGGATCGGTTTCTTCCTCGGTGCACCTCAGCTGCGGCCACAAAAGGTGCATTTATTAAAACATCGACATCAAAGGCTGTAAATAAACCATAAATAACTGTCTTCACAGGCTGTTTCCTCATCCAAGCGTCTTTGTCTCAACACATCCAGACGAGGGCGCTATGACAAGATTTAACTTTAGGGCTATGAATGGTTCGTGGTCAAGGTTTTGATGCGTTTAGGTTGTCGGCACAAATCCAACATTGTTGTTCTTCAATCACAGCTTCCTGGACTGGCCAGGCAGAGTCTATCATCTACGAAAGGGGACAGTTGATCCACTTCCAGATTTCTGCCAAAACGGGGCCTGAACAGCAGCTTTTCATCCAGTCCTGTTTTATCTCTGCCTCCGAGGAGCCTCATTCCCGAGGGAGACATGCCATCGTGACAAATAAAGGGTATGACCGGTGCCAATGTTCGCTTTTGGTTGCAACCACCCGATACTGTTCCTGTGCTGCAGGTGTGCAACTCTGCTGGATTCTTATTCTGCAGTGCGGTTTGTGGCCTCCAAGAGGCCCGATGTGACTAATTTTGTTCTGAACACATCTTACATCATTCCTGAGGTGAGTTTATCTTAAAAGGTTAGCTTTGTTTTTGGTCTCCTACTGTTGGTGATCTGTGATCTCTCCTTCCAAAGCCATTCATCCACTGCACCGTCCTCGTCTCAGACCTGGGCACCACACCTGGCTCAAAGTCCTGCAATTATGATGTGACCCAGTTCAGGTGTCTGTATGCACAGTCTTCCTTTCCCCCCCCCCTTTGATGCTTTTAGGTAACCCAAGTGCTTCTGTTTCAGATGGGAGGACCTGAGCGGAGCCAAAGATGTGTGCGCCTGCTGTGGCTCAAGGTGCAGAGGCCTGTCACTCAAGAACGTTCCCGATGGTCCGTATCTTAATCCTTTGCCTCAGTAAATTATTTCTAACCTGTTTAACCTCATGTCTACCCTATCATTTCAGAGGCGAAGGCTGTCCTTACAATTGGCCCATTTGTTGTTAAAGATGTAAAGAGTCCCCTGCATCCTCCTGAGACCTCTGAAGCTTTTGACAATGACTTGATGCAGTCTGACAGTTCAGCAGCTCTAGATTGGGTCGGTTCTGAGGTATCAGGAAACCAGTTTGCTAGCACACCTGGGGACGTGGTGGTCGTAAGTCAAAATCCAGCTGCCGCACTGGCTCTCTGGCTACCTGGAGAGCTAAAGGAGGGTTTGGAGCAGGCAGATGACTTTAAGGAACAGGTGGAAAGTCATACGCTAAAAAATGACCCATTTGGGGAACAAGACTCGGTCCAAAAGCAGGAGTCTGAGAATTCAAATGCAAATGAGTTTGATATTTTTGCCAAGTTGGTAGAATCCCCAGCAAAAATCTGGCGGGCAAAGATTGACTTGTTTGGTAAAAGGTCTGCAGGAGAAGATGGTCTGCCTCCTGAGGAGGTCCCTGACATGGATGACTCGGAGGCTCTCTCTGAGAGGCAGGTCGGGCCTGCAATTCGGTCCAAGCTCAGGTTTTCCAAAGGGACGGATGGATCACAAACGCTGAGTTATGAGGAGGAGGTGCTGAGAAAATCTGACGATGAAGGTGATTGTGCAATGAAGAAACGGGGCCGACGAGGATTGCGATCAGTGTTCCTGGATTTGATCAGGTAAATTGACAAGTTTATTCGATGAAGCGAAGGATTTACAGCGACTGAACATTTTTTTTTTTTTTTCTTTTTCCTCAGGAGACTTGACAAAGCGGAGTAAGACTGGCAGAAAAGTGAAATAAACTATTAAATCATATTTGTGTTTGGACTTCTAAGTTTTTGAAGGCTGTTTGCTGGGACAATGGGAGCCTATGGCTGACGTATGATTCTGAATAACGGCATATAGATTCAATGAAATCATATTGACTTGAATAAAATGTAATGTAGGTTCCACGCTACACCATTGCATCTCACCCTTAGTTTCTCTCATGCAGAATATTTATATTTAAGATTTGTCCTTGAGCCACCGATGAGTGATTCACCCACGTCCCGTTAATGAGGAAAAATGACACTTATTCCAGACGCGTTCTCCAACAATTCCCGTTTGCTCCTCACAAACTTGGCTGCATGCTCTCTGCAGCTCTCCCCACCCAGATGTCGCTGTAGGGATCCGTGCTGTGTAGTTGGGGCGGTATCTGCGGTGCGCTCTCCCTTTTACGCCGCATGCTCCGTGCGTGCGTCTATGCACAGTTTGACCCCGGTCACAGCTTCCTCCACACCAGCCCTCCCTATAAAGTCCACACGCGTCTCCCCACGCAGTCTCTTTCGCCGGCTCCAAAACAACCGTGAGCGTCGAACTCACCGTTCTTGAAAATTTTTAAAATAAAAACTATATAAAAAATATAAAATCTACAAAAAATCTCAATCTAAAAAAAAAAAAAAAAGAAAGTATCTCGGATGTTAAAAGAAATACAAACGTTGAAAAAAAAATAGCAAAAGAAATAATTACATTAAAAAAAAATAAAAATCTAAACGAGATCAGGCTTGACCGCGGAGGTGAAGATATTTGAAGAAGACGTGGTTTCAATTCAGTTTTGCCAGGTTTGATATTTTCTCACCCAGCTGTCGGTGTGGACCCACATTTTAAAAAGACTTTTTTTTGAAGAAGTCTTTGCTTTTGTGAAGACCCTGATATGAATACAGCGGCGGGGAATTATCCGATGGCTTCTCTTTACGTTGGCGACCTGCACCCCGACATCACGGAGGCTATGTTGTACGAGAAATTCAGCCCAGCCGGCCCGGTGCTCTCCATTCGGGTCTGCAGAGACATGATCACCCGGCGCTCCCTCGGATACGCCTATGTGAACTTCTCCCAGCCCGCTGACGGTATGTAGAACACGCGTTGCTCTGAGCAGATGTCACGACCTGTGTGTGCACTCCGACACATCAATGCATTTAAAATATTAAAGTAATATTACGCAGCCCACAGGACAGTGGTCTTTCAGACGACTTGACCCACATAAGCTCGCCCCAGTTCTTGTATATTCTTAGTAATATATGTCAGTGTAGTGAATGCAACTCCCAGTTTTTTTGAACGTTGCATGCAGGTTGTAGAATCTTCTCACTTATTCCGGCGCCCATTTAAAGGGTGACATTGAAATCCTCTGCACTGTTCTGTAAAACCAGGAAAAGACACAGGAACAGCTGAGCTGTAAGCACCACCTGCTCGTCGTTTACGTGCAATGTTCATGTGCAGCAGTGTTTTAAGAGTTTCTCCTTGCTGTGTTGGGCTCAATTTCAGCTTTAATGTGACCCGGCGTGATTAGATTTGTCATCCCCAAAACACAGACTGGCGGCAGAAGTGGGGTTGACTTGTGGTCATGACGTTTGATCCATTTTCTTTCCAATGCTTCGGCGGCACCGAAGCGGTGAAGAGTCGTAACAGGTGTTGCTGCTGGATGGCCTCTGAAGTTGCCAAAATAGTGCAAATGTCCCATTTCTTGGTCAAAAACCTAAAGACCTGGGACAATGTCTGTCAGAAGCCCACCAAAGGTTGGTCATAGCAAATTAAAAAAAAACCCAAACCAGTTCCCTTCCAGGACAACAGCGAGTAAATATAACAGTCACAGCCGTAATGGTGGGACACTGTGGGGGAGGGGTTTCTGTTGGTGGGCTATTTCACACGTCGACCTCTCAAGAGCCTTTTGGGCCTTTTACTTCCACCCTAGAAAAGGTTGCAGGAAGTACAATCAGAATGGTGGGCGTGCGTCGGGCCGTCCTCGTGGGCGGCGGGTGGCAGCGGAGGAAGCATCAGCTCGCCTTGGATCGCTCCTCGTCCAGGCCGTGTGTGTAAACACTCCCTGGTGATTCTCATTCTTGTTGAACATATCTCTTCCCCATCAATGGCAGAGAACGCTCTCCACGCACCCCATGCCAGCAAATACCTCTCAGGACCCCTCTCTAAATATAGAAGACTTGTTGAGCAGCCTCAAACCTGCCTGACCCGAATTAATTCAAGCCGATGCTAAAACACTTAAAATGAGTTTCCCTAGCGCTATTTTATTCGGTGGCTTTTGATGAAGAATTCACGACTATGTCAGTAGTTACACTGCTTAGAAAGTCTCTCAGACCTGTTTTAAAACATCAGAATCCCATTGTGGACCTTGTCTGACAGCACTCGCACACCTTTTCTGAGCACCCTCACGCTGTGAAGTCCAAATGGGACCAAACTGCCGATGTCAGCATACGCAGGGCAGATCTGTTTTGTTTACCAGACATTTTTTAGCTGGAAAGCTCGGCCGCGTGTCCGTTACTGTGGAGCGACCGAACAAAGGGATGTTTGGCACATGCGCCCCCATCGAGGTGGGAGCACATATGTGTGTTAGAGCTGGGGGGGGGGTGAAGCGGTTAAACTAGACCCATGACACCGAAACCCATTTGGTGTATCAAAGGGCTCCCTGTGTTCCTGCTGGAACCGGCTGAGGTGTGAAACAGGAACGGCAGCATGTGGTGAGTTTGAGAAGGAAGCCATGTGTTGCAGCTGCCCCCCCCAACAGCTGCTCCAGCACCCACATGTCTGCTTGTGAACCCTGCCCCACGTGCTGTTTTTGTAATGTACACAGAGGACAAATTGCAGTTGGACCTGTTTTTCCTCTTGGAATGATGTTATTATGAGGTAATTACAAGTGTGTAATGTAAAAAGATGGTGTTTAAGACTTGGACACGTATCACAACAGCCTGTGCCTCACACACCTATGGCTGATTGACTGTTTGACGCGAGGCTCTTATGAAAACACTCATTATTTGTTCTCTCCTGTCAGCTGAGAGAGCCTTGGACACCATGAACTTTGACGTGGTCAAAGGGAAGCCGATCCGGATCATGTGGTCCCAGAGAGACCCCTCCCTCAGAAAGTCCGGAGTGGGCAACGTGTTCATCAAGAACCTCGACAAGTCCATCGACAATAAAGCGCTGTACGACACTTTCTCTGCATTCGGCAACATCCTCTCCTGCAAGGTAAGAGCGCCGTCCATGTCAACGAGGGACTGTAAAGTGTTGAATGTGTAATATCTACATTTTCCAGGGGTTAAAACTGTCCTAATTGCATTGTGAAATATATATCATACATACAAAAGGGGATCATTTTTCATTTTCAACCAAAAGGTGATTTATGGGTCTATGTTTTCTCACGTATCCCTCCGCTCCAGGTGGTGTGTGATGAAAATGGATCTAAAGGCTACGCTTTTGTCCACTTTGAGACTCAGGACGCCGCCGACCGTGCCATCGAGAAAATGAACGGAATGCTTCTCAATGACCGCAAGGTGTGAGTGTCCGATCATGTAGGGAACCGTGGAGGGGGTGTTTACTTTAGTATTCCAAAGGTATCGCGACGCTGATGTCTTGGTGGAAAATCGGCGGCTTCTCAACCTTTTAATCGTGGTCAATACGCATTTTTCATTCGTCAGTTACTAGTTAGGAAGTAGCACCGTTTGATTTCATCCATAACACAAATTCAATTCAGTTACACGTCAGAAAGGTGAGGGAAAAGGAGGAACGACCCAGTTTGGAAAGCTAAAGTCAGAGAATTTAGGCCCGCAGCAGTTATTGGATCACCAAAGTAGTTCCTCGCTCTTTAAGTGGACAGGAAGTGCAGCGTTTACTGGGCTTGTGATACTAGCATTCATTTTTTTAATGAAGTAAACTGACTGTTTGTTTGTGTCTTCTTTTAGTTGTTGAGTTTGTGTGTGAATAATCGGACTAATAAACTCATCTCTGGCTGTCTCCAGGACGACTTCTAAATAACTTGATAAATAACAAACTATAAGCTCTGGCCCGTTCTTATCTTTCCTACCAGACGCCTTTTCTGTTGCCTCATTTTTCCACTCGCTGGCCGCCCATCTTGGAGCGTCTGTTTGTGCGTGTGTGTATGTGTGTGTGACCATGCTTGTGTGTTTTAGTGATGGATCCAATGCAGCAATGCAATACTGGATGGCAGAAGGAGAGAAAGGTCATCACGGAAAGGTATATAAGATCATTTGGTCATGCTCAGCTTTCCTTTGTACTGTGAGACTCTGTCCCTCCTCTTCTCTCCATCCACATCCTCATCGGGTTTTTGGACCAAGATATAAGATGGTTGTCTCTGTTATGTGGAGCATGTTGAACAATCTGCCTGCCTCAGATGACATTAACATCATTTTTTGGTTGGGTCACCCCTAAAACGATGAATCGCGGACTGATAGCAGCTGTTTGTGTATTTTTTACCTGTTTTTTGTTCGGGAATGTCTTTTTACTCACCGTCTTTGCCTGGTCAGGTCTTCCTCTGTCATTTCTGTGCGTGGAAAGATGGATTAGAAGGGTTTTAGATCGCAGAGTACGGGTTAAAGGAGGCGGCTCCTTGCTTGGTTTCTCCTTCTCTGTCTGGGCTTTTTCAAAAGAATGTGCATGGCCGCGTCCCCGCTCTCTGCAGGTTCGTGGGTCGTTTCAAATCTCGCAAAGAACGGGAGGCCGAGCTCGGCGCCAAAGCCAAGGAATTCACCAACGTCTACATCAAGAACTTCGGAGATGACATGGATGACGAGCGGCTGAAGGAGCTCTTCGATAAATACGGTGAAATAATCGGACGCTGTCGCACTCTTCTGTTCTCTTACGTGCTTTTACTTGACGTCTGTCGCCTTCAGGGAAGACGCTCAGTGTGAAGGTCATGATGGACCCAACTGGCAAATCCAGAGGCTTCGGATTCGTTAGTTATGAGAAACACGAGGATGCTAACAAGGTACTTTCTCCTCTTAAAAGTCGGTATTTTAAAATTTCCTGGGAAACACGATTTTTCTTATGTAATTAGGCCGTAGAGGACATGAACGGCACAGAGCTCAATGGCAAGACCGTGTTTGTCGGTCGGGCGCAGAAGAAGAATGAGCGGCAGGCGGAGCTGAAGAGGAAGTTTGAGATGCTCAAACAAGAAAGGATTAGCCGTTATCAGGTCTGAACGCGGCCAAATGCGTCTCAACCATGCGACACTTCGGTCCCTTGCTGTTCTTCTATGACAGTGTCCACTGTTTCAGGGCGTTAATCTGTACATCAAGAACTTGGACGACACCATAGATGATGAGAAACTCCGTAAAGAATTCTCTCCGTTTGGGTCGATTACAAGTGCCAAGGTAAGTGCTAATGTCGCCTGTGGCGGATGCAGTGTGAGAGTGATGCACGTTGGACGTTTTCATGAGACGAATAGTCTGCGTTTTAGGTCATGCTGGAGGAGGGACGCTCTAAGGGCTTCGGGTTCGTCTGCTTCTCCTCTCCCGAGGAGGCCACCAAAGCCGTGACTGAGATGAACGGTCGTATCGTTGGCTCCAAGCCCCTCTACGTAGCCCTCGCTCAGAGGAAAGAGGAGCGCAAAGCCCACCTCACCAACCAGTACATGCAGCGTATCGCTGGCATGAGAGCCATGCCAGCCAATACCATCATCAACCAGTTCCAGCCCACCAGCGGCTATTTCATGCCAGCGGTCCCACAGGTGTGATATGATAGTCAAACTGTTTCGGATCTGTGGGGCCGTTTTTAAGGCAATTGTATGTGTTTTACTAGCAATAGGAGCTGGCTGAGATAAAATATGTGAATTTCCCTGCTTGTATCAAGCAGGCCCAGAATCGGACCACGTACTATGCACCAAATCAGCTTGCCCAGATGCGTCCTAACCCCCGATGGCAGCAACAAGGTGGTAGAGGTCAAGGTGAGTGTGGGCGACTTTACGGTCCACGTGTTGTTGATGGACTTTGATGAACAGTCACAAGCTTTGTATTGTTTTCACTGTTTTTTGCCTCTTCTTTGCTCTTAGGGGGTTTCCAAGGGATGCCCAATACACTGCGGCAGCCGGGACCCCGCGGCAACATGAGACAGATGACTCCTAACAGCAGCTCCCAGGGTCCCCGGGGTGTGTTCTCCAACATTTCCTTCAAATCCTTCAATCTTACTGTCAGAAGGCTCAAAATGTACATTCTGCTCCATCCAGGCTCAGCTCAAACTATGGCTCCTCGCCCCTCAATGGGGGTCCCCGGCCCCCGCAATGTGACACCTTACAAATATGCCACTGGCGTGCGTAACCCCAACCCTCAGGTGGTGCAGCCTATCGCCCTCCAGCAAGTATGAACAACAAACCAGTCCTGTCCACCAATTTTTTTCCCAAATCAGTGTCCTAAGACAGTGATCATGTTCCCATGCTATTCTCTTTTTCAGGCTCAGCCAGCTGTGCACGTTCAGGGACAGGAGCCTCTCACACCCTCCATGCTGGCTGCTGCCCCCCCTCAGGAGCAGAAACAGATGCTAGGTAATAACATCAAAATAGTGTAATACGTTTGATAATCTGCTAAATGGTTTCTTTATTTTTGTTTCTAGGTGAGCGTCTTTTCCCTCTCATTCAGGCCATGCATGCTAACCTGGCAGGAAAGATCACCGGCATGCTGCTGGAGATCGACAACTCGGAACTGCTACACATGTTGGAGTCTCACGAATCTCTACGATCAAAGGTACTCGGGTTTCACCCTTTTCATCACTTTGACATTTAGCATTTAAAAAAACTCCACTTTTGTCCTCCGGCACAGGTGGAAGAAGCGGTTGCTGTGCTTCAAGCCCATCAGGCAAAGAAAGATGCCACTCAGAAAGCAGGTAACATGGCACCTGCAGCTGCTACTGCCACATCCTGAAGATGAATCACTGGAGTATTTTGGTATGTTACTATCTTCCTACTCTCTGTCAGGCTTTTTCATAATCTTGCACATGGTGTTTTGTGTTGTTAAAGTAATTATGATGTTTGATTCCAGAATATGAGACGAGAGCCTTCACAAGACTCCAAAACACCAGACTCTTATGCAAAAACAGAGAAGAAGAGACGGCATGCAATTTTAAAATCATACTTGAAATAATAAATGATTGCATTTCATGATTTGCTTATTCTTTAATAATGATGAAACCATATATATACTAAAAGATATAGTGCAAATTAATCTTATTGATCCATTTACATCATGGGCGCAGAGAGAAACTGAAATGAAAATGAGCCCTTTCTTTTGTTGATCTTTGATTTGAAATTATTGACTTCTCCATCTTATCTCTTCGTCATGAGTGTGCGGTATTCTCAATAAAGGAGTGGCATATGGAAGCAGTTTGGTTTGTGTTTATTTTGAAATCCCTCAAGAAATATCAATCCTCAAGAAATATCAATCCTCTTGACTCAATAAAATGGCTGTCTGTGATAACCCATAACGCATTTAACCCATATGAACTTTGTGGGAATTTTCTTGTAACACTGAAATCTTAAAGATGACATTAAATATATAGGTAATTTTTAAGAATTAAAAATAGAAAAGGAATTAATATGATTGATCATGCATCAAGGGAATCAGAGGAATGACAGTAATATGCGACTTTACTATCAATATTTTGCATGATGGTTGACCTTCGTCCAGCAGGTCTTTTACCCACATATTGTGACTTATACCCATATTATATATCAAGGCAGTAGTAATAAAAGGTCACATAACATAGTATGTTGCTTTATAACCAAAAGTTTGCTAAAAAACAAACAACAAAACGCCTGTTGTCACATAAAGAGAGGAAGGATGTTGTACGCAAATTCCTCCGACAGGGGGCGCGAGCCATAAGTGGGCGGGCTCTAGTTATTCTGAGCCAATCACAAGCTGCTGGGGTCAAAGTGGAAAGGTTAAATCCAAGATGGCGGCCAACAAACGAGTGCTGTATATCGGTGCGTTATGGTTATTTTACATTCAAAAATAGCAAATTTGTGATTTTTAAAAAGGAAAAGTGCTTGGGCTCGGTGTACAATTGCATCGAGTGCAACCACATTTACGCCCGTATGTTACTAAGACAAATCCGTAGAAGTGTAACCGTTCAACACGAAAACGCCGCCCGAATAAAGAAACTCTAGTAAAGAAACTTTCTAACCACTTTGAGTTTTTATGATGTGGCGATAAGACATTCCAAAATTCCACTAGCATGGCGACAAACTTATTTTTATCAACTCGTGTGTCTTGACCGTGGCTTGTAAATGGTTTCCGGTAACGTCACAATCTCAGTTCTGTTGATTCTCAGGTGATGCTTTTGAAAGGTAAAGATGTGTTTACCTGCCTGATTCTGACAGGTGGCCTGGCAGAAGAGGTCGATGAGAAGGTGTTGCATGCAGCTTTTATTCCGTTCGGAGACCTGATAGACATCCAGATCCCTTTAGACTATGAAACAGGTGAGTCCAGCAGTGATGAAGGTAATTGTGCTGTTCCTGTTATCTAAAATAATGTGTTTTTGCTCTTCTTTCAGAAAAACACCGAGGATTTGCATTTATTGAATTTGAACTGGCTGAGGTGGGTCCTGAATTTATTACTTCAGTTTGCATAAAGGTTGGATAAGGAATGGACAGGGTGCTTTTTATATAAACATGCTTTATTCAAAGGAGTCATCATTTTCTATTGTCTTCTGATGACAGAGTTGATCTTTGTTTCACTGTCTCTTTTTTACTGTCTTTCCCAGTCTGAACTATGCGTTAGCTATATAATTTAGGATTTAGGTTTGTTTAAAAAAAAATCATATGAGACTGAAGTTGTCTAAGCAAGGATATATTGTCCAATTCAACTCCACCACTTTTATGGACAAGGCTGGTTTATTTACAGCTGATGTAGCACGTTAATGCAGGGTAATATGTACATGGTTTCACATAACAGCTTTCATTTTGAATGTTGTTACCAGTTGAACAGAACCTTATATATTTTATAAGATGAGATATTGACAAGATTTTTTTTTAATCCTCAGGATGCTGCTGCAGCTATTGATAATATGGTCAGTGGAAGAAAAACACTATAAAAAAATTATTTCCTATTTTTAAAAACAAATCTCAGACCTTGACTTAGGTTCAAAGCGTTAATAATCGTTGATCCCCCTGTTGCCAGAATGAGTCTGAACTTTTTGGCCGAACCATCCGAGTCAACATTGCCAAACCTATGAGGATCAAAGAGGGCTCCTCTAGACCAGGTGATGCACGGAGGCATTTGCTTTGGCAGACCCTTAAAGCCTCGCCTCAGTTTTTAACGGTGCCTTTCATTTCAGTGTGGTCTGACGATGACTGGCTGAAGAGGTTCTCAGGCAAGACACTGGAGGAGGCTGAAGCAGAGGCTGGTGAAACAACCAAAACAACAGCACAGGAGGTTAGACAGATTTCTTTGCATTAGTTGGTGCTTTATATATTTCTAACCATTGGTGTGCAGGTATAGTAGTGGAGAAAAGCTGATATAATGTAACTGTAAAAGTCATGAAACTTGTATATATTGAATAAATTGGCTTTAATGATGTGAGTATGATGTCTTTGTGTAGGGTGAGCCCCCAGCTAAGAAAGGCAGAGTTAATCCTCAGGTCTACATGGACATCAAGATTGGAAACAAACCAGCAGGGAGGCTCCGCTTTCTACTTCGTGCTGACATTGTTCCCATGACGGCAGGTGTGTATCTATGGGTTGAAATCGATGTTGGAATTTGTAGCTTTCCAGGCTGATCGTACCACATCCGACCACGTCCTTCTCCGTGCAATCTGTAGAGAACTTCCGCTGCTTGTGCACACACGAGAAAGGCTTCGGCTACAAGGGCAGCAGCTTCCATCGCATCATCCCTCAGTTTATGTGCCAAGGTGGAGACTTCACCAACCACAACGGCACCGGGGGCAAGTCTATCTACGGCCGCAAGTTTGACGATGAAAACTTTGTCCTGAAGCACACGGCTCCAGGTGAGGAGTCACTCTTTGGTGCTTCCTTTGCTGATTAGTGACGTGGTTTTTGTTACTGAGAAGATCGTGTGTTTAAGTAGCCAAACCTTCTGTTTAACAGGACAACTGTCCATGGCCAACTCTGGACCCAACACCAACGGCTCTCAGTTCTTCATCACCACAGATAAAACCGACTGGCTGGATGGCAAACACGTGGTGTTTGGAGAACTGATGGAGGGGATGGATGTGCTCCGTCAAATGGAGGTAGTGAGATGATGCATACCATGATTCTTAATGCCACCTCCTGTTTGTGGCACAGCGACGTGACGGCCTTAATAACGGTGGCCAATGAACCACAGACTAGCAAACATTGTCTAGCCACACATGGAAATCATCAAGTTGCGTTTAATTTGTGCCCACAAAACCCTGCGGCCAAATCAAACACCACTTGTGTCAATAATGTCACATTTTAAACAACGGTGCCTTCATAGTGGTCATGTCCGAACAATTCCGTGTGTAAACGGTAACATGTGCGTGTTTTTAGCCTGAATACACGCCGGTGCTCATATTTGTGCACGATCAGGGAGGTATTGTAATAATAGCAGGTTCCCACCGATTGTGCTCAAACAGGAAGGTAAACGGCCCGGACAAGCAGCGCACCAGTACCAGGCTTGGATTTGGGCTTTTCTTCCTCTTGTTTGTTAAAAACACGGGCGTCTGTTTGGCGCTCAAAGGATCGATGGTCAAACAGAATGGTCATTCGTCTTTTGCTAGAAATGTCCCGGTCTGGTAATTAACGGGTGGATTTGTGCCTCTTCTTTTCCTCTTCCAGGCTCAGGGGGCCAAAGACGGCAAAACGAAGCAGAAGGTCATCATTTCTGACTGTGGAGAATATGCGTGAATGAAACTAGGTGTTTGTGCAGCGTGTCGACGGCGCCGCTGTGGTTGTCTGAGAATGTATTCATACTCTGTCAACATTGTCTGCCATGTAAATATTTAAATAAATTTTTTTTACGTAAAAAAACAAAGCATGATGGGTCTCATTGTTTATGCTATTGACAAAATATGTTTCGGTGGTTATTGAAACATTAATGGCGTCTTCTTTTTTTTATCTATTGAGAGGAATATTTTTAATGTCTCCCAATGGAGATATTGTCAAGAACTTAGTTGTAACATTGTAAGATATTCGGGTAAAATGAACCCATTTGCAAGACGCGTGGTACGAAAAGTAGATCCAGATACGCGGCGGACGCGTCATGAGATAAAGATAAAAATGTTTTTTGTTCGAGACCTGAGGGGTGTGTGGTTGTAGGATCGTGGGTGCCACACCTGATCAGGTTTACATACGAGTAGAAGTGACGGGGCTCCTCCTCCTCCACTCCGTCCTCTGTTGGGAAACGTTCCGAGGGACTCATCGCTGAGAACTCATCCGGCGCCTCGATCCTCCGCTCCGACACCGACGCTCCCACTGTCGCCTTCACGCAGTGAGTAAACTAAAACCTCATCGCAGGTCTTACATGAGGGAAATACGGATCGTTTGTCATGTTTTGCGTGGCTTTGATTGCTTGTGGAAATGATAAAATTCCATCACGGCTTTAGCGCAGGCTTTACGCACAGCCTCGCTCGTTTAGCGAAATCTAGAAAGTTGGACAAATGTTAACTCTTAGGTCGGTTATTGACTTTACCACTATCTACACAGTGTTTCTTCCATAACTGACAGATCTTTACGTTGAAGTTGTTTCCTGGCGCTCCCTCCAGTCACGTGATCGTCTCTTTTTCTCTCGTAGTTACCGAAGTTTCAGCTCTGTACTTCTTCAGCTGAGTCCCCCCTGAACTAACGTCACCATGAACTGGGCATTCCTCCAGGGCCTCCTCAGCGGGGTGAACAAGTACTCCACCGCCTTTGGCCGAGTGTGGCTCTCCATTGTCTTCCTCTTCAGGGTCATGGTGTTCGTGGTGGCGGCTGAGAAGGTGTGGGGCGACGAGCAGAAAGACTTCAAATGCAACACGGCTCAGCCCGGCTGCCACAACGTCTGCTACGACCACTTCTTCCCCGTTTCCCACGTCCGGCTGTGGGCGCTGCAGCTCATCTTCGTCACCTGCCCGTCTCTCCTGGTGGTGATGCACGTCGCCTACAGGGAGGACAGGGAGCGGAAAAACAGGCTTAAATATGGCGACGACTGCCGCCGTCTCTACCAGAACACCGGGAAGAAGCGCGGAGGCCTGTGGTGGACCTACGTCCTCACGTTGGTCTTCAAAATCGGCGTCGACGCCACCTTTGTCTACCTTCTCTACCACATCTACGAGGGTTACGACTTCCCCTCGCTCATCAAGTGCCAGCAGAAGCCCTGCCCGAACACGGTGGACTGCTTCATCGCGCGGCCCACCGAGAAGCGGATCTTCACCATCTTCATGGTGGTCACCAGCCTGGTCTGCATCTTCCTCTCCATCATCGAAATCCTCTACTTGGTGGGCAAACGCTGCCGTGAGTGTTTGACGGCCGGTCACCACACTCACCACCCCATGACCAACAACATCTCGAGCGGAAGCCACCTGATGGAGTCCAGCACTCTAAAGAGGGTTCCAAAGTGCACCCCCGAAACGCCGGCGCCTTCGTACAGCTCTGCCATATCCTGAGAGCCGACAGACGGTGGCGAATAAAGACTATCGGCAGAATTTCATCAGCTCAGACTCTGACCCGCGCGTCAAGTAGATCTTACTTCTTTTTACTGTCGGAGGGCTTGAATTTCTGGTGGGGAAAGACCTCAGTGATGTGGGTTTGGGTCACGCTAAATCAAGACTTTAACATTCTGAAACTGCACTGAAAAACAGGGTTAGGGTTAGGTTAGGGGAAAAAAAGCCCATCGGATCCTGCCCTGATGCCAATTACGTGAGTCACCGCGGTTGGGAGAGCGGTTCTACATACACTCACGCTCTGCTGTGTAAGATTTTCCTCTGCGCCCAGCCTCCCTCGAATGTTTAGTCCAGGCTGCTGTGGGTCTGTTCCGTCTCCTCCACAATTACAGAGCCGACTCCTCGTCACCACCACGCCGTTCATCCTCCATCAACTTTCAACAAGTTTTTTTGTTGCTGCAAAGCCGAACTCAGAGCAGTGGAAGAACGCCGGGGTGCTCTTAGGACACTAATGTAAAGTGACTTTTTGTTAATATCTTCCTTGTTAATAGTGATTAAAGTTTTTGAATTTCATAATAGAGGAAGTGTCACCTCATCTTTTTAAGCTTTAGCCCTTTCGGGGTCATGGGCCCTATGTGTGCATTTGGGGGGTTTGATACCTTGCTAAAGGGCCCCTTGACAGTGCTCTGAAGGTGTTTTAGCACCTTCCCCTACTACTAAAATTCTGTAATAGAGGAAGTGTTGTGACTAAAAGATAAGGAAATAATCTTCACAACTCTCCCACAAGAATGGTTCTCAACAAACTCTTAAATCTAAGTTTCCGTGTGTTTCATCAAGTCATCCTTACTTGTTGTCGTGCTGTTGCCAGGTTAACCAATCAATGTTGACAAGTCAACCACGCACAGCTGTGCTGATGGATATCGGTCCACCCAGCCCTGGAATTTAAGCTCTACGTGCCTCCAGTGAAAGTCTACCTTTCGATAGGAGATGGTAAAAGTGAGAGGAGATTATCTCAAGGCCAATCGTCCTGATTCCTGGTGCTTGCTTATGTTTAGCCATTCATATTCGTGCTAAAAATAAAGGTCAGGATAACAGGAAGCCAAACGAGGGCAAAGTGAAAATACCTTGACAGGAGATTATAAGCAGAAATCAAATTAATTACATCCTAAAATCCTTCCCGGGGTGTTTAGACAAGAGCCCCATCCATCTTTTATACAGCTTGTTGTTCTCTTTGTTCCTATTTAATAAACTCATACGAGCAGACAACTCTTGTTCTTGTATATGTGTGTGTGTGTGTGTGTGTGTGTGTGTGTGGGGGGGGGGGGGGGTTAAACATGAAATCTACCTCAAAGAAAACTGTTAATTTCAATCAAAGTGAATAAGCTCCCAGGACTGTTCAGATTTTCCACAGGAAGTGAGGAAGTCTCGTCCAGTGAGTCGGGGTGGTTCTGTAAACAAGCCAACAATCTCTCCCATTACCGGACCCTCCCAGCTCGCCTTTTTTCGCTCTTTTTCCCCATGGTACACTTCTTCCTTTTCTCTGTACCAGCGGTGCAGCCTGTCTTTGTTATGCTGTGCCTGTCGATACCTGTGAGGACCTGAATCGCAGGCTGCATTCCTGCAGGTGTGTCTCAACAGACCGCCCGGGCCAGTTCTTCACGAAGGGCCAGAGGATCCACTGATCTGATCTGCTCTGAATGCTCTAAAGCCAACGGTCACTCGCCCCAGAGTGAGATTCCTGAAAAGCAAAACAGAGCTGGGAGGCAATTTCTGAATCTCAGGAGCAGAGGTTCATTCCATAATAGACTTTGTGGAAAAAGTTGAAAAGTCTGAATATCTGAGACTGAAGCCTAATGGGATTCGGGGAGTGTTGGTTCATTTCGCTTCCTGTTGGGTTAGTGAGTGAGTCAGTGCTGAAGAACTGCACGTGGCGGTGGAGAGAGCAGCAAATAAACCCGACTTGACTTAAGGTTGAAGCGCGTTTTTCATCCTCTAATGTAAATCCGGGACGTCAACGGTTCTAAACACACACAGGGTTCAAAGAACAGGCGTCAAGCGTGCTCTGGCACTTGAGCCTTGAAGAGCTAATCCAATCCAGCAGAGACATGCTCGCTGTGGTAAAACACTCCCTGCACCATGCAGGAAAATAAGCAAGAGATAATAGATCCTTTAAAGGGGACAGTGGAAACAAAGGCCCAGACCTGACCAAGGTGGTGTCACCTGAGTTGAACTCAAAAGAAACGCGGATGGACGCGGATGGGTAGAACTCTGTTATGTAACCATCAACCTGTCACATTCTATTGATGAAGATGTTGGAGCAGAAGCACTGGAGAACGCGCACGGCCGCAAACGTGCCTTCTCTTTAGGGTGTGCCAGCCGCTCACCCCGTCTGATTGAGTCAACAGCTTTGAAACATGTTGGGACAGGACGGCTGCAAAAAATGACAAATAAAATTGGATTCTATCAGTCGGCCCTGTCTCCCGTTTCCTACGAGGGCTCACGTCGCCACATCTGGCACTGACTGCGCGACCGGGTCAGCTGACACCCCAAGTACATGGAAACGGGGTCTGGGACTAGGTTTACCGGGGGAAATGGGCTTTGTCAAAGCAACATGGGCTGATTGAGAGAGGCCGAGGGGGGAAACATCTGAGCAGCTCCGGTCCTCCTTCTTTAACCACACCCACATGCGCGTTTCCCAACACTGCATTTCTTTTACCTGACGACGGAAGCCAAATCTGTGCGTTAAGGGACTAAAACAACTCCGGAGCGGCGAAAAGGACGCAGAAAATACATCTCAGGTCGCGATTTTCGTGTGATAATGGACTAATATTTCTTTGGGTGAGTTTGAGGAACTTTTGATCGCTTTAAGACGATGGGGAGGGGGAAATAAATCTGGAATTCCGGCGATCGTGAAGAGCGCGTTCGCTCCCATGCGAACACCAGCGAAACAGAGCCGCAGTTTCGAAGTGTGTCCAGTCAGCCTTTAGAATCATTTGGTTCCAAATAGCAAAATGGCACAGCCTCGGCGCCCTTAGGTGACCCGAAATTCTAATCAGCATCTTTCACTTGCAAGATAATTATTTGGAAACGTTGATACAGATGTGCTGTAGATGTGCTGACAGCTTGTGTGTTACCGTACTCCTAAAGGTTGGTAAGTGAGGTGTGTGGGATGTCTTTTTTTTTATGATAACACATTTTAAGATAAATAAATGAGGTCAGGATTAAGAGGTATTTCTGACAGATTTATCAGATTGAAAACCTCTTCATTCTTCCGTCTTCCTCATCAGGTCCTAAAAGCTAAGTCACCAGGAAAGAGGCTGAGTTCCAGAGAAGACCTATTTGACTGACACTCAAGGCCATGGACTGGAAGACCTTCCAAGCCCTCCTCAGTGGGGTGAATAAATACTCCACGGCGTTCGGGAGGGTCTGGCTGTCGGTGGTGTTCGTGTTCAGGGTGATGGTGTACGTGGTGGCGGCAGAGCGCGTGTGGGGCGACGAGCAGAAGGACTTTGACTGCAACACCAAGCAGCCGGGCTGCGCTAACGTCTGCTACGACTTCTTCTTCCCCATCTCCCACATCCGCCTGTGGGCCCTGCAGCTCATCTTCGTCACGTGCCCGTCCTTCATGGTGGTCATGCACGTGGCGTACCGTGACGACCGCGAGCGCAAATTCAGGGCCAAGCACGGCGACGGGAAGAAGCTGTACAACAACACGGGCAAGAAGCACGGCGGCCTGTGGTGGACGTATATGCTGAGCCTGTTCGTGAAGACGGGCATCGAGGTCGCCTTCCTCTACATCCTCCACCACGTCTACGACAGTTTCTACCTGCCGAGGCTGGTCAAGTGCGAGGTGTCGCCCTGCCCCAACCAGGTGGACTGCTACATCGGCCACCCCACCGAGAAGAAGGTCTTCACCTACTTCATGGTTGGAGCCTCGGCCCTCTGCATCATCCTCAACATTTGCGAGATCATTTACCTCATCGCCAAGCGCGTCGTGCGGTGCGCCAACAAGGTCAAGAGGCACCATCGCAACAGAGCCCCGTGCCCTCCGGAGAACTACAGCGACGACCCCTTCAACAACTGCAACGTGACGATGGCGAAGCCGGAGCTGAAGGACAACCCCCCGTCCTTCAGGACCGCGTGCAAGTCTACATATAAGCTGGACAGTCTTCGGATGAACGACAAGATCCGGGCCTCTGCCCCCAATCTGTCTGCATGGCCGGTTGCGGGGCCCAGTGTAGGCATAAACGGGCCGACAGTGGTTGGACTGGAACCCAGCAGGAAACCCCTGAACGCAGACCAGGTGCTGGACTTCAGGTCGTTGTGTAAGACCCTGGAAGCGGAGTCATCCCGGCTGGACTCTTAACTTTGAGCGTTTGACTTTCAGTTTCCAAGTCAACAGTCACAATATTTACAAGCCTCCCCCGGAGCCTCATTGATTTGTTTTGAACCATGTGCCTTTTTTTTTTTTTTTTTTTTTTTTTTTTTTTTTTTTTTTTTTTATAAAGAGAAATAAATACAATAAAGGCCTGCTTGCCTCACTACAGTATCCCCTCAACCTGTGGAACATTCCAGAGCTTTTTGTCCGGCCTCCCTCGGCTGTGGACCTCTGACACACCAGGGGAAGGAAATAAAAGGCAGCGGAGGAGAGGCGAGGACACGCCTGGCAGCGGCATCCTCTCTGCCCGCCTACGTCTACACCGGTCTGTCGAGGTCTCGCTGAACATTCCTGAAAGGAGTCGCCGCAGTCAATGTTTCAAGCCTCTCAAGCCAGTGGTTTGTTTGTCTGGGTTAGGGCAACGCCTCAGATTCTGTTGAAAAGGATCTGATTCCTCTCCAGGCGTAAAAGTCAAGCGCAAAACTGCTGTAATTTAAAGAATCGCAAATGTTGCGTCTGGGCCTTTTGCTCAAATGACGGAATAGGAAACTGTTGCACTGCAAAGTCATTTGGAGAAGAGATCAAAATCTGCAGTATACCTAAATGCTAAAGGAAATGTGTTTAATCGGCATCTATTTTTGCCATCAGTCATAAGGCCAGAGCGATGCTGCTGCTTATTTGACCTTTTCTGGAAGCAGAGGAGAAGCTGGGAAAAATGCTGGACATCAGATGTGTGTTGGTCACTAATCCCTCACTGTTCTGCACCTATACTGTATATACAGATTCCTTTTTTATGTAAAAGTAATAAATATTTTGAATAGGAATGTGTCTGTCCTGCTGATTGTACGTGGGGTTTAGAAACACTGCATGAGTCGATCCGTCGGCAGTAACATTTCCGTTCATTATGCTCGGTCTTCATCTTCATCATCTTCGTCTGATTAGTCAGCGTGACGTTAATTTCCAGGCAGTTTAGCGTTGACGACGAGAACAACAAAGGTCTGAAGAATCCCAGTCTGCCCGTCGGTCTTGTTTGGCTTGTTTTATCAGGTGTGGCAAAGGAAAGTGTTTTCCCCCTCAGATTAGCTTTGTAGATTGCTAAATGGCTCCTTTACAAAGTGTGTGTGTGTGTGTGTGTGTGTCCAGTCAAGGAAAGTGTCCAGGGACACACAGCTAACATCCACGCTTCGTTGTCGTCGGCACCTCTGTTCAGACATATTTTGACTAACGAATTTAATAGGGATGAAAACACACGTCAGCTCGACAGCGCTGGTTATGAAATAAACTTTTATTTTTCTAGGAAGAGAGTGACAGTTGTATACGGCTGTAAAAACAGCCCCGTTGCTCTAAAACGTTCGCTTTGTTTCAAACAAAAGGTCACGACTCTTCGCAGGATCGATCAAAACACATTCGGCTCCCAAAAGTAGGGAAATATGCACCCGTTTCTTCAAAACTAGAAGTACTACATGTTAAAACAGGTGTTCAATCCATAGTTCTAAACCACGTGATGGGCCTGATTCAGGATCCGCAGATCTTAGCGATGCAGCTCGTTGGGCTCAGATGATAATCGCTGGATAAACGGCATGACAGAAATCAAAGCAACACTTCCACCTCTGTCCCACATCACCAGCGAGTTTGTCCCCGCCTCGGACATTTTAACTGGTTAATTTATTATCAACAAAGTCTTCGCCTGACTTTGACTTGCCCGAGCGGCCGGGGCTTAATGTAAGCACACTAAGAACCAAGTGACGGCACATCTTTGGATGGGATCAGCGATTGCACTCAGTGTACATAAGGCACCGTTTTTACCATAAACTCAACCTCTGATAGGATTTCATGGCACCACAGAGCACAAGTGGAACTCAAGCACGGACCAGTGAAGGTAAAGAAGATGGACGATCAGTGGAAGCTGGTGGACCTTGGACTGGTGGCTACAGCTTGCAGGTGGCCTGCGCCACTTTTGAGTTGGACTTCCTGTTGAGGCTTCGGCAGATGAAAGCTCCAGCGTCCATCACCTTGGACAGGTCCACCCCCTTAAATAAGAACAGCGGTTACACGCCTGAGGTCACGTCTCCATTTTATTATTCTAACAAACTGACTTTCATTTTGAATTCATTTACGTGTCAGTTTAATTGAACTTTGTTGACACAGCGTTGTCACAGTCAAGGCTCATTTTCATCTTTATAAGTACAAGTTTCTAATAGCGTGTCTGTATTTAACAGCACAGATGGCAACACCAAAAACATCGATTTTCCCTGGATCTGAGTGCAAAAAATTAAGCTTTAAAAGGTAAATTCCTAACATACACAGGGGGAAGAGAGGGATAAATTGCTATCTTACTGTTTGAATGCCCAGCCCGTGCAGCATATATACCACATCCTCCGTTGCAACATTCCCGGAGGCTCCTTGTGCATATGGACAGCCACCCAGTCCAGCTACCGATGAATCAACAACGCTGACTCCCATCTGCAAAACAAGGGAAGCTGTAAAATATGGCACCATCACCACCCCAAGGCAGTGAAATAACTGGAAGCGGACTGACCTGTAAAGCCACAAGGATGTTAGCCAGGGCCTGTCCGTAGGTATCGTGGCAGTGCACTGCTAAGGCACTGACCGGCACCTCCCTGCTGACCACCTTCAACATTTCACACATGCTCCCAGGAGTCCCCACTCCGATAGTGTCACCCAGAGAGATCTCATAGCAGCCCATGGAGTACAGGCGCTTGGCTACCTGTGAGACCAGGGGATCAAGTTTGAGGCTTTGGATTAATCGCTATTGTGCATTTTAACCTAACAATGGAAGCATTTTTACATGTGCAACTTTTGCAGGTTCCACCTTGCCTTCATACGGACACCCGAGAACACACGACACATACCTGCAGAGATGAGAGACAGAGTTCATCTTTGATCGACACAACAGCTAAGGTCAGAGAGGGGCGCCGGCCTGTAATCATACCCCCTAACCGGCACACCGGCTTCTTTTGCGGCTTTCATAACCTCATCGAAGCGCTGTAAACTCTCATCCACCGAGCAGTTTATGTTCTTCTTACTGAACAGCTCCGATGCAGCACCAAATATGGCCACCTCCGAAGCTCCTGCCTTCACCTGTAGTCACAACAAGAAGAGAGAAATTTAGGGAAAGTAATTAAATAGCTCTAGACAAGCAAGATGTACAGTAAATATAAAGCTTTCACGAGAGTGCTGGATGATATTGCTTCATACTCACTGCAGCCTGAAAGCCCTTGAGGTTGGGGGTGAGAACTGGGTAAGATACCCCAGGTTTCCGACTAATCCCCTTCATTACCTCCACCTGGTCTGCCATCTAGTAATTAACACAATAACTTGTGAGTGTAGAAAAAAAGGCCAAAATTTCGCCTCATCGGCAATAACAAGCCCACCTGGGGGACCCATTTTGGGGACACAAAGCTGGTGGCCTCAATGACTGGCAGCCCCGACGCTGACAACATGTCAATCAGGTGAATTTTTGTCTCCAAGGGCACAATAGTCTAAAAAATCAAAGCAGCAAAACGAATAAATAAGTGGTGGAACTCACTATCAATATATAAACAATGCACGTGCACTGTAGAGTGTTTATGCTTCACAAAATATTCTAATGATGCTATTATATTATTAACAAGTGATTCACAATAACGTTACCTTTTCATTTTGGAGTCCATCTCTTGGTCCTACCTCCACTATTTTTACCTTGCCTGGGAGGGCTTCACTAGCTCTTACACCAGTCTAAACAGACATGTAATGAGGTAGAATTAGTTTTAACTCCTCATTAACTCACCTTATACTGCCAACAGCAACAACAACAACAACAACAACAACAACAATAACCAGTCACCTACATAACAGGCTAACAGTTAGCTGGCTAGCATAGCCAGATAAACTGATCGGTAAACGAGACATCAACATGTAGGATATGAAGCATGAACACTCACTGACTGCAACTTTGCTGAACTAAAGGCCAGATAGTGCTGACACATTGCTGCATTTAAAGTACTTCTGTTGATGACTCTCATGGCGAGAGCTGCCATATCGGTGCAACGTCCACTATGGCGCACACCGTCCTCAAAGGGGAGAAGAAGAAAAGCAAAGTGCAGCGAGGGCGCCACCTATGGGCCAGGGATAAGAATGAATATTGAAATCATAGGACCGGTATCCCAACTTTCTTTCCAACAAAATGTTCAAATTTAACACTTCAATCACGATGTATATATTTTGCAAATACGCATTTTTGTTACACTGTACATGCTGCATTTATGTGCTTCATGACATAATTATATACACTGTGGGCTACTGTTGTCCCTAATGCAATTTGGTTTTTGTTCTGTAACAGTGGAAATGACATAAAAAGGCACATAAATCCGTAAAAAAAATATATTTAATGTTATTATAACAAAACGAATAAATTAAAATTAGCTTTATACACAAACAGAAAGACCATTGCAACGGTGACACAGAGGGGGGGATTCTTCAGTGACTTCATCAACACAGTCGGGCGTCAATATTCAGTCTTTTGTTTGCCTAAAAGTGGGCCTTTATCAAACCAGTTACATAAAAAGAGCAACAGTCTGCTGTCGTGCATATAAAAAATATCGAGTATTGTTGAGTAACTATAATTGGAGCAAAAGAATACTGAGTATGCATGCTTTGAATACTGTATATATATTTATGAAGCTTAACAGAAGCATGCCATTTTGCACCGCGTGTCAATAATTTCCTTGAAAGTAAACACAAACCAGATTTCCTGAACTCAACCAATTGTAAGAAATGAATGTATTTTCTTCAGCGGGTGAAACATTTGATGGATAAATTCTCTTGCATGGCTTCAGCACGCGTGCTTTAGTTGGTTCAGTTCACTGCAGCTCCTCGTCACTGTCGTCCACTTGTTGGATGATGAGGTCGGCCCCCGAGTCTTCAGCCAAATCGTCGTCATCGTTTACCATCCAGCTCCTCTTGGTGTCCCCCTCCTCTTCTCCATCCACCCCGAGCAACAGGGATGGCTCCTCACCACTGCCCTTGAGAATGTCCATGGGGATGCTGTCACAGCCCACTTCCTGGAGGCACGAGGTGCACATGCGGTAGCGCCGCGTGCCCTCGCACACGACGTGCCCCGTGTCCTCCGTCACCTGACTCTTGCACCGCCTGCACACCAGTTTCCTGGCTTGATGGATCTGCCAAAGAAAATACAAACGTAATCATTTTTTAAAAAACTATCTGAGCTAAAAAATTCTCATTTTATTCAGGTTTTATTACACCTACTGTCTCAAAATGGCTACGAAGATGCTCCAGACGAGTGAAGCGTTTGTTGCAGGCCTGACAGGGATATGGCCTCTCGCCAGTGTGACAGCGCAAGTGACGCTTCAGATCTGCCTTCCTCTTCACTGTGTGTGTACAAAAGGGGCATTTGAAGCGCATAACAGGGTCTGCAAAGAGGAAGAGAAACCATTGTCATTTCCTGAATGCCACCACTTCAGGATGCTTTAAAATAAAAGAACCATATGCCAATTTGCGATGAGCCCTTTTATTTTTCCTCAGAGGCGAAGCAACCATTACCTCACTCACCTTTATTAAAGTGTTCGATAACGCCTACGATCGTAGGCAGCGAAGCGTACAGCTCCTCGGCCTTCTCAGCCTTCTGCGCCCTCGCCTCCTGGATGTCCAGCTCCTCATTCTGGTTGGAGCTATTGCCGTTAGGTGCCTTTCTCTTGGTCCCTCCCTTGGCTCTCCGCCGCTCTGATCCGGGTAAGGTGTAAAGCGGGTCATGAGGGTCCGTCAGCTCATCTACCTCTGTCTTGACTTCATTAACGGGGCTGCTGCTCTGGTTACTTTTCACGGCCTCTTGATCTGACTCCTTCCCCACAAAGCTGGACTGAGATCTGGAATTGTCCCTGGTCCAGAGCGCCGGCGGCGGGCTGACCGAGCTGGGTCCCTGCTGTTGCTGCTCTGAGTTTTCTTCCCCTGCTCCACTGGTGAAACTGCAGGTCTCGGACAAGCTGAGGCAGCGCTCGCTGTCTTCATCTTTTACGCTGATGTCCAAGGAGGATTTGATGAAGTTCTTACAGTAGTTGATAACATTGTTCATCTGCAGGTAACTAGCTGCAGACATCACCTCGATCACATTGTGACTGGACAGATCCAGCTGGCCGGAGTAGATGAAATCCAAGATGACGCTGAATGTCTCAGGGCTGAAGACGTCGAAGCTGGCGCTGACAGAGTCAGACAGCCCATCGGGGCTCTGTGACAGCAGCATGCGAAAGTAGCCACTGCTGGCGAATAGGACGTTGCGGTGGGCCCTGAAGAGCTGGCCCTCCACCAGCACGCTGCAGTCACAGAAGAGCTCCTGCCGCCGCTGCTGGTTGAGCTGCTTCAGCAGATTGCTTTGGTGAGACACCGTGATGTCGGCAGTGTTGAACCACCTCTGAGGCTGCCTGGAGGAGAAGACACGACAAAACTCACACTGAGCGTGCGGACCCTCACAAGAAAGAAGGTGTGTGCTGCATCAGAACCTCAATTAGCAACTCAGGTGGGAAATTTACGCTCATGTGTTGGTGATGTTGTCACCTAAACTGACTGAAAACTTCAAAATAGGGAGTTTCAGATTGAAATATAAACCCTCCAGATAAAACTCTATTGACACAAAGGAAGCTGCAGCTTGACATGTGGAACGTCCCAAGAATTACACCCTAATATTGAAGCTGCCACTTATCTCCCAGTCAGCGTCTGCGGAATGTGCCCGCCCACAACCACTTCATCCCGCGCTCTGATTGGCTGAGTCAACCGTCAGTCACAGTCTCCTATTAATGGGCTACACCCGACTTCAGTCAGAACGCACTGGGTGACAAAACCCATATAGCCGTTGCGGGAGGGGGCAAGCTAGATACAGGAAACGCTTTATTCCACTGGGGAGGCTCTGGAACCTATGTCCGGATTTGCCCCCCAAAGACAAAAACGCCGCCACCCCAACAATAGTTAATGTACAGTAAGCAGGCGGTGTGATGATCTACTGTCCGCACAATTCCACGCGTTTATTTTCAATAATGCGACACTCGGCGACGGCTGCGCGTCGCCCGATAACCCCCAGTGTAACACCCGCCAAAAAAGAGCCCTTCCCGCCCCGCTGGACTCCCCAAACCCATCCGAACACAGCGCCTGAGCCATCATCCGTTCATCCAGATGGGCTCGACCCACAAAAGCACACCGGAGTGCTGCAGTCCTCCGAGAGAAAAGCGGGCAGCGGCGCACCGGAGCAGCCCCGTCTGTCCTAGAGCGACGCCCACTTCAGGCTCCAGCAGCCAGCACACAATAGAGGCAAAAAAGGAGACACGGACCTCCAACACGCTGCGAAGTGATAAATACACGTTTGAACGCGGTTTGTCATACAGAGAATAATACGCCCGTTTCCACCCCCGCTTCTCCCCGGAGGTCCGGAGCGCAAAGCGAAGAGCGGGGACGATCCGCTTGCTGCCCAAACCCAGCGACTCTTTCCCAGGCGTGATGTGTCGCCACGACCCGCTTACACCCAGCACCGTGATACCCCTGACAAAAACCCCCTTTCGATACTCACTGGTGGCTCGATTCACCCGACGCCCGATAGAGTCGGCTCGCCCCCAAGTCCGCCACTATATCCATTTTTTTTCTTTTTTTTTTTTAGCCCGTTTGTGTCGCTTTTCTCGTCCGGGTTCCACAGCCAGCCACTTCCTGCTCAGCCCTAAAGACCGAAACCCGGCTCAAGCGACTGGAGAGCCGTGCTGACGTGGGTGTTTATTAACATGGTGCCCGAGGGTTCAAGGAGCCATTTAAAGCCCTAGTGCCCCCGTAAATCCAGCATGTGGACAGGATATTGGCAACCACCAAAGACTGATCCAAAGATTCCACTTTATTTTTGCAGGGTGAAGCTGTGGCCAGTGTTTTCTTTCCACTGACCATCAGAACCCTCATCTCCATCTTTTCCGAGGCGTCTGTGACACTCACACTTTGGTTCTGTGCCGCTTAATATTATTCTCACATGGGTCAGAAAAGCACTTAATCGCCTAGTAATCATTTCAATACAGTGTTATGAGGAATTTATTTCAGAATGATTTGAAAGTACCAACAAAAACCTGGATTCTGCTGACTCCAGGTAGATAGAAAACCCGTTCATTTATAGTGACGCTCCGATTAAGCGTCATCATTTATTCTTGGCGGGAACAGAACCGATAAAACTGGGTTTCAGCGCCGGTGGCCGTGTGGCATCAGGACGCTGTCCCGTTGGAGAATCCTGTGGGGTTCTTGGACTGCCAGCGCCACAGATCCTCACCTGAGGAAGCACAAAACATTATTGTGGAAAGGCCGTGAAGAGTTTGGGGGGGGGGGGGGGGGGATTTTGATAAACGCAAACAGGCCGAGGAGCCGATGTTTCCGCCCTTACACATTCTTTCCAGGTCAAATTCAGCTTTCCAGGCCAGCTCGGTCTCAGCTAAACGGGGGTCAGCGTAACACGAGGCCACGTCTCCGTCCCGCCGCGGCGCGACTTTGTACGAAACCTGCAGAAACAACGGCGAGTTCACCGTGGAGACGACGTACCGATGTTCTACACACTCCCCTGCGCGCCAGATCCACTCACCTTTCTGCCTGACGCCTTCTCCACGGCTGTTACCATCTGGAACACAGAGTAGCCCTTCCCCGTTCCAAGATTATAAGTCTGCAGAGAAACAATGTCCCACAAACGCTTTAACGGAACCAGCCCGGAAAAGGCCTTCCTCGCGTTCTACCGCCTACCTTACAGCCACAGCTCTCCTTTAACTTCCTCAGAGCTGCGATGTGTCCCTTCGCCAGGTCCACAACGTGGATATAATCCCTCACACCTAACAAGGGAAATCCAGCCTTGTTTGCACGATCATTTAAAAAAAATGGTGCTTTATTACAGGTTATTACAATGAGCAGCCCCCCTCCCTCCACCAAAGTTACCTGTCCCATCGACCGTGTCATAGTCGTTCCCGAACACGCTCAGACACTCTCTCCTCCCGATCGCCACCTGCCGGAGGGACAATTCAGGCACGATCAGTAACGAAAGGTGGAAAGAACCTGCCTGTGCTGGTAGTCCAGGTACCTGGGAGACATATGGCAGCAGGTTGTTGGGGATTCCCTGAGGGTCCTCTCCGATCTGGCCGGAGGCGTGGGCGCCGATTGGGTTGAAGTATCGCAGCAGAACCACATTCCAGTCCTACGGAGCAGGGGATTGTAACAGCACGCAGGCGTCGTTTGTTCAAAGAGTCGTCGTTGTTCTTCCCACCTTCTCGGCTTTGCAGTGGTCCTTGATGATCTCCTCAATAAAATACTTGGTCTTGCCATAGGGGTTGGTGCAGCCCCCGACGGGGTGCTGCTCGTCGATGGGGAGGTACTGAGGGTCTCCGTAGACCGTGGCCGAGCTGCTGAAGACCAAATTGTGCACTCTGTGAGCCTGCATCACCTGAGACACATGCAGATGCAAACAAACACGGCACACGCGTACAGTCAGCGGGCGGTTTGGTAACACTCTGAAGCACACACACACACGCACACACACACACACGTCAGGGTAAGCAATGATCTCTGACAATGTTAACAGGGATGCAGTGTCAATTAGTCGACGCGCTACCAGACAAGCACAGGTTTTCATGCACAACACCATAGAAGAAGAGGATCGCCAATTTAGGACGAAGCACAGGCGTCACTGACCTCGAGGAGGTTAATGGTGGCAGTAAGATTGACTCTGTAGTAGCGCAACGGTTGTTCCACTGACTCCCCGACAGCCTTCAGGCCCGCGAAGTGCATCACTGCCCCGAAGGAATGCTGCAACAACACAAAGAAGAAAGAAAGAAGAGATGATGCGCAGCGGTTTACCTACGCCCTTGAATCCTGTAATAATATACGTTCTTGCAACTTTCTGACCTTTTTGAAAAGTTTTTCCAAGCCAGCTTTGTCCAAAAGGTCGAGGTCATGGAACTCAATGCTGGTGTTCAGAAGCTTCTCTATCCTCTGGATGCTCTCCGGCACATCTGCCTCGCCTACATTTATGGCAGGAAAAGGCACAAAAGTCACACGCACATGCGCACACACACACACACAGGGTATGTACAGAGGTGTGTACAACACAAACACAACAATGACACTCCGCTCCCTTCCAAATCAAAAGAAAAGTACCTTTGACGGCATTGCTCAGGTTATCCACCACAACTGGTTTGTAACCGGATTCAATGAGCTCCACCACGCAGTGACTCCCAATGTAGCCGGCTCCACCTGTGACCAGCACCTTCTCAGCCATTTGAGGACCTGTCGGACACCACAAACCTCGGTTAGAGGGTCAAACCTCCGTGCAGGAATCCTGTGGTGGTCATTTGGGCGGGGTTAACGCGCCGCGGCGTGACTCCTGACTGCAGCTGCAGTTTAACAACCATTCTCCAGACATGAGAGAGGATCAGCTGTTGACCGTCCTGTAGAACACGCCTGAAAGATCTGAGACCAGCCCATATACTGTTAGGTCAACAAGTGGAGAACTTTATCTGATGGAACAGGTAGAACTACTGGGGCACATCAAGAATTGCTCTATTCTGCTGGGATGTAGCACAAATGGGTCAATAAAGGGTTCAAATCCTGTTAGAATCAGTCTAGACTGCCCTACAGTGGACACTGGTGTTTTCATTCTATTTAAACCGTCATCATCAAAAACATTTCAGTGTCTTTTATCGTAATAACAACTGTGCTTCTGCGACCAGCCTTGCTATTACAGTGGTTATAAATATCTGCAAGACATCAATGACCCGTGTAACAAGTAAATTCTAATAAGAAGCAATAAACACACATGCCCTTATACATTTCATTTTAGTTCATAGAAATATACATTTTACTGTGATCTCATCTGGTTAAGACAAACCATGGACCGACTCAGTCAACCACGGAACAACATGTGAAATCCAGCTAATATCTGCGGGAAACTTACTAATTTTCCCTGGTTTGCGGGAGAGATGCGTCTGTCTCCGTTGAAGGCAGGTAAAAGAGTTCGGGCTGCTTGAATGAAAGTGTGTCAGTCAGGTCATTCACAAGTTTCGCTCTCTCCACTCGACATTTCTTTACTTCCTGTAAAACGTGGAACGAGCCAAGTTAGCGTCATCCGCCGGAAATCCGGGTTCTCTCACTTCAAAATAAAAGCCCCAACGTCTCTGATTCGTCACACTCAACATTATTCTAAAGAATATTTAAGTGTGGAATTCTGCCTTTAGCTTACAGTCGTGACAAAAAAACTAACATGTGTTAGCTTTGCCGCAATGGAAGCTTACATTTTCGCAAGATGATCGTTGTCAAACTAAACACGTCCTTTTATACTGAAGTTTAAACCGGATTAACGACAGGCACCGAAAAGGCCTTCAACTTCTGAACGTTCCGACTCACGGATGACGTCAGAGACGTTGCAATAAAGCCACTCCTCTGACCATTGGTACAGAGGGGCAATTGTACAGAGTCCCCTACAGAGAAGATCACAAGCAGATGGAGAGAGAGAAGTGCCACGTTTCACTCTATTCGAAATTAATTTAATACGGTGCACAAAGACACAAGAATCAGTTAAGTTCTACCTAACATTCATAGCGGATTGGGGCAAAAAACAGGTTAATTGGATAAAAGCACTGGAAGGATGTAACTAATCTCATGTGTCACATTTATGTTTCTTCCTCTAGTTCCTCTATTTGTCTATTCTATTCTAAATTTGAAGACAATAATGGAAGAGTATGTGAAACAAGTTCCACATCCTGCAACATTACAACTCGGATTGTAAATATAATTAATAATATAGTTAAAGAATCATCAAACACTTGTCATGACTACGCAATAAATGTATGTGTATTAATATACATGTATATCATTATTAATATTACTACTTTAAAGCACCTAATTTGAATTTCACTGCCTAAAACACCTGGAGAGCACATTATTTAGTGAAGAAAAGACAGAGATTGTTACACTTAACACTGTATCCTGCAAATGTGCAAAGGCTGGTGAAATAAAATGGCATTCATTCGGCATCTGATCCAACCATTGTGAAAGGACAGAGAATTAGAAACAGAAGGAATCATTTCAAACTCAGAGGGGAGAAATGATGACTCGCAGCCTTTTGGCGCATTCAAAGGTTCTAAAAGCAAAGGTTGTTCTGTTAGAGCCAGCCCGCCCTAAATCCACTGTAGTCCCACCTTCTTGGTTGGCGGCAGATGTGAGGTGGGACGATGTGGCGATGAAGATGATGCTTAGATGGATGGTTAACCCTAATGTGGCTCCAGGGTCCGAGCTGCCCACCCAAACCAGCATCAGCTTCTGCATGTGGGTCGGGGGAAAAGAGACTGTGTTTAATCAGGATGAGTGAAAGTCATGAGAAAAATGACCACTGACAACAGAATTTTTACTCTAATTAGCCTCTTTCGTTAAAAGAATTCTTTCATCAAGACAGTTGGTCACACAAAGCCAGTAATTAACACGCGACATAGGGGCGGTTTCTCCATCTTCCGCGTCCCTCGCACTCATCAACAGTTTACTTATTGGCTGTAAAGTCATTTTCACTCATGCCCCCACGGAACTGGAGCTGGATGGGTTTGGTGCCGCAACAGTAACGAAGTGAAAGGTGGACTCGTTTTGATTTCATTTGACTCCAGGACAAGCAGAGGCTTTCCCTCCCGTGTCCAGGAAGCCTGGGTACCCTCCATCTATTCACCAAGAACTGAAAGAGTGAAGGACGGGTGGAGAGAGAGGCTGCCCCCCCCTCCCCTCTGTCTCCCCACCTGAGTGCCAGTTAATCCTGCCCTCATCCCCTCGCTCCCCCAGCTGGACGCACCATCTCAATGAAGGGCGGCCTGCATTAGCGGCAGCAACTTTCCCCCGCTGCCTGCTGGTCAGAGCTGATTGGACACGACCGGCGTGTGCTGAAGAGGCAGACCTCCATCTCAACCACACAGTCACATTCTCTCCATTGTCTTTCCCTAATCCAAATCCAAACTCTCCTCCTTTCACCGTCACCGACTTCCAGGTACAGCTGTGGCCCCGGCCAGGGCTGCCCTCCTCACAGCTGAAGGACAGGAAAGATGAGGAGGAGGATAAAGGAGGAGATGATAAAAAGCTTCCCCTCCTGAGCAGAGCCGGGATGATGTCATGAGGGCATTTGTCCTCCTGGTGTGGAGGCTTCCCTTCCCCTGCTAATTACCTTGTACAAACTCGAATCTGATACGGCGGATATGAGGCCCAAACACAATTATTGTGGGCTAACAAAGAGATATTGAGATTCGGGGAATGAGGGAGCGACTGCAAGTGAGATGGAAGGAAAGGGACACACACACACACACACACACACGCACACACACACACACACACACACACACACACACACACACACACACACACGCACAAACACTTGTCCTTCCCCTCCATTCCCTCAGATAGGCTAATGTTATTACTGGGGTAATTATCCTCATTACTGCCAGCAGCTGTAGAGGGCCCATTGCTTGCTGTTCAGGCTCCAGCCTGAACCTCTTTGTATACTATAGATCTCATTTATAGACTTTACATGTCAAGTGCAGAGGTTGATGTAAAAATAGAGCCCCATCAGATATCTAATAAGCCAGCGTTGTCCCTGTTTTCTGCACCGCTTCAGTCTGTTCTGTGCATTAGTGCCGGCAGCATAACGGAGGCTTTTATTAACAACGGCTTTGACAGACACACAGCAGCTCAGACATGTTGTGTTTTTCTTCACTGAGACTGGTGAAAACTGTTGAAAAATTGAAAATGTATTATATTTAAATTTTCCTTGGCTAAATTTAACCAGAGATAGCAGCAATTACATCTTTGAACAAGGTGGAAAATTATTATTCTTATTATTATTGTTAATAATAATAACATCAATAGTAATAACAATAGTAGTAATGATGATGATGATAATAATAATAATAATAATAATAATAATAATAATAATAATAATCCTATTAGTGTTTGAACACTAGGTGTCACTGCAGAGTCAAGTAAAGACTAGGGAAGGCGCTCCTCTTTCATACTTTTCATTCAACATCCTTTAGCATCCTGTATATACGGTATATAGTATATATAATCGGCTGTGTGTGTGTGTGTGTGTGTACACTCCTGTGATCTTAGAACCTTTCAGATTATTATGATAAAAAAGTGTATTTACTGAGGACAAGAGTATAGTATGTAGATAATAACATGTTTCTTATCTTCTTATTTCTTCTTACATTCATTTTAACTACAGAGCTTCACAAAATATGGAGGAAACATCTTTTAATTAACACATGCTCTCGTGCATGAGAGTATTTGGCAAATTCAATCCTGTAAAGATCCAAAAGAGTCGCTCTGTTCCCTGATGTATTTATTTTTGCTTAACTTCACACTCTGTCCCCATCTTTAATCACAAGTTATGGGATCAAGAAGTGAGGCGGGCAGCTTTACACAGCGCGTCCCCACCGCTCCATCTGATTGCCTTCTGTTTTATTGCCAGGGGCTGTTGCAGACAGTAGGTAAGCTGCACGCTGCTAAGCCTCACATCAGGCGCTAAATGTCATGCATAGCCTGTTTTTATTGGCTGATATAGCCTGTTGTGCCCTTCTCCTGTTCCTGGAAGCATAGTTAAAAAGCTGGTTGTTAATGCTGCTGACCAGATGGGCCCGTTCTCCCTGCAGCTCTGTCGGGGAGCGTGTTTACCATGCACTGGACTGTGGATAACAGGTGAGACTGCTGCTGCCTTGTCAACCAATCGCAGAGCGGCAGATGTCTGCCTGCCGCCCGTAAACCTTTATCTGGCATTTGGGGTCTTATTGGAGCAGGATGGGATATAACTCTGGTCAGAATTCATTTGGATTGTGTGTGTTTTTTTTAAATCCGGTAGACGTTCCACACATATTCAGGCCCTCTGCTCTTAAACCTCTCTGGAACCTCGGGATTGAAATGTTCCTCAGCCCCAAGAACATTTATTAAATTCAAGTGCCTTTTTAGAGTTGGACCAAAGCTTTCAAAGGCAGACTATTCCATTCCGGGTCCAGACATCATCTGCGGGGAGGCTCGCTCGCCTCTTGTCTCGTGTAACAAAATGTTTCCAGAATTATCCGAGCAAACATCAAACATTCCTTTCCCGTTTCTCTCCAGACCGCATTGCAAATTTCATGGCAACGGCAGAGGAAAAGGCCCGGCCCAGAGTCCTTTAATGGGCCGAATCAATCTGCCTTAATGGAAGACCTCCAACATGCATGTATGGATCAGCCAGGTCGGAGCACCTGTCCCTGCTCTGTCAACAGCGGGTCAGGTTACAGGCTCCACGTTCACCTGGTTGACACGGTTTCCTCTCTTTTACGACACGCCGCCGTGCGCAACTGTTGAGGAGGTAAACGCGCGAAGAGCATCAAAATGTGCAGCGACGCGTCATATTCCGTCTCTGCGTTTGCTTGGCGGTCAGGTGGCCGTCCCGAGGCCTCTCAGGTTGGTTTTGGAGCTAAGCTAGCATAGCAGCTCGCTGAAGCGAGGCAGAGATTGTGCTTAACGTCCATCCCAGGGTGGCTTGGATCAGTCAGAACTCAGTCAAGAACTCTGAAGTCTTCTCCTGGGTGGTGGGATTTAAAGATTAAATTGTTGATTCCATTGTGGGCGGTGTTGTTTTCCGGGTGTAAGACATCGGCAGCCTGCTCCTGCTCAGTATGCATATCTGGGGTCCTGCGATGGTTAGCAGAGAACTGGGAAATTAGAGCAGCTGACAGGATATCAAGCATGTCTTCTTCACACTAGACGTGTTCTCATTTTCTTAATCAGGACAGGGTTTTCTCAGAGCACAATATGGGGGGGAAATCCCTGCAGATTCACGCTGGGTTCATTTCAAATCAGAAATGAGGAAGCCGATCGTTTCCAAGCAGCCAGCTCTGTCTTCCCCTCGCGTGTAACCATTAACTGATGTTCAAACAAACGTCACTTAGCCTTCTCTGCTCTGATAATTGGTTCCAACATGTCTTTACGCATTGCGTGCAGCTGCTATTAAGCCCACTCGCGATGTCCCTAAACTGCTGCTGCTACTTTACATTCGCTGTCGTCTCCATTATCCCTGATGATGATGCGATTAGCTTTTGACTGCTATGCTAACCACAAAGCCGGAGCAGTGATGGATGGCCTACGTGATAGACTCGGACGGTTGGGTGGGGGGCTTTGACCAACACCTACTTTCTTTTTGATCCACCTAAACCCCTGATTGGCTTCGTCCTGCCCCCAGATGCAGCCCAGTTACCCCCACCAGCTGCCCATGACCCTCCATCATAGTCCCGCCTCTGCTTGCCATGTGCTGGGAGTCAAAGGGTCCCCCCCTATCGTTCATCAGAATGAAACCCCGCCATCTCCTGCCCCGCACACAATCAATCCCTTTGGCAGACAGAGATGGATTGGAGCCACCCATGACCCCGTACCTTCTGCAGAGGACCCCCCACCCCTGCAAAAGGCGGCTGTCACTAATATATAATAGAGGTGGTGCTGGGAGGAGTGAGCAGGTCAAGTCTACCGCGCCTGGAAGGAAGTCGACACAAGGCAGCGGAGGGGAATTCTCCGCTGACATGGTCCGACAGACGGACGCATGTCCACACACCGTGGATCAGTCAGGCGTGTCCCACAAATGTCCAGGTGGCTTTTCCATCCAAATCAAATCCATCTCAATGGAAGTCTTTGCATGCTTGAAGTAGATTCTCAGCAAGTTTTACTCTCTCCCACCATTGAAAGGTTGTTTTATGTTGCAGTCCTAAGCCCCCCCAGGACAGCAGGCTTCCTCTTTTGTACTCCACACCTCACCTGATGCTCATTCAGTCACTCCCAGGGCATTGCCACGACAACAATCCCCTTTATTTCTTCAATTCTAGCTAAGAAGCATCACGTTCTGCCCAAATTCTCCTCTCCGCCGACTCTCCTTCGTGTGTTCTGGTCCCTGAGACCAGCCCAGACAGGTAGAGAAACTGTAACAGTCCAGAATGTTCCGGTCCAATCCAGCGATCACCTGGAACGTTCCTACATGACGTGCTGGAAAACATCAGGAACCACATGACAGGTGTGAGGGAACCACCTGGATCACAGCCTGAACCCGGCGAAGTGAGGAATGTAAGGAGCGACAGGACGTTCACTAATGGAGGCACCTTGACTATCAAACCCCCCCCACCCTCCACCTCCACCTCCACCTCCACCCTCCACCTCCACCCAACGACAGTCTCCACGTTCACGCCTGCATCCTCCCTCATACTTGAGATGTTTCCAAGCAGTGCTTCCTGATTTACTTAACCCCAGACTGTGTGATTGCACCATTCACACCAGCATTGCCAACAAACATCATTCAGCCCCCCCCCCGATGCCTTAACATGATGATTGTTCGCCGTGCGCCGTCGAACGCTCGAGGAGGATCATTCACATGTAGATGTGCCCTTGTGAGAGCGCCTGGCCTATACAATTTCCATTTAGATAAGGTGTATACACAAATAAAGGAAGGACACCGGGTTCTTCATTTGATTAACTAATCATAGTCTTTGTAATTCCACTCGGAGTCCTCGAAGAGCAGTCTCGGGCTTTGTACCTTGATTAGCCGCCGCGTGATTGCCGTAGATCTTTCCCAGTAACTCACCTCTGTGCAGTAGCTGTGATTAAACAGGCGATTAAGACCGAGGAGAGTTTCTGTCCGTTTAATCCCTTTTCCCGTCGTCTGACTAAACGGATAGCCGCCGTTTGGTCCCTGATCAGCAATAACTGAACGCCACAAGAAGCGGCCTGAGAGGTGATTAGGGTCTTTAAAGCTCCCCCGAGCCTGCACGCAGGTTGTTTGTGATTAGCTCAAATTTAAAGGGACATTTGGTTCTTATTGCCTCTCGTCAGAACTGGGAATTCATTATCTGACATTCAAGCCGCGGAGGGGAAGGAGAGGGGGACGCCGGCGGCCCCGGGACACGTGTCGGACCTTCGGAGGTGGTGCGATCATATATGATGGGTTTCCGGTTGGCAGTGAGAGGAGGGAGCCAACAAGGCACTCGTGGACCGGGGACTGGAAGTGCTCTAGCCCTCTTCCCACTCCTCTGCCAGCCCTCTTCAAACTGTGCAGGGGCGTGCGTGCATCATCTGAGGGCTGTATGGAAACTCTGCGGCTCCTCTCCATGACTGATCTCTTTTGATAGGGCTCATTATGCAAACTGCCCCCAACTCCCACAGCATAATTACTGCTTAATTAATTTGAGCGAAATCTTTCATCTGTCTGTGTCCGGCCAGCTCCTTCCTTCCATTTACAACACGATATTAATTTCGGGTGGGGGAGGGGGCGGGGCAACAGCAGCCCTGCTGATGAAAAGGCTGATATTATTAATCAAGTACTGTATCTTTTCCTTTCATTTCTTTCAGGAATAATAATAAGTGTGATGAGCAGAGTCTGATTAACCCTATTATGCTCCCTAATTAGGGTGATCATTTAATAATCAAGGAAGCAGCACAATTATGAGAGAATGCAAATCCTGCCTTCTAATGAAGAGTGGGTAAATTCTGGGCATTCTTCATTTTGGAAATGCGGCATTCCAGCGTCAAAGGTCAACAAAGGGCTTTTCTCTCAATATACACATGAAGGAAGCGCCTGCGTGTGCCAAACATTCTGGGAGATTATTAATTTTGGTCTTTTTTATTTAAAAAAAACATCTTTGTTGTGCCATTTAGAGGAGGCTTAATTTAGAGGAGGTGATCCTGCCTCCGACCACAATCTGCCTCCTCACTGATGAAGAATATTTCAAAAAATAACCTTTAAGTTTTCGTAGAAAACACAATAATTGCAACTATTTCTGAGTTTAAACACACATTAAAATTGACCTAGAAACGCACTTTAACGACACATGGCAGGTCAAAAGCCCCGTTATTGTTGCTGATTAGGCCATCTCGCCGCCACAGGCAGAGATTATTATTTTTTAGAGGTTTTACAGAGCGGATAAAAACAAACGATTAAAAAAAAAAAACCTTCAATTATCGCCCAGAAAATTCCAATAAAGTTAAATGTCACATTAAAAACGCGGTCGAGCGGGTTCAGGACCACAGACAGCAGCCCGAAACAGCACACACAGTTAGAGAGGTAAAAAAACGCATCAGACAAACAAATAAACAATTAACAAAGAGACAAACAAACACAGCAGGGTCCGGCTCTGATGTGCAGGTCAGTGAGCCAAGCTGCAGCTGGTTTGAGACCAGCGTGTTGCTCCACACGTCAACAGAAGGAGCTCATTAGATCTGCCAGAGTCTCTCTTTGCTGCCCGTTGATGATCCAGCTGCCGTCCACACGTTCATCAAGATAATGGCGCCCTCATATATGGACTCGGAGCAGTGGGCCTGATTTCATTTTTCTAACTTGCGGTCATTATCTATATCATTACAATCTCCTGCCGGCCAGTGAGCAACACAGGGTGGATTTTTGTGTGTGTGTGTGTGTGTCTATTTGCAGGAGTGTATCGACTGCAAAGGAAGATCCTTTATACTCTGGTCTGTGTGTGCGAGTGTGTGTGTCCTCCACTTCGGCACGGTGAGCTGCATGCATGTGTGTGTGTCTACATGAATGTACCTCAATTTACTCCTCTTCACCCCCATAGTGCAGCTGTGCCTCCGAGGACTCTTGTGAAGTAATTGAATGAGGCTGAGCAGGGGGAAACCTGTGGCAGCGAATGTGGTGCCCGCTGGCCTTATTATCTGTAATACGGCCGCCGCTCCGCCTGCACTTTCTCCTCCGCTCATGAATACAGAAATGAATGTGGCCGACGTCAGAGGTGAGCTCAGAGGGGAGAAGCGGGCCGGAGCTGTTTCTAATCAGCTCCGGGATAGAACAATCCCTTTATCCACCTCCACGGCTCCGGGGTGAATTAGTGTTTAACATTCCAGGGCATGTTTTCTGACAGGAGACGCAACCCCAAACAACCCCCGGACCGCAGGGACGATTGAGGGACACGCTGATGTTTTTGATGAGTGAATTAGAGCTAAATGATGCCCCCGGGACCGCAGCCGCCAATACGGCCTTTTCTTTTAACGAGGGTCACTTTGAGAGAGGAGGCGGCCCCGCGTTGTCCCTTTGAAGCTTCTGCTTCCCTCCAGAACTTCGCCGTCAGCCGATCTCCCTGTCTGATCTTTACCTGAACCGGGGATCGGGGGAGATAATCCCGTTCCAGATGTGCAGCAGTGCGCCGCTAATGTGCAGCTACCCGGAAACCTATGGGCCTTTTCTCAGAGTCATCAGCATCGCTGTCATCCGACATCAGGGACGTTCCCGGCCAACACCAGGGTCCATTAGTCTTAAGCACTGAGCTGCACCACTTTGCAGAGCTTTTCAGAGTAACCCGGTCTCATGGGTATGCTCCTAAAGTACACTTTAAAGTCTAGACGCTGACCTTTGTGTAGCTCTCATGGACAAACGCTGCATTTCCCCATTGATCTGCTGAATACTACAGCCTGTCGTTGCGTCCTAAAAGCTTACTTTCCCCGTCGCTCTTTACAAGCCCGTGATGGCTGCTGTTCCATGACACGCCGACCCCTCTGAGACCACCTACAATGGGTTTTGGTTTTTCCAGATCTTCTGAGAGGCCAGTCAGGAATCAGCAGAGGAGGATGCAACGGGGACCACAGACAGATGAGCTAGGTAGAATTAGCCAGGCTACATCAGCTGATTGCTAATTAATAACAGAAGACAGCTTTAATTGTATTCAGTCAGGATAAAGACACTTTCCCACTTAAAGTATATCAGAGGTATTTTTTTTTAAATGAGTCATAAGCATCTATTTTTAAAAACAGTATTGCAGGATTCAGGTTTAGAAAAACTCTCTTTCCATGCTTGGAAACAGCTGATAATACATTCCACATCGAGGCCATCGCGTGTAGAAATCCGAAAACGTGCATCTTTTCAGGTTTGCTGCTAAACACAATAAAAGCAAAGCTCCCGTTTGTAGCTCCGGCCTCTCCAACTAATGACGTCACGGAGCTGGGGCGCATTTACAGTTCGTGTGTGCATAAATAAAAAATGTTGCTTTTGTTGCTGCCTGTGTGCTGTCACCTCCGAGGACAAAGGCTGGAGCGGAGCTCGTGTTCTGGCCACATTCAGCCTGATTAAATCTGGGTCCCCTCGCTGCCTCTCTCCATGGTGCTGAAAGAGCGCTCTATCAGATTACACCCGGCCAGAATAGAACCTCAGCTAATCCATTACAATAATTGATTGACGATGCATCGGAGGTGGCCATGTAGTGAGCACCAATTACAGTCATGTCCTATTGCACTTTCAAATTGGCTCGGGGGTTGAGGGAAGCACATGCGGACAATCATTCTTCTGGGAAGCAGCGCAGCCTTACTGCGCGGCCGCGGCGGAATAAAGCTAATCTAATCTCGGTAAAACAACTAAACTGCTCCACGGCTCCCCTGGTAACCCGTTTAATTGTTGACAGAGACTACAGGCGATGCTTTAGGGGCCGGGAATAAACTTTCCGTTTGTGCTCAATATTAATTATTTAACCTGTAGGTGGTGCAGCGAGGTAAGAACTGGCTCTGGCTCAGGATTTAATCGGGTTATTGAAAGGAGTGTTTGCACAAACCTGCTGTAAAATAATCCCGTACCACGAGAACTGAGCAACAAACCATATTGTAAATATATATTAACTTTAATCTGTGGATGTTGACAGTAGAACCAGCCGCGGAAAGGAAATAAAAATATCTATAGCATGTGTGGAGAGGGTGTAGCCGGGGCGGCTGCAGCTGTATGCTAATTAGGCGCCAATACGCCAGGGCAGCACGCGCCGCTGATCAAACACGCGCATGCGTCTCGGTGGCGCACCGGCCCACGCGCCCCACAGAAATGACGAGGGGGAGAAGAGGAACTCGTTAAAATGCCATCAAAGCGTTCAGTCCCAACAAAGCTCGACTAATAGATGCGGAACAACAAGTAAAACTGGAGAGCCGGGTGGCTCCAGAGCGCGCAGAGGCGTCTGGGAGAACAGAATTCTTATATAAACATCAAACCCCTGACACACAGAAAATTATAAGCCATTTCTGAATTGTTTTTGTTCAACTTTAAACGGTTTTCAGTTTGTAAAGCTTTGATGTCTGGCCTTAAAACAGCGCCAAGGTTTAAGTAATCTGGGACTATAAATATAAAGAAGCTAACGGTGTGCGCCCGGCAGGTGAGAACGCACACTGGCCCATTGAAAGGAAGGCGCAGGCCTGCGGTTCAGCTCCGATTGTGTAATTATTTGACTTGTTCATACTGCAGCTTTATGCAAATGAGGGGAACAATGTGCGACGATGGAGATTAATTCCGCCCTGGTCTGCGGACTGAAAGGAGAAAGAATGCGCTCTCAGCCAAGTGGCGCACTATAGGCCCGCATTAACCAACGTAACGAGGGGGAAAAAAAGCCAAAAAAGACCAAGAAATCAAACAAACAGGCCCATAAAAAACCACGAGAACGCGGGTAACATTTCAGGAAAGTTGATTGAAGTCAATAAAAATTCCAGGCAGGAGGTTTCATCTTGATCAAAGTTCTCTTCTGGAGAACTTTGGCGGCCCTGCTTTTGTCTGGACCCCTGATTCCGCCCAGCACGCGTCTCGCTGCGGGCCAGATTGTTCCTGAGTCCCGTTTCACACTTAAGAAGTCAATTTGCCTTTCAAACGAAGGACACATTTAAAAAAAAAAAGAAAAAAGCACAGGGACATCCAGGCAGCGGCAGACGCAGCCATTGTGCACAAAGAGCAGAGGGCCTTCTTATTACTTATGTATGCAGCGAGGTGACTGATTTATATGTCGAGTTAAACTACCGCGACAGACACGTGCCTCAAAAAGAAAGAAACGCTCCTCGATGATGTTTGTTGGACGCAACTCTATGAAGACATCATAAAACAATCGCGCAAAGCGTTGAAGGCCGTGCGTAAATACGCGCGGAGGCGCGAGAAGATGACGAAGAAACAGAAAATACTCGAGTGTCAGATTTGCTGTTATATTCGCTTCAGTCGTTGGGTCAGAGCTCCCGGTTTGGATTTAATCAAGCTTGTCTTATCCTCATCATCATCCTAAACTGTGATGATGGTGGCAGTGACGGACATTTCCTTTTGGCAGCTCCGGGACCCCCACAGGAGAGCCACAAAGCCGTGGCACGTGTGCGGTTGCATAGGGGTCCATCAGACCGTAAAAAGAGGAGGGTCCCGGCGTGTGCCTCGGTCAGGGAGGGGCCGAGCGCACGCATTAATGTAATAAACCGCCAGCGCATCTGCTGAGCTATCTGCACATCCTCCAACGAAATCCACCAAACCCGCTCTCTGAGCCCTCCCACAATCAAATCCGCTGGGATCTTACTTTCACCCGATTGGTCGGGGACGCTGCAACAGGGGGGGCTAGAACAATAGCATCATTCCGGCATAAAAAGAGTGGAGCTATGCTTTGGCGACGAAAACATTTCAGCAACAGAAGGATCGATAGCGGGGAGATAAAGTCCCACAAGCTCCTTTTAAATAAACCTGGATACTCGAAACATCAGCCACCTGCCTGAAGTGCCTTTCCGCCCATCGTCGCCAAGATGCCCAAAGGATTCCTGGTAAAAAGAAACAAGAAATCTGCACATGTTTCCTACAGGACGCGGTCAGACGAAGATGACCTCCAGGAGCCACCCACCCCCGCTGCCTTGCCGTGCCAGACGGACCCCTCCCCGCCGATGTCCGTGGCGTCCAGTCCGGACCGCGCTGCGGCTTCGCCCGGTTTCGCCGCGGCCGAGGCGCCCGTGCCAAGACTGGGGAAGCCCGAACAGTTCGGCAACCCGGAGGCGGTGTGCCAAGCTCTGTACAGCCCCACCCGGCCCATCAGCAAGGAGCACGACAGGGAATATTTAGAGCGAAGTTTCAATCTGGGCTCACCTATTTCTGCCGAGTCATTCCCGACTCCCGCCTCCCTCTCCGGCCTGGATCACCTCGTGTACGCCCCCGTGGACTTGAAGATCGGCACTAGCAACAGCAGCCGCAGCGGCACCTCCACCTCCACCAGCAGCCTCCCGGCACCAAGCAACCAGGTCGGTACCAAAAGAGCCGCGGCTGACGGCACAGAGCGCAAATCAAAGCCCGCCTCCAAGAAACCCAAAGCCATCCGAAAACTCAACTTTGAAGACGAGGTGACGACTTCTCCCGTGCTCGGTCTCAAAATCAAAGAGGGGCCGGTGGAGGTGAAGCCGAGGGCGCACACCTCCGGGGGGAACAAGCCTTTAGGGGAGTTCGTGTGTCAGCTGTGCAAGGAGGCGTACGCGGACCCCTTCTCTTTAGCTCAGCACAAGTGCTCGCGCATCGTCAGGGTCGAGTACCGGTGTCCCGAGTGCGATAAGATGTTCAGCTGTCCGGCCAACCTCGCCTCTCACCGCCGCTGGCACAAGCCCAGGACCACCGGCGCGCCGGCGCTGCCGCCCGCGCAGGGCGTCAAACCCGAAATGGCCAAAATACCAACGCTCGGCGTCAAATCAGTCTCCGATGAAGCCAAAGACACGAGTGACAGAGACACCCCGAGTCCGGGCCTGTCCGAGTCGGGGTCCGAAGACGGCTCATACGACTGCCAGTTCTGCGGGAAGAGGTTCAAGCGGCAGGCATACCTAAGAAAACACATCATGGGGCACCAGGCTCTGCAAAAGAAAGTCCTGGAGGAGCACGGGATTCAAACAGGCAACCGCGTGCCAGAGCAGGCTTCGGTCTCATCCTCTTTATCCTCCTCCTTCTCCTCATCCTCCTCCTCCTCCTCCTCAGAGGAAGCCTCAAACCAAAGCCCCCTCAATCTGAGTCCGGTGGATTGCCTGCTGTGCCCGGTGTGCGGGGAGAGCTTCACCAGCAGGGCCAGCCAGGAGAGACACCTGCGCCTCATGCACTCCTCGCAGATTTACCCGTGCAAATACTGCCCCGCCACCCTCTACAGCTCGCCGGGCCTCACCAGGCACATAAACAAGTGCCACCCGTCGGAGAACAGGCAGGTCATCCTGCTGCAGATGCCGGTGCGACCCGCCTGCTAAGAACCCACAAAACTCGTGCCTTTCGCGGAGAGGAATTTCAACCATCAACAAGACAAAAAAAGAATTAGAAGAAGAAGTTACTGTAAAAAGAGTGTGTGATGTCACTGCCATAAGTTTAGGCCACTGAAAGGCAGAGCGGTTCGATGTTTAAGTGGTGTCTTTTCCATGCCAATCAGTGATTGTTCAACGCTTCTCTCTATATTTAAACGACATATAGGCCTATTTTGAGATTTCATTTTCTCAAATTAGTTTATCGGGAAAAAAAAGAAAAGAATACAAAGCGTTAGTTTGACTGTTAAAGGGTATTTTTTTAGGACAGCACATGTGTTCGACGATAGCTTCTAGACCTAAGAAATGTCTCCAGACTCTCAGACACCCTTCTCCCCCCGTCAAAGCCTTTTTTCTCAGATTCACCGACTGTGATTGCTCTTCTCAGTGTAGCTTTACAGGTTGGGAACGACAGAACTTATCAACCTTGGGGGGACAAGCGTGACTGAATTAGTAGAACCACAAATGCCTTTAGTAAATAGTCCGACAGCCTACGTACACATCCAAATCCCGCTGTAAAACTGCCTTAAAAAATAAATTCATAGACTGTTTTAATTTTGGATGCTGGCACATATTTTATTATTATTCTTGAAGATTGTTGCAATATTTTTCATCATATGCTTATTTATTTATTTATTCTAATTATTTTATGTAACTTATTGTTGTGTTGTGATCGTTTTCCCTGTGAATCGTTCTGGGAGTTTACATGTCGTATAGCCAAAATGTTTTGCTTTTCCCCCCCCTTTCCTTAATTTATTTTTTAGTTCTTTTGAGTCGAATTTACAGTATGAGTTGTGATCTTCGTCGTGGGTCGGGTTGTACTCTTCAATCTCCGCAGCTCTTGTAAAAAAAAATAAAATAAAAAAAAGTAAAAAAATATGAACGTAAAGCTCTTACTTTAGATGCAATCTTTTTTAAGGACGAGTTATTTTTCTTAAATGTGGCTTTTATAGCGCTTTGATTGTATGTGTATATTGTTGTTGTCTATTGGAATAATAATAAAAAAATATTTTCCAAAGGACACGTGGCTTCCGGTCGACTTCATAAACGCAAACCGAATGATCAACTTTAAACACATTTTTGATTACTGCACATAGCTCGATTTTTAAAAATAAATAAAAACACTATCACTTTAATGACCTCGCAAAAAATCTCCCACCTCTCACGTTTTTAGGACCACCACTCACTTTTCTTCCTTTATCTCAGTCGTCCTCCGCATCATTTTAACTGCATAAAGATATTGTGAAGCCCCGCCCCCCTCCCTTCCCCTCCCTCCTCCTCCCCCTGCCCGACCCTTCACCCCCCATTCTGTCGCTGATCAGACTGATGGGCGCTAAATCACCGCTCCGGTGGCTCAACAGACGCCGCTCTGCTGCCACAGAGATGCACTCAGGGCCCCAATCATAAATTCCCTTCTTAATAGAACCATCATAGAGGGTGTGTGTGGGGTGGGGAGAGGGGGTGGGGGGGTCACCTCTGCAGCAGTAAAACATCTGTTTGTCTCTTAGAGTCCTGCAGCTTTGGGTCGCTCCGTCGGGTGACTTGACGTGACCCGGAACAACGCGAACGGAGCTTCGTCGTCCTCGGAGGGGCCCCGGCGACAACACAAAAAGGACACCTGACGGGTGAAAATAGGGCTTTGCCTCGGTGTGATAGAAGGAGAAATAAAACGTGTCAGTAATGACAGAATGTCATCCTGCTCTGCTGTAAACAGTCAAAGACGGCAGCGCCCAGTCAGGTGAAAATGAGGCAGCATTAGGGCCCCTTTGCTCACGCCGTTTTAGGGATCCAATTACGGTCAAGTGCTTTTCTTGCGTGTGTTTGTGACCCAGGTGGAGCAGGGCACCTGTAGGTGCGACGACCGGTGCACCTGTACCCCCTGGTAAGGCTCCATTATCGCGGCCTCCCTGAAGCGGGGCTGAGCAGCAGGGGAGGCAGATGGGAGGAGGGTCAGGTTACTCCTGCTGCTCCCGAGGTCAGGAGGCACATGGCAACAGCAGCACACACACACGCACGCACGCACGCACGCACGACAGGAAACGCACAGAATTTCAAACTGATTTAATGAAATGTTTCCATTTTTCACATTTCTAATAAAGATCGCAGGACTTCAGTTGTTAAAAACAGTTTGATATGTTGACACGTAATAATGAAACTTTCAAGCTTTTTTCCCTCTTCTGTCTCTTATACAAACATTATTTTTTACAAGCATTAATATATTTATATATATTTGGGGGGGGGGGGGGGCACTCAGATCTGACACACTGTATAGGGATTTCTAAAAGGACAGGATAAAAGAAACCAAACTGATCTAGACTAATGCTTCACATATATTAAGACACGTCGTTTTCTTGGTCCAAACTAACATCTCCAGCATGTTGGCCGGCAAAGGGACAGCAGAGACCCCGTCCACGGACATCATGGACGAGCTACAATCTTGAGACAAGTCTCAGAGGAGGAGGGGGGGGGGGGGTCACTTTATACATTCTTCAAATAGGAATAAAAACGGATGTTCCCTCTGAGGGGTGTGTGATAAGAACAGAAGAGTAAGGCAGAGTAGTGCAACAGATGGGGATAGTGTTGCAGTCAGGGCGGAGCCCTCGGAGGGCAACGGTGTGTAATGTGTGTGTGTGTGGAACACCTGGCTGCCATGACAACTCGAGCGGGCGGGTCGGAGAAGTGAGAGCGGCGGCCTGGCTGTTGCTAAGAGGGCTGGTGGAGTTCAGCTCTGGCATGCTACATACCCCCCCCACACATCCGGCGTCCCCGCCCTGTGCTCCTCAGGAGAGCGACGTGGGAAGAGGATCATGGGAAAGAAGAGGAGGAGGAGCCGGTGCCACTTGATTCCATTCACAGATAAAGACGGTGCCGCACGCCACCTATAATGAAGACTAAACAGGGGACCCCTCAATTCAAAATCCATCTGTTGTTGTCGTGCGTGTTTGTGGGAAACAGGGCGAGCGCGAGCTTCAGAGGGACGGGGGCGGGGACAGGCTTTTGTCTCCGCCCGCTAACGAGGGGGACGCAACGCCAGGTTTCCACTGGTGCCTCCAACGACGAGCAAGTGAGAAGACAGAGTGATCACGAGGAACATAAAGAGGGTGTGGGACAGGGTCTTAGGGGACGGGGGCAACAAACAGGCACCGTGTGAGACGTCCTCACAAACATACGAGAACACACCTGTTCACCTGAGGCTGTGGCGGCGTGTTTTTTCCTCTTGACAACGCGGACAGCAAAAAAAAAAAAAAATAAAAAATAAAAAATCAGTGTTTCCTACCTCAAACCAAGAGACCAGTGGGGCTACAACAGCCGAAAGAAAGAGACCATCTAAGAGGATCGGTGACGGCGAGTGCAAAAACAAACAGCAGCAAAAAGGAAAACCTGGGAAGGGAATGTTGGAATGTAACCGGTAGCAGAGGAGAGCAGCAGGCGGGACTTATTGAATTACCGGACGTGAGCCCACGTTAACGACATCAGAAAACAATTACAAACGCAGTCTTTTCTCATTGTAGCAGGGCTGCATGAATCAAATCCTGACAAAAATCCATCGGAATTCATTTAAAAAAAAAGAATCATTGCAGAGAGAGAGGGGGGGGGATCCCCTAAACAGATTTAGAAAGTTACACAGACAGCATTGATTGTCCACTCTGGGATTAAGACATTATTAAAAAGCCACTGACTCCACATCCTGCGGAGGTCAGTCCCCATACATCAGTCTGCGCCTCCTCGATGTGGATGGGGGGGGGGGGCGTGGTCCCAGCTCAATCATGCTGCGGGTGTGGTTGAAGGTAGAGCGTTACGCGTTCCTTCCAGAGAGATAATCCTGCGAGATTACAGCAGTTTGCAGCTGCGCCAGTTCAGCAGCTTCCTCACGCTACAGAGATGAACGACAGAAGGAAAAAATGAAGGGAAAGAAATCTCCCACCCCCCCGCTAGAGTAAGAAAGGAATCTCTAACACTTCTGTGCTGGAGAATAAAACAATAAAAGTGAGGCTGGTTTTTTTTTTTTTAGATTTCTCAGTGTAAAACCCCCCCTGGCATCAACTTAAATAGCTTGGTCACATATCGTCCTCGGTTTAACAGCAGGAGCTGAAATGTATCACCAAAGTTAGTGATTATTGCATAAATTAAAAAACAAAAAAAATCCTGCTCGAGTGTTTGTGTGACACAAACTGAAGCGAAGAGAATCGGCCGAGCGGAACAACCGGGAATCCGGTGCCGTCGCCGCCGGGCCTGCGAGCTGCTTCTCTCCGAGGCGCGCGCGTCCCAGGAGCTCAGTTGGAGGATTTGCTTATAGCGCTGGCGGAGCGGCGGAGCTTTCCAGAAACTCGGTTCTTGGTGGCGCGGGGCATCGTTGGGGAAACCTGGTCCACGCAGTCGGCCGAGGCTCCGGTGTCGGTGCTCGTGCTGCCGGTGAAGGAACCTGGAGAGGGATGGAGAGACGGAGGGGGGGTGGGTGCGCGGACAGAACCGGAGGTGCTGAGACGTGACGCGGGGCTCGATGGGCTGTTAATCCCAGCATGCTTTGTCATGCAGGTGGCCGCTCCCATTACAGAGATTACCCAGTCTGCCGATTTTACCCCGGCGTTAACAAAACCGACGGCGTCGGCTGGAAGAAGGTGTCAGAATTGAGTCTTTTTTTTTAACCCCTCATAGCTGGGAAAGAATGAAGATTTAAGAGGTGGATAAAAGGCTCCAGAAATAAGGTGCCCTCCACATGCTGGGCAGAGAATAGTGAACAGAGAAACCCTCTCTCCCTCTCCAAATGTTTATGTGCTTGCAGTGAGTTAAGGCAATTTCAGCAGATATAGAAAAGCAAACATTCCCTTGGCAACGTGACGGTAGAATGCTGTGAATGGCAATAAAATGATGCATTATGCTCTTCAGAACATGCAGAGCTTGCCCATTGTTAAAGAAGGGCTTCACATCCATGATTACAAATTGTAAGCCTGGAGGTGGGCATAAAATACTGGGAAGGACAATTGAGTGCTGTGAATAGCGCCCTAACTTCCCTGACCGAACCCCGGACTGTGCCCCCCCCCACCCCCCACCCGCCTCCAGTTTAAACAACGTGGCTGCTTTGTCAATATGGCATCTGCTCGCCTATTTTCTTTCCGCTCCTTTTCTTTGCTGCCGTTTTTCTGAAACATCTCAAGTTGCAGCAGCTAAAAGGAGCGGCAGATGGCTGCAAGTAACAGACACTCAGCAGCACAGTGGACACTGGCAGCATCCAGGGCTGCAGGGAGCTGGCTAAAGCCCTGCATGTGCATTGTTAAGGGTGATGCGGGGGGCACCTGAGCGGGCACCCTCTCATCTGCATGTGAATACAGGCAGGGTTAAAAATGCGGGCAGGCCAAATGGGTGGAACAAATCCTGCATTCCTGTATTCCCCAACTCATTCCTCTAGTAAACGCTGCATTTTCTTAACCCAAGTCCAGAACGCAGCCGCCCATTAAGGCTAATGTACAGGGTAACGGTGTGGTTCCATCCATCAGCCGCCCGACAGCGGCCATTAAAACACGCTGCTCAAAAAAAAAAGTCATTGCTCCCGCGTGGCGTAATGATGGTGGTGTTCACTGTAAAGCCATACGTGAAGAATGTTCTTATGAGCGGTTAAAACGCCTGTCCAGGAGAGGCAAACTTCACTGCTATCGTCGTGACGACTCCTGCTCGGTGCAAACTCGTGCAGCGAAGGTTGGCTTAAGAAAGGAGAGACTGAGAGGAACCGAAAACAAAGAGGGTCTTTAAATGGCCCCGCTATCCCATTGGTCCCCTCTGCAGCAGCTCCAACAAGGCTTTAGACGACAAAGACGTCTTCCAGTGCGGCAGGTGTTAGTCTCAGAGTCTGCCCCAGGCAAACAGGCACACTCCAACAGGAGGAAATGAGGGAGGGGGGTGGGGGGTGGGGTGGGGCGGGTGGAGGGCTTGAGCAGGGGGGAGAGGAGAGAGAAGTGTTCGGTAGGGGAACAGATAAAGGCGAGCCACATGCAGAAGCAAGGGCCAGAAGTGCAGCCGTATTGTTCATGCTGCTACTTAGTCAGGTGCTAATTGTCCCCGTCGTGCATCACTTTCAATTACCAGCCTGGGCTAAACCACAGGACCCCCCCACACGTAAACCTGCCTTCTCTTTGTCAGAAGACTCAATAAAGCACGTTAGTACTGAATGGAAGAAAAACGAAACAGAAAAAAGGAAGCGGTCGGCTAGGATGAGTGAACGTGCGGGGTGGGGGGGTCCATTGGACGGTTTGACTGGGGCCTTACCTTCACTAAACAGTGTTTGGACCTTTAAGATATATATTTTTTTAATCTAAAAAGGGAAAAAACAGAGTAGAGCATCATGAGAGAGGATTAGACAGCGAAACAAACCACACTGTTGCAGAAAACAACACAACGGAGCTGAAAATCGAAGGATGGGGTCACATATTCAGACGGCGAGGGTGCTTCTGGGGTTCGCCGGCGCTAAAAGGGTGAAAGGCGGAAGGAGGTTAACTGATTCATCTTAAGACATATCAACAAGTGCCGCTTTGATCCAGAAGCCTTGAGGCCATTAATGGCTAGCCGTTACCTGAAAAGAAAAAAAGTCTCTCCAAATTTATGATCTAAAGACTGAAAGGTGGGCAGTTTGCAACAGTTGAGGTCTAAAACCAGCGTTATTGCTGCAGATGGTTACAGGGTGAGACAGGAAAACAGTGCCGGGGCACCTCCGATGCTGAGAGGAGCTTTTAAGTCATTTAATCCACTTGAGACAAGTACCAGGGTTCTTGTTTGCTGTTATTCATTTGGGAGAACATTTGAAACAAATAAGAAGGAAAAACATGATAATACAAACACTGCAGAGCAGAGGGGAGGGACTCTGCTACACAGAGACTAGCTCATGCAAAAAGCCATTAGTGGCAGGATGAGGGTGAGGCTGCATTCAGGAATATGGAGGATGAGGCCGTAAAGGACGATGAAACCAAAAAGAAGGAGGGCTGAGGAGAACGGGAAGACCAGTGAGGGATCAACATGCGGCAGCTCTAAATAAAGAACCGCTCCCTGGTTACTTAATTAAAGTGAGTCATCAGTGGCCAAAATGAATGAATGGATGGTTGGAAGGATGTTAGTGGGCATCATGCCTAGTGTGGAGGAGGCAGGCAGAGTCTTACAGTCCACTTTGGCCCAAGGGTACTCCATGTCCCAAACCATCCCCGGCCAACGCCTGCACGCTGTCATGGAGCATGGATGACATGTTAGAGGCACTAATGGGAGCCAGAGCAGGATGGAATGAGCACAACATAGCATACGGACGCACGCACGCACGCACGCTCTCACAGACGGGAGGGAAGGGGGCATGTTAGGGCAGGAGCACGCAGATTATTGCAGAACGGCAGCTGTGGCGCCCAGCGATGCTGCGCCATGTATGAATGATGGAAGGTGACAAGGCCAGGTTAGAAGACTGGTGGACAGAATTCTGAATGGAGCAGCCTTACGGTCAGCTCAACAGAGAAAATTTATAATAAAAAAACACCCGAACGTGACAATAAAGTTCCCTCCATCGGACTCGTAACTGCTAGGACGACTGTGCAGCATCATCTGAGGGGCGTCTCGGTTAAGATATGAATGGCCAGACTCACACAGGCGCCCTCACATTAATCTATTTACGCTCCCGGATTCCGGAGAATTACAAATGGTCGTTCGGAGCGAGTTTCCGCAGCAGTGAGGGCGACGCGGCAGCCGTACGGACTTCATTACAGAACATCCTCTCACATTAGCTGCCAGGTTTGCCGTCATATGTTACGGTCTGCGGTCTCGGAAACCCCTTGGCATACATCGATTCATCACGATCGCATGTTCCCCTTCATCTCTAACCGGCTCCGTCTGCTCTTAAGCCATCTAATAGAAGAGGCCTGGGAGGAGGGGGGGGGTGGGGGGGCAGAGGCCATTCTGGGTGAATTCACACCCCTGCAACAGCGGTTTGCTAATGTGGATGACTGTGTATTCCCTGCCTGAATATCACACCTGCTGTCAGAGATGCTCGAGTCCTCCACGCACACAACATTCAGACATTTCATTCTCACATGCCAGCAGACAGGGGGAAAAAACCCCATAAAATAGGCTTTAAGTCACCAATAAAACCTACAGGTGCTGACAGAGGCGATAATGACACGGCGGTGTGAGATTGTGTGAAAGCCATTCTTGTCAAGGCGCAATGTATGCCGGGACCCAATAGAGTGGAAAAGTGTGATCCCGTATTGATTTTAGTGCCGTTGTGGATCGATCGGAGTTGGTACAAGTATGGAGAACAAGATAAGATACATTTTCCATTCTGTTCATCCTGGACTGATAAGAAGGCTTTGCTGACATCTGCCAGCTGCTGTTTGTCGGTCGGATCACTTAAGTACCGCGAATGAGCTCATAAGGGCGAGCGCGCGCGGACGCGCACGCACGCAGAAGCGCATGCTCTGTATCGCCGCTTAAAAAGCCTCCTTATATTCATAGGGAAAGTAATTGCAGTCAAAGTAGCAGTTGGCAAACAAGAAGAGACCAACGCAGCAGCACGAGGGAGGGTTGAGGAGGAGACGGCAGCGTGTTTGAAGTCGGTCGGACCGTCCTCGTTTGATATTCATCGGCCAACGTCGGCAACCAGGGGTGAGACAGAGGTAAATGGGAGTGGCAGATGTGGAGGACGTGAAGAAAGGGTGGCAGGACGAGAGATGAGAAGGCTCCGATCTAACGGCTAAAATGGAGGCGACCTGGAGTAATGACGTGACGGGGGGAGGGGGGGGGGGGGAGGATTTCTCACCTGTCCCGCTCATTGGATAACCGGGAGAGGGGGAGAAGACCTGCGAGGCGAAGTCCTCAAACGTCACGACTTCTCTGTGGTTCTGCACGATGGCGTCCAGGTACAGCGCCCGCTCCTCATAGCTGGTCCAGCGGTGAAGGATGTAACGCAGATTAGGAGGTGGCGGAGTTACAAAATGAGACTCGTTATTTCAGACTGCGGAATTCTCGTGAAACAAGTCGCAGCGACAGCCAAAACACATCACATTGTTTCACTGCTTCACCGCATTCATTTACTGTGAAAGTAGGCTGGAAGAGCGAAATTTACTGAGCAGGACGCCGCCGCCATCAGCGGTGGAGATGGAACAATCAGCCATGAAACACATCCCTAAATGAGAAAGCAGTCTCCAAAATAATCACAAAAAGAGAGAACATGGCTACTGTTGTGATGCTCTAAACCTCTCTGCTCCCACCTCTTTTTCTCTAATAGGACTCCCGCGGCAGGCAGCGTGTCTAGGACCACCCTCTCCGACGTGCTGCCTGCCACTTCTCTGTGCCATCAGGGGGAAAATTGGAGCCATTTGAAATTCAGAGTGACGAGCAGTGACTGGAGCGTGGTCAGGCAGCATGCAGGGGTAGATGGCTGGATTTGAAATAAATAAAAGACTACGTCGCCAAAATGGCTGCTGAGTGAGACAAACACTGTGAGCGCCATTATCATATCATTACTGGAGATGTGTTGTGTATTTCTGCTGCGGAATGGAAGCCAGTGCTGGGGAAGAAGCTCCTGGGTTCCATCTAAGGTTCTATCTGATGATTTGAGCCTCTTTTACCGGTGATTGACCGGTGTCTTGCCTTCCTCTCGCTGCTGTCAACATCCAGACAACAATCTCCCCAACTGCTCAACATTCTCACAACACACGGGACGTAACCTGCCCCCTGCTCTCCCCACGGGCGCCAGGGCGGGCTGGAAGCGGGCTGACGACTACGCCAAGGCTGAGCCAGGCTTAGCTGAGATAGGCTGGAGCTGGGCTGACAGAATCTGCTCTGGGTTACATAGATAGGATGAGACGGTGGCTGGGCAGGAGCCATCTGTGGGCACATGCCACCACAGCCGGTTCCAAGGTAGCCGTGACCGACGGCTTTGAGGAAACGCGGCGTGGGGGCTGGAAAGCGCCAGAGAGTGCCGTGGCCGTGCTTTTCTTGGTGACCGAAAACCGCGGACAATGGCTGCCGAGACAAAGCGGCAGAGGTGTGAATGGAGGACTTAATGCAGGTCTAATTCACTTTACTGACAGTAAGTTCAAAGCGGCTGAGCCTCATGCAACAAAGAACAGTATCAATCTCTGGAGTCCATTGAAACATGTGCAGCATGGTTTCATGGAAAAAGCACTTACACTTGCAGCCAGACATGCAGCGTCACTGGTTTCTGTCACTGTTTTCTCTCACTGGGAACAGCACTGGACAAAGTACGGGCATCCCGGTCTGTGCTGCCATGGTTACCTGGGTCACAGCTCTGCGTGGTGGATCACATCAAGGCTTTTATAGAGGATGGACAGAAACGAGGGATCCTTGTAAGGGGATGAAAATGTGCACAAAAAGGGCTTAAGTGATAAAATGAAGTAGGAGAACTGGAGTCTGGGTGTTAGCAAGTTGGGAAGAAGTGGAAAATTTGAGGGACGCAGAGGGAGAAGGAGAACCTCAGCAGAGTGTGGGTCAACAGAGCCATATGGCCGTCCATTATCAGAGATGCAGATGACTGCAGGCCTGTTATTGAGATTCCCAAAGCAAATATTGACTCCAGCTGGAGCGGGCGCTCTTTCGGACTCTGGCACAAGCCTCTCCTCCACTATTTCCTTCCGCTGCTATTTATTTAAGTTGGACAAATGGATTATAGTGCGTAAAAAAAGGGAAAAGCGACAAAAGGTTAGGATGAAAGGATGCAGTGTCCGTATAAAGGAAAGAGAGAACATGACAGGTGCCCTGACAGAGCGAGACAAAACCCCTCTGGTACATTTTCAGTGCCGTGTTCTGGTAGAAAATTGCTGCAGGCAAATCAGAAGCTGATGCCCAGTGAGAGGCAATCTCGTATTCGCTCTCTCGCTCGCACAACCGCTTCTTTCTGTCTCTAATTACTAAGCCATGGGCACAGCTTGTTCCCCTTCATATGCACAGATGTTGTTGCCTGCATGTTGTAACTTAATCAAGGAAGAGTGACGCAAAGGCTATGGCCATGTCATGCACACCAAACTCATTGACCCTGACCTAGTTGTACAGTTAAAAAATAAAAAAGGGGCAGCCAGTCCTGATTGAGCCAGTGACGTTTACACTCTTCAGAAGCCTACAGAGAATATTCTGAAGTCCGACGCGGTGAGGAAGCCTCTTCGATGGAACACTTTGACACATTACAAGGCTCAATGGTACAACAGTTACATGTAGATATGAGACAGTGTTTTAGTAGCTAATGAGACGAGACCTGGTCCGTCTGTCGGTGAACTAGCACCTGGATCCATTCCAAACAGGAGGATTGTGTCCCTGTTAATGTTCAAAAGCAGAAAATAGTCTAATCAGAATCAGTTTCTCAGACCTGGGAAAGTACATGTGCATATATTTAATCATTGGTGCGCATGCATCTAAATCTGTGGGTGTGCACATATGTATACATATGCATGTGTCCTGTCCAGATGGTGGTGGTGGAGGGGGGTGTTAGCTCTGGGGGAATGGTGGGGGTCAAGCATCTTTATGGATCAAAGCCAAGGTCAGGGCAGCTGCAGTGGCCCATGTTCAAGGTGAATGGAGGCCTCAGATGGCTCTTCATTAGCAGGCTGCTACTTCTCTGCTGGACCCCATCGCCACAACAGACACCGTCCCTCCTCATCATCTTCCTTCCTTCTACTTCCTCTGTCTAAAGGGACCTGTCCTGCAAAAGCTTGTCCACTGGGATCCATATTGTGCCGCGCATAATCCCGCCCAGCGCATGTGGACGCATACACATGGTCACACATCCGCATTCGTGCATAAGTAGGCACAACGGATCCGTTAAACCCCCGCACCCACACACGCTGTTCCCTTAAAGAGCCTACTTTGACCTCTGAACCAGCCTCTCTGGAGAGCAGCATCCTCAGGCTCCAGCTCCCCTTTATGCCTTTCAGTTGCTCAGTGACAAAAGGCCTTACGCCACCAATGCCCTCTTCAGGGAGTAGCCTTTCACAGTCGTTCTGAATATAATTAATAGCAATTATTTTCTTCGCAGCTCCATTATATTGTAAAGCGTAAACGTCGCAGCCACCAACTGTCGGTCAGAGGAACGCCATCCATCACCGCTGCAGTGTTTAACTCTTCATTACCGGTAAAAGTTATTTAACTTGGAGGGTAAACGCGTCAACTTTAAGGGGTTTGCTAGTAGATGGCAAATAAAAATCATTTCAAACAGTCACGGTGCTCGAGGGAACACTAACATGACTAATGCACTGAATACAATTGGAACATATTCTAATATCCAATAATAATCCAACCTAATAATCAACCTTTATAAGCATGAACAAATCAAGAGTAAATCCTAAATGGACCTTCGTCATGCAACCTGAGAAACTCCCCCCGAGCTACTACGATTGCCACCGAAGCAGCCAAGGTTAATCCTGTTTGCAGAAGTACTAGTGGAAAAATGGGCTCTTGTGGTAAAGAGGGACAGTTTAGCCATGAGGTGGAGACTGCCGCTAGGTGCTTGACACCCCTCCTCTCTCAGACCCACGAGCTGCCCATTAACCTGGGCCAATCAGCTTGACCTTGAAGAGGAGAGGAGCTCAGGAGTAGCTCACAGTGCCATTGACTTACAGGAGTCACGTAATTGGCCTGTTAAGAGGAAGGCGTGCTGGTGGAGCTGGTGGGTACTCGGTTGTGCCGGGGGTAACATTGAAAGTATGGTTAATAAAAAGGGTTTTTGGTTTTTTACCCCCTGAAAGTACTTCGCCTTACATTGCTTCCACAATGCGACACAACGACTTCCCGCTGACATGAGCTGAAGACAAATGCTTTGTTTTCTTACAATTTATCTTTTAAATTGCAGCCTATATACGCATCTGATTTGTTGACTTTTTGACAAAATAAATGTAATACAATAGAAATGAAACAGTTATTCCCGTCCAAACACATGTAGGAACGATAGTGGTGGACTTACTCTAAGACAGGAAAAAGCAGAATGAGTCTTTTGAAGGGGAGAGATGAGAAAATGATGAAAAGAGGAAGGGAAGAAAGAGGGATAAAGCCAAGCAGGTGTTGATTAGAGAGAGGCCAGCGAGTGAGCGCCAGCAGTACCTGTAGCTGCAGCGAGGACAGAGGTGTGAAACTTGCCTCAGCAGAGGACCTTAGAGGTGTGAGGTGATTATGGGGAAGCAGGGAGGACAACAGAGACATTTGGATGGAGAAATACAGAGGGACACAGAGATAGGGACAAAAAGAGTGAATGTGTCAATAAAGCTGACTGCTGGAAATATGCCAGAGTGGGAAGCAACAACAGCTTTAGCTGAATAAAGTGAGAGCACGGAAGTCGGGAACTAGTCGGAGTAGTGTGGGCTCCACCAGCACTACTCAAACCTCGGGGTCTCATTAAACGGCGTCTTTTTGACAGCAGACACTGCAGCAGGCCAGAAAAAACACCAGAACATGTCACAAATGCATTATGATGAGTGGTGTTGTTTTGTGTTCACTTCCTGGGTGTGCATACACCCCATCAAATGCTCCTGTGGAATAGCTGTTTTTAACAAGTAACCTAATTAGGAGCGGGTCCAGGAAACTGGAGCTCAGGAACCCCCAAAGGAGTAGGGTCACACTATAGGCCCAGGTTAATGACATCTCCAGAGGGGTGAGTTTCCCACAGCAAGAGCTCTCTGAGCTCCAACCCCAACACCTCTCCACCGTCCATCTGGCATTCAGACAGTAGGATGAGGAGTAATGGCTGTGACATCACGTCTAACCTGTGACATCATCACTGCCCATCAGTGATTTCACAATGGTTTGCCGCAACCGTAGGCAAAATCTGACGTCTGTTAGCTTGCATGAGCAAATAATTTATGAGCTTACTGGGAGAAACAGTCACCCATTCCCCCAAGTGTCTCGCAGCCCACCGTCCCTCTGAGGGACACTAAAAATCGATTTCTGCTCCGCAGCAAATCAACAGCTCAGGACGCACACCAAAAGTCAATGTTGACCTCTAAACTCTAAGGACCAAGCGATTGTTGGTTCGCGGATTATAAATGGCGAAGCAACAAGTCATTGTGAAAGACCGGACAACCCTGAGATACCTGGTGACATCATAATTTGTAGCAGCAGAGTTTGTCCGGCACTGTCATGCTTTCAAAGGTTGTGCCATTGTGGGCTTGTGTATTCAGATGAGTCTGGAACCAATCTCCCTTTCAAAGCCCTCTCATCTCCAAAGATGAGTCCTAACACAGCGGCCTCAGATGTGAAGCGCAATGGATCAACATGATTAATCAAACGCAGGCCCATTATGGCCAGACGGTGACACAGGCCTCCACCGTACATTAACGGAAAGTCATAATAAGATGAGCGAAAAGGCTCGCAGGGATGAAGATTAACAGATACAGTTCTGCCACAGGCTGGGTGAGAGCGTTCTCCGGAGGTCCCCTTTGTCAATGATGATGACCAGAGTGTCATGAATGCTTTGGCCTTCTGGAGACATTATTAGGCCGGGACAAAGGTGTGCATCTTATGAGCTATCCGAGGTGACCATGCATCTTATTCCTTCGTTTCCTGATATTTGAACTGAGACGGGGGGACAATAGCGTCTATCTGATGTCAATTTGAACTTTTTAATAAGAAATTTCAAAGATGAATCTGCAAAGGACTGATTAAAAATCCATTTGACCATTTATAGGGCACCTCGTCTGTCTCCCAGTTTTATTGGTGAAATTTTAGTATCATTGTCGTGGAGCTACAGACACACCATAGCAAAGAATGTTTCCAAGGTCTGCTCATCCATTCATTTCAAGTTTGCCTGAAATTTCAGCTTCCGACGATCAAATAAATCCTCCACGCACTCTTAAAGCTCCATTATGTCTGTTTATTACATTTACCGTGCTGAATCCAAATTTCAAGGAGAATTACCGTCCAAATAAATCCAGTAATCTTTTAAAAAACATTTATCTAGATAAGGGTAACCTTTATTTCTGCCCCAACTGGTGCAGCCCCTGCACAACGCATGGCAGCAATCATTTCACTCTGGAGTTCTGTAATCTATTTGACACGAGGACAAACAGTCTGACACTGGGTCATGCCAAATGACTCTAATTTAAACCATAAGTTAACGCTGTTCAGACAAGCACTGATGAAATATTAACACAAAATGAACACGGGGTTCTGAAATTTTAATGATGCTTGTGGCACGTGCAACAAAATAGCTTTGATGCCTAAACGGCAAGCATCCCCGTCTTCTCTCCCACTAAGCGCTCCCCCCTCTGTTAAAGGTCCATTTGTCCAATTAGGACTCCTGGCCTTATGCAAAATGCTCGGCATTTGGAGAGAATGATAATTATTATTGCTGGCTTACATGTAATCCTGACTGCAAAGAGCTGGTTAGTTAAGGGGCAGGAGTGGTTTTGTTTAACCTCATCTTTTCATCGGATCCTAATTTAATCACTGCATATTAATGTGGTATATGAGGTATTTAAGGGAAAACTAACAAGGCAGGCTGCTGTTTTTGCCACATAAGGTTGTTGAAACTGTTGATATTATAGGAATGAGATGAAAACCAAGGACAGGAGGCTTTAGGTAAGAGGATGCCATCTGCGTAATAATGCACAGTACATAAAATAGGCCTAACATCCTTATTATAGTCTGTCTTTTTGGAATTCAATAACACACACATACACACTCATGCGCAAATGCATGTACAAAAGAAGATAAGCACCGGCTAAAAAAAAAGAAGAAAAAAAAGAAAATGGACTTCAGTGTTGGAAACGGCTTTTTCCTAATCCTCACCCCTGGGCTATATTGTGCAGTCAAGCAGCCTATTACATGGCAACAATAAGGGGGGAGTAGATGGAGCCCAACACCTGGTCGTCTTCTATTCTGGCCCTTCAGTGGCAGCTGACTGTACAGTTTCACAGCCAGGTGGCCCTTCATCAATGACATTAGCAAGACACTCCAGGGTTAATCAGGAGCTCGCCATCGTCCAACGAGCGCGTATCGAGATTCGTACAACACAGTGGGAGAGGATGGAGAAGACAGGGTTGTTCTAAAACAACTTGCTGTGAATTTTAAGACAGACAGCCTGGGCCGTCAAAAAGAGGAGCTCGGATCTAGTGGATTTGTGGTCAAAATTCCACGTGCTGTCTTGATTGGCTGAAGTGCAGCTAGCAGCACGTCAACTGTGCACCCAGCAGATTATAATGGAGCTTTTCATGTGTGGACAAAAACAGATGGAGGAGCGGAAAGTGCTATACATCTATACAGATGGGTGACGGCGTGGGGGGAGGCATACTGGTTTGTGTCAAAGTTGGTAGATACAAAAACAAGTGGGTGTAGCTAGAGTGACTCGACTATGTCTGCCTGCACAAAGCCCCATTCCAAAGCCCCCTGGCTGAGAGATCTGAGAGTAAATAACACTCATTTGAATAACAAAAGCTATATATTTGTCCCCAAATCAGCCAGAGTCTCATCAATAGTAATTAGAGCTTATACATAACTAATGAAGATGTGTAGACCACATTAAACAAAGGCCCAGAGAGCAGTTGTGAGGAGGACGCGCCGCAACACGAAGCTTTTGTAATGTTTAAATCACAGCGATAAATGAAATGAACGGGGAACACAAAGGCTTTCATTATTTCAATTAAATGCCAAAGTGACAAAGACAAATGTTTTACTCCTTTAGAAATCCAGATCCTGGTGGTAAATGTGCTCCTGAGACCAAACTCTTCCCATAAGAACTGCTGCTAAGATCTGGCCAGTGCCGCGCTTTCAGTCACAAATACCACTCGACAATGAAAAACAATACTAATGTTAACAAATCAAAGGCAGCTTTCCGTAAGAAGAGGCGAACAAAGCAGTGATGCGTACTTGAATGTGTTGTGTTTGTTGTCCTGCTTTGTTTTCCACGCCATGTCTGTCAAAGCAGAAAATTCCATTTATTGCAGAAATGCAAATGCTGCAAGGCACAAGGACGCCCTCCAAAAGAGAACAATAGCCACAGGCCAGCCGAGGAGCAGACGCTGCCTTTGAACCCTTTAAAGAGGCATTAATGCACAACTTATAAATAATCAACTAATTCCTCCTTAAAACAGCCAATTAAGTCTGTGACATTAAAAGCAATGCGGTCTTATGGAGAAAGAGCAACACTAGTCTGTGAATTTTAAAAGAGAATTGAAAATGTAACGGCCATTTAGGGACACAGGACCGCAATAATGTCTTCACAAGAGTCCCCAAACCCAGAGCCACATCAGAGACCAAGAGATTCCAGCAGAGAAGGATGAGTGACATTTCACTGACATTTCCCAGCAGCATTCAATATGGGGCCACCTCAAAGCAGCATCAGAAATATCTCTGGATATCCTTGCATGCGACACCGGCGTTAAGGGACGCTGATCTTCCGGGGGACGGCCTGAACTCTGGGGATGGCGATGAAGAGCACGGACCCGGGGAGATTTAATGGTAATCACTGGAGCACAGATAATGGATGATTGAAGGCTCTTTCTGCACCGCGGTTGGATTTCAATATCAGAGAGGCCCTAGAATTGGGATTCTTATCAAGGGCGGTGTGTCAAACAAAGGAGGGCTGAGCGTGAAATATGGGGTCCGAGTCAGGCACACGACCACGGCGATTAGCGCGAGGATAAAAAAGGCTGCACAAACAAAAGAGGGCAGCTTTAGCTGGACAAAGGACTGTCCACTGCCTTATATACACGGAAGGAAGAAGGCAGAGAAAGGAAGTGTACTCGTGGTTAACAGGGACAGGGCAAGAGTTACGCTGAGGTGGTTGGAGGATGCACGCTGACGCTCCAAAGTGCATGAGGAAACACTGCCCATCGGCGAAATGCACTACAGAAAGGAGAGCAGTTCATGCAATATTTACAGCCAAAGGCCAAATGGCCCAAATTATAAACAATATGCTGTAGCTAGCCAGAAAAAGGCTGACTGACCCTCCCTTCGAGAATGTGCCCACAAAAGACAAGTAATAAATGGAAATGTGTATTTTTTGGGATAACCTGAGAGGGTGAACAGCTTTTGTGGACCAGAGGAGGAAAAATCATTAATTACACAGGGCTGGGGGGAACAGATGGAGTGGCTAGCTGGATGCTCATCACTAAAAGCAGACGGGATCTTCCCCCCCCCACTTGCTAGAAGCACCGTCAGCACACGCGTCTTCACAACAGCCACGCAGTCCATGCTAACACAGCCACGTCTGGACACACCAGCATCTTCTTACTTTGGAAAAATCCAATCCTGCTGAGCAACAAACCCAGTTTGTGATGTTTAAGAGTGATAGCAGCCACATGCTCCAGTGTAGATGAAATTTAATGAATGTGACGCCGCCCTGATGTGCCTCAGTATCAGTGTATTACTGTAATTATCACTTTCCCTGATCCCCCGAGTGGGACGGGACGGAGGAGCCTCCGCAAGAACTGGCAGCATTCGGTGGTTTTCACCGCGCCGCTCACAAACACACAGATGTCAGACTTGAATGCACAACAGACGGAGAGGGCAGGGGAGGGGTGTGAGGGTAGGGGTTCAAGTTTAAAAATACACAGACCGTGACATTCTTTGAGGAGGCTGCGCCGTTTTCATGCGGAGAATTGAAGTTTTAAGCAAAACGATTTAAAGTGCCCGAGACCAATCGACTCAGGGGGGAGTTTCCATTAAAAGAACACGTTTAGGAAAGACGATGCTTTGTGGCACAAGCGGGACTCACGGTGACATGCTGAAATCCAAGCATGTCACAGCTAAAATGTGACTCTACCTACAGACACGAGTTTGACAGCAGCCATGTGTGCCTGCTACCCGGGGGGGGGGGGGGGGTCTCTGAGTCCCTGCTGTTGGCCGTCTGCTTGTGAGCCTGCGCTACCTGTGTTTAAACACGGAGGCCCCAGTGGAGCGCAGACCTCAGAGTGAAGGCTGGGCCGGGCCGGGCCGGGCCCCCAGGGGTTTCGGGGTGTGGGTGCCATGCATTGGACGCCTTTTGTTACAGGCTGGGTGGCAAGAGGAGGAGGCACTGATGAGGGGTGGGGAGGGAAGAGGGGGGAATGAGTAATGCTATGAGTCATTCTGCATTAGCAGTATGGGAGGGAGACAAGAGGGGGTTGATGGGGGGGTGGAGGAAGAGAATACTTTTGCATGTTGTATGAAGCTAGACGCCATATGCCATTCGAGCTGGGCTGCCTGCTCAGTCAGAGCTCTCGGGTTGACAGGCTTGTTTTTGCCTCCCCCCCCCCCCCACCCCTACTCCAAAAGCTACCCCCTTCTCCCCAAACCAACACTCCAGTAATGGGCTGGGCAACTGCCTGGCTGTGCATGGTCTAAGCAGTGCATGGGTGTGTGTTGGAAGTGTGTGTACTCAGTGATCTGAACACATCGGACATTGTCATGGGTCCCGGCAGGAACAGCTGGTCAGCTGGAGAGAAGAGTGGAGGGGGGGGGGGATAAGGAGGGAAAAAGATGGGAGGCAGTGCGCTACACTGATAATGGGATTAGGTTAAAACATTCAGGGGTGGGTGAGAGCCCTTTTCTCTGCATAGTCCCTCCAAATACTGCATAACCTCCACTGTGGCAAAGCCATTGCCAGCCGGCACGGCCAGCTCCAAGCAGGTCACTTACACCAAGAAACCTGCCAATCTTACGCACCTAAACACGTCCAACTGCCTCCAAGAAGGCTTCAAAAATGGTTAAAACGGGCATAACCTCAGCAAATATCACAATTTACAGCTGTTTCTTTAAGCCTCCCTTTTGTTCATCAGCTTTGTTTTCCATAAACAGGAAGCTGGCTAGTTATTCTCACATCAGCTCATTTAATGACTAGCCCGGCGTCTCACTGTGCCCAGTCAAGCACACGCTTCCACGGTGATGTAGACTGCTGAGTATTATCTATGAGACTGCCGACAGTTATGGCACAACAGCTGGCAAATTAGACCTATCAAAGATGCTAAATAATTCATGTGAGACAACACTAACATGGCAGATCCCATTCATGACATCCTATCATGCATACAGTGGCACTTTCATCTCGGCTAAGTGAAGAATCTTACAGCGTACAAAAGACCGCCCTCGGCCAGACACTGAGTGATACAGAGTAACTAATGCAGAAGGGGTGTGAGAAGACATCGCTTTACAACAACGATCGGGTTTAGTCGGACGAGGGCGCGGGAGCCATTAGGTTTTCAGTTTGCATCCAAAGGTACTCGGCACATCTGCTTTTGGCATTAACAGGACTGCAGACATGCTCACATGTGGGAGCATCACAGCATCCCTCCTTCCACCACTACCACTACCAATACTACTACTACACACACGTGCACGCGCGCACACGTCTAAAAGCTTGGCTTGCATGACTGGCGATGGGCCGAAACAGATTATGGTTATTGATCGGAGCCTGGAGATGGATCTGTGTGCGTGTTTATGCGTGTCAGAACAGAGGATTGGGACTAAGGGCGGTGTGCAAAAAACTATTGATTGTGTCCAGTAGCCTATGTCTCTAAATCAAGGTCAGTTCTGCATGGTCTCACCTATTGGAAACTCGGTACCAAACCCTAAAACAACACGCATGCACGCCTGCGCGGTCGTCACAATGCGTCATCCAAAGGCGTCTCCGAGGAAATCAAAAGGAGATTTGCGTATTCTTCTCTGTCACAGATGAATTAACAACCATAACACTGCTTCAGGAAACACCCAAGATGTTCGGGCTTGAACAGTTTGTGGTCAAAATTAGTCTAAATGGTGCTGTGAATGATGGGCTGGTTGCAGACAATACACTTAGAGCACACAAAGCCAGACCAGCTGCATTTTCCATCAGTCATATAAATAATAGATGATACATTATGCTTTGTCTAAGTGAAGCTTCTGATGGTTTTGAGGCTGTGGTCAGAAAAAAACATAATTGGGAGCTGAACACTGTATGAAAACTAACGAAGTAGAAAAGAAGCACAAAAGAAGATACAAAGAAGAGATATCTTTGAAAACAACTCCTGTATCCCATCTGTGGGTGTATTTTTTTTGTTGCTTGTGGTAATTTTTAATATCAAATCCTATTAGGTAGAAAGAGCCAGTGAGCGTTGCAGCAGACTGCTGGAGTCCTCTCAAGCCTTGTGCCAGAATGAGAGAGGGGCTGCAGTGCCATACTGGCCTTTTATTTGGACACACAGGGGTCTTATAGCTTCTCTTTGAAGAAATATTCAAGTAATTACCCTGGAGAGCAGACTCACAGTCAGACAGCAGACTGTGGATTGTTAAGGCATTGTTAAAAGGTAAGCTAAGGTAAGGATTTTTATTCCTCACTATTGGTAAACATAGGAGGAAAAAGAAGATCGAGCCATTGTTCCAACTTGTCAAATATGAAGAGCCACATCATCTGAGAAAATGGAGGGATGACAACCGCAGAGGGAACCGTGCAAAAAGCCGGTGTAACAGTCGACCCAGGGGGGTAACTCTACCTAGCGCTTATTTACGGCTCACGCCGCGGCAGCTCAGGGCATACACATACACAAAAACATACACATCAAACAAGCTGAAAGCGCTCCTAAAACCCTCAGACGCTGGTGTTGGCAGAGCAGTTTGCCTGGTGCACTCATTCATCCCCACTCTTGTGTGGTCTTGCAGCTTATCAGTGCCAGAACTCTAGAGACGGCGCTTATCTCCTTTCATAAATCAAGCATTTGTGCTTTCTGCTCCTCTGCTAAGGAATGCCAAGTAAAGCTTTTTGGACCCCGGCACAAACACACTACTGTCCCACAATCGCCCGACCGTCCCCTGAGGCACACAGAGGAAAGCAAGCCTGTGGCTAGCTGCCCGCCCCCCCACCCCTCCGGCAATGAGAGTCACACTGGTGTAATTCAGTTGGCGTTGGGTAACAGACATCTGTCACTCAGGACGCCCCTGGGGACACGCAGGCCAATATATGAGTGGGGTGGGGGACCAGGGAATGTGACGTACTGTAACCGACACATACTTACGCACGTCCCACAGAAAAATCTGTTGTAAAAAAAAAAAAGTGTTGTAAATATCGTAATGATATGATGTCGTGGAACCGTTCAGTTTCCCGACAGCGACATAAACAACTTTCTCCTAAATATCTGCGTGCCAATGTCTTTAAAACAATAGATTCTCATCTTACAACCAAATGAAACCTCCTTGGGGGATGTCTCTATGGCAACCGCCAGAGGGGCAGCGTTCTAGCACTGGTGAGGCGGTATCGTACGTGCTGTCCGAGAGCACAGGGTGTCGAGGGAGATCAGGTTTCCCCCTCCGGGAGCCATCCCAACTCTTTCCCCACCCCCAAACTGTGTTGTTGGCATTCACATGCTAATCTATCTCCATTGGTGATTACACTGCCTTTAAACCAACTGACAACTACAGCTGGAGTCAGGCTCTTAACGGTGCGTTGCAGGGTAGATGGGTGGAGGGATGAGAGCCAAGAGTAATGCGTGTGTGTGTGTGTGTGTACTTGTATGTATTTATTGAGTGTGCCCTTATTTTGCCTCTCCTTGTGCGCCATAAAACTGTAGTCATAGATAATGACACATTATCAGTGTTCCTGCCCAAAACAGCAGCACGCAGCCTCCTGTGATGCTCCAGGCTGTGAAACAGCCCCGGCTTAATAGCTGTATGTAAATCAGCTAGCCCATAAAGATCAGTGTCAACACTCAGCTGTGTACATTGGCTGACGTGACAAGCACACCACATGTCTCAATGAATTTATCCAAATGGGCCACTGAGGGGGGCTAAATGTTTAAGTTGAATTGTGTTATAAATGTAATTAAAACTCTTTTAAAAATGAGGCGCTTATACTCTCAGTGGTCGCAGGCGTGGGGGTGATCCGCAGCCGTCTCTGCATAGGATTCCACAAAGGAAAGACAAAAGCAGGAGGAGCAAAGGATACAAGCTCTGGTAGAGAGTCAGCCGGGACTTCACAGCTCTGCTGGCGTTGATACAGGTGGCCCGCACCAAGCTTGGCAACAGAGTCCCAGTTATGATAGCGCCGTTAAACAGAGGTCCAAAGAAAGGAACCTGGGGAAGTTGAGGAGGGAAAAAGGGAACAGAAAAGAAAATACCGTTACTTCAGTGCCAGTTTAATCAGCCCCCTGTCAAAGGAGGTGTGTGTGCCCCCCAAAAATTGGCAGATTAATTTTTTTTCTTCCCCCTTTTAACCGTTTCTCCATCTGTTTGGGGCAAGAGTTCAAGATTAAATTAGATTTTTTTTGTCTTCTTACCTATCTTTGCATGACAAGCACACGAATCTTATGTGAATCAATGCTGGGCCGATGAAATTAAAATGACAATCAATACTAAACAATGCCCTCACATTGAGACACTTAACAAACACAAAGGGGCAATATGCATTTTAGCGGTGCTGCGTGAGTGTACGTGTGCACGTGCGTGCGTTGTATATTGGAAGGGGGCCCTTAATCACTAAAGCTAAATGGTCATTGACCTGGAAGTTGATGTGAATGTCAAAATCTCTCTCAAAGATCCTGCTGTTTTCATCTCGATAGTTCAGGCTGTATAATAACTACGTAGTCAAATTGAACAATAAATTACTTTTAATCAGAGGTGATAGACAATTAGCTTAATTACCAGACAGACACATGGGGCAATGCTGTTAAAAATACTACCAGAATCTTGAGTAGCTTTAGAGGCTCCGGGAAGGAGAAACGACAAATGAATAAAATTCATGAAAGAGTGTCGAGTGCGACTTAAATGGCAACATCTTGTGCTTTTTTTCAGGTTTCAGGCTATTGACATCCATTAAAATAAATGAATGAGATTTGCTTTTGTACAAGATCGAAAATCATCACGTGTCAAATATAAACATGTGCGTAGAGACGTAATCTGCAGTTGTTTCACTGCCAAACTACTAATATATATAAATAATATATAAATAAGTAATGTTGCTGAAATAATAATATCAGGAAAAAAGATACAGCATCTACAATTAAGAAGATCTGAATGTGAGTGAGTACATCTTGTGGAAAATTAGCATAAATTTGATTGGCTATGGTATATGATATCCATCATTGGATCAGAGATTTTTGCCCTTTTGGACCAGAAATTAGCAGGAAAAATAACACACACACTTGAGTGTAAATGTAAAGTTGTTGACAAAAAAGAGCCACACTGTAGAGCAATGTCCCTAAAATAAGGAAAAATGAGCTCACCTGAGGCTTTTTCACAATCTGAATGAAATACATGTGATTTTTCATTGGGTAAATGATGATCAGCACATCTCCAAAGTCGGTTGGGATGATTCCGGGTCTGTAGTCCCTGGTGTGCTCCGACCAAACTATGTGCACTTCATCGTTTCCCAGGTGACGCAGCTACAACACACAAATAAGGCTAATCAAATGTTGGGTGGAAGAGCAAAAGGGACACAATACGAAACAGAAAAGTTTAGAAATAACGATGTGGCCTTTGCCTCTCCGAGGTTAGAGAATTAAATTCAAAACCCTGCATCTGCAAAAGTAAAGCTCATTTTTGAGCCAAGTGACGGAAACTTTTTGAGGGATGATCTAAAACAATCTAATGTTTTAGGGACATTTAGAATGTGAGGTCAGCAAGAGTCTGTTGTGATGGATAAACATGAATATTTTCCACCAATTTGCATGATTCCCCCCAGATCATAATATATTGAGTCTAATTGTATAATTTATTCAGATTGAAGCATTTATTCATCAGAATGACATCACTTCTAGCAATGAACTGGGTGTAAAAGGTATCGCTGCAGTACGTGGCTCGTTTAGAGTCTGGCCACAAACGGGGCACAAATACAGTAGAAACTTACATAAAGAGGGAACTTGGCTTCAGTTAGGAGTGTTTTTGGCCTTGTTATTACACATTCAAATTGCAAACACCAAATGCATAAAGAGAGCATTTTAAAATCAAATCCAATTAAGTTGACCCATCAAAGATTAAATTGTTTCCCATTTCCACACTGTTCACAAACACAAATGAAACTGCAAGATGAAAAATATACGCTAAAATGACAGGAAATTGACTGAGGCTGCTTTGTAATAGAAAAACAGCTGTTTCCTTTGAAAATAGACGAACGCCGCTACATTATATTCTTTTATAGGCAGCCCATAGTCAACTGATGTTTTCTCTTGTATCATTACACTAAAAAGTGAGCCTCTACTCAGAGGACAACATCTGCCAATGTACTGTGGACCTAATGAGCCATTAAAAAACATGCCCTTGCCACAAAAAATGCAATTAGCACATTCTATTATAAGTCCTTAATTATGATAATATGGTAATCTTAAACAAATCCACGGCATGCTGATTACTGCAGCTCGCCAGTTCATTCTGTCTGTCCAGGGATCAGCAGGTACCAGCCAGGTCAGTCACTGGGACGATTTCAGAGAAAATGTTGAATATGCATTTGTGGCAGACAATTAGCGCCGAGATGTTAATTTGGGTTAAGATATTAGCATTCAGATGAGCTTAATCACAAGTTTAATGAGGATGCTTATGCTCTTCTCCGTCTTCATCTGCAGCAATCTATTTACTTCTTTGATAATTACATCCAAATGTTTGAGACTTGTTTAATAAAATGTGATTGGAGTCAAAGGCTCTTGTCTAATTAGCCCTCTTTGACCTCCCATTCCACAAATTGGCTTCATGCACATGGAAACTACAGAGCAGAAGACCTCGGAACACAAGAAGCTCCTTATAAAAACAACCTGCCGTAACCCAGTTAAGCTGTGATGCCTGGGGGTGAATGTGATAGTTGAGGCAGACGTCAATTTCCCTCTCTCTCTCTCACACACACACACACACACACGCGCGCGTACACACACATTCTCCCCGTGGCCTGACCCCAACTCTGCAGGTCACTTCTATAACCACATTACTGAAGCCAGCTGCTACTGCTACAGCCTGCACTGCCTAAAACCCACAATTGGATTGAGGAATTCATGGTTTTCCGTCTTCTAGGCTTGACTGTGCACCCCCCCACACACATTCAAACGGGCAATCTAAGCAGCAAGAGCTCCCTCATCTGCCCTTCTTCCACACCAGGCCTCTATGGTTACAAGCAGCAAAGTGGGGGATTGAAAGTGCTATTTTTAAATTGACAAGCCTGTTCCTCATTCCTTCTTTCCCATCCTTTGCTGAGGCAACCATGCGTGGAGCCAGCTTGCCAAATGGTGCAAGGACCGGCAATCACATAAATTCCAGGTAAAATGATAGAAGGAGAAGTAGCAGCACACTCCGTGGAGAGTAGATACACTCTGGCCAAAATCACCAGCTAAGCTGCAACTTCTCTTTTCATCTTTTAAAAACAGGGAAAAAAGAAAATCAGTATTCAAAGCTCTATGCCAAATTTCACTCAAACCTACATCTATCAGTAAATTAATTCTTTATATACTATATATGGTGTATGTGCTTATCGTTTTCTCCCTTTTAGCTGAGTCAGCAAGCTAGACTGGAGACTGGAGACCAAAACCAGACACTACAAGTGCATACCATCAAACTCCCGAGCCTGGTTCGTTAAAGTCCAAACCTTTTTTCCAGTCTAAGGAACCTCAAGTCGCAAAGTTTGGAATGAGAAGGGTGTTATTCCTGAGGATGGCTGTGTGTGTGTGTGTGTGTGTGTGTGTGTGTGTGTGGGGGGGGGGGGGGGGGGGGGGGGGGTCGAGGGGATTGGACAGGAGCAGAGCTTGATGAATTTCCCTTCTCAGTGGGGTACAGCATGAGAAGATTGGCAGCATGCGAAGAGACCTTGCAGCTCATTTCTTCATGTTAACTGCTGCTGGTGCGCTACGGCTTAGAATCCTGCTGCAGAACCCGATCGATCGCTCCTGTGGCGGCAGCAGGAATTGGATAAAAGGATCCTGCCGGCATCCGGCAGGCGCCTGCCCTAGCAGGGAGAGCTAATGGCTGAATCCGGGCCCTGGTCACAGCACGCAGGGAGGGGGGCCAAAGCCAGCAGAATCATACTCATTACAGCAGCGGCACATGCCCTCTCCTCTCCCACACGCCTGCAACTCTCTACTGCTCAGGCTTCCCTGACTGGGATCTCTAATCAATGCCCGCACACTTAAGTCACACCTCTTGATCAAAGCTTAACACAACTAAAGGCTACAAAACATAGAAATGGAAATACCAGCCTGTGCAGCCATTTCACTCGAGCAAATAGGCACAATAGAATGTATGTATGTGTATGTAGTATGCAGTTACGTAATGTATGTTGTATGCAATTCATTTGCAATGAAGATAGCCTAAATGTCACGGACATGCAAGAACGATATTGTGATTTAAGGGTTAAAACAAGGAGAACGTTCAACCTTTTTAGTCAGGCAGTCATCAGAGTCAGACGGCATGCGTGTAGACACGTGAAAGATGGCTTCCACAGTGGAGGTAGCGTAGTAGGGAGCTGTAAGACCTGTGCTGCCATTCCTCTGGAGTCCTCCCATGAAGCCACAGTGTGTAGCGAGGTCCACCTGAGGGACATGTGCATCATTTAGAGTGGTCTTTTGGTGACTGGACATCTGCGTGTTCATCTGAGGATATAGTCGTCCGCACCTCCCATCCAAGTCCAGACACAAAGTCTTCAAAGGCCTGACTGCCCGAGCTGTTAGACAGGATGGAGCACTTGTCCTCTTGGCCTTCTCCAATGTAGAACACAGCAAACTTGTGCGTCTCTCGGCTATAATAATAATAATTAAAAAAAAAGAATCGGTAAAAAAAACAAACCCAAATCAATACTTTCCCAAAACTGAGTTAAAGAATAATGTGTGAGCCAGTTTGTCCATATAGATCAGTCCAAAAACCTGAACTAGATGTTCTATAACTGTAGATTGAATTTACCACTGCCTGGAATCCAAGTTCTTCAGCTCCCTCAGAAGCTTCGAGTTCTTCTTCAACAAATGGAAGCTTTTCCTGTTTGTTCAAAAACAAATGTTTGAACCATATCTTCCAAAATCAACACAGCTACACGATACAGTAGTATGGCCTATGCCTCGCCTGCCCCGTCATGTCAGAAATATGGTTCTATTGCCAAATCTTTCACACTTTCACAGAATAACAAAGACAGCAACGGCACAGGTGCAAGCAGCAATCTCCTGCTAGCTGTGCACAAGTTGCACCACCATCATTAAGAGGTGTAAGCTTTTAATTTACTGGGAAACAAAGATGTGGCTCTGCACGGTAGACCTCGGTGAAAACAGCTGGGCACCCTTTCCCTGCGGAGAGGAGATTAAGACACTCCAGACACCAGCAAGCTTTTAACTTAGCTTTCACCCTGAGTAACGGGCTGCTCACAGGCTGAGTTACTTTGAGGTTAAAAGAAAGAACTTAGGGTTATAAATTAACGATGTTATGCTGTAACTTAAAGAATTATTTCAGTCTTATACATTCATGGTGCCAATCAAAAATTTCTATAATCTCGTATGACCTCACTTCACTGGCAAACCCCGACCAAGCCCACTTTCATTAGTGGAGTACCTGCGATCCCAGGAATTCATTCCCAGGTCGTTAAGCAGCAGCCGACAGAAGTAGAAAGGAGCTTTAGGTTCCTGTTGCGAGGGTTTCCCCTGGCACGTGGCTCTAAAGCTTACATCAGTGTCCCACGTTCGGACTTGTTTCTCCTCCTGCTGAGTCTGACGCAGGATGGCCTCCAGGATGCTGCTCTCTTGCTCTAAGTTCATGCCGTTGGGAGAGGGGGCTGGCTGGTTGAGTCTGAGTTGTGCATGGGGTAGACATTCTGGGCTGCACTGGCCCAAGCACTCCAAAAGCTTGTCGAGAACATCTACCTCGGCCTTCTCGCAGCAGTCGGAGGCGGAGTCTGAGCGCCGCATCTTATAGGATCCGCTCGTTGGAGAGTTCCTGCTGTTTGTGACACTGCTGCTCGTAGAAAGAGGGGGGTCAGGTTCGTTAAAAACACCCACATCAGTGGGGTCATCCTGGCTGGTGCAGTAGAGGATCGCTCCATCCCAAGAATATTTGCCCGAGATGTCCCGCACGATGACGCGGACTTGATAGGAAGGCTGGGGGGGGCGCCCGACAGTGTGGCTTTCAGAGGGGATCTGCAGGTAGGACACCAGTGTGCTGTCATTGAACACAAAGAGCTGCAAGTTGGGGCTTTTGAAGACTTCGGAGGAGAGCTCTGACGACTCCACATAGGGGTTGTCATGGTTTTCGCTCAACAGGCTGTGGAGGAGAGCGGGGCCACCTCTGAGAGGATGATGGCCCAAATGGTTCACCAGGTGAGTCATGACCATTCGTGCCGTCAGGGGAATCAACTCCATGTTCCGCCGTCTCTTTTCTGGTCGAATAATGAAGACAAGAGAGTGAGAAGATATTATTTCTGAAAAAGTGTAACGCTCATCAATAATGAAGTTGCTCATGGGGTTAAAATGAAGCCGCGCAGGAAGCGATCTTTTATAATGGACCTCATAAAGGGACGGCTTTCAAAAGGCCTACATTTGTGTGTAGACATGCTATCATCACCGTTAGCTCTTTTAAGCTAAATCAAATCTCATTTACAATTACTAATAGGGATACTTTATTCTTTCCTCACAATAGTCCGGCGAGTGGACCTCTAAGTAGGTAGCATCTAATCATATGAGACAACTTTGAAAAGCCCATTGAGTCATTTTACAATGGACAAGTGCAGAGAGTGGCTGAGTGCTAATGAGAACCACTATCTTTCTAGGCTGCTTAATAGGACCCTACTTAGTGAATTGCATTTATGTAAATGCACAGGTTTTTCCTCCCAAGTGAAAGGCATGCCGTGCTTTATTCTGCTCAGATATGGAGGAAAACAAGAAGATGCAATCTTGCATTGTGACAGTGCTATCAATACCATCATCCCCCATCAAAGTGGAGAAAGCTCTTTAGAAAGCAGGCCAAGCTGCATTAGAGATGTGCTGGCCCTTTGATGTGACTTGATCAATATGAGGTAGGGGCATGAATGTAACTACGCCGGCACTCTTTGGTTTGCCCCTTTGATAGTGTTTTGTCATTTCTACAAAACCTCATTTGGAAACTAAAAAGCAAAGATTTTTGAGATTCTCCGAGCAGAAGCCATTGCTTCGAAGTTCTGATATTGTTTAAGTAGGCTAAGCCCAATTTCGGGCTTTAAAGACTTCGTGAAAGTTGAGAATGCACGACAGAGAGCGGAATACATTGCTTAATGGAACCGCAAGGTCACATGGAAAGCCCTCGGAAAAAAAAGAAAATCACATTTTTCTCTAAACCCCATAATGGCTCTACTCTCTGGGGTTGAGCATTCCAGTCCCTGTGGTGGTTGATTTCCTTTTCATACTTTTAACAAGATATTGCCATTTAATGGAGAGGCTCTAAACTGATGGGCTACTTAGAGTTTCCGGCAATAATTTTATTTTTTTTGCAGACACATCTATTTCTACAGTCAGGACGTACGGTAAGGGGCTTCGCTCACATGAAGAACCGTGCTCCCACTGGTCATTTAGAGATTATCTACGATCATTTAGCAGCTAGATGAGCTCGTGTTTACGGGCATTATGCATTCACTGACTGGATAATTGTGCCCCGAGCCTGAAGCTAAAACAAGGGGCCGAACGGCAGCATTTCTGTGCTCTCGTCGGATTCTTACCCTCGGCGACAGTGAGGAGGTTACCGAACTCGCCGACGGTCGTCTGGGAGGGTGGCGGCTCAAAACTGTTAACCTGACCCAACATTAGGTCATAGTCAGAGGACAAATCTGACAGGCTGAGGAGGTACCGGCTCTGTTGGGTGTGCAAGGTAGAACCGGAGACGCAGCAGTGTAACACCTGAAAAAAAAGGTAGAAGAAAGAAAAAAGGTAGCAGCGGGTGGCTGACTGAGGAGTTCGACAAATTAATGAACAGTAATTGCGGCCTCTCAGATATTTTGAGCTCCGTTCTACAGTATCTTGACACAATTCAGGCACACATGAATATACCGTATGGGCCATTTACATCATAAGACGATTGGGGGATGCATAGGAGAGGAGAAAAGAGCCTCTTTAATGCCACTAATCCATTTCTCTAGTGATGTGTGAGTGTATCAATCTACATAACAGATGACAAAGCATCCATTGGCAGGGCGAGATAAGGCGCACTGGGGCAGTTGATTACAGCTACTGGACAGGTTTACACTGTTTGATTTAATTAAGACTTTATCCCTCAGTTCCTAACGCAAACACGCACCCAGACACGCGCTCACACCTGTATGATGCACAATCTGGGTGAAGGTCACATGGACTACATCAATGGCCAAAACATATGCCTGAAGTATGCAAATGAGGAGGTGCCTCATTCACAGGAGAGCAACATGGTGAAAGCCATGCAACAGCTAATCCCATTTAGGGCGCGCGCGCGCACACACATGCACATGCTCAAACTTGGCTGAGTGACACTTTGAGAGGCAGCCTGGCCCTGCCATCTGAAACAGTATTGTGTGGGGCAATGTAGACAGTATGGATGATTCTGCTCAACAGACCTCTGGGTGCACGGGGGAGGGATTGGAGTGTTGACGCTGAAAAGATCTGAATCCAACAGCTGCTCTGCTAAAGCTCCTAAGAGGTTCCTCTATGGAGAGGTGGAGATGCAGAGGGAGGGGGGTCTACCCATAGCTGTGCTTGACAACTACACTTGACTACACTTCACATAGCAACAGTTCTTGGAGGATACTGCACACTGAACAGAGCATTCTTGGGATTAGATAAGTATAAGTATGACCCTTTCTCCCATGTTTGGGGTCCTTATGTATACACGTGTAAATGCAGGAAGTGCAGCAGCATATGGACAATCACGAACAGCTAGGAGCAAAAACACATTTCCATTTCCTTGTTTTTTTCTTTTAAACTAAGCACATCCTTTTATTCGCGGGAATCTGTGGCCAGTTGTGCAATATATTTTTTTGATGAGAGAAAAAATTCAGGGGAAAGGAAAGTAGAAACACGGAATGGCCACGCCCTGCTAGCATGTCCCTGACAAATGTCAATGACAGAATAGAAAAGATGTGTTTTCAAACCAAAAAGTGATTCCCTGCTTGATATGGAGAATAATTAGTGTATCTGTGCAAGTGGAGATTGTGGTCCCGATATGGCATTTATATTGTCAAACCCAGTGAAACCCACAGGGGCCAGACCTTTTGTGCGCCGATGGACGACCAATCATGCCTAATTGTCTTTGGCTTCGTGGCAGCTGCAGTTGCTCTCATATTAAGACATATTCCATTCAAATCTTTAGGACAAGCATTTATAGCCTGAGCTTATCAAATGGACAAAGACTCCCGTTTGAATAATTGGACCATTTCTTATCAGGGGTGACATCCTTACAAAGATCTGCCGTTGACCGCATCTGCCCAGACAGAGGGGAATGAATAATACCACATTCATCTGTGCCTGAAGCCTCACCCTTCATCCTCAGGGTCAGACCATAAAAGAAATGGGCTACTGAGAGATATTAAACAGTATTTATAAATAAAACAGTGCAAATTGCAACTTTGTTGCAAATCCTATATGATATAATCATGAATGTCTCAGCAGGGAAAACTATGTGTTGGAGAAATCATCAACAGGCGCCTTTTAAACACCTCACAGCTGTCACTCAGACTACCCACTCTATAGATATAATCCAGCAAAGGAGCTTTATGGGATGTGCGATCCTCCAAGAAAGACATAGTGATGGGTTCCAGCAGCAAACTCAGGGGGACGGCCATGCACCAATCCAGCAGACAGAGCAGCAGCGACACCATTAACTGATGAGATGACACAGAAAGCATAATTACATTTCCCAGTATGCTTAACAAACACTAAAAAAAAAATCCAAAATAACAAAGTGCAATGCTGATGTAGCTGTAAAGTGGGACAGTTGCAGATAATAACAGTTAATACAGGAGAGCAGAACAGAGAGAAAACACAGAAAATACAACAGCAGAGACAATAGAAACATTCCTCTGCAACTAAACCACTCCAACATAATAGATCAAGGGGTTTTCAGATCTCAGCCATTTCACATCACCTTCTTTCCAACACATACCTTTTTGTCTGCTTCCAATGTTGAGTGCTCTGCTCCTGGCAACAAAAAGGCTATTGTCGCCACAAAGATCTGAGTTGGGACAAAACAAGGCGAAAGATAATTGGATGACACACTCCTATTCATCAGCTAAGTCAGAGCTGTGTGCTAAAATGGATGCCATGCCACAGTGTTTGGATGATAGGCACATCATCTAATCATAACAACATATTCCAGGCTGCATTTCAAATTCAACAAGATGTGATCAAAATCACAAATGCTAGCATTGACAATTAACAGAAATAATTAATAATCATCCATTAAAAGTTACATCCCAAGCAAAATGCAGCTTAAATAATAAATACGTAGTTTATCGAAGATTATCTGTGGAATCAGAGTTCAGTATAATGCTGCTTGGGTGTTTCTGTTACCTCAATGATTTTCTTGGGCATCGTTTGGTCAAACCTTTGGAGTCTTTCCCAGTGAGTGATGAGCAGCTGAAACACATCGCAGGCTGCTTGGGCCACCACTTTGTTCCCAAACTGAACAAGCAAGGACCATGAAAAAGGCAAGAAATGATCAATAATTACTTTCTTTTTTAACTGTGTGTATTATATAAATGATATATAAATATATAAGACACAGTGTGATGTTACTCAAAGAGGATGATGGCTGAAAAAGACGCCCCACTGTGATAAAATTCCGAGTAATTTCCCCCAAATTCAGGTTTTTCATTTACTCTTTCTAGAATCTGCATCATTTCATTTCCACTCCTGCTCATTTTTTTCCAGCCTTATTGGAGTAGAGAACTCAGTTGTTGACAATTTTCTTTCAAAACGTGGATTTCTTCAGTGATTTGAAATTCTTTGTAGAGAAAATAGAATTTCCCATTTCTTCCAGCTGAATGCCTCTCAACATGTAACAAGAGCAGACATTGTGGGGAGTGCAGAAATGGCCATACACAAAAAGGGGCCCTGAGAGTTCAGCACCTGCTTTTAGAAAAGAGACTCTCAGTGCCACTCTTCCCCCTAGATCCTCCATCCAGCCTGTACCCTCTATTTTGGGGCTGGCTGAGTCTGTGTGTCAAGTTGTGCAGGGGAGTGATTACTGCTCCATTAGAGAAGGGAGGGGCTGCTCCAGCAGAAGCCCGGGAGATGTGGCTGCTTAAATTGGCCCACATCTACTGAGAGGCAGCAGCCTGACAATTATGCTACCACCCCAAAATCCCTTTCTGTGAAGGGAAGGGGGAAAAACAGCCGTAACCGGTTCTCTGCATCCCTTTACTCAGCTTGTGAGAGCTCTTCCAACCATGATTAGACATGTTGGTTCACCCTCACACCTTCACTGTGTCTTTAGGCTTCAACAAAATGAGAATTTCTGGATAAAAATGGATCAGGAGGGAGAGTTAATAAATGGGGCTGAATTAATAGTTTTAAAAGTTGACACCAAGGCGTAACTGCATTTCAGAACGAACGAAGGGTCCTTTTCTGAGAGGGTTACTGACCTTCAGTGTTACACCCAGAACATTGATGGCATCTGTAACCTGCTGGTGGATGTTCTTTTGCATCAGCTCCTCACACACCCACAGACCCAGGCTGCACACAGCGATGCACCTGAACCACACGAGCTGTTAATCTCACATTCAAGAATAACACGGGATGTGACCTTTCTGAAATGTGTTTAAAAGCCTTAACATTCATGATGTGCTCCCCATACACTGATTTCCATTTAAATATGAATTTAAATGATGTTAAAAAGACACACTGGACAGCGCTGGCACCATACCTGGCCTCCTCACAGTGTTCTTTAGTTGCTGTATCTAGCAAAATGTTGACCAGGTAATCCTGCCCAGCAAAGACAACATGCCCACATTTTACACCAGTGTCAAGTCCTTTGAAAGAACGACGTGTTTACAATTAAAATGTGCCAAGAGCGGAAGGGAGGGTTTCCTACTTTGATATCCTCATTGCACACAATGACATCATCTGAGGCAGGCACGTGTTGCAGCAACGGAATCTGGTGATAAACGTTAGGGAAACACACAAGGGAGCCCAAGATTGTCTGAGCTTCCACCCTCGGCGCCTAAAAACAACACGGACAACAAAAATGAATGTGACCATTTTTAGTTCCGACAAAAGGAGGCAATTATTCACAATATCCATCAGTGCTTTCCCGCTTTATGACCATCTTGTTTGATATTCTAGACCACGTGCTGGATTTTTCCATGTACCTCTGAGGAATTGGAGCTGAGGATGCTGGCAGAGGATGTGATGAAGTCTCCAACAAGCAGCGTGAAGCCAGGCAGGCCAAGGAAGAAGAAACGAGAAGAACAGGAGCGGATGATGGTGTTCAAAACATCCTGAAGACAAGCAAACACATTATTGGAAACAAAGAGCGATTTCCACTTTGATATCATTACCCATCCATTACTGTCTTAACCTGATTGATTGGTAATAAACAGCTGTTCTCCCTCAGAACCAAAACTGAATCTTTTTTGAGTCAACGCACACTCTGAATTTGGATGTATTTTATTTTTTTTATTAGCGTGGACAGAGGAAAGCCAAATTAGTGTGTAAATGGGACATTGTGTGAGAGGCATCACGGGGAGAAAGCTTTTCCCTGCAGCAAGCGGGCTAAGCATTTTAAGTGTACTGATGAGAGTAAGGTACTTATGTGCATGTCCCTAAAAGACAGACAAGGCGCGCAGGGAAGGGTGGATGGTATATGGACCTTAAAGGGGACAACAAAAGACCATCCATGTTTGTAGCCAGGATATCCAGTACACAAAAGTAAACCTATAATTAAAGCTAGGCGTAATGTGCTGTTCTATGGTAGAGGTGGCCAGTTGCGAGTCCATGTACAGTGTAGTGCAATGGCAGAGAGCACCATTAGATAGGGTCAAAATTAATGGGATGCTTTGTTCATTTTTCTCTGATACATAAAAAAATGCACATACTGTATACTGGTATGACAACGGAGCGCGCCAATAAGCCAGGACGATTGTTCTACCTGAGATGTGCGTTGGTCTGTGTACAAAGGCAAGGTCCAAGCTGGAAACACCTGCCTTATTAGTCATAAAGCTGCGTAAATCGGACCGTTCAAACATCATCTTGTTTCGAGCTGAAGCGAGGGGCACCTTAGCAAACACACATGCAGACAATTTCTCTCCCTCCTGCTCTGTTTATTGCAATGACATTAATCACCTGAAGCTTTGATAAATAGGGAATGCAGGTGAACAAAGGGGAAATAGAATAAGCAAGCAGAATCAAACCAACAGGATGTGCTGCATGCGGAAAATTGGTGGTAAGAGCTTTAGGATTGAGGACCCATTTTACCCTCATTTTGTAGGTAATTGACCTCTGAAACATAATGTGCACTGCTGTCAGAGGTAATTAGCTTGCAACAAACTGTTGCTTGATTGCCTCAAATGAGCATTTTAGAGGAGACCACAAATGTAAAATGCAAAGTGTTTTCTATTGTATGTGAAAGTAGAGGGAAGCAGATTTATAGTGTGTATAGAAATGACAATTGAACCCTGCATGTGGCACTGTGTGCACAGTAGGGATGGCCCCAACAACAACAAAAGGTACATTAAAGTAAGTCTGAACACAACAACCTCCTGTCTTTTTACTTGGCCTCATATTCAGGAAAGCACATGTTGTCTGCATGCTAGCACAGAAGTGACAAGTTTCAGCTCAGGATAACACGACTGGCATAAGATCAGAATAGGCTGCTTATATTTAATATATGTATGTGCATTTATGTCTATAGGATCCTCTCCTGTGGTGTATATATAGGTAGTTTTGTATTCAGCATTAAATGTTTTTTTTTTGGTAAATGAGCTGTTTTCCCCTCTTATGCAGCAATTTTTTAGTCACTATAAACTATTTCATCTGACAGCAGATTTGGCCTTAACAGAAACTATCACAGCTCATTTGTTAATATGTGACTTCCTGTGTGGCTCCAAAATAAGGAAATGTTTTCCTTGATGACAAACTGGCTGAATGTTGCTAAATCTATTGAGTGGAAATCCATGTGCGCAATAGCTTCTCTCACTTTTGCAAAGCAGGGAAGAAACCTTAAAGATGAATTTGTGTTGACAGACAGTAGCTATGTTACGCAGATCACTGCTAATGTAATACGCTTGAGCCTTTGTGTGTTGACTGATTGAGGACCCACAATCAGGACAATAGCCCTGACCTTGGCTCTCTGTCAATTGGAATTATAACCCCTCCAACGAAATGTCACCATTCTTGTATTTAAAATAAATTTCGAGGAGTCCCAATGATCCTATTTGGTGTGTTGCGCACATTTTTGACACTCACCGAAAGCACAAAATAAACAGAGAACAAAATTAAACTTGAAAGCGGCATTTTAGACACAGACATAAAGTAGGCGTCTATCAAAATCAAGACATGAAGCAAGGGACTTGCAGCGACTGATTCTCCGCGTGGATGAAAAGTTTTGCTGCGAGTTATTAAATATGTTTAATCCATCGGGCATTTCTGAGAGGGGTTGGGGCGGTGCAAGGAGGCAGCGCCAAAGGGGGGAGGGGTGGGGGACTTTCTTATGTTAAGCAGGCGTGCGGCTGTCCTCTATTGTGTGGCGTGAGGACTCTTTTCTCCGGCCAATTTGAGCATGCTTCAGTGGCCAGCCTGGCTCTGGCCCCCCTGATGCATTATACAGAGCAACAACAAAAGCCGGAGTATGTTGCTTCGTCCCTTGGTGCACCCCCCCCCCCCGTCATTGCTCTACTCTAAACTACGTTCCCCACGCTCCCCTCCCGCTCCTTCACACACTTGCATGCACACAGGCAGTCAGTCCAGCCTACTCTGGGGCCTTGGCCGCCGTGTCACTCTAACGGAGCACGACAGACGTCAATCCTTAATTAATCACGTATACGCGACGGGGGCTCAAAACATTATTTAACGACATGGAAAACATTCTAATAAGCTTGTCGCTCTGCCAAAGTGCAATAGAATCGGAGCCAGGAGGGCATACATATACACACACAAGACACTTGCAAGCAACCCCCCCCCCCCACACACACACTTTTGTCCCTGTTCTTTGTTTTTTGAAACTCCATTTATCTCCACTCAGCGTCGCCTGGAATGAAAGGAGCCAGGCCAGATTAAAATGTGAGAAAGGGTGTGGCTAAGGCAGGTGATCACAGATTTTTCCTGACGACTGGTTAAATCTTTAACGAGTCTCTGCGATCACCGTCCCCAGTGACCGCAGTCCTCACTTCTGCGGGCTACAATATTAGACCCTGGTGTACGTGTTCATGATGAGCCAAATATAAATTAATCTGAATCAAACCAACAAATAGGAACACGCCGATAGTAGAATCAAACCTTCGCTTTCATGCTTCCTTACGGGTCGCGCATGCACAGAACGTGAGTTAAACTGCGCTGCCATCTGTTGGTGGGCAAGAAAAACATCTAGCCACCACCTGCGGGCTGTACCTGGTCATTGTTGTTGATGCCATTGTGCATAATGTGATAGAGGTGCACTAAGAAATCACTGTTGGGAAGTACATCCTGGTGCCTGGTCATCATCTCACAGATCAGCTTGTAGGCCTGCAACTTGCCAGCCTTGTATTCATCAGACAGCATGGTGGCCTGAGACGGGTATAAAAAGAGATGGAGACGGGCTTAAGATTCATCACTACCACAATAACATGAGATGGGGATCAATTGTGACCTTTTAAAAGAACAAAAATACAAATCAAATTTGAGAAATCTCGATCGTCGAGTTAAAACCGAAGGTTTTCATAAAGAAAATGTTTTCCTTAACATTTCCATGTGACATACGTGTATGCTGACTGCGGGCTTGTGGATCCCTGTGAATCTGTTTATGAATCTGAATTAGAGCGACACCTACTGGTTATCGTTGGTTATTGTCATCATCCAAAAATTATTTGGACGTAAACAGTCATTTTAATGCTTTGTGAATTTATGTGGATCTTACGAGCATAAAGTATTGAAGTTACAGTGCCTTTTGCTCAATAAATATTTCATTTTTATTGTTTTACTCTATAACTGACATGAAAGGTGTTTGATAATTGTGAATATGAGTGGTTATACCTTAAAGAGCCATGATGCCAGCATTCTAATTGGAGGGATGAAGACGGGACGAGGTGGAGAAGATTGGTTGTCAACACTAATACCAAGGTTGTCCCGGATCTGAAAGCATGCATCATCAACACCGCGCTCAGAAACAAATGTACCCAATAGAACCGGTGAGTTTGTTCTGTAGGCTTACCTTGGCGAGCTTATGCCAGAGCTCATAAAGGTAAGAGAAGACCTTGGCGTGGATTTTGGGGCAACGAATGTTGTTGACATCTCCCAGAATGCCCAAAATCCTCCTCCAAAGGACGAAGGCTGAATCGGCATGCCAACCAGTCAGAGTCCCACCAGCGATAATGCTGACATCATCAGCAAGGCATTCGCTACTGTCTGCATGGTCAAAAAGAGCAGGGTTCAAGGTGGCGGGCCACCAAACAAATAGTTCAAACCTACTTCTGGCTGGACAAGCCCAACTGAAACGAGCATTTAAGAACAACAAGGAGAATAAGATTAGATTTAGACTGTGAAAACTATAAAAATGTCACTGTCACCAAAACTTAGAGTATGACAGCTCCCTCTTCTGGGCATTATGGAAAACAACAGGATGGAGAGGACAGCAATGGAAAATGCAAGTGGCGCATCACAGAGAACCTAATCATGGACTTCTGTGCCCTTAACAAAACTCTTGCTTGGCAACATAACCTGATGTAATTAATGTGTCAAACAGGTTAAACACCATCTGTACAGAAAACTCTCAACCAAAGGATGAAAAGTAAAGAAGTCTGGGTAGATGGATACTGTGTTTCATATACGTATGAGCGGGGGGGGGCAGTACCCAAGTGGTGGGGCATGTGCAAGACAGACTGATGTATGGTGTCATCCAGGGGGTAGTCCCGTGGACACTCTGTGTGCACCAGCAGGGCTGGTGAGGCAGGCGGGTTCTGGGGATAGTGGTTGTGGTAGGACAGGGGTGCAGAGTGGGAAGGGGAGACACAGTCAGGACCTAAAAACAACAAAGGGGAAAACAAAACCGGGTTTGAGGACGGAACAAAGGAAGACTGACAACTGCATGATGACAATGTAGGAGCGCACAAGACAGTCCAGGTTGGGCTGAGGAAGGGACAACGTGAACGCAACAAAAACTGCCTTAATGATGGGTCTAAATCAGAGAGCTCGCCATGGACACACGGGCAGTGATGCGTGTGTGGCCCCGGTAGAAAAGGAAAAGCCCACATCAGAGCTAGTCAAGTGTTAAGACAACTACACGCAGTTAAATTTCAATACCTGCTAAAGCCTCATTGTGGCTGAGCAGAAGACTTCCCTGACTGTGAGGGTCAGTCATCACGTCCATGTGGGTCGACTGCGTGGACTGGGTGTCGGCCTCCTCGTCAAAGGCCGACCAGGTCGCTTCAGCTTCGTTTAGGTAGCCGTTGGACGTCTCGCTGCTTATGCTCTCACCTTGGTTGAGATGAAGTGAGGGCGACAAAAAAAAACAGTTTTAATGTAAGAATTCAAAAAACCCGTTAGCCGAAACAAACAGTTCAGTTTGTTTAATGTCAAATGTTTCTGATTGAGGTGCAGATTTTTCACTTTAGTTACTCGGCCTGACAAAACTGGCATTTGAAGTTCACAATCAGTGTCCACAGAGCTTCGCCAGCTGCACTAAATTCAAAATACAGGCTGACAATTGAATTCAAAGACCCGACTGTATTTGTTTCCATGGGAACTGCTCGGCTCGCGAGGGTCAATTAAGATTCTCATCACAGAAAACAAAACCCAAACGAAGAAATCCTACACACACACAAATACACTCTATTAGAAATCACAGGACAGAAGTTAAAACTAACTCTTCTCTCGGAGTTTGTGTCTGGTGTAATTCAGGCGTCCCTCGGTATTGACTTCTGTCTCAGATGGACAACTGCTTGGCTGGATGAGAATCTAGAACAGACAAAACGGGGAACTGTGTAAGTTTCAAGTACAACTGTGCTGACATCGTAGAGTAAAGGACGACTCTTCTCACCACTGGGAGCTCACTGCTGTCTCTTCTCCCCTCTAATGTTCTGCTGTCACACACATAGGAACTGGGAGAACACTCCGTCTTCTGGGCTGAAGACAGAGAGAAAAAGGTTCCGTCTTCATTGGTACCACAATAATATATTGACCCATAACATTAATGAGTCAATCAAGAGTATCAAAATAACTCAAATCCTAATTGCATTAAAGTGTTACTGGTCAGTCACATTAAGCAGCTAAATTATTCTTCATCGTATATTAGTCGATCACTTCCTATCTTTGTTCTGGCATTAGCAGCATGGTTGACTTCCTCAGGATTCAAACAGATGAAGAAATGTCCTCCTAATTACATCTATTCAACACACATGAGACATTTTACTGTGTTGTTACCTGGGAAATGTTCAGACAGTTGTTGCGTAATGTCTGAAGTGCTGCTGCTACGAGGAAGAGGGCTTTCTCCGCCTCCCAACTCCTCCTCGCCACCACATTCTGACAGCTGACACTCCTCCACGTCTAACAGGCACGAGAAACCAAAACAAGGTCGTGTGCGGTTACGAGGCTGAACAAACACATGCTTTCGAGTTATCTAAGGGATTATAACACGTACGTGGAATGTTACGTGACATACTCATGCAGTAGTGATGCAACAGTCAACATGTTAGCCAACATCGATCCGTCGATACAGTTCTGACCCAAACACAATCTCAACCACACAGAAACTAGTGAAATGATGTCGTAACAGATGGAGGAGGAGGAGGAGGCAGATGCACAAACACGTGCAGCTCTCAGAGTGCACTTTACCTGAGAGTCTGTGAGAGCAAGCAGAGTTACCAGAAGAAATACCAGGCAAGAAAGAGCTCACAGTGTGGAGCAGCATAGGAACGCTTTTAGTAGTGGGCAAAGCTTCATACAGATGAGCACAGTTGCTGATGGACTGGCTCCGTTTAGCTTCCATCAGGGAAAGAGGAGAAGGAAAAACAGTGGAAACAGGAAAAAAAGAGTAAACAAATAGGACAGTATTTAACAGTAAAGCACCATAATCTGACAAAACAACAGTTCTGATCAGGCAGCACAATAAAGACATCGTAATAAGGGGAAAAGCACGGCTGTGACTGTAAGAGCTACCTTTGAAGAGCAGAGAAAAGGGGTTTCCAGCCAAATAATTTATTCAGATATTAGTAAACCAGGACTGATAACTACCCCAGTGGTGCGCGCAAGTTTAAACTGGGCCTTTGTAGATGAAGAACCTCATTGAGATATCAGCCATCTTCTCAATGACCAAGAGAAGATCTCAGAACAATGTCAGCCTGTATTAGCATGTTCAAGTACATTCAAGTTTTGACAGTTGTTAAAGCGCAGGCATTGCCATTGTATTTGGACAGCACTTCAGGCTGTGTCCCAGCCAGCAGTGAAAGGAGACATTTCTCTTCGCTGCTTCCAGTGTGCTTTAATTATGCCCTTCAATGCGCAAGATACATCGTCTCTGCCCGCCGCTGCTTCCAATGTATGCATATTAATGAGCATTAATTACGCTCTTAATGAACTATCAAATAGCGCCGTGCAATTTATGTGTGTGCCTTCTCTTGATGAGGAGGGGGAGGTTCACTGAGCCTTTGAAGATCAATGTGGGAGAAATCCAATTAGTGGGAAGAAAGGGAAGAGATTTTGAAGCAGTCGTATTCAATATCCATCTTTGTTCGTACGCAAATAAAAGAAAAATAGGTGCATTAAATTGCACAGAAGCCATGTCAACATGAACACACGCAACACAATCAGTCAGACGCAAATTCCAAAGTCTATTTAGGCACAGCCATGTCCGCTCCTCCCTCTCAACCAGCTTGTCATTTGGAATTCTGGTGGAAGTGAAGAGGCGGAAGGCCAAGAAGGGAGAAGGGTTTGTCTTTAATCCAGCACATTAAGATTCTGTCTAGACAAAATGAAGACAAGCGCGGCAGGCGCTGCGGCGACTTTGCTAATATATTGGCTTCCTGCTCAACTTATAATTAGCCTGCCAGGTTCTCATCAGATAAGAGGTGTTTGCAGTGACTGAATTGAGCTAATAACAATGACTGTCCAAAGCTGGCCTTTGACATGCCATCAGGGGGATTGTGCTGTATGCTTGCTATTGAGCTGACATGGGAACATGTTGACACGGGCCTGCGACATACGAGGGCAACAATGGCGGCCATCTGCTGGCCTCTTTGTCTTTGGTCGGTTCTTTCAACGACACCTGGGTTAAGCGCCCACGCGGGGCCTGTCTGGCTTTAACATTCAATATGTCTGAAGCCAGAAGCTTATCAGGACTGTGTTGTTGGCTCGCACAAAGCCAGGAGATTATAACAGCGTGGATAGAAAAAAAGCAGACACGGTTAAGTGACAGGCAGCAACAATTCAGCCATCACTGATATTGCAGGTCCTCACCGGAAGCCTTCTGTCGGACGTTGTTACGTGCCTTCTCCACCCCGGGAGCTCCTGATGTGGTCGCAGAACGGATCCTCATTGGCTCCTGAACTCCTGGGCCGCCTGGCTCGCCTTGGTTCCTCCAGCTCAGCGAAAAGGAACGGGCTACAGCTGCAGCCTTCTGGGAGTCCTGGAGTACTCCTGTTTTAAAAAGTGTCAGCATGTAGACCTTATCATTGCAATTAGTGCCACTGTGGAGTTGTAATTCACTGGAAGCCGTGGTTTGATACGGTCTGGGAGAAACAACCATGAATACAATCAACAAAGAACCCCCTGTGAGTTTTTTATCTGACAAGAGAGTCTCTAATTCCCAAAACGACTATAACTTTATATTCAATTATATAAGAAAAGATCTTCAGGACAATAGTGGTCAACTCAACAATCACCAAAATGTCCACTCATTTTATTCTTAACCCCCTTGGCCCTCACCACGTCCTCTCTGCTTCTTTTCCTTCTGCTCGCTGAGTTTGTCCAGAGGCAGGTTGGCCATGTCCAGCCCATAAACGGAGCGTGCCAGGACAGCTGTTAGTGAATCCATGATGTTGGCCCACTCCATCACCAGCTCCTCCCAGTAGGTAAGAGAGGACAGCACTGCCAGCAGTTCGTCCCACAGCTCCCGGGAGATAAATACAGACAGGTTGGCTCGCACCCACGCCACAATGATGGTCTGAATGTAGAATGAGATGAGCAGAGGTGATTTAGCACCGATTCTCCTGGCTGCAGCTGTCCGTTTTCAGCCCTGGTTAACAGCTCTGACATTCTACTTTTAGAATTAAATTCCAGAAACCTCTAAACAGTCGATTCCAATCTTTCCAATGACACGTGTCTGTGAGGCAATTATGATGACAATAAACATACAAGACACTACATTTCTAGCTATTTGGCGTGTCAGCGTACCCTAAAAAGAATCGATGCTAAACTTTGCGCAAAGCTGTCCTTTTTTTGGTTTTCCTGTGGCCTCTTCATCACCGCCTCTGTGACCCTCAGCAGCACCTGTAGCAACTGCTCCCTGAAGCACACAGATATAAGAGAGAGAGGCGTCATGTACCTTCGCCAAGAAAGAATCACACGCATCATTTAAACTGATAAGAGCCGTCCTTTCCACAGCACTAACCACGTCTGTGTGTCCATGGTGTGTTCCATGATCATGTGACGGTAGATGCTGAGGACGCCTTTGCACACTTCGACCTGGTTATCTAGGAGTTTAGGAACATCCTGGCATGGCTCCAACAGGAACACGTTAGATGAGTTGGTTAGGAACACCTAAACATAGAAAGCAAGCAATTAACCTCGAAGTAAACACAGGGAAAGACACCAAAACCCACCTGCAGAGCCGGCTGGATCCCCGTCTTGACGTCTGTATTACGCTCCTCGGTGAAAAAGCCTCGACTAATGGCACTGCTGAATGAGTAAGTCCTCCCCCAGCTGGACGTCCGCCTGTGACCATGACTCTGCAAGGACTAGCAGAAGACACAGTAGGACAGTTGAGTCAGTCGAAACCAGCCAAAGCATCCAAGAGAATATATGAAAAAACAGACTTGCTGTTTAACTTATTACATTATTATTAAAGCAGGTATGCCAGTACTTGTTTTGGATTAAATAATAAGCAACCAGATTGTGAAACTTTTCAAAATACAGCAATATTAACATTATTTGCAGCAATAACGTAATGTAGTCACATTAATATTTGATAAACAACAAATAATCAATTACAAGATTGTGTATGTTGGGGTTACCTGCATGTGTATGCTGATCTCTGTACTGCGTGTCTGTTCACAGCTATCTACTTCATGGGAATGTATGTTCTTGTCAGGCTCTGCCATGAAGTTGGGCTTTTCCTGAAGAATCCACTTCCGGTACACTTTGATCACCTTCCTGGTTGCTGATGCCTCACATGATGGCAGCAGGAAGGCCTGAAAAACGCACCTTAAATTTGAAACGGAAAAATCCCAGGGGCATGTGAAGCTTTCAAAACGTAGCTTGGCGTATTAAAGCTAAACGGCCAGCAGAGGGCGACACCGCACATGCCATCCAAGTAAGACGCATTACAACAATCTGTTCCTGGTAAAATTAAAATGTCTAAAATACCTACAGTGTAACTAATGGTTTGTACCATTTTTGAATGAAATGTACCTGGTGGAAGACCTCATTGACAAAATTCACATTTTCCCTGGTGGACAGCAGGATGGCGTGCACCATCTCATAAACATAGCGGTGCTCCTCTTCGATGCTACATAGACTGGAATCGCTGGGCCTTCGATCGGACAGCGTGCTGCTGTTAGAATGACTCTTCTCGGGCTCGCCCGCTGGCCCAGCCACGTCCCCATCTGATAACTTATCCTTTTCCTTCTCCTGGCTGCTACTGGGTGCAGTGACAGTCTGGACGCCAGAGACAGTCAAACTTAAAATGTACCCTTTTGGAATACTGGCTTCCATTTGTACACGCTTGAATTGTTAAAATAATTTGATTTCTTTGAGCCTAGCAACGGCACTGTGACGCTCACCTGGATGAGTTTGGGAATGACCTCAGCACCATTCTTGGCGCTCTGCGCTGCTGCGGCACTGTTGACATACTTCTTCTCCAGGAAGAAAGTGACTAACCAGCTGATGAAAGCCACCCGAGGTGCGAGGTACTGGTCCCTGGTGCAAAAAGTGCTCTCATTGTTTCTAGTCACTGGCACATACAAGGGTTTTGGCCTATGATGAGGGAGGTCTGGTTGAAAACAAGAGAAAGAAAATGTTACAACCAGCCATCAAGATATTCTTTCACCCAATGGAAAGCTACTTTATTCTACAGATTAAGTGTAGTCAACAGTTTATGTTCGTTCTGTAGGAGGGATCTTACCTAATACGGGCTTGTAGAGATTCGTGAGCTTGGGGAAAGAGGGGAAAAGATGAGGAAGGTAGTACTTTTTGAAAAGGCTGAAGAGAAACCTGAAGCCAGTGTCCTGGTTCTCTTTATTCTTCCATTCTAAACTGGACGCCTGTCAAACAAAGCAGAGGAGACGAGGTCACTGCAGTGAGAGCACTTGGTCCCGGAGATTGTTTGCTACACAACACTTTAAGCAAGGTTGGAAAATATCCAGACAGGAAAATCAGTGTCTGAATCAATAACTAAGATCGTCTTTGGTGATGAAACCAACTGCTGTCCATCTAAACCAGGAGATATGAAGACAGGCTAAAAGGGAGCTGGCAACATGATGGAGCAGGTGCCATGAGGTTAAAGACAGATCGCACCTGCAACCTCAGGCTGCAGCATCATCAGGTTGATCTTTCTCCTGGATCTCACCTGAATGACCATGTACTTGAGAAGTGTTTCTAGGATGTAGCAGGTCTGGTCATCTGCAGCCTTGTCTCCTGCCACCGCAGGAACCAGTGGGGTAATCTCCTCAGGCACCACTCTGTCTGCTCAGACACACACAGAGACACACACCATTTCACTGTCTGTTTAGGATCCTGACGATGACCTTGGTGACCATATCACTGGTTTTCACGATGGAATTACCATCGGGAGAAGCGGAGAAGGGGTTATAAATGATGGTGTCGAGGGTACAGGGCCCCCTAGAGGAGGGCACAGCAGGGAAACCTGGGACCAGGCAGGCAAAAATAAGGAACTGCTCTTCGGCGCAGTTGTCCCTCAGAGCCTGCAGCCACAGCAGGAACAGACGGATCCCCTCACAGCGTATCTACCCACAGGAGATTGGGATTAATTAATAAACACAAGGAACAGCCACGAAGCAAAACACGGCCAAGTCTGAAGCCAGTTGTACCGTATCCACATTACGGTTACATCGTGATATTGTTTTGGCATGAAAACAGCACCGACCTTAAAAGAATTTCCAGTGTGTAGAAGCTTTTTCAGAATGGAACCTGGGAAAAAAAACAGCAGCCACAGGTAAGATGGCCTGAACCAGGAGACAGGGCAGAATCAAGCAGGCAGAGTGGAGGGAGCTTAATGGGAGCTGTTCTTTTGAGGAAAAAAGCAACAACAGCTTCATTTAATCCTGTTTTGACGTTTGGAGCGACTCATAATTCCTCAGTCTTGATCGGGATCCTAATCTGGGTCTCCCTCTCCAGGATTCCAGTGGATTTCTTGTCTCGACTGAACGGGGCAAGATGCCGCTCTGTCTTTTTGACTTTTATTCTCTTAATCCTACCTGAAAACTAAACAGTCAGACAATAACGTCAAACTGATTGTTCTCCCCTCACTGCACGGCCTTGACTGACAAACAGAAGAAATAATTGGGGTTATCCCACATGCAATTTTTGGTGTGTGTGTGTGTGTGTGTGTGCGTGTAACTGAAATCACGCCAGAATATTTCAATTACTTATTTGCATTTCAAATGAGGTTCTAATTTGCATTTCCCATCTTCCTCCCCTTCCAACACTAATTATTTTCTCTTCATTACAGACGGGTCAGGTATGGCTTCCGTGACTCTGCGCTACGGCGCGTCGGAGCTTTGTGAAGTCTGGGAGTGAAGACGTGTAAAAGCCGCCACGGACCAGGTGGAAAAGCAACCCGCCAATTAGCATTCACGCCGTCTTGTTGCGCACGTGCTCGGAAAGGTAGCAAGACTTACCTATACTGTGAAACTGCCATCGATTGTAGATTTTCTCTGGCAAATTTTGTAGAATTTTCTGAAAAGAACAATAAAAGAAGTTGTAAATGAGCTTTTTGGGCTCAGTGATCACAGCAAAGCTAACAGGCCGGTTTGGAACAAGTTGTGTGAATAAAGCTTTTACTGAATACATACGATCTATATGGAAAAACGTGCTCTACATGACATGGATTCACGTTTAAGGGCTAAAAACGGCCTTTCCTAAATACGTTTTGATTAAAACAGATTTTTTCAAACATTTGGTGACATTTAAACATAACCTTAAATGACTTAACAAGGAACAAAAATGACATTAAAGCAGAACGACGACACAAGGAGAAGCTTTACGTAGGTGAATGGCAGCAGCGTAGTTTTAAGGAGCCCTTTTCCTCCCCCAGGCCCGGCGTGTCTGCCATCCCAGCGACAGGACAGCAACGAGAAATGTCATCACCTCCCCAATAACCACTTTTACAACTCAATTAGAGTGCCCTGACCTTTCAGCAGCCTATCATTATTCTTGAATACAATGACAGGTTAACTGGGTCCCAGCCGAGATGGGAAGAGCGTCCGGGAGGACGGCGGGCGTATATATGTGTGCAGCGCCAGTCGATAGTCGCAGCACTGTGAGCGCTGGCTTCCTTTAAGGCTCACCTCTCATCAAGGCCTAATCAGTGACCCAATAAGACTTTGTGATTGCAAAGTCCAGGTCAAGTCTATGCTCTCAAACACACCACGGCTGTGGCCGGCATGACAAGCTCATCGTCCCTGCAGACGGAGGAGAGGACAAAGACACGGGTCTTCCCTGCTTTCAATTTATCACAAAACGTGGCTCAATCATAACAAATGGGGCGACTGCGCGTTAGAAATGCTAAATAGTGAATCTCACAACACTGTTTGGGTCAGCAGTTGCCACGTTGCTGGCCGTGTACTCCAGAAGTCGTCTCGTGTCGGAGCATCTCCGTTTGTCAACAACTTCCTGCTTTCCTCGATGCTCCTCAACTCTCCTTTCTTGTCCTCTGAGACTAAATCCCTGTCATTAACCTTGGCGGTGGGATAAAAATCGAAAGACACACATCACTTAAACCGGGGCGCCGGATGACTCCTGTTCTGTTCCATTTCCCTCTGATCCACGGATGTGATGGTGCGCACGTATAGCTGCGTGGCACTATTGTCTTATTGATCCTGCATGGGATTATTTAATCTCTGTGCAGGCTTTCTTTCAGCCTCCTTCACTCGTCTCCTTGGGGCCGCAGACGCATTATTCTAGGCGCTACCCCAGCAGGGCGTCCTAGCTTAAGCCTTTCTGTGCGTGTACGTGTGTGTGTGTGTGTGAGAGAGAGAGACTCAAGACAATAATACTGTCATTCTGTCTTCTTCCAGAACATCGGGATGGCAGAGAGGGAAAGAGATGAAGAAGCTAACGAAGAAAGACCCCCCCTGGAGCTGGGCAGCTCCAACAAAGAGGAATTTACTGGCTGGTTTGAGACGAATGCAGACTCTGCCGGAGTGAAGCTTGGCGGAGTTACTCTAATCTGCAGCTGTACTCCAGCATAAAGATGGAGGCATTACTGCGCTGCAACTATAGCTCCAACACATTTACATGATCCACACTTAGATTTCCAGTGGCAGGGCCTGAACATGGCATCGAATACGCTTCCTCCAAGAGATCTACAAGGGCTTTTAGATTGCAGCAACAGACCTGGACTCCAGATGAAATTGAGTCATTTGCATAAATCTCGGGGATGATAATACCACCTGGGGGGGGGACATTGAAATATCAAGAGACACAACGACACCGGTGGTGCAAAGCTCTCACCGTACGTGTGCTTTCAGAAATCAGGAAATGGCCAGAGTATGAATCACATTACAAAGCTCCTTTACAACACAGCTAACATAAAAACAACCTGAAGCTATGTCCAACCACTATCTTTAGATTACAGCCTGATAAATAAGAGGACTTTATTGCTTAAAGTATTTAGGTAAATTGCAGCCAGACATCCTCATGAGCCTCAAATTTAAAAAGAACGCCTGAAGAAATCTAAAGAAAAGAAAAGATAAATGACCAGATATAAAAAAGGTGGGTGTCTTTCCCCTGTCCGACCAGTGGGTGGCAGCAGAGCACAGTGAAAGGAACAACGCTGCCCTATGGAGGAAACAAGCTGCTGCTTCCTTCATTCAGTTATAAATACGTTCACATTTGAACCTAATTTGACAGAAGAGTATACAAATGTCTATCAGCTTTACATTTGACACATTTCCAATCTCAAATTCAGGCCAGAGCACGAAACAAAACACAGATTAGCAATCTTGTGTCTTCATTCAAGATTGGACATCATTAATCCAGGTTTACGGAGCCTATTCATGTTTGTAATAAAACATACAGTTATTATTGACCACCACTGACTGTTACAGATGTGTGATATGACTGATGAAGGAATAATATACCAATCTGATATACTTATAAGCGCTTTTAATGTATCCCTGAGCTAAACTATCCTTTTAACATAAACATTTAAATAAATATCACTTATAATAATAAAGAGAACATGTGCAGAAGTACCCATATAAGGCAACTCGACATGCTGTGTGTGGACGAGGAGGGGAATTCTGAATGCTGAGTCAGGTCCTGGTGACAGATTACAGGTCAAGATGAAGTCACATCCTGAAGAGAAAGTGGACGTTTGCAGACTTCCCTTTGAGCTGTGTTCGTCCCAGAGCTGGATGCCCCTGCTGTAACCTGTCCCACAACCTCAGAGGAACCACATCTGACCCGCTGTCAGCTGACACAAGGTCGGCCTCAGTGAACCTGGGGGCCCATCTGCACACGCGACGCTGCGGACCTTTAGTATTTTTCTCAGAATACTCTTGAAATCTACCTGTGCAACAGCAAAAGGGAGGATTGAAGACATTTGTTTCACATTTCTGACACTACAGATTAAGTTTGTAGTGAAGCAGCGCCACGCCAGACTGTGATTATGCCTGACGTAATTTTTGGCTTTTGCTCAACATTACTTGCTTCCTCTCATCAGAATCAAGGACACATGGCTCCCAGTATAAAGAAATAACGTACGTTTTTGCTAAAAAAAAATAAAATATTTTCATTGTTTTCGTGCACGGGATCAACAAAAAAACCTTGACGGTGTTCGGCAGCACTGAATCCTCACAGAATTCCCATCGGGAAATCAGATGAGGAAACATCATGTGCTACCATGGAGGAGACCTTCCCAACAGCAGACACAAAGAGGCTGGAAGAAAAACACGATGGCTGGGTGGGGGTGGGGGTGGCGGTGGCGGCTTCCAGCACAATTGCTGGGGGGGAGGGACCAAAAGATTACCCCCTCTGGATATCAATTACCAAAAAAAGGTTCAGCATCAGGGATCATCCTCCACCATCGAAGTCCATTAAAAAAATGGGGTCACAATTCATCTAGGTCAATTTGAAGACACAGGTCTGTGTGTGTGTGTGTGAGTGTGCGTGTGAGTGTGTGTGTGTGAGAGAGAAAGGGCTGATGTACAGTAAAAACAAGGCTGTTTTGGGCCCCATGTAGCTGGAAGCATGAGGGTATAAGCTGAAGTTTTTGTATTGTAATTCCGAGCCTCAAGAACACCCATCCACCCATCCTGTCATCTACACCCGTCTCTATTCAGCGTTATCTTCTATTTAACTTCCATCTCTGCCTGCCAAACATGATTTTATTCCCCCCCCAAAAAATTTACAGGATACTTGATGATATGTACTAACACGGTCTGTTTGTTCTGCACAATCCAGTTATCTGAAAATATCATGTTTGCTATCTTTAGCCACACAAATCCTTTCAAATCCCCATCTTACGCCACCTCCGTGTTTACATGATGAATGTGAGCAAAGCAGAGCCGCCACAAACAAATGTGAAACCATTACTGGAAAATCCATCCCAGACACAGACGGGCTCAGGAGAGTAGCAGTCCAGTACACACCAGTTGGGACCAGCTTATCCCCTGGGTTCAGGGGTGAAACCCCAAGTCATGACTCTCAGGGGGCCATAAGGGGGGCAAATGGGGGTTAAGCTAGTTCTTTCTAACAACCATGACTCCATAAATATGAAGGAGGCATGAAACCAGGGCTTATGAGCAGGGAATGACTGGATAAATCTGCTCCCAAACTGATGCCACCAAAGCTGATTAAAGATATACAGACACAGATGAGCGCCACGACGCAAAGATCCCCGGAGAAAACGGCAGCGCGCTTCCAAACACGCGCGACGGCCCCGGGTCTGAACTGCACCAGAATGCCAAATGTTCTGTTTCTGACCCGCCGCCGTCCTCTCGGCTGTGCCCTGAACAAATGTAACTGGAGAATGGCTTGTTTGTACTAGATACTGGGACTGCCTTTTCAAAACAAGGTAAAGGACTGTGGGGAGGGAGGGAGGGAGGGAGGGGCGGACAAACAACAGCGTGTTGCACACTGACGCACATTTTTTAATTCGCATGCACGCCCAGTTCTCCAGAACAAGAAAGGAACTGAACGCCGCCACCTGTTGAAGGTGAATTATGCCGTTTAGGTGACGGGCACGCCATTTTTGCTGGTCGTGCTGGAGGCGCTCCAGAGATTAGTCACGACCCCTCTGGAGCCGGAGCTGCACGATAGCAGCGCTTTAAACACGTCACCTCCCGTGTGATAAGAATCCCCGCGTAAAAGCGGTTGTTTTTGGACTCCGTGGTGGGGCGGAGGCTCAGAGCGAGCGGGCAGCGACCGAGCACATTTGATACCCTCCGATATTCTTCTGACGCCCCTCCTTTAAAGTTAGAACTTCACAAATGCAGTGTGGCGGAAAACCGAAGGCGCCACGCCCGCTTCAGAGTCCAGAGTCCACCGGGCTCGAGAAGACAGGAGAAACAATAAAATCCAGCTGACTTACTTCAAAAATAAAGAGGATAGAGTCCAGCTCCTCCCTCTGCGATTTGTTCCCTGAAACACACAGTTGGCTGCATCATCCTCATCAATATTCCATCAATAATCGGTGCAGGATTAAAAAGCAACGCAGATAAAACCACGGCGTTCCGGCCGGGCAGACCCACCTTTTTGCTTTAAGCTGCTTTCCAGCGTCGTGAAGTTTTCGTAGAAGATAAAATAAATCTGGGAACAGTTGCTCTCGAAGAACGTCTTCAGCTCGCCCCTGTCGATGATGTCTGTGGAGAGAAGGAAGAGTTGAGTGGAGGATCATCTCGCTGTGTTTTACGTTACATTCGAAACCATCAACCTGCTTCACTTCCCCTGGCGTCCCTCAGGGCCTCCTTACCTACAGTCAGAGGAATTTGAGGCTTCTCAACGTGTTGAGAAACAACTTTTCCTTCTAATCTGATCATTACTCAATCGGATTCTCTAAGGGGAGAGATGGCAAAACCTCTCTGCCAGTAAAGAAATAAACCCTTCAAACATTTGGACAGGAATTCCCCCAAGACAGCGAAGGAACGCCTCCGCCGTTCCCATCTTGTGCTACCTGTCGCCGTAAATGCTGACTACACATGTGACAGGAGACGCGGCACCATGACGGACCTTAAAGGTCAGCGTCTCCTTCCACCGATGTTCCGAGGTCACTGCCAACCACCAGATGGACCAACACCTTGAGGATTGGACTTTTTCAGCTAGGAGGGGCGCACGTCCAACGTGCACTGGGTTGGGCCTTGGGGAAGAGTTGATTGCTCAAGAGGTGACTTAAGCACAGGAGATCCCAACGCTCCCAAAATGGAAAGAGGTTAAATTCTATTGTTGCCGGGGCAACACCTCGGCAGTCTGTCTGTAATCGTACGTCATTTACGCCATTTAAACAGAGCAAACTCTTAAAACAGCCACTAACGGCACTGGATTGGCACTCAGTAGCTACGTGGAATGAAAACTATTCCACCACACCAAAACGGACCATTTCCTTAGATGAACGGGAGTTTTTACACAAACACTGGTGGAGTAAAACTACTCCCCCCACTTCAGGATGGCTACTGTAGCAGGATGATCGACCAGATTTCAGGAGAAAAGCGACTAAAGCGGATCAGGGAGGTGTGGAAGCAGGACCCACACGCTTCCTTCAGGCGTCTCTGTTCACGCCATTCCACTGGGAAGACACAAAGGCTTCTGTGAGTCCTGCGAGTGGACAAAGACACTGTGTCCTCCACTCATTGAGCAGCAGAACCTTTGGGTTTTTTGTTTGAGGAAGCTAAAATGAATGCCTGCGGGTCCCAAGAGTTCCCAACACCAAGAGAGGCAAAAGGGAATCTTTAGGCAAACCTGCCCCAAAAAGTGTGAAGGGGGGGTCGCAGGTTAAGCCCAAGTCAAGAAGGAGGAATAAACACGTGTCAAACGGAGCGAATGTGGCACATTTGGGTGGGATGACACCATCTATTGTGATATGTTTCCTCTTCACTGTCAGCAAAGGGCAGATGTTCCAACGCAATGGGAGTGGACTACCAGGAAGCCACACACACTCACACACACACACACGCAGTCTGGAGGGCAGAAAAACACACCTGTGGTGATTGGTTTGACCAGACTGTGGCGTTTACACACACACAAAGAGCCTTGTTTGTTTTTCCTGACCTTTGGCTGGATAAATGAGGTTCTCCCTTCAGCGAAGGTCCGACCGGGCCTTGAGGGTGAAAGGGTGGACTAAAACTGCTGAGTGTTGCACAATGTTAGAAAGCTCCACGACATGTTGTTGCTCTCTTCCGTCATCGTGGGAAAGGGACAGCACCCGTCTCCCGTGCAAAGCTGCAGAAAACCTGAGCGCTAACTGCTAATTAGCCTCTTACCCCGCTGCTTGCTCTGCTAATAAACTGCTGTTAAACTGGGTTTGTCCAGCAAGCAGTGAGAGAGCACACAGCAGTGCACATGAACAGCAGGGTTCCGTAACCATGGGGGGGGGGGGGGGGGGGGGGGGGGGGGGGGGGCGCATCTAGTTAGCTTAAACAGAAGACATATATACATAACTCAAACCAAACCTAGCGCCTTTGAGCAAAGCTTCAGATTCAAACTGAATCGGCATCACTAAAGCTCTTGTTGAATGGAGACAGGTTTGGACCACAATTTATAGCACCGACACCAGAGAGGAGCAGGAACACTCATTTGCATTGGCTCTGGGCTGGGATGGGCTCGCCACTCCGCAGGTGCATCACATTCTTGCCAGAAAGGAGGACAGAGGACTCTTTAATGGTCCCAGCAGAGGGGTATGTGGATCTCAGAGGGGACCTGATTAATATCAGAGCACGATGCACGATCAACAGCTTAGATTTAGCACTTAGAAGAGCCCGATTGTTCCATCTACACGGAGCAGATCCACCAAGAACAGGTCAAGTCAGCGGAGACGGAGGCGTTTGACATTTTAACGATGAAAAACTGACCCCGAAGGTCTAGAGAAGCATCCACAGGACTGTTGAAGGCAAATGGAAGCCTCTCATCCAGGAGGTCAACACGAAGGAAGGATCTATGTTTACATGTGTTGCTCCGTCCCAATATTTATGAAGATAAGGAAATAAACAAGTGACAAATCAGCTAGCAACAAAAAGTCCTTTCAGCGACCAACACGTTGCACTTTATATCTGCTGTATCTGTAACTCTGTAGCAGTCTTCCATGTTGCCAAAGCTTCAAACCTAAAACTCCGCGACAGCTTAACAAAGGCTTAGGCGTTGGTAGCAACATAAGACTAAGTCCCACTCCGAAAACCCTGATCTAAAGTGGTGTCACAACACGCTGCAGGTCTCAGATGAGGCTGGGCCAATAGGAGAGCAGGACAGGTAAATGGTGCAACTCAACAGACTGGTTTTTCATGTGCCGCGTCACACAGATATCATCCACCGCGGAACACAAGAGCGCCGCTGTTCCCCCGGCTCCTATTCAGGCCGGCAGCGGCAGAAAAGGGGAAAACGCTGCTCATTTATCAACATCATGTGATGCGCTCCGTGCTGCGAATTCAGGCTTTTTAGGGAAGTTCGAACACGCGGCAACCTCGCCGGCCGATCGGCAGAAACACAAGATCTGGGACGTTGCACAAGTTCCAGAGCTCAACTGATGAATAGAGGACAGAAACTAAAGACATCAGGAGCGCGATGGTGCGAAAAGAACGCTTCAAAAGCTTCTTTTTTAACGTCCAGCCACTGGAGGTTCCTCCCATCTCTCAGCTGGAGTGGATCACAAAGGGGTGTGTGTGTGTGTGTGTGCGTGCGTGTGTGTGGAGTGAGGGGGAGCCTTCTTTCAGCCGCCTGAGAGCCCTTCCAGCGCTGCCGTCTCCGGTGCTTCACCTTGAGATTTTCCTTTCACACAGCACGCTGAGAGCAAGGCCCGCTTCCACGGCAACATCTGGCTGCCAAAAGGGCGTTTAAAGGTGCCCCCGTCCCTGCTGCGATGACCTGCGCAGCCACTTTGGAGGGGGGCGGAGACGTCGCAGCACCTGTAGCAGCTTCACGGCACTGAGTTAATGTGTCACCCTGCTGGGGCCGAGGCCTCCGCTCCACGCCTGTAATGTACCGTTGCTTCTCAGTTCTGTGGCACGTGTCCCGCTCAGGTGGTGCCCTATGGGGCAATAATGTTGCCAAATCATTGCGCCATATGCTCAGCATAACTTTTATTCCCGTTTAAAGACAAGGGGAGTGTCGAAAAATAAAAAAACACAACCTGCAAAGCTGCCATAGGGTCATGACCCCGGCAACCGGCGTCGTTAACAACAGGGACACAACTGAAAAAGAATGTTTCACCCGCACGTCTGCCTCCGCTGTTGAATAATAAAGCTCCACAATTGATGCCGCTACTTTACATTGTAAATGGGAGCCTCTATAAATAGAAGATTTCTATCAGGGGCTAGCCCGGACACCTAAATGCCTGTCTGCTCAGCACAACTTCCACAGGTAACTTGTTATTTGATGTATAGGCGGCGAAGAGAGACACGGCTTTAAAGAATTAACGGCCACTATTACAGTTTAATCTGAACATTCCAGCCTGCTTTAAGGATTTAATGCTGAGAAAATGAGTGTGATGAGTTTAAAGACCTGACTCTGTTGTCCCCACAGGGCTCAAGAGGTCAGAATAAAAGGAAAATGGAATAACAGTAGAAGCGTGCTTGAGCTGACGGAGGGGGGTCCTTCACCTGGAGGACCGTGACCGATCCAAACCGGAGTGATCTTCAGCTGACCTTCAGGAGGGAATCGGGCACTATCCCTCGTGGGAGATTCCCAGGCCAGATCCAGGAACTTTTAACCATGGGAGGGAGTGCTGCACGCGTGGCCAAGTGTGGTTTTATTTAGAGAAGCGGCGAGCGATCAGGTGATCTCCTGGGCTCCTGTAATTAACAGCCAAATCCAGTCAGGCATGACAGGCGAATTAACATGCAGCAGCTTTCACACTCTGGCCAACAGAGCTGCTCAGTGGGCAGAAAACCAATACAGGGCCAGGCTGGAAATAGCTCACCCCGCCACAGATCGCCCTCAAACAACAATACTACAACCGCAGTGGGTTGAAAACGCTGGTTTCGGGCCGCCCGGTCCAGTGATCCAGCTCTTCCATTAGGCCCCCTGCTCTTGACCTCCGCGGGGCTTCCTGTCCACGCAGGAACCTGGCAGCCCCAGGAGGAAATCCTTCCTGAGCTGAAGGCAAGGAGAGAAATGCGAGAGGCTGACAGACGGGAACGCGCAGGTCCAGCAGCGGACAAACATGCCAGCCTTATCTCCTACGCGCACATGTGGGGAAGAGAACACGGGGAGGGGTGCTCTGGTTCGGCCCATGGTGGCACCGGTCTGGACATTGAACCTGACCTGTTGACTGAAAGATGCATTCGAGTCCTTATCGTCTTTAATGTTCAGAGGCGAACCGGGCGACCTTTTGTAAACTTTACAATTCCATCCCATCACTTCTTTCAGCAAACACCAACCCGGTCCATCGCCTCTGTTTCGGTGCCGCAGAAACAAAGCACACATGCCCGTATTGTGAGCATGGTTCATCAGAAGAAAAAAAAGCCTGGACACAAATGCATCACAGAACACATCAGGCTGTTGCAGGAAAGAGCAAATGCTCCACTGAACTTCTCTGTCAGGTCAAATGGACCAAGAAATCCAGAGCTGCAACAGTGCAAGCCACCAGGCTCTATTCCAGTCAACGTTTCTTACAAAAACAGGCAAAATTCACCCGTGGAGGCAGCGTTTTCTTTAGAGCACTGTCAGAAGGGCGACAGACTGGATGAGAGGACGGTTGTGGTGCCGGACATCTGCGATTCAATGATGCGCTGCTGTGACAGGAGCAGTTAGCATTGACTCGCTACCTAGCACAGGCTAGCTCCCGTTAGCCACCGTGCTCAATTACAATGAGCGCTCCTGCATAGCAGGCAACGATAATAGTGACAGAGGTCAATGGGTGACCACCGTTCACTGCGCAACCAACCGTCTTTTCCTGGAAAAGGGCGACTTTGTGTCACCTCTGACCGACTGTCAAAGCGGTGACAGCCAGCGAACCCGACGCCTTGTTTGATCTTGGTTAGCCGCTAGCTTAGGCTAGCTTAGCCTCGGTGATGCAGCATCATAGACCCGGAGCACAAACTCACCTAACATGGACCGAAGGTGCTTGAGCCGGGTCAGTACATCCTTCTTTGGGTCCAGAACTTTCTGTATAGATTTCTTGACGTCGCCATGCCCCCTGCGAGTGAACATCCCGCTGTAAAATGCAACCGTGGCGGCTGGAAACACCTGCGCTTCACCATGCACGCAGCCTCCGGGGCGACTGTCACTGTCCTCACCACCTCTCTATGACTGCTCGGTAAACATTCGCCCAACGGCCGCTGCTGTCCTCTGTTCGGTGGGTGTGTAAACACGGAAGCGCAACTTGCACGAAGAGGGCCGGTCAGCCCTTAAACTCACGCCTCCGTGTTTAGAACCGTTCCACCTTGCACTTTCAGTGTCACTTCTCTGCACATTTCGCTGCATTTGAACGCATCACCCCACCTGCCGGCATGTTTGGGCTCCACACTCGGCGCGCATATCGCGCCGTGCAGCTGTTTTCGTGCGTGTCTGACCCAAATACACCCCCCCCCCCCCCACTTTTTTTTTCACCCTATGTGGAAAAACGGTGCAACTTATTTTGGTCTTGGCATCCAATCATAATCTACACGGACCATATTAGCGATCTGTTCTAACCCTTTTTGCTATCGGGAACAGGGGAGCCCCCCCCCCCCGGTTTGGTGGCTGTAAGAGCTCATTTGTACCCCCTGGTGTTGAAAATAGACACTAAAGGAAAATAAAATAAAATACACGTGTATTAATAGGGTTAAGGATTAAAATGACAAATAAAAGATTCACCTGCAGGTGAAACTGACGCCCATCAAAACAGAACTATCCAATGATATTTATCTATTTTGTTTACCACACACATCAAAACAGAAATATTGTAATCCACTATAATTCAATTTTTATAGCTTGATATATTGTTTTGAATATTCCTTCGGCATTGGCTGATGTTGACCCATGCATGCGTGTGTGTGTTGGATTGGGGATCATTCTTCTCTGCAGATCCTCTGGAGCTCTTTCAGGGTGGTTGGGGGTCATCGGTGGGGTCACCATTAGGCCTGATCAGAGATGCTGGATTGGGTTCCCTTTAGGAGGGTGACCCTGTGCTGGGCCACCCAGTCTGACCAGTCCTCAGCAGGAAAACACCCCAACAGCATGGTGGCACCATCACCGGGCCTCACCCGTGCCTGAATTCAGGCTCACTGCTCATCCACACAGCTCGACACGTTCAGGAATCAGCTGCTTGGTTTCTTTTCCAACAGAAAAGTCCCTCTTCTGTTCAAAGGAACCCACAGTTATATCAAAATGAGCTGATTAAACTGCCTTTGTGTCTTTAATTAATTCTCACTGTAATTTGTATTAAGCTAGACAAATCCATCTGGGCAAAACCCATAAAAGTTCTGAGATGAATCCAAAATGTGAAGGGATCAGATGTGCCTTTTAATAGATTCTTTATAGTTGATCTCTTTCTTTAAAACGTCCGGATCATCTGTCTTTTTGTAGAGGCAGTTTGTTTCTTTAAAGAGCTCCTCCAAAGTTATGACGTATAAGTAAGAAATGGAATTTGAATTCATAAACCTCGAGTATAAATTCACTTTATATTGTTTTAGATGCCAGCCTTGGTGCTTTGAGGCGCAAATAAAGATTACAGATACACGCGTCATTAACATTTGTAGCTGTTCATTATGACAAAATAAAATAAATGACGTTACAGATACAGTACTTACTTTTCAGTGAAGGCATCTTAAAGTTATATTACCTGTAACTCAAATTTGGCATTAAGAAGGTCGAGTGTCATATTCTTTGACCCATTATTATTATTATTATTATTTTAAAAAAAAATCAACACATGACTTTTTGGTGCAAAAGAGAGCTTCATTCTTTTCTCCGTGTTACGGATGTGAACAACTGACCAGCAGGTGGCGCCAGAAACGCCCTTTCGTTTCTGACTTCACGGAAAAGAAGAAGCTCCACGTCCATCAGTAAAGTGTTATTGGTGTTTATAACAGTGCCACTGATTGACTTATTATGTCTAATCCACCAGCCTGTCAAATCAGGCGTGTTGCCCCCCCACCCGTCTGCACTTTGTACAAGCTGGGATGACAGGAGATGGGATGGAGGGCTGGTAAGAGCAGAGACCGCAGAGGAGGAGTGAAAAGGAGGAGTGAAATCAGCCTTTGCCCTGCAGTTTGGTATGACACTCATTATCTGAAGTGGGCCATTCGGAGGAAGGAGGATGTTGCCTATCACAACAGATGTTGATTACACAAAACAGGCTAGTTTAAAAGACACACACACACACACACACACACACACACAGACACACACACACACACACACGCACACTGAGGGTTATTGTTGGTGCTCTGTCACCAGTCTTAATTGATCGTAATCACCATTCCTTCTTGGCAAACCTCCCCTGTTCTTAAAGAACAGGTTTGCTCATTATCTAAGATGGCATCATCTATCAGCACCAAGAGGAGTGGATTTTTTTTCCCCTTCTCTCACCCCGCACCTGGAAACAGTTTGGATGCAGCTCATTTCTGGGATGATTCAAGGCCATTCAAGTGTTATAGTCTGCTGGAGAGCGCCGCCGCTTCCTCGCTGATATTTCAGCGCTGCCTTAGACAACGATGTGTCAACTGTAAAATTATAGTTGAATGGGACCACCTCTTTTAAGGTGGGATTTCCGGACTGAACAAACCCACCTCATCACCATTTATTCCCTTTAACGGGCCCTGTCAGAGAGGTGAGGAGCGCGTCATGACCAAATGGTGGCGCTGTAGCCTCACAAATGAAGCTCGGCCTTCGCCCAGGCAGGCAGCCGTCTCATTTCCAATCCAAGGTTTGAAAAGCACACTTGTCTGCTCTAAATTGTTCTTATGAAGAGATTGGAAATACTTGACTTTTCTCCTTATGTGGTTATGGATTTCCTTTTTGTACAATTAAGGGTCATTAAAACCTCATGTGTCCCGTTGAGCCAAATGAAGGTGCCGGGGTGGACTGATACCGTCTTATGCATCTTGCGCACTAATTCTTAGCACTTTACCCCCTTTTTTTTTAAAAAAAATAAAAAAAATCGTGCAGCATTTGGGGGAAATTTCAGGATGAAACAAATGGTACAGGACTCGTCTGCAGAGCTGGGGAGACCACCCACATTCCTGCTGCAGAACACAAATGAAAAGATAAAAGAAAAAAGGCTGTCTGTGTTTGATTCGAGACCCTTAACGCGGTGTCTAATGTGAGAAGCATTTTAGCTCGGTTATACGTGTTTCATACTCACTTTGAAGGCGGAGAATTAAACAGGAAACCAGAGCTTTATAGAAAACAAGTTCCAGGAATGAGACACAAACAGCAGCCTGCAAATTACATCTCCCACCAGGGGTCGTCATGGTGCCCTCCACCACGAAGGTTAACTCACCATGGAAAAGTTGGAGCACAAAACTTATAAATTAAACCGCCTCTAGCTACCATTTTAAAAGGCTAAATATCCTAATTTCGATGCAGAAAACGTTCTATTATCTCCCTCTCCACCCTCCCTCCCCCCAATCCTGTACTTCTGCATGTATATATGATATTATGGTATCTGATTCTAGTGTCTGTAATGCATGGTGCAGCGTGAAGCACATATCCACAGGGGTTAATGAGGGGGGCACTCTGAAGTAATTAAAACAAGAGCATTATAAGGCAGCAGTTTCACATAAGGCACTAAGAGCAACATACCCCATACTTAATTAAAGCTCTTCGCTGACAACATTTTGGATTGTCTCAGGTAATCTGCTGTGAAATTAATAAGAAAAGAGATTTGAATGACTAATGTTGGCTTTTTTTTTTATTGCAGCATGCACGAGAGGGGTCGCTCTCTGTGTTGTGTTATCCATATGGCACTGGAGGAAAAAAAGATTAAAATATTCAGGTTCGCACCATAATCTGATTCTAATTTCACTCGCGATGGATTCTCCACAGCATCACGCCGGGGATGTTTAATTGAGACGCCCGCGCTTTTAATTGGATTCTGTTAAGATGTGAAATTACCTGCTGAATTACGGTCTTGTACCTTTAAACGCTGATACGGAACGCTTTTCAGAGGTGATCAGTTAAGCTACTGAAATAACGCTCCCGTTCGCTGTGTGTTAGAGCCGATGGAGCATTCTCGAATTTAAAGATGGTCTGCTCCACCTGGGGGCCTTTCATTTCAGAGACAGCCATTTATCTAGACGAATGAATTGTTTGCATGCCGCTGATTAGCGATCCAAGCTACTATTTAACTTGTCTTATCGTTTCATTCCAATAGGCAGCACTTTATCATGATATTTAGACGCAGCAATTTCAGTCGCCACGGGCTCGTAGCCATATATCCACTGCAAGGCCGGGGAATCAGCCGTTCATGATATCATAGTTAAGCTGAAGAGGTTAGCAGCAGACTTCCAGCATGTTCAGGTAATGTGTGGGAGGAGAGGAGCTGTGCTTCCTTCACCTCCTCAAGAGTTCTGCTCTTCCCACCTCCTACATTGAGAATGTTGCACTTTTTTTATTTTTTCAATTCCGGGGGCCTTGCGTCACCCTGCTGTGGCTGCGCAAAGCACCACCCCCCCAACCCCCCACCTACGCCCGTGACCCCCTCTGATAAGCCAGGAGTTCATCCTTTTCACCGATCAGTCTGCTGGCAGATTGAATGTGCCGACTTGTGTCACCGGCGCTGGCTCTAGGTGTGTGCTGGGATCAGCCGGTGGCTGGCACTATTTCCAGCATGCAACTGAGACCATTATTGATACGGCTCTGTGTGCTCAGGTTCCCACCGCAGTGAGAAGGGGAGGCAACTTCCTCAGGGATTTCACAGTTCTAGAAAGGAAAATGGAAGATTTTGGAAGAATATGCACAAAAAAATGTAGGTAGTGTAAAATTGTGAGGCCATTAGCAGCTTCTCTACCAAGCTGCCCTGTCTCTAGGACACTGCATGTGTGTGTGTGCGTGTGTGTGTGTGTGTTTACTGTGCCACTGCCTGCCCAAGTTGCAGCCACAGGAGTGCAAAATAACAAGCACTAGCGGGATTTCACGCCTTTAAAAAGCTGACAAGGTATGCTGTTGGAAGATAGCTCGGTACATTTCCATCCCAGACAAACTTTGTGCACTTTCCAAAACTCGCTGCATATCTATTTCCCTCAACCCCCCCCCAATGAAACCCCTATACACTTAAACGACAGCATTATATACGGTTTCCCACGGGTATGGCGTGCCCTGGTTTGCTTATGCTACACCCCTGGCCTGTTTTATCGCTGTTATCAGCGGCACAAGGTGCATCGTTAGAAAAAGACAAACAGCCCCGTTTCCTTTTAGGGCGGCGGCCATGCTGACAGAAAATCAATGCTCGGTTTCCCATGAGCACCCAATTAGCTGGACACTTGTGTGGCGCTGAAACACGGGCAGGACCTCTTTGTCTAACGGGTCGATCGGGTGAAAACACACCGACGACACCTTCAGACCTGATAAAGTGTCGGATGCTAAACACACAAGTGTCACTTGTGCCATCTAGCGCATTTGCCCATCCGTGATTCTTTATATTCGGCTCAAAAACACAAAGAGAACCATTCTTCCTGAAGACCGCGTACGCGTGCGTTAGGAATTTTTGTTTGACATCAGTGTTAAATGCAGAATTTGAGTGCCACGCAGAGGGTGAGACTCAATTGGTCTCTCACTGGAAGTTCTCCACGTTCAACACCCTAAAAAAGGCGGAAGAGCAGCACAAATATAATCTAAAATGTCCAATCTTATTATATAACCTGTTGGAGTGACACTTGCGAATTTTCACTATGGCCATGGTGGCAGTACGCACGCAGATAGACGGGGGGGAAGAAAGGGGCCTTCTCGTGACAAACTTTCCCAGAAATGTCAGCCTTTCATGCTTTTGAGAAGACCTATTTCATATCTATTACAGCAGGCATTCTGTGTCCGATATTTCAGATTTCTGTCCTCCCTGCACTGCAAATCCTCTGCCAATCTTCCGCCCTTAAGAATCTCTGCCAGCTCCGACGCATTATTCCCCCCTGCCTCCTGTCTCCCCCCCCCACCCTTTTGATGTGACAGAACAAACCGCGACCTATTAGGATTAGGGCTTTGAAAAGATCTTTGAAGCGGCTCAAGGTTCCTTTAAACTGGGGGAACGACAATATGAGCTGTGTGGCGGCAGATGCTGAATGGCGCGATTGCTAGTCCTCCTCAGTGAGGTCTGCTGTCACGCCACACGGATGTGAACACGCTCACACATGCGGCGGTGGCCGCGTCTGCAAACACACACTTGCATCATGAAATAGCCACCCTGTATTTTTTACAGTGTGTGTGTTTTGACATGCAGTACCCACCCCCCCCCCCCTTCCCCCACCAACCTATAATGATCTGGCTCTGGCTCTGTTTAAGGCAGACCAGTCAGAGGCAGCATCAGAAGAAGGATGCTGCAGCGTGAAGGACGGGGGTAGACGCGGGAGGACGTGGGCTGCTGAAAGCTGACATGAAAGAGAAAAGTTGAAACCCACTTGTGCTGGTTCAAGACGCCTGTAGAAGAGCCAGCGAATCAGTTTTCTGTCTACTTAAAACATAATGTCGCGCCGTGGGAGCGGCTTATCTGACGGAAAAATTAAAGGAGTTCAAGGTGTCCCAAGTTTTCGGCGCGGCGCTTCTCGAAAGAATAGAAGAATTTTCATCGTTATCAACTCTCGTCATGCCCCGACGGCGACGGCGTTTTTCCGATTCCGGCTGAAGTGACGGAATGCCGCACTGATTCAAGGAGAGCGAATTAAGTTAAAGTGACATTCTGAATGCTACCTACACGTTTCACTTCAGGTGCATATACGTGACAAACACCGCTGCTGTGCGTCTCCAGTCATCAAACACAAATTCAGCTTTCCTTTATCTAATCGCTCCCCTGAACATCCTTTATCACGTGTGCCCCCCCTTCCCCCGAGGTAGCCTAGGACAGATATCAAATATTCAAACTAGGTGATGTCTGGAGAGATTTATCATGACAAATTTCACAGGCGATCCTATTTAGATATTCAGCGTCTGTTTTGTGAGGTGTCTGGGTTCAAACCCGCCCCGGTGTGGGGTGTCACATGAGACAGTCGCTACAGATAGCCAGGCTCTGGAGAAATGAAGCCGTGGGGCGCGCGGGGGTAAAGGCTTCAGCCAGAGAGACAAGTTCTCAGCGTAGCTGCCACCGTAGAGCACATATTGATCTGCCATTGCATCTTATCTTTGCGACTCTAGATTAAAATGCTCAACACTGGCTCGCCCTCTCTCCCTGCCAGGCTGAAGGCTTCTCTGTATTCCTGAGTGGAGGAACTCTAATCTCTCCATGAAGTAGTAGCAGCCTATCATGGGAAGAAAAGAAAAGGGCCATTCCAGACTATGCAGGAGCTCACAAATTAACCTGGCTTTAACTGTTTTCTATTTTAAAAGTGACTCCAAGGATAATCAGGTTTGAGGTGCCGTCGGAACCTTGTGGCTGGTATTGCCCTGCAAGATTTTCCTGCTTTTCCTCGCCAGCTCGCCGCAGTTTCTTCCCCCCGCCTCATAATCCGAATGTCTGGCTCATGCAACCGAATGTATTGGTCTAAGGGGAAATGGCCGGGGATCAGATCTGCCTGCGTCTCGTTAAATGTTCTGTCCAAACGAGCTGGGGAACAGAACAAAACGTCAAAGCCTGGGCAATCAGACAGATGCGCCCCGGGGCTCCAGGGCTTTGACTTTGGCCAAATAAACATTTGTTTTTCAAAGTGTTTCTATAGTAGGTTGGATTGAGCCGGATGTAAAGCAAAGACCACCCCCTCCTCGCCGCCACTGCCCGTCCGCGGCGTTGTCAAACGGTGCATTGAGGAGAGGCTCCGCACCTGTTAGGCCAGCAGAGAGGAGCGGGACCGGGGTGATATTGAGCAGGGCTTTGTGGGTATTCGAGTCAGAGGCAAAGATGTCAGCCAGGGCTCATTCATCTTTGATGTTCACTGATGAGGAAACTGGTGAGCCTCAACAGGCCATTGTTTCCTCTAAGTGGTGCCCATTGATAGCCAGAAAGCCACGTTTGTTTTTAGTCTCTGATGGGTGGAGCTCGTTTTAAAGGACTTAATGGTGCATTTAACCGCTCCCAAACACTGAGCGTTGGAGTCTTCCTTGTACCATTGGCTCCGACTTGTCTTCCTGTTTCCTAAATGGCTTATAAACAATAATAAAATGCTAATCACGTGTGAATGGCCAACACCGGTGGGCACGCATGCATCATTCAGCCTTGGCCTCCGCTGCACGCCTGCTGCGACAGATCCAGATCCAGAAATGAGGGTATTCGGCCGCCACCGCGTCCGCCTCCTGGCCCAACTCTCGGCTCTCTGTCATAAAAACCTGGACAGCCTTCATAAAGTGCATTTCTCATGCTATTGTTCGGCTAATCATATCCTCTCCTACAATTTCAGGATGTGACAAGATAAGATAGGGAATATTAACGCCATATCGCCTCCATCTCAAATTATGAAAATGTGCGGACGGGGAGGAGGGCATCTGCGGAGGAAACAGAAATCAATTTGTAGCACTTCCATTCCGTATATTGCCTTCAAAAGAAAACAGTCATTTTCCATGTTATCTACCTCAAATCCTATTAGAAACAGGTTAATTTGGTGGCACCGATTTCAAAACGTTATCGTCTCGTCCTATCACCCGGAGTCTTTGAGTGCTCTTTGTTTGTAAGGTGTAAATGTCCAATTTTAAAATCATGTCAGATACAGTATCAGACTGGCGCCTGATCTGGGATATCGTTTCCAGACCGGCAAATGAAGGGACACCATCCCGATGATGTTTTAATTGTATGATTATATTAACGAAATATAACGAAAGACTTACGTTTCACCGTCACACAAATAACCACTCGTTTACCATTCAGTTATTAACCTGACCTATATGTCTTGTTGTTTAATCATTCCTAACATTCCTATCCCTACATCCCACATAATTAACACAGTTTAATTCACCGTGTGTCCTTTCTAAGTAATTTGACTACTCCTAAGCTGATAGATGCTATTAAAATGGTTGGCGAGCTTCAAATGTTTTACCTCTCAGGGAGAACGCTTGCGCACGCATTCGTAATTTACCACTATAGAGTGTAAAATCATGAATGTGCCTTTCTCAAGGGCCCGTCGCCATTGTTACGACAAAAATCAAGGACTCTTGGCTTGTTAGAACAGAGGTGCATGGAGGACGCGCAGGCGCATCTCACCTTAAATAAGGATCTCTCTTTACACCTACAAAGCACAGGCAGGAGAAGCTCTCTCAGAGTTTCTTTTCCCTTCCCCGCATCATTATTCGCAGACTTCATTTGAGTATTATTGTTTAGGCGGGCCACATATTGGCTCCCTTCGAGCGTGAGCAGATACGCGAGCAAGCATTCTGTCTTGCGAGATAGCAGATGGAGAAACTTGGGATTTTTCACTCCTCATTTATGGTTCAATTGCCGGAGTGCGGATTGACTGCTATTCCAGAAAGAAAATAGATGGCTTTGTCACTCAGTATGCATAAACTGCTGGGTCTGTTTGTTGTACGCTGTCAATGGAAAATGATAGCGATTCTATTTGTTTCATAAGAAAGGCGCCGCTAAGAATAGCAGTTTTCACAAAAGTGTTAGTTTGTCCATTCCGAGTTAGTTTTTGCGTCAGATGATGTGACATATCTCTGCCAAAGCTTTCAAAAGCTGACCCCCCCCACCACATCACAATGTGATACGTTAAGAGAAAAGCAGGAAATGACACATTAGTATTCGCGCACAGCTCCAGTTTTTCTTTCACTCTTGTTGACGGGTCAAAGTGGTAAAAGGTGGTAGAATTCAGGGGTACCGCCCGGCGCGAAACTTTGCGGTAATTATAAACCATTCACTCGACACAGCTCGGGTTACAATTTCCCTCCGTCTGAAATCACAGTCTGTCAAATGCACAGCCAGTGCGCATCTTCTTCGCAGCCTCATATCATTCAGTACTTGAACCAAACATATATTTCGATCGAGACGTGGCAAAATAGCTTCTTCCGTTTAGCACGGAGGAGGTGTGTCTCCCCCTATCTTCTCGGAAGAGGGAGAGAGGAAAAAGTAGGGGGGAGAGAGATAGAGAGAGAGAGAGTACCTCTCTTTTGTTCACTCCCCTCTCTAACTGGTAGTGTTTGACTTCCCCCAGCCAGGAGTGGGTAATTCTGGAGCCCTGTGTGAGGTTGTTAGATCACTGAGGCCCAAGACAGCACCATTCTTTGCAGACCCTTGACAGCAAATATGTGGTAATGATATTTTCTCCTGCTGGGTAATAACACACAATTCAGTCTGCCACATACTGCAGTCGCTGGGGAAAAATGGAGGGGAGAGCGGGAGAGGCAAAAAAAAAAGAAGAAGAAGAATTACACTGAAGTACTAGAGGAAAATGACCGTAGAAATGTCTTCAACCTGAAGAGCTGATATTGAAAAAATTCACTCCTTCTGGACAGTGCGGCAGTGACTGTTTTATTCCGCTCTTCTCAGAGCAGTGTGAAGGATGGCGACTGCTAAGAGAACTGAGTGGTTGCCATGCAAACATCCCCTTCTGGCCAGTTTGGTTTTCTTTTAAACTGTTACTTCTTTTTTAAATGGTAATTGTGTTTTCGCTCTGGCATTTTAAGCAGGTCTGGTGATTTAACAAAGGCGCTGGCTTCAAATGACTAAAGCCCTTTTCAACCCGTACGACCACATAGCTAGTGTTGAGTATAAACAGCATTTCCCTACTATGGAGACCTTCCATTGTTATCCAGACCACACTGGCAGCTTCAACCTTGACCTTTGTGTTGCTCCACTTGGTACTCGGCTTGTAACTGTCAACACCATCCATCACCGGCCAATCAGGGACTGGGACGGGGGGCCGGTCCCCCTGCTGTAGTGTGAAATTGTGGTGTGTAATCCTTAATGTGCGTGAAGTAGACAAGGCCTTGACACAATGCATCAAGCTTCAGGGGGGCTCCTCTCTGCTACTCTATTAGCCTCCCGCTGTGCCTCTGGCTGACTGAACGTATTCCTGGGCATAAGATGGAGTAACAGTGTTACGTCTGCTTCTAACACACTGACCTCAGCCTCGCTTAGGCTTGCTGTCAATCAAAGTACTGACCAGTTTGGATATATACATTAAGAGGAACGTCTGACAGATATCCCTGGGTTATAGAGGATGCTTAGTTCTATATAAAAGCCAGAAGACATTGTTTAACTGATCTTCTTGCATATGCTGCAAAGATACAGACCGTACATCTCTGTTGAATAAGAAAGAGTTGGAAATGTGGCCATCTCCCCTTCTTCAGGCATCCGACTGCCTGAGCAGCATTGTGAAATGGGCTAAAACAAGTGAGAGCACGGTGTAAAAGGGAAAAAAGTAAGAGACGGTAGCCTTGATACTGTGCAACTGGGTGAAAAAGGGAGAGACGGTGAAATGGAAGAATTCATCTTATCTATCCGCCCCTCAGCTCCCGCGCTGAACTGGGTATTCAAATGGGTTCAATCTCAGCCGCTCAGATTTGCATAACAGACAGATGAACTCAAGTGATTGAATTGGGCTAGATGGAGTGAAAAAAAAATTCCAAGCAAATTAGAAAATGATGGAAACTGAAAAGGGTACTTTATTTATTTTTCACACTGAAATAATTACAGAATTAACCTTCCCTTCCAGTGTGACAGCCCTCTAAACCCTCTTTGTCTGAGTGAATTTGATGTATTGGACTCTCTTGGAAAATTACTTGACTCCTTTGGCGAATAGAAATTGCATTAGCTATGAGCTCTGCTTTCCACATTTTACCTGTGTTTATTCTGCTCTTGGTCCAAACTGGTCAGCTGAACCAAGCCTGCGATGCACCTGGGTGAGGTGTTTTCTTGCTAGGCTAAGGCCTGTTGGACTTTCCTGTGTAGCCGTGATCACTATAGAGTAACTCTGCAGGAGGGGAAAAGCAATTTCATGGTTCAGGCTGTGGTTAATGTGCAGCTATAATCTTTAGAGAGGCTTGTCCTTTTTTCTATGTTTAAGTTTCTTAGAATAAAGGGTTGGACTAACGTAAGCAAAGGCAAATTAATCACCGGGCTAAAAGGAGGCAGGAATGAGCCACTGGTGAAAGTGTCTTTGTGTGTGTGGGTGTGTTTGGTTGAGCAAATAAGTTCTTTCAAAGAGTCGGGCTTTTCACTTTGGTGTATGTGCTGGTGTGTATACAGTACATGGGCTTGACTGAGGAGTGTGTGTTCTCGTGTTTACTGAGGGAGCTTGTGCTTTAACAGCCGTACCTTTTGTGTGTTTGCGTGCTGAGTTCACACACTCAGGTAAGCTTCCCTAATTGCCGTGAGGTGCATTAGCACTCAGCCACCTCCTTTCCTCTTGCCGCGTCTTTGTTTTTTCCTCTCAGCGCCAGTCTGCAGGCCAGAAGACAATCAGACCAGAAGGGTCATTTTCTGCAAGAGCTCACCTCCCTTCTCCAATCCTCGCCTCTGACGGTCTCACGCTCGGCAGGAACCCTAAATTAACACTTGACGTCTGCCGAGCTTGGCCCTGATGAGGCCGCAGAGAGACGAAATGTCAGAAAACAAACACTCCATCACTTTTGCTTCATTTCCTCTGCCACTGGAGAAACAGGCTCACCTGTAGGGCTCGAGAGGGCTGCAGTGACATTCACTCCCCTCTCTGTTGCTATGGATCAGCCTACATGTGCCGAGGTGAGAGGCTGAGGCCAAACACAAATGGAGGGACGCCGAATACAGGCTGGTATTTATTTGGCTTCTTGGGTTCAGATCGATTTTAATTCCCTTGATTTAGCTACATTAGTCTTGAGACTGGAGGGTAATTAAATAAATCAAGCAACCTGTGTACAAATTCACCAGTACGTTCATTTTCTTTTGGCAAAAGTGTAATTATTGACCTTCATTCCGTCATTACAACACTTGCAGTGTTCTTCAGCTTGGAAGTGCGCATTGCCTGAAGTCAGCGTTGTAGAGAGGTATGATATTATTTGAAGCCTACTTCATGCACGGTGTCCCAAAGCGAGGCGCGTTTGCGCCCGTGTCTGGTTTGTTATTCGCTTCATCTCTTTGTTGCGTGAGAGTTTATTTGTTTACATGAAAGGGAACAGGAGATTTGGTGATCAGAGCAAATTGCAGCAGAAAGTACTTCAGATGGGAATGACAGCAATTAGCATGCTCTTAAATGCGGAACGCTCTCAGAATGTTTTTGTTTACGAGGGGGCAGCTGATCTGTGACTTGGTGCGGGGGTGGCCCACAGGCAGGTTAAAATCACTTGTTGTGCCAGAGATCATCATTATGAGCTTACAATTGGTCAGTGTTCAGGAACAATCAATGCAGCGCCAGGTAGACACTCTACAAGCAGCCAATGCTGCGAGATTTCCTGCGTAATTTTGTATTTATAGTTGTGTTTTCCTGAGTGGATAATTTGAAAACACAAGAGCGTTTATGTGTGCATGTTCGCATGTGGTCAGGCTCATGTTTTGCCTCTTTTTTATAAATACATATAGCTTACATGTATTTATGCAGAATATTTTTCTATAATCTCTGCTTCTGCACTGAAGCAAATTTTGCATGAGACTCATTAAGAGTAAATTGAGTATTTGCTGGTGTGCGCAGTTATTCAGTCGGTGATTATGTTTCACTGGAGGATAATATCCAAGTAAATTAAAATTTCAATTTAATTCCACCTTGGTTGTCACGGCATGTCCATTTCACATCATGAAACAATTGAGATCTTATCATGGATTAAAGTGGAGGATATTACACCTAATATAAAATATGTATAGAAAATCTAGAATGGCATTCACAGCTCAACCATGTTGTAATCCTGTGGAAGAAAGGGGGAAAAAGAGGAAAATAATTAAGCATCCTGCACATTAAACTCAAATGCCTGTGAGATGCAATTCATCGGATTGGCACAGCAATTCAGGGCGGAAACACAATTCTCGATAAAGATGAAGGGAGGGGGCTGAAGAGAAGGAGGCAGGAATTAAAAGGGAAAATAGCCAAAAGGAGACAGGAAGTTGGGGGACATTGTAAAAGGGGCTGCTGTGGTAGTCAGGTGACTGCAGGACAAAGTTTCGCTTGTTTAAAATGGAAATCTTCCCAGACTTCCTCCCTCTTGCCCCCCACCCCCCCGGAGACCAGTGCGAACACTAAGCTCCGGCATCTGAAGTGGCAACACTTGAGATGGTGAAAGTGACAACATCTTAACATAAGCCAAGGGGCCAAAGTGAAAGTCAGCAGGAACTCCCATCCAACCCTTGTTTACCACCCACATCCTTCACCCCTGCACTGTCCTCCGTCGTACCCCCTCCTACCGCCCCACCATTCCCATGGCCGGGCCGCATGGTTTCCACGAGGGGCCGGTGCCATCTCGCGCCGACCTCTGACAACGAAAAAAGTTATGGAGAGGAGGGGGGGAAGACTGCGGAAAATGCAAAATGAGAAAAATACAGATGAAGGGAAAGCTGACTCTTTGGATCATCTCTAGGTTTCACCCTCCTTCCTTCCACTTCTAGTCACAGGTGCCTCCAAACAGAACTGGAAGCATGTAATCCGCCCAAATCCAGCTTCTTCCGAGATGTGTAAAACCGAGAATGTTCTGTAGGGGTCACTGGATTAGACAGAATTCATGGTGGTAGCTTGGCTTGAGAGGTGGAATTAGCCAAACCGGGGAAAAAGGGAGAGGAGACTCCAATGGTTTTGTATTAAAATGAGCTTTCCAGGTGGTCTCCCTCCCAAAAGTGGACACAGTGTGTCAAGTAATCTGAAAAGCCTCGGGTGTTTGTTGCTAAAAAGAGAGAACAAGGGGTTGGGAGAAAGCGAGAGAAAGAAGGGGGGCTAGTTAGGGAGGTGGCACTGATGTGGCCATTCAGGCCTCAGTGAAATGTCTGTCAGGCTTGGTTTACCACAACCACAGCAGTGATTAGGCTCCTTTTGATGACAGGTTTAGTTTTCTGTCCATTGGCAAGAAAGTGAGAATAGACAAGAAGGAGGGGCAGGGGAGCAGGGTTGGGTTGCACTGGGAGACTTTAGGGGTGGGCGTTTTTGCGATGGTCCCGGAAAACGCCAGGGGTGGAGACAGGCGAGGGGAGGAGGGGGGGGGGGGGGTGTATATTAATGTTTTGCACCGGGGAGCTCCTACGTAATTTCCCAGCAGGTCGTGGGGTCAGGTTTGTATTTAGTTAGTGGTAATGATCTCGTTAGGGATCTGAATGGACCACCGTCTAAGCCCATTGACGACAGCGAGTGTGCCTCCCCATCCCCCACCTCTGCCTGCCTTGTGTGGGCTTACACAGCCCGTGAACTGTGATTAATGGACTTCCAGGGCTTAATAACTTGCAAAACAGTATTAAACAAGGGAGGCCCTGGGACAATCAGAGAGGCTACCCAGGCGGAGTAGGAGATGGCTGTAAACAGTGCCTGGCAACAATTGCAATGCATGGAATTAATTGAGATGGGCCACTCACAATGCTACAGCTGGCTAGTGGCAGGGAGCCAGGCCTGGGAGAAAGCTTTGCTGGTGCTTCCAGGTGGCCCAGAGCAGGCCCGGCCTTTTCAGTTTCGCAAGTGTTAAAAAACAGAAGAGGAGAAAGGCTACATTTGTGACGGGGAGACAGTGAGAGGAAGCCATTGAGCAGAGACAAGAAAGAGATTAAAGAGTGCAGAGAGTGATAAGCAGATAATAGGGGGACACATTCAATGGAACAAGTAATCCTTGACATGCAGGCACAAATATGAAGCCTTTTGTCTCTTGTGTCTAATTCAAGCCACAGCGCGTAAAGTGGCAAAACAAGAATAGTGATCCGCATTAGCACAGTACACAGACGGAGACAGATAAAACACACTCATCTGTCCCAGCACACACATACACAAACACACACATTTAAGGGCCTATTCCCATCTCTTACCACATCTCCTGGATGTCTTATAGGCCTTTTTTTCCCCACCCTTGTGCCCTCTTGTCTGGAAACAAATGATCCCAGCATGGGGTCTTGAGGACTGATGCGTTCGGACCACCCTCCACTTCATGTTATAGATCCCCATCTTTTCTCCCAGGCCCCGCGGTGCATTCGAGGCAAACTGAATACATCACAAATTTGGAGATGTGACCATGCAGAAGACTAGTATTGGGCATCAAATGACTCTTTGATTAATGCACGGTGCTTCTTACTGTGGGACAAAAGTGAAACACACTTTTTATTTAAAGATATTATAAAGACGCACTTCATTCCCTCGCACGTATTATATATACTGAAACATGAGGACTCGCTGGAGTGGGAAGAAAAAAAATCACTCATGTGACGCGTTGCTCATTTAAGACAAAGAAGAAACTGTGACACGAGGATGCTCACTGCTTTGCCTTGTTTGACATTCTCCTCAAAGTTGTTTACCTCTTCTCAACGGAGACTCATCTCCAAATGATTGACACCAGGGTCAGGCTAATCTGGTTTCCCTGCAGACGTCCGAGATGTCTCCAAAGTATTTACCGAAACACTTTACTTTAGTATTTACCGAAACACTTTACTTAGCACGAACAGCGGTTATTCGGTTTTGATGGCGCCTGAAAGAGCGAGTGGTCATCGACCCCACCATTGTATACGTGCACCGATCTAATACATATATAATATTATCGCCCCCTGAATGCGTCGCACATTCTATTGCAATATCTCTTTATCACTTGCTCCCACACCACAGCTGTCGCCTCCCCCCACCGCCAACACTCCCCCCGCACCACTCACCCTCTCTTGCAGCAGGGTGTGGGTGCAGCGGGGGCACTGGCCCTGACAAGGCCGAGAAGGGATACACTGCTGTGCTAAGCCTCTTGCTCCCCGCTCCCTCGCCACCTCCTCGCCTCATGAATAATGGAGGAGAGAAATACATTTATCTTTTAACAGCCACGGCCCCCTGGCTGAGCCCAAAACGGCCACGGCACAGGGCTGAGGTTTCTGAGCATCCGTCATCCCCACGCCGCCCCGCCCGTGATTCTCTCTGCCCCCTTTTGAAGTTGGACGCTTCTTAGTGTCCTAGAGATGGTTAATCAGGCTTGATTTTGGAGGGGTCAAGCCAGTTTTGGAAGGGCGCGATCACCGCCAAGCTTGGCCAAGCAGGGCTGCCTGAATGATTGTAATTTTGTCGAGCCACATTTGCGTTCCAAGTTTGGATTTCGAACGTGCGTGAGAAAAGAGTGCGCTTGTGCCCTGAATACTGTAGCAGCGAGGAATAGAGATTGAGCTTGTTTGTATTCACCTTTTACACGGAAAGATTAATTCAAAGGCAGCGTTTAAAGAGAGAGAAAAAAAGAATAAATAAAACAAGCAGGACTGACTATGTCAGCCCCGCAGTTCATCAGTCATTTGCTTCCCAAAATGTTCTTTTCTGTCACTCCTGCCAGCAGACAAAAAAAACAAAAAACACTTAGAATGAAACCACATAAAAGCATCTGTATGTTCTCTGTGAGCAAAATCTATCTTATAATGCTGGTTTGTTTATCATAAGATATTACCAGACTGCTCGTGTCAATGCTAATACAATAGAAATTCACTGTTACTTCCATTAATTGATGTTTGGATGCTATGACTTTAAATTAACCAAGGCCTTAACTCACTTTATACCTGCGTGCCCTAATGTGGGAACGTTTGAGGAGGCTTTCAGTCCAGCCTCCTCGTGCTTGGTGCTGACACATTTGTGTGCGTGCGCTCTGGGGAAAGGCAAGTGTAGCCGGATACCTTAGCGCCGTTTGTCCTCTCTGATTTAAGGCTCAGGCGACCCTCGCTGTCACATGTGCGATAAAAGAGAGGAGGCTGCGGCGCCGCCGGTGTAGCTGTTCCACGCAGAATGTGGTCGACTGTTCTCATAAGACGGACATTTGGAATGTTAGGCTATAATCTTGCATGAGGAAATATGTGATTCCATTTTTATTCAAATTTAAATAACACACTGGTAAATTACGTTTTATTTAGCCAGAGTACATATTTTAAAATTCTTTGAAATTATCAGTGCGTTTTGTATATTAATTGTAGAAAAGTAGCCTATTTTAATTATCTGTACAATATACAGAAAGTTCTTTTTTTTAAAAAAAAATCCAATAAAGGTTACATTGATTATTATTATAACCGTAGGCAAAAAATACAATTGAGTTTTAATATTTTTAAAGCGTTTAAATAAAGTTGCTGGAACAAACGAGGAGCGAAGCAGAGAAATCTGATAACCGTGTTTTTTAAATGGATTATTCCATTAATTCAAAACACTTGAGAAAGATGGAAGCTGACATTATTTTTTAAGGCCACTGAGAAGTTCAAGCACACACTTCATCCCAACGAGACCACCCGTCTCCCTCTGTCATGCTCACACACACACACTCTTGTCCAAATACTCCACGTCGGCGACACAACCGGCAGCACGGCAGCGACCCCCCCCCTTTCGTCCACCTCTCCCCTGCACCCACAGCCTCCACGCAGCCCTGGGTTTGTGTAGGATGCGTCATTTGCCCAGCGTTGGGGATGAGGCCTCAGCAGCCATGGCTCTACCTGCTGGGTCCTAGCCAGCAACTCCTCAGCTCCCTGCTCTGCTCCATGGAAGGCAGAGAAGCTGAAAGTACCGTTTATCATCACTTGTGTGGGCAGCATCACCACGGCAACGCTCGGGCTGGCAAATGCCACTGCTGTGAATACTAATGAAGCTCTTGGCAGGCCTGTGTCGGCGTCAATGGGGCCAGGGTTTTAGTCTGTATATGCGTTTGTGTGTGAGTGAACGCCGGGCTCTAGGAGGGCTACAGTAGAGGTAAACAGTCCAAAGGAAATCAATTAAGTGTTTCCACAGCGTTTGGCAAGCGCCCTAATCTTCAGCGCCACATTTTAAAATAAGGGCAGAATCTGCCTTAGTAAAACCTCTGCTTTCTGCATGACAAAAAAACAAGCAGGCGACAATAAACAGCTGAGCACAGAGCTTGACTAAGTCCCCCTGGTCTCAACTTTGAGAAAGTGCAAGTGAAGTCCTTATTCCAGACTTTCTTCTCCAACAAGCATTTCTGTTCCCACAACAGAACTTTTTTTTTTTTTTGGATTCAACTAAAAACATGAAATCATTCCACATCTTAATAATTATTTCCTCCCAACATGTTATGGAGCATCGAGAGTGCACGCCTCCCTGCTGTTGACACCAGATTTTTATTCCTGTTGACTGTTAGAGACGCTGTCCTTCTCCCTCTGTGTCCCCGCGACTCTTATGTCAGACTAGTGCTGAGGATAAATTGCTTTGGAGCATGCCTGCTCTGCTCTTTATTGATTCAGCCACTTTGATTGAACATGGATCTAATCAATTCTTCTGCAGCAATAAGGCACCAGAGTTAAATTATTCTTAGGTAAACCCTTTAAACGACTTGCCATTAATTTGCCTCCTTATTGACACTTGTTTCCAGGGAAAGAAGATACGTTTTGCGCTCGCGGCGGCTATTAGTGAGCTTGTGCTCCTGGGATTTTTATGGGCTCCTCAGCTGGGAGGGGTGTGTGTTTGTTTGTTGTGTACAAATCGGTTTATGCGTGTCTGAATGTGGGGGTGATTGGGCACACCATGCTTGCTCATCCTTACAGAGTGACTTATTAGCGCTAATTGGGAGGGACAGTTCAAACAAGCACAGAGAAGTGGTTGTCACACAAGCGTGACATGAGTGCAGAGGGACAGGCAGTGACGGCTGCTTCAGCCCTCCCTTTTCCCCAAACCCAGCCCTCCCTATATGCTCTCCAATCCACCCCCCCTCTCTCTCCTGGTTGTCCCAGGCTCCCGGCCTGGCCCCGCGGAGCTGTCACAGAGTGGGGCTCTTTGTCTGGACGGAGCCATTAGCAGTCAGCCGACTTCAGAAAAGAGAACAGAACAAGGCAGTGGGCAGAGACTCAGACAGAAACATGGTTGTCTGTGACACTTGGGAAGTCAACAACTGACGGAAGGGCCAATACAAAGGAGGAGCTGCTGAAACATGATCTGCATTGAATAGACCTCCCTCCTTCCAGTTGCGCACTTCATGGCGAGCACTCAGGAGGAGCTACGCGGACCAAGGAACACCTGCCCGCACAAAAGTAATAACCAAAATATCTAACCCGTAAAACCAAAAGATTTGACCAGAGAACTCACAAACACCACTGGAAATGATTTCCTACGGCAGTTAACGATGATCTGGCCAGCGATGCACAGACACATCTTCTCGAGAGACGCTCCGGGCCTCCGTGTTGTATGTTTTTTTTTTTTTTTTAATGAAAAAAGATGCTAATTCCAATGAATATTTAGAACCATAATGGCTGCAATTATATTCCGCACAAACTGATATAAGGTATAAGCACCAATTAGAAACTGGTCATTATCTTAAGCATTTGGTGCAGGGAGAGCGAAGTAATAGGCAACCATTCAGTAACCCCTGCTCGGAAAAATGACTGCACGGTGCCTCAGTAATTAGCGGAGCTTGTTTCCCTTTAGTCTTTAAAGTGGCTTGTATATTCACAAACCTGCATTACTGGGCACATGCTTGCGGACATGTTTTGCTGTTCCATGTACACAGTCAGACAGCCTTGCTCTTAATGGCTAGCATGAGGATATCGACAAATTTTAATTATTTTCTATTTGGTAATGAGAGCGCTCTTTAAATCAAGTAGCCTCTCCTCTGGAAACACTCGGTATTTCCGCGTTGTTACCGCGTAATTTCTGCGGAAACTCTGGCGCCACGTGCGGCGCCGCATTCCGAAATGAACGCGAGAAGAAAGTGCTCCAAATTTCCATATAAATGTGTATACGCGTTTAATGCCGCCGCGAGAGAGGGCGGATTCATGACAATAATAATGGAAAATTCTGGAATATATAAAAAGCGCTGTGTTCAAATGGTATGTAATGGCGATGGCCCGGGCTGTGCGCTGTGTGTGCGTGCGCGCTTTACTCAAAGCCACACCAGCGAGGATCACAAGAGCTGTATCAAAGCCCTCGGCCACCATGCGAAATGTCTTCTCGCAGCAGGGGGTTGTGGGATTGTTGTCGGCATCCCAACTCTCTTTGAATGTCAGCCTCACTAACAGGGCAGTTGGCCTACCCGGCACTGCTGACAACACAGCGACACTTTCAACTTTTATTCTTTAATTTCCATTCTTTAAAAAAAAAAAAAAAAAAAGAAAGAACACAAAACAAGACCCCGGACACAGCGCCTCTTCATGGCAAAAAGAAAACGACAGAGGTGCAAACTATTGTCGAACCACGGCGTGGAGGACACGGCGTACGTGTAGGTGGACCTTTGCAGTTTTGTTGCGATGTTTACCTTTGTCTTTCGCCACCGTTGTTGTTTCACCGGACTTGTTGAACCTGCACCCCTAATACGCCGCTGAGCATCCTCACGGCTCAACACAACAGCTTTGAGCATAAATCAAGCGCAGCCAAACACCCCGGTCCTGCATAATAGATGTTTAACTAAACCTGCTCATTTCAAACAGTTTGACCCCAGTTCGCTAAAGCACAATAGCAGAACTCCCCCAGGATTAGGCCCTGACCTCGCCGGGAATGGAAGGAATGGCCCACACTGGCTATAAAGGAGCCCGCCATTGTGTTGTCCAGGCATGGGGGAGGACAGTGTGAGGGGGATACATGCCAGTGGGTGGAGATAGCCTTGTTGTAACGACATCTTGATGGAGCATCTTTCCCACCCACCGGAGCAGCACAAACTCTGTATGTATTTTAATGAGGCTTTGTGTCTGCCCACATATAGCCTCCGCGCTGACAGGGAACGTGTTAGTAACATGCTCGCCCTTTGTAGCGGCGCCCAGTCACACAGCCGACGGTGCCCGTCGAGATTTATTTCCTTGACCCCCGCATGCGAGTGTGTGTACGCCAATATGTGCAGGGAAATAGATCGTTGGGATGACCCTTTACGGACGCTAGGCGCGGGGGCTTTAGCATATGTAAGCATGATGCTGCATAAACAAAGTTAAAATAAGCAACTTTCAAGCCATAATTACAAAAGGTCATTACAAGTGCTTTGCAAATACTTGCACTTAATTTGAATTATAGTAGAAACACAACACACACATATTTTGATACATATAAATAGTTTTGTCTTTTTTTTTTTAACTGATAAGTGGGGAGATGGCAGTGATGAAGGATCCAACTGTCAGCCAGCGTGCACTACAGACTTTATTTTCTTAGTTACTGACCTTGATCAAAAAAACGGCAGGGTCAGAGCCTCTCCACTCTTTATTCTGGGCTGGAATGGAATGTTAATGAATCGGTGCGCTGAATGTTAAAACGCAGAGCTGCTTTCAGCGCCCAGTCAGACTGCTGCGGCATGTTGAGTGTTTTGGCGGCTGGACATGCAGTGTCTGCCTCGCAGAGAGCGCCGCTGACTGCAGAGAGAGTGGGTGTGGACGCTGAGAGTCTTTCCTTTCTCCATAAAGAGTGTCAGCAGCCTGGAGAGGGGAGGGTGAATGAGTGAACGAATGATGAAGAAACTCTGCTGGGTGGGGGGTGGTTAAATTGTGGTTTATAGCGATGTGTGATGCACGGCGGTACAATCCCTGGCTCCATTTAGGGTGTCCCGCTCTTCCTCACGAGCCCCGGATGTGCTACATTTTGTTTCAGGGGACAGCTGCACAGTTCTGCTTGTCCTTCCTGTGCTTTTTGATTAGCCTGGCATGCTCGAGAGGACCACGAGGACTGATTGTTTCAAAGCAGAACCTGGCCCGCCGTCAGCTGGGCCGATTGTTAATTTGGGAAGAGGCAGGGAAAAAGTCAACAAAGAGATTCGGGAGCCAAGGGTAGCTGTGGAGACGTCCAGAGACAGTCCTCAAAGCTAAAGCAGCCTCTATACAGCACCTCCAAACCACGGTGAAATCATACAAAACCAACAAAACACTCATTTCTCTAGTGCCATCTCAATCATGGGCTTTTATGGTGAAGTGTTAACCCTGCTGAGGCAGAGGGGGCTCTATAACATCAGCAGCCCTCCAAGAATGGATCACACGTAGAGAAGTATGAATACTAATTATTACATAAGGAGAGGAGGTCTAATGGCGGAGACGAAGCGCTGCGTGACTGCAGTCACAACTAGAGGTCACACTGTTCTCAACACACATTAGGAGTGACTTCACATTCCTCTTTAAATTGTATAGAACAGTATAAAAATGGGGCTTTTGAATGCACTGAGGACACTCTACCTACACAATGCATTCATAGGTTTAAAACTAACCCTTACTAACCCTAATAACCCTAATAACAAACCTTTTCTCATATGTAGATTTCATGAACAGCTCGATCTTGTTAGTTGAGATAAAATAACTTTATTTTTCTTCCTCGTCTTCCACTACTTCTTCTTGCTATTATGATGATTTGTGCTATCTAAAAAAACAACTACAGCAAAACTCAAATTCTAGAAACAGACATGAATATGAGGAGAAAACCAATTCAGGCCAAGTTGAATAAACCTAATTACTAGTTTGACGCTGCAGTTGCTGCTGTATCTACCTATCAAAAGAAGCAACATATTTAATGTCACATAACTTACAAGTTGAGCTGCGTTTCACCTTGTGTTTGGTTTTTAAATTAGAAAAAAAGGGGGTTATCCTTTTTGAGTTTGGCTGAATAGAACAGTCGCAGAATTAATTTAGCTGTGCCAATTTCGTTTTCATGGCCCTGCACAGAGTCTGTGTGTATAAGGATGAATGAGGTGTGGCCTTGTGCTAGCCTCCATCTCCCTGAAAGAGGAAAGAGAGAAAAGGCAGCAAATAAACACAAGAAAAAACCTGACTTAGAGTTGCTTTTCCTTGCCTCTCCATCCTACTCATTTTGAAGCAGCTGTGCGAAGAATGTCAAAAATTCAGAGTGTCCTCTTTTTATATACCTTTCTGTCAAGTATTTCTTTTTTCCCTCAGGTTCAGATGGAAACCAATGTCTGATGGCACATCTGAGGTACTCTAAAACGACCTGGAAAGAAAGGGAGAGCAAAGATGGAAGCAGGAAAAAAAGGGAAGAAAGAAAGGAAATTGGTGTCTGTGTGTATGTGTCTCGCTGCGAGGCGGTGTGTGTCTGCTAGCTGAAGATTGTGCAGATGTCCGTGCTGTGGCTGGTCTCACACACCATTCAACGCGCCTCAAAAAGGAGGGATTTTCCCCTCTTTGTTTCAAATATCACAGGCCCTCCAAATGGGCACCGACGTGCCTCCGAAATAAATAAATAAACCGGATGCATCAGTGGCCAACATCTGCAGATTATGATTAGCATTTGGAAATTGCGTCCTTGAATGAGATTTGGACGTCGGTCTTCTTTTATGCGAGCAACTCCTGTTCCGGGGAGCTAGAGGGTACTGCTTTGTCCTTAAATTGGCTACAATTTGGAGGGAGAAAGAAATCCTCTCCTCTCTCTTCCACTCTGCCCGTTATGATGTGCCGTCTGAACAAGAAAGAGACACTATTAATTGTGTTGAATATGAATAGCTGTATTTGGTTAACCAGTTTCAAAGGAAATTGGCCCAAAAGAAATTCTCTTCCTCTTCTTCCTCCTACTGTCTGTCACTGCATTTCCTTCTCTCTTTATCAAGATCCCCCCCCCCCCCCCTCTAATTTTACACTGAGCGAGCTGGCCGCTTTAGAGCGGCTGCATTATCTTATGTATTCAGCTTTCAGCTCCTCTCCCTCTCGCGATGAGGCGAGGCTTAATTGGGCTCTGGCTTTAAAGTCTGTAGAGCTCTCCACTTGCTCATAGAAACACATTCAGGGGCTGCTCATTCACTTCGAGTATGTGTTAGATGTACAAATATTATTTACTTTTATACTCCAAATCAAAAGGCACACACTTCCTGCCTCTCTACACACATCCGTGCAGGAAAATTCACAGTTCAGTTCACTTCAGGGTATTTTTATTTCCCCCTCCGACGTGGGAATATACGGCTGCTTCACAATAAAAGTATTATTTAAAAGGATTGTTTCATTACGACGCAGCGGTATTGTTGATAAGGAAATATTAGCAAGACTTTTAAAGAACAGTAATTATTATACTGCCTCGCGGTGGCACAGAAATTAGCAGGGCTGAATTTAAACACTGCCACAGCTGACACGATATCAAAATCATTTTTAATTGAAATCATTAGAGCTTGCTTTTATTTTCCAGTGCAATAAAAAAAACGTGCATCTTTTAAAACGAGTGAAGATGGAGCAGGTTCTTGAATTATTCCCCAGCCTCTGAATGGAAAAATAAAAAATAAAAAACATAAACACACACACACACGCATGAGCGCAGACACAAAACAAAAACAGACACAGATGGCAGAAGTGGAAAATTAAGGTCTCACACCTTGGAGATCAGGCGAAGGACACGGCTTTGTACACGCACTCCCGTCCGGCTCTCACAAGTAAACAACCTGAGCAATTAGCTGCACTATTAGAGCCTGGAGAAGGGATGAGGGGCCACCGAGGGAAAGGCGGGGAGAGAGGAAGTCACACGCAGGGAACCTCTGCGGTGAGCCGCACTCCGCTGTTATGCGTGTGTCCCCCGCTCCCCCGCGCGGCAAAGCCCCGGTCCGTCTCACCGTTCACCCTCGGACCTGAGCTCACATGCAAACTCCTCCTCATTAGTTTTTTTTTTTTTTGTGTGTCACTTGCTTGGGTGCCAGGCACAGGAATAAATGAGAGCGCTATCAGCTGCAGCCTTGATAAGCTGCCTTATCTCATTAGGTTCCACATCAAAGTTAATCAGAGATGGGAATAGTAATTGGCCAACTAGACAATGCCACAGATCATGAGGCTTTTGTAGTGTATGTCATCTCCAAAACATCAGCAGGCTGGGACTGGAAGATAGGCTGCTGGAGAGAGAAGGAAGGATGTGCATGTGTGTGCGTGTGTGTGTGCGTGTGGGGAGGGGGGCACAGGGAGTGAGCATGCATGATGAAGAGCAGGGGGTGAGAGAGAGACAGAGATAGGGAGCGAAGGGATGAGAGGGGAAAGGAGTAATGGCAGAGGCATAACAAGCAAGCTGCTCAGAATTAATGAGCTTACTCAATAAGAAAAGAATAACCAATCAGTGTGTGTTGGGCAAATATAATTTGGGAATAATTGCTTGATTGCTTTTCTATAGTAGGCTGATTTGACCACACACAAGAACTGAGAATTAAGATGTCAAGACAAGAATTAATTTGGCAAGCGAGGGCACACAAATGTTCCTCTCGCTCCCCACTCAGGCAGCTCGGGAGGCAGCAAAGCCGCGTGCTGAAGCGCACTAATGATGAAAACACAGTGGTAGATTGCGTATTCATTTCCCAGACTCTGTTTTACATAAAGAGAGACATGTTTAATGTCACAGATGTTAGCATATCGCGCAAAAAAAACAAACAAAAAGCAGCGTATGCTAACACATTTAATTGGCATTTTTGCATATTAGGCTGTATTGTTGATAGCTAGTTGCAGATGATTGTTCAGTTTGTCTCATTGTTGATTTTAGTGTGTGTGTGCGCGCGCACGTGTGTGTGTGTGTGGCATTTGGAGAGGTAACTGTCTGGGGATAGTAATTGGTGCTTTTTTGATGCTTCCCACCCCCAAACGGTGCTTATTTCTGAAATCTCCTCTCTCGATTGGCAATCCGCAAACGCTTGGAGTGTGTCTTTCATTACTCGCTACCTGCTTTGAGAAATCAGTCTCGACCTCACTCGCACACACACTTGTCTGAGAGGCAATGAGGAAATGTTTTTGTCCTCTAACAAAGTGCCGGTGGTCAGAGTGACACATTAGAGAATAACTGACAGAAATACAGCGGCAAGAGCAAAGCACCGCCCTAGGACCCTAATGGCCAGCTGCACCCTGATAGAGGTCCACACATATACAGTCATGGACGCACACATCCCCGATGTTCCATTTCCATTACAGGGCACTGTTTAGGGTCCCCCGATGTACACATGGCAGGAGCTTATTAATAGTAATCATGGGGCACGATGCAGGATAGTATCCAACATTAGCGCCACATTTGCAATGGATTCAGCCAACCCCCATTCAATTTAGATTTGAATAAGAAATATATCCCAGCCCGACCACATGCATATGAATCGCCACATATATTTGCTCCCACATGTGTCTGGTACTTAGTTCCAATTAGACTGAAAACACTGCCGCTGTGACGCAGGCTGCTCACACAGTCTCAGTTATCGCTTCTCTGCAGGTTCTGCGGGTAAGGCTATTCATTTTCAAATGTGTGGGTGTGCGGGCCCTCGCGCCGGTGTGTGCATGTCCGTGTGTTTGACATTATTTGAGCAGTGAGGTAAGTAAGGAGAATAAATAGGCAGTCAGAGGTCCTGTCATGATGATGTTATTGCCGCCCGGGGTTTGCCTGGAGCATTATGAGGACAGGCATGCTGCCATATCCCTCACTGTCACATTCATTTACAAACACACACACAGACACGCGCACGCGCACACACGCGTGCCTGCACAGTAGGGGTTCTAGGGCACATGCTCTAGGTAAATTTACTTTGATCGGCATTGCACTTAATTGAGTCACAGCCTATGTCTCAATTCCCACATCAAGGAATTTGAAAATGTTAGATTATTTCATCGGGGATTAAACCTCGTTCTCATGTGGTACACATTAACCTATTAGGCTCCTTCATCTGCATTGCTAATGCCCCCATGCAGACAGCTGTCACTGGCCAGGACAGAAAAAAAAACATGATCATGCAATCCTTGAATGAGTGATCCCGGCACCGATTAGTGGCAGTGAACTTCGCTGAGCCCAAGTGATAAGGCTGCAAAATTCCCAAGTTGCCAGTAGCTCCGAAAATTATCAGACTGTAGGCAAAGGAGAAATTGTGCCTTCCGGCTCAGGGGCTTCAATCCAGGGTTTGCCCAGATTGACATTATTTAAAGCTATGGAAATGGGCTCTGGCTATCTGGAGGATTGCTAGAATAAGAAAATTTCAGGCAACATTTATGAATACGCTGACAGGAGGGGATAGGGGCAAAAAAATATATCCATATATATATATGTGTGTGTGTGTGTGTGTGTGTGTGTGTGTGTGTGTGTGTGTGTGTGTGTCTGAGAGAGAGAGTGTTCACTGCATTCTTGAAAAAGCAATTTTAGGGTAATTTCATGATTTTATGATCTGATCTGGGCAAATAAATAAATTGAGATGCGTGTATGGAAAACTCATATGACTGCTAATGCTCTTAAAAGACCTGAGCAATCTTCACTGAGAAGCTACTTTTACAGAGTCTTCCACATGTGCACCGAGTGAATTGTCTTCCAAAGTTCCGAAGCACAATGTTGTTTCTCCATGACAGATATATTTGTGCGCATGTGGACTGATCACATGTTTACTGGTCAGTAAAATGAAATCGAGTTCTTGGTTGTCTCAGTTTGGTGCACAGTTTGTGTTATCAGTGCAGTGATGGCCCAATAGCGTGCGCGCACACACACACACACGCACACACACACACACACACACAGGCTCATCAGCCCTTTTTTGCATGCACAAGCACTAGTGAATTTTGAATGTGGGCATTTTGCATAGCTTAACACAAGCACAGGCATTCAGCAGACGATGATGTGTGTGTGTGCGTGCATGTGAACACCACGCATATATATCTGTCTTCGAGTGTGGTGTCGGTGAATGGATGAGTGCGCCGTCGTCATGTATGAAAATGTGCTGAACGCACGTGGGGAACGCTGCCCCTGAGTGCCTATTGAAACGAACACAAACATCCATCTCAGAGCATTCCAGCCTCAGATGGGGACCCTGCCGAAGTCATGCGCACGGCCCCACCCCACCGTGCATTTATGACCTTTTAACGAGGAATTGCGAAATAGTCATCCTGTTGTCCTGTTTAGTGCGTGCTATTGTTTTAATTATCTACTTCCATTATTTTATGAGTTAGGCAAATGAGGCGTATGCATGTGTGTGTGTGTCTGCTTGTGTGTGTGTGTGTGGGTACTGTGTGAATGCAGCGGCGGACACTTCAGTGCAGTTAATGGATACACCTTCACTGGACATGGCCATTATCATGGCTACTCAAGAGCATCGTGGCCACACATCATCACAATAGTGTAGATTGCCAGTTTGCTGCCTGACTGTGGGGGCTGTTGTCGGTGCCCTGCGCCTCCGGCTGGATCTAAACTCTTGCTTTATTTAGTAAAATTATAAAACGGGTAATGGTCGCAGGTCAAGTTAATCTAGGACGTGATATTAAAGCGAAAACTCAAAGTCAAAAGCGTTGCCGATAAAACCTTAGACGCCGCTGATTGGTAAGCCGCCGGCTGCGCCTGGAGCTGGCGAGTTGCAGAGCACAAAGGCTAATCAATGTCAGGGTGGAAGCGGAGAATCCCCTGGCCCACCCTGGCCCACCCTATTTGACTTAACTGCTCCGTTTGTGCTCCGACTGATCCTGCGGTCTTTGTGTACATTGTAATGAGTGCTGACATAATCCTACGGATTTTCCTCCGGGCCAAACCTTTGCAACCCCATCAGGCCTGGGGTTTCTCCACCGATCAGGATGGCTGCCAGAGGGGCGGGGAGGCAGAACCACAATGCCCCCCCCCCACATCACCACCGACCCCCATGAGACACTTACATTTAGGGATGGTTTGAAGCTCTGTGTGACTGGGCAAGTAACCCATTTTAATCCTATTAACACTCGCCAACAAAAGCTAAATCTGCTGCGGGACAGGCAGGGCTGGGGCACAGCGGCTGGGCTGAGCATAGAAAGTGGGGGCTGGTGCTACAGAAACATACTGTCGAAGTATAAAAAATGATGGACCGAAGGGGATAAAAAGACACTGAAATGAAAAGCATGTCCTCAAGCGGACATTTTTTCAGGAAAGTCGATTGGGAAGACGGAAGCGAAAGACAACGAGAAGAACAGAGGGTAGATACAGGGAACAATCCGGAACAAAACACCCGTTGTGTCAGGACAGGCTCAGAGGTGGACCACCAATAGCCACTGTCAAATGTCCACAAAGTTAACTCATTCAGCAATCCTCCATCTTCAAGCCCAAAGGACGTGTCATCGGCAGCAAAAGGGTAATAAATATACAGCAAAGTGCGGCACAGGAAGTTAGTCCAGTTGGGGTTTGTACCTCGAAGGTTGGGCGACCATAAAAGGGACTCTCAATGCTCTTTTGTTTTGGGTGTATCATGGGGCAGAGGGGCCAAGTACGCTGGTGGTCCTCACCCTCGCCCCATCAGAGAAGGAAGGGTTTTACACATCTACTACGGCAGCTTAAACCCCCCCTCATTGAAGGAAACAAGAGGGCAGTGACAGGACCCATACAGACAGAAAGTGCTCTTTATCCAAACAGGGCAGGATATGACTTTTTAAAGGGCAAGGGTGTGAATGAACAAAAACTGGGCCCAAGAATGGAACCCTGTGTGAGGAGCAGCGATGCGGCGGTTCCTCGCTAGTTATCTTCAGTCATCTGTCATCCCGGCGCTCGGCGCTCGGACACATTCCCCTGCTCCCCCTGTCTCCCATCACCCGTCACTGTGTCCCGACGGTGGCCTGATCCGGCAGCAACACTTGCTGCTATGATTCCGGTTGTCAGTGTGAGGTCTAAGTGATGAGGTATGATACGTCATTACGGCTGCGCGGGCGATTCTTTGACACGGGTCATTAGAGACAGGAGCTTTGACCAAAGAGGCAGCAGGCCGTGAACTAAAACTCTGAAGGGAATAGCAGGTAGCTCTGTTCATGATTCCAACATCATTATTTAGACACAACAATGTAGAAAACCCCGCTTCTTTGCCTCTCTCCCTGTGGAGTGTCACCGGCGCAGCGCGGGGAGTGCGCATAATCAGCAAAGTGGGACACGGGATTGGCCGACAGGCTGAGACGGACAGTCAGCGCCTGTGAACCTCCTGTGAGGTCTGCCCTTCTCTCCTCCCAGGGCGAGGCCCTCTAAGCATCCTGAGACCCTTCTCGGAGCCACACCGCGCTTGCTACAGCCTATACATTTATGTATAGCACTGACCTTTCTGATAATGAGTTCACATCATAACCATTGACCTAAAAAGAAAACCACACACACACAAATGTTCCTCCAGCAACAGAGGGGGAAAAACACAAGTGTGATGGGGAGGGGGGGTAATGACAGGATGAAACCAGGGACCAAGGCGTCACCTGAGAAATACAAGAGCATTAGATGAGGGTTAATTATAGCAGGGACGCTGCCTCGTACAGGGCATACACAGACGTAAATAACATTTTACAGATTTATTTTCCACAAACCTTTAATATGTACATATTTAAAGAAGAGATGTGTGTTAGAGAATAAACAGCTTCTGTGAGGCTGAGTGGGGGAGGGAGGACTTGGTTATTTTGGCCATGACCTCGTGGCTAAAGGTTTGATAAACACTTATCTGTTTGTATGCTATGGAGAACATACATTTAAAGACTCCGTCCCACCATGATGGACTGTCTCCACCATCTACACGACCTCTGATGTTTAGTAATGTATTAATGTATTAAAATACGCACAGAATAAATGATTATAGAAAATAGTTCCACACCTGTCCTTGTCAATGTCCTGAGCTTCTATAAAAGACCTCTATGATGAAGCCAAGAGCCTGTTATAACTTCAAACGCAAATCATTTCAGATGAAATCGTCCACAAAATCTAAGAACGCTGCTGCTTTTGCGTGGTTAAAATAGCATCTGTGAATGGAACCTTAATCCATGCGAAGAGAAAAAAATATATCCACAAATCAACATAACATAAAGGGACTTTCTGGGTCATGATCTCAGGATTTATATTTTCTTAAAGTAATGTCTCCGAATGTCCTTCCCTGGCTCTGTGACACGAGCCGTTTAACATAACTAGTACTTGTACCCATAATCTACATAATTCTGTTATGTAATCGATCCATCCATCAATCCATCCATCCATCCATCCATCCATCCATCCATCCATCCATCTTTTAAAATACAGTCTAACCTACTTTTACCCTTTAATATCTCATTCCTTATATACTGTATATATATAAATATATGGGGTACAGTTTATCAGCACCAATGGTATTAATAGGATTCAAACTGACCAGTGATCAGTTGTGTTTGGCTAAACCAGCTCCAAACCAAGTGATGTTATTCCATTAATGTGATGGCTGATGAATTTGTAGCAATATTAAATATTAGAGGGGCTGTATTATATTTGCATTTAAAAAAAACCCAGGAAGCTGGGGGAGGGCAGCTGTATAGCCATTAATGAATAAGATGGCTGCGTTTGCTCATCGCCTCCACTGCCCACACACACACACACACACACACACACACACACACACACGCCTCAAAAGCAGCACGAATGTTTACATTCCAGAAATATTGTGTCCATACAATGGAAAGAAAAGCTGCAAAATAAGTAGCTCCCCACCCCGCCCCTCACCCCCAGCTCATCCCTCTTATAATTAGCTCTCTGGGGCCGTCGTGCGCCGCGCGCAGTCTCGGCGAAAGAAGTGCTTCACGGAAGGAAGTATTTATCAACATTTCCATTTACTGCGCACAAAAGGCACGCACGCCGCACATTCTCGTCGGTTCACGGACGAACTCTTTCAGCCGGGCGAGGAAGCGAGCAGGTTTTCAGCACGCACGGCCAGACAACCGTATCACAAATAGTGCCAGGCAGGCAGATAGGGGCTCATAACAAGAGATCATCAGTAATTTTCAAAAGTACTGAGTTCCGCCGCGAACAGCGTTCAGCGGGTCAGAAAGTGTACTTGACAGGAAATATGCATACTGAGTGGATCCTACTCCCCTGCTTTTCATTTGCATTGTGTATTGATTTTTTTGGTCCCATTTAATACAATATTATGTGTGGGTCCACGGTAGCTTTTAGGTGCCTCTGGAGTGGACCGGTTCCATTGGAGGCTTAATGATAATTGCAGCTGGTAGAGGCAAGCTCCAGCGGATTTCATTGCAGGGCCATCAGGGCCCTCTCACCCACCGCTGCCTCCATTCCCATACCCCCCTCCTTATGTTGCACACGCATGTATGCACGCATAATCGCGCTATGGGAATGGAACGGAGGAATGTGTGAGGGGAAGAGAGAGGAAAAAACCCCAAAACAAACGTTGTTTAGGATTTCTGCGGACCCATTTTTATCATTATTGAAGATCCACAGGCTTTTCTATAAGGGAAGTACTCCAAACCCTCCAGTTGGGTTCTGTTGCTCCACCGGCGACACGAGAGCGTCTCTACGGATTTCAATAGATTAGCATGAGCTGTCAGCTGCAGCAATGCAAATCACCTTTGCTCCTCCTCCCAGGAGACCCTGATTAATGCCGTTATTGTAATACAATTGGTCACATTGGCTCTTCCTTTGAGTAAAATAAAGTCAAATATGTAACTCCCTAATAACATGATACTTATCACGGGGATGGCTTTAAAAACTGTTAAGCCATGACACCAAAACACACAAATCATATTAAGGTCCTGGTCACGCTCTTACACACACACACACACACACACACACACACCCCACACCCACACTGGGGTTAGAGATTATTAAGCTGTCACAGACAGTGGGGGTGATAAGCAGCTATTTGGTCTACAAATTAGGCATAATTAGGGAGACATATTGCCAAACAGAGCTGCGGATATCTTCATCTGGCCCAAATGTGACAGCAGCCGAACTCTCTGCCTGGATTTGCAGAGACAAATGGAGCAGGGGATGAACTCAGGTGTTGGGGAGCAGATAGTAATGCCTGTGTGCTTTTGTCGCTCTGTGTCTTGCTGGCTTAAAGGGAGCCGTCCGCGGCTGTGTATCCAGGGAGGAAGCCGGCGGTGTTGTTGGCAGCAGTCTCTCTTTTTTTAAGGGCTTAATGCTCATCCCTTGTTTATATCTACAGACATGCATGAACATTAATGAGATTAAGAGGAAGCGCTGTGCAATATTTATTAGGCTAGACAAACACTTCTAGGCTTTAGTGCGCTCGGAACAGGGCTCTCTGCAGGCGCCAGCGTTGGCACGGGCTACCCGGGCAGGAGAGGCAGATGTCTTGAATTGCCAAGAGGATCTGCCTGCCTGTCACCCTCAAGATTGCTTCTCCTCTCCTCCACACGGCTTAAAAAACACACTCCACGCGTTATGTGTGTCCTCGCATTTCCGTGCGTGCCCAATAACTTCCCCCCCGCATTGCCGCCGCACTTCATTTTCACAAGTTACCGCCTCTCCAGTTTCGATTTTCTCTGCGACCAAATTTTATAAGTTAAAAATGCAAATGCGCCGACTGTTGTGATCGTTAATGAGGACCTCTTTGTATGGTGTGTTAACCTCCATTAGGCAGGATTACAGGGACGGGGGCACACTGGCATTTGGTCAGTGTCACAGTGACAGCTCTCGCCGCCACCGCCGCCGCCATCACCGGCAGTTTTATCACTGAGCTTTCTCTCCACCCAGTCTGAATTAATAAGCCTAGAAATTACAATTGCCTCCCTGCAAAATCCCTGATAGGCGGAAGTAATGATATCAGTGCCCTGCTAATCTTCTTGGCTGGCTGCTTGGCATCGGCCTATTGAGGCAGCAGCCACACTTACGCCTGACGAGATGAATTTAATCTCTGTGTCCGTAATGACAATAGGGGCCATTTTAATGTTATGGATGATATTTGTCGCGTGTCCCGTCCAGGCCATTGTTCCAACTGTCCTCCCTCTCATAAACAGACACCCAATCAAAGCCATCCCATCAAGGTCTCAGGGCACTTGGACATTAGATAAAAACATCACGGACAGCGAGTGTTTCCTGATGTCCACGTTAAATACAGAAGGTTGTTGATTTGCAGTTCAAACCGATGGGACATTTCCCAGTTCAGGATACTGACGCTGTGCAAGCCCATTCCTGCCAGGAAACACCGTCATTCCAGGCTTCACAACATCATCCCGCTCATTCTTATGTGTGTCACATTAAAGGCGATTCCTTCCGACGCGGATCGATGACGACGATGCGTCAAGGTTGCAGGAAGGCTGCGACACTGACCCACTTGGCGGTGTTGCTTTAGAACGGAGCATTTAGCTAAATGTTCTGGCACAAGTGGAGAATTTTCTTTTTTGTCCACATTTTGCATTTACATATGAGCCTTTTAACTATTGAATTACCCATCGCACTTTGGAGCGTAGGTGCAATAAATGAGGAGAAAGAGGAAGGTCCGTGTAAATATCACATATACAGTATCCTAATGGGTGGTATAGTTCTGACCTTGTTTCAGATTTGCTTTTCCAGTGAACGTCCCATTCTGTGCCAAAAACATTCGGAAATAATTAAAAATTACTGCATCAAAATCTGAAGTTTTGCAGAAAGAACATATTTGAATTCCACCCCCAGTGAGAATCCCTGTTCCTGTCTTTTAGAAAGATGACATATGTTGTTCAATCCCACTAACCCCCCCCCCCACACACACACACACTCACCAGGCTGCAGGAGGATTGATTGTTGTTATAGAACCTCTGTCATTAGATAAATAACTGCTTCCCTGAGTTGCCAGCTTAACTTTGACGGAACAATCAACACTGTGTTATTTATGCCTGGCTGACAAAGACTCCCTCCGGCTCACTGAGAACTAAACAATCCTACTGTGTCCGTAGTTGTCCTATTGAAAATAGTCTGTCATTATGAGGGTTGACTTATGGAGCGTTAGACCTGCTTTACTGTCCGTTTATAGCGAAGCGTTTGAATCGCTCCCCTCTATCATGGAAATTAGGATTCGGTTTATCACCGGCAACTTGTTGATGCAGCCTCCTCGTCCTGCTGTGAGCCCCAAATTCAGCGTTTTAAATTAGACAAAATTCCGTCACGTGCCATCCTGGACGCGGAACAGCACCGGCAACTTTCCTGCTTCTGCCGTGTGGTGCCAATTATTTCAGCGGGGAAAACACAACAGATGTATATCAACATACAGGGCAAATGCAGAGGACGTTTGAAGTGAAGAACAGTGGGGAAACAACAATAATTATCACCGCTTTCTTCGGTTGGACGCATCTACATGACAGACGCTAGCTAACTTTTGTTTGGGCGAGAGCATGAATCCAAGGAACTTTATCTTCCTTGGAATTCTCTCACGTAGTTACAATTAAAATCGGCCAGATGTGGAATTAACATGGGCGAGAATTTTTCCTGCCATAGACGTCCGTTCCAAAACCAAAACCTCACCGCACCGTATGCTTTGTTTCCATCCTCCGTGTTGTTTTTTTTTCCAGAACTGATTGCCTCTCCGCTTCAGGCTCTAATTTAAAATCTATTTGGCATTCCTGGAGGAGAGCATTGTTCTTCCCCGCGCTGCGCCGTTAATGAGTGCGGTTAAGAACGTCATTATTTTTTAAGTATCATTCGGGTGTTCACAGTGGGCGATTTTGACAATAATCTGTTGTCTTGTTTCATATGAGAGTGACAGCAGTGGGTGCCTCTTTAATACCCAGAAAATCATTAGCGCTGAGCATCTTTGGTGTGCTAGAGAGAGAGAGGAAGAGAGAGGGAGAGACATTGGGATGAAGATGTATTAACTACGGGTAATTTAGCTGTTCTTCAGCTTGAGTTTCCCTTCTCTCTGCTTGTTGGTTTTATTTGCATTGATGTCTCCTCAGAAGTAGTTTGCTTCTAGAACAAAGGGGCTGGCGTATGTTAAGTGCTTTTGAAATCACAAGCGTTCCAGCCACTGGGGCCGGGGCCTGATGAAAGGGTGTGAAACACAATGTGGAAATCGATTTCACTATCTTCTCATTTGGCCTTGCCGCACAGCTTCCCGTCAAAGCAGAGGACGCGGGGCCGCTGCGTGCACGTGTGCGTGTTTAACACACTTCACGCCCGATGAAGGACTAGCGGGCAGCCTGGATTTAAGCCATTTAAATTCATGCAAATTCCGTCGGCGCTATGGATGGAATACATTAAAGCAGTTTGGTGTTTATGTGAAGGACTTGAATATCTGTAAAAATCAAAACGCCGCGTGGACGTGCCGCTGAGGCGCGAGTCTAAAGGGGAAGCCGGCGGCGCGTCAGGCTAAGCTACTCGCGGGATGCAAAGGTCAAAAACTTGTTTTTCATTTCCTCAACGCCGGGCACAATCGCCGTACAGTTACGCTAATGTGAATGCTGTCATTCAAAAGGGAGGAAGGGTGGAAAAGGGGGCAAGTCACAGGAAGTCAGCCCTCCTCAGATGGTGTAAGCAAGTCATTATAGTCCTTGCAATCTGTCAGCGCAGCGCTGAGCTAGCATCATCAATTTCTTTCCATTTCCAGGGGGGGAAAAAAAAACCAAGAAAAAATAAAAACAACGACCTTTTGCTTTTTCAAATAGCCGCATTGTTGCCATGACTCGGGCCATCCATCCGTTCGCTCATTCATCCATCCGGGGTGTATGTGTCTATTGAATGTAAATGACAGCTCAATGTCGGCGCCGTCACAGTGGGGCCACAGAAAGCAGGGCCGATGGAGCAACAGCGTGAGAGCTCCTCAGCGGAGGGCTGGCTGTGCCATCTGTGACTGTTGGTAAACAGGAAACAGGCGCGGTGAAATTACACCGCTTTTTTTTGTGATTAATGGCGCCGATAGCCACGCAGCCGTTTGACCGGGTTTAAGGCTGCCACGGCAGGTCGAGCCGGCTATTTCATTTCATTTTCCTTTTGGAAAACGCGAGACGAAAAGTGCAGAGAGATCACAACGAAATACCAAATCGGCCGAATGTGCAGCACTTTAAAAGGTGTGAAAACAAAGGAGTCCCTCCACTAACGAGGCCGTCGGTTACAACAGGTAGAGTCAGCGGAACGGGAGCATCTGAGCTCTGCCGCGCGAGACAAGGGCCATTATTGGCTGGGGGGGGGGGATCAGTGAGGGTCCAGGTCAGGCGATGAGCTGGGGGAGTCAATTAAAGGAGCTCCATCTTAATGGGGCTGTGATGTGGAGCCATAGCGGGGTTGTCCTGGCTCCAGCCCGTGGTGGCCACATCTCTTTTGTGACACGAGCCAAGTAAATAAATGGCCAAATGAGGGCAAACAAAAGCCTCGGCAATATCCCAGGGCACCTATTATGCAAGGAGCGAGCGAAAATTATGCCCTCGACAAATTGCTAATGATGAGCCAGTGATGTCTTGTTAAGCGACACTGTTTTCCCTCAGATCTTTGGGCGCCTGTGCTCTGTTCTCCGTTTAACAAGACGCACACACACACACACACACACACACACAAAAAGAAATGCGGGCGAGCTGCTCTGTGATATTCTCACTTTCTTTCCTCTCTTCTCTCTCCCTTCTTCCTCCTCCTCCTCCTCCTCCTCCTCTCCCCTCTGTGGCCAGCTCGTGTCTTTGCCTCTGCCTGTTTTTCTTGCCGTCCCCTCACATTTGCTGCCACTCAGAGGGCCTGATTTGGCGCCTGAGAACATGCTAGAGTGGGTCCGCGCAGCAGGGGGGGACCTTTTGATGCAGACCCCCCTGGGATCCGTCCACTGAACTGGCAGCACGTATCGCAGATGTGACAGCTTTCATCTAACAGTTAACTTTTCCTAATTAAAGCCCCAAACCGAACTACACACCAGTCTGTCTGGAACTGCAGTTCTCGAGGTAAAGCCCATCAAAGATGTGAGCGTTTGTGATTACAAGGTTGGGCGTCCTTCTTTTTTTTCCCTTTTTTTTTTGGAGGGGAATGAAACGTTGCTTTCTCCTACGTGGGCTCACCTGGGTGTGGGGGGGCCATGAATGCCAAATGGCAAGGCCCCATCTCATTTGCACAAACCCTGCCCTGAATGTGGATGTGCAATTATGAATTAGATAGGGGGGAAAAAATGCTTAAAAGAAGGGGAAAAAAAAAAGACTCCGTAATTAGCAAGGCAACTCCTAGCACAAGCGATGGAAATTAGTGCTGGCGCAATAAATTAGCCTGTGCATATATTACATGGGATGAACCCCCCCGGGGGACTTGTATTAGCGGGTTTGGCCGTCCGCTCCTGTGTATTTAAATGAACAAGCCACTCCTTCCTCAGCGGCCCGATGACAGACATGTCTCCTCAAAAAACAGGTTTTCAGGATTCAGCCGGGGTGTCATTTCTCTCCCCCCACAACACCTCATACCTCATGTTATGTCTCCTCACTCCCCGGTATAATGTGCCAGCCTCTTCGGAGTCGCAATCACCGAATATTTGGTACTCTATTTTACGCTGATTAGAGTTACCCCCGTTTCTCACCAGCTATTTTCGTCCAACTCTGATAAACAAATGTTGAAATTAGAACGCGAGAGACTGGGAAGGAAATTTGCATCAAAATAATACGGCGCATAGCTAACGACATAAAATCAGATAACAGCCACAAAAGCTGGCAAATTGCTAAATAAAAAGGCAGGATGTAAATCGTATTTGTGGTTGGCCACAGCAGCCATTTTCAGGGTGGGGGCGTGCACGAGTACGGCTTCGCCACCGGTCGTGATAAGTCTTATCCACAGCGATTATTCATACTTGTCCTTCTGCTTGAATTAAAGCAAGAGTGCTGGAGCCAGTTAAAGCCAAATACTTGAATGGCTAGTGAACTCTCACCTTCACGTGCATCCATTTAGCTCACAAATGAAAGCCAAGTACAGTCAGTGGAAAGCCATAATGGGTCTTTCTTCTTGTAGAGTGTGGCCATTACATACTAATTTCTTCTGGAGACTCTTCAGGAATTTAAACACTTGGCTGGAGCCGGTGGAGTCTTGTGCTGAGACGAGCGTAACAGCATTTGCCAACACACTAGGTGTTTTTTCGTACGTATTTTCGTATAAGGAGCGGTTTGTTTTTCAAGCTTTTAAATTGCGCTTAATTGCATGTTTTAAAACCTTTTTTTTCGAACCCCCCCCCCCCCCCCCCCCGCCAAATTTACAACGGAGAACTAGTCAGAGGAGGAAAACATATTCCACTCATTTTAAAGCAGAGTGAGTGAATCGGCACTTAAATTTGACGCCTTCCACAGTGACCCATACTGTGCCGGCCTAATTACTTGCTAATAAAATATCACTGAGTAGATTCTTTGCCTGGGTTAATTGATTCTGGGGTAACTTTAAGCAGGGAAAGGTTTGGTTTTCCTACAGTGGAACCGGCTTCAGATCAAACCAATGCACGAGAGCGTTTTCTGTGTTTGTGAAGCTGGTCGGCCGCGGTGACTTGCTGTGTTTGTTGCCGTCCATTTCCATTATTATCAGCCGGCGCACATTGTCGAGGCGTGGTATTTTTGCACCAGATTACCCGCTGCAACACCCAGGAGGCAGTGATTTAATTATGCACTTAGTGTGGTGGGCGAATAAATGGCTTAATTAATAGGGGAAGATTGGGAATTTGGCTAGAGTTGACAATGTTTAGCTAACTCACTAGTTGGTGTGGATCTTTCGATAATTAGTCTCCCGTTTCTTTGTTCAGAGGGAAACGCTGGCAGGATAACTGCCATGATGACAAGCATGCTGCTGAAAGATTTACTCTGAAGCCAACAATAGTTGCACTAATTTGGCTGCTATGAATTTCAAGTGACGCAGTTTTTCGTAATGGGTAAATTCAGTGGCGACCTGTTTGCTAGCTAATGACTAAATCAATAAATACGATTGTCCTTGCTTCGCACGGGACTCACCACACATAAAGGCTCAGCTGGAGACTTATTTCACACTTCACGCCCACGCCGGAGTCGTTCGCTTACCCCGTTTCCAGCGTTTGTCTCACGGCTGGGGGCTGGATCTTCTGATGCCATTTTTCACAGGTTGGAGCATTTGTTGTGTTTACTGGATTAGTTCAACCCCGCGCTCTCCAACGCAGCGCGGTGTGCACTTGTACGCGTGATTGACAACGTGCGGAGACGGCGCGAGGGAGATATTTACTGCCTGTTTGTTTGCCCCCCCCGCTAAGATATAGGGAAGATACCAGATAGCGATAGTCGACGGCCACGAGGTGCGCAGGCCTTTGTCAGTCGCAAATAGTTGCGGGAAAGGCACAATCAGTCGAGCTTGTCGCCGGGATTTGAGCAGCGCACGCTGTGAGTGCATATTGTTTGCCGCTCTTGACGATACAGCGTGAAGCCTCGTGTTCTAGTGTCAAGTTCTCTGGCCCTCAGAAGTGTGACATTGTCGTTTCTGCCGGGAAAGACGAGCCTGTCAACTATATTACGAAACATAATTGTGCCGAGCAATTTGTGTTATTCCTTTGACAATGTTTCAATAAAGCTTTTTTAACCCCCCCCTCCCCCTCCCCCGGGCCGTTCTTTAATACTTCCTGTTCAGACAATCTTAAAAGGAGCACTATGGTAGAAGTCAATGGTTTTCTTTTTAATAGTATCGCCCCTGTTGCACTGTAAAAGCTGTGTGCAGGCTGAACTTTCCACCCTTCTGGGTAAATCCTTTTCATGGATCAATTTAGCAAATGGAACATTCTGTTAATTTACTGCAGCATATGGCATTGTGTCGAGTCAATCAAACTGTCACTACAGTTGCACAATTGTCAGATTTTTTTCCCCCGGTGTTTTGTTCAGAGCACAAATGCAATACAGTAGATATAATTACACTATTTTAATCACACATACTCAGGAGCCATAATCAAATGGACAAATTACTAAGTGTACAATTTTCCAATGTTCGCACACAATTGCACTAATAGGGGCTTTAAAGCTGGATATAATTATTTGCTTTTCGTTTTGCGTGGCTACATTAGCCTACTCTATTAGGAGACTGGGTCCAGTGGCAGAAAGGTGTGAGGTTCTACCCTCATTCAGCACAACACAGCGGCCTCTCATTTAGAACACGTGTAACTCTTTATGGAGGCTTGACAGAATGGAGCCGTGCGCGCGGAAACCAGTAAGTTATTAAATGGCTACCGCTTTCAGACACCAGCCTTTTCTTTTTTTTTAATGTTTCATTATTTTTCCTGTCCTCTGTTGTATTTTATACTGTGCAGAAATGTGTTGGTCGCATTTAAGTGAAGCCAACATTTTCACGTCCCGCTCCTCTCAGGAGGACACTGGGGACACTGGGATTGCAAAGGAAGAGGGTAAAACACAAATAAACTAAGGCGATTGGTCAAAATCCTTGTACCTTCACACCCAAAATCCAATTTTTCTGGTTTCCTTCATGGGAATCTCTCGCGGCGCCTTCATGCTACAGTCGCCGTCAGCGGCCTGTCTGTCACTCTGCCACGCTGCGATTGAGACATCAACGTAATCCATGTTTACACTGTCCCGCGTGTGTGACGGCTAGCCGTTAACCACACAGAATTAGGCCCCGCTCTGACACCTGCTGCAGCCCACCACTTGAACCTATCATCCGGTTCACGCTCACAGAGCAGTCCAGTCGATCGGTTACCTCATCGTCGAGGGTAGACGATAGAGTTTTTTTTAAAAAGACCCGCGGCGGCCTGTGAGGGGGACGGCGGGGTTTGTAGGTGAGGCATGGCAACGTTGGTGGCGGTGGTGGCGTGGACGGAGAAACGATGGTAAGTGCCACTCCTTGACTGTCCTCTCTGCCTCTCTTCCCTCTCTGCCTCTGTCCTCCTCTCCTTCATTCTCATCATGTCTCTCCTCTCCCTCCTTCTCTCTCCATCTTCCGGCGCTTCCTTCTCTTTGTTGCTTGCTCAGAGGAGCTGCCAGTGTTTGCTTGTCCTTATCCAGGTTTCTAATCCGCCACCAGTAAAGACGGGGGAGAGGGACAGGCGGGGCCATTAGATGAGTTTATCAGAGTAGCTCAATCTGTTATCGCTACTCTGCCCGTGTCCCTCCTGCTGGCCATCACCTCCCTCCCACGTCGTGGAGGTTCTGATTGTCGCTTCTCCCGGTCCACACACACGCACACACAATCTTGCCACCTCTGACCATGCTTGCGCATGTTGTTTTAGAGGCTTCCTTGACGCGTTTTTTGCACTTCTGTTTTGCTCTTCTGTCCTGCTTTTCTGCATCGCACGAAAATAAATGTAGCTAAGAATGTAGCCACCATTTCGGAAAGGGCCCGCTCCCTCGGAACTTGCTGTACCGGATCACAAAGGGCTTGGAAAATAACATCAGATGTGGAGCATTTCACTACAAACCGGAGAGGAGTCATCGCGTGTCCCGGAGGGCACTCCGAGATATGAAGCCAGACTCTTAAAATATGCCCGCGCCTTTCTGTTAGCAAAGGGGGCTACAGGGACTGAGAGGGGAGGGCTAGAGTTTACCTAAAGGATAAATGTCAGAGGATCAACTAAATTAGATCCTGCCTCTATTAAGACATCAACTGCTGCCGAAGCGCATGTGCTCTGTCTGTGTGGACCCTTGCTCTCAGCGAGACTGCGGTCCAGACTAATGCGGAGCTCAGGATGGAAGTGGCAGAATAAGCCGTTTTCCAGAGCTCGGTGTAGTGCAGAACAAACCTGTTAAGCAGGAAAGCCCTCGTGCTGCGCCGCTCGCGGTCCGTCGTCAAATGAATCGTAATGACTCTAATGAGAATTCACAGAGAATTTCGCCGAGTAAAATATTAAACTGTCAGGAAAATATTGAATCTCCGGATCCCTCAACACAGCTGGTTCTGAGACTCTTCAGTGAAGTGATAAAAAAGTGCATGGGAGCTCCTTGACCAGCGTAGCTGGAGGTTTCCCAGGCCTATCTTTAATTATCATCAGGGTTATATAGGTGGGGACAGTGTAAGTAGTGCTGTGGCCCATGTGAGATGAGCTGTTTCCAACCTTTTGCCCAACCGTAGCATCGAGTTTAGAGCAGTGACAGAGGACACCGTTCCAACAGCCATCACGCCTCCAGCAACCATTTGTCATTACATCCACGGCGGGCCAGGACACAGCCCGAGAAACCCGACGGCCGTCAATTTTATGTGAAAATACAGACGGGGAATGGCGGCGTTTGGATACTTTCTGCGAGTAATTTGCCGTGAAAACGCTGCGGCGGGCTTTATTAGAATTTGTGTTTTTCGAATTTTGATGCCTCCATCTTGGTTCATGGCGGCGCCCGGGGCAACAACGGGAAAATGACGGGCGCGGAGTGACATTTCTGCCACCGCTCCGTCATTTAGAAGTAATGGCTGTGGCCACCGTCTCCGTGTTTACATAGCAGAGGGCTCCCAGCGCCATGCCTGTGACAAATTATAAAAGGCAGGCCTCTGTAGCCAGGCTGCATTTCATTAAACTTTAACTTCCCTTATCTGCGGCGACAGAGGAGGGAATAATAAAGGCTGACAGGTATCCAAAGATGTATGTTTGGACTAGGAGACAAGAACAGCATGAGAGCCATTGCCAGCTTTGTCGCTAAAGAAGCGGCATATGCTGCGGGCTATAAAAACAGGAGGCAGATGTTGCTGTTTTACTGAAGCTGGGAGAGGGTGCGTGCACCGGCGGTGCGTCACACATATGTGCACCGTGAATATCTGTCTGCTTCCCTGACGACGTCGCTCGTGACAAAGCAAAACAAGAAAGACAGACGGGATTTGTCATCTGACCGAACAGAACAAATACCCAACGCATCTTTGGGCTGTTTTGTCGAACGGCTTGCTCGTGCGCTCATTCGCGCACTCGGCACGTGAACCTTGAGGGAGGTTGAATCTAATTTAAAGTTGACTGATATAAATTTTTTTCTTTGACTGGGGTGAATAAATGACTGATAAAAACGTCTCGAGGTATGCCGTCATTCATTATTAAAGAGCCTTGCTTGTCTCCGGTCGTTTGCCCCCCCAAACACACATACAAACACACACACACACACACATTAACTGAGGCCTCTCTGAAACCCTCTCTGCACAAAGACTCCTCAGAAAAGAAACTTGGATTTTAGGCGCAAGTTGGATGAGGTTTATATCTCGAAAGGACAATGTGGCAAGGCCAACATTAAACCATGTTAAGATCTTCTAAAAGAAGCAGCTGATTGATTCCATAGACCTTGTTCATCAAGGCCAACAGGTTTGAACCAAAGATATTTGAAATGTGAGGAAGAAAGAGGTAGTTACGGCAACAAAAAGCCGCTGAAACGTCTTTTGTAAGTATCTGAAAAGACCTATCTACAGCTAGCTAGGCTCTCCCGTTGAGCAGACGAAAGACGAGCATGTAAATAAAAGCCAAGGGTGAGCTCACAACTTTGCCTGCGTGAATAAAAATGCCCACAATAACATTACAGATGTGCGCCCAAATTAAGCCTGCCATTCACTTGCTCGTCGTGCTCAGCAGGCACTTTGTCTTTGTTCGGTGGCGTGCAAGTATTTTCCCGTGCGCTTTAATTTCAAGAGCAAAGAAATGTAAGGATTTAAAGGGGGGAAAAATTTGCCGAATTACACGTTGGACAATTTTCCTTTTTTTTATTTGCGATTTCACCACACCTGGCGTCCGAGGGCTTTCTGGGCTTCGCGGGAATTGGTGTGTGTTGCACGTCAGCTGTGCACATGTTGAGATAAGGTCAAATATGGCCTTCCCCCTGGGTGGCGGTGGAGGGAATCGACCAGCCCGAGGAGCCGACTAGGTGGTTCAGATAGCCTCTTTCTGCAGGCGAGGCAAGGCAGCTGGAGAGCTGCTGCTGCTGCTGCTGCTTCTGCCCCCCCACAACCCTCCCTCAGCAGCCATGTCCTGTTGGAGTGAGCCCCTTCACCGAAGCTTTGTCTGAGAAGAGAGTAGCCGAAAGGGCCCTCTGACACACTGGACAGGACCCTTCAATGCACAAGCACCACCTCCACAGCCTTATAACAATCCCTAAACAGACACACAAACGTGCACATCCTGCAGACTCACACGTGTTTGTGCGTGCGTTTGTGTGCGCCTGTGTGTGTGTGTGTGTGTGTGTGTGTGAGTGAGCGGCGCGGTTTTATCTGCTGTTTTCTTTGTGTGATTTTCAGAGCTAAGCTCCAATGCAAACATTGGAAGCTGGAAGAAAGGGCAGAGCACCATCTGCCCCGTTCATGGCCTCTCAGGTTTTCATTGCCCGCGTCCAATAAGGAAACCTCCGCAGTGCAACTCTCCATTGCATTGGTGAAAAAGGGAAGATAGCGTTGCACATTGCCTAAGTCATAATGGTTCTTTATCTCCAGTGTTTCCCACAGTGGCATAACAGAGATCTAATCAATAATAAGCAACCTTGAAAATTGCTGTAAACAGATGGCCCACAGGAGAAAAAAAAGAAATATTTTCACCTTCTGTCCTCTCCTATCTTTATTTGGACGTGTTTTTTTTCTTAAATGCAGTTGCACCATGAAAAAAAGGAAGAAAAACCCAGAAAAACCTCCCTCCATAGCCACTCCTCCGTCTGCATCCGCTCGGTCAATAGCGGGACACAATTGTCTTTATCATAAATAATACGCCACCTTTGCTTGTCTCTCTGCAGACATCTTGCTAAGGCTCCACAGATAGCTCGCGCTGCGTGACAAGCGCTAACAAAGCCCACAATGTGACATATCTGGACTCACAAAAAAAGTCACCGGCGAGGGAAGAAAGAATGAAGGAGGGGGAAAAAGCAGCAGTGGAGGAAGGGGGGTGTTAAAGAGGTACGCTGTATAATGTATAATGTTTTTGTCCAGGTAGCTGTTGGCTCAAATGCAGCTGTGACACATTTGAAATTGGCCCTGGCCTGCCCACAAAGACCGACAGAAGCGCCGCGAGCACTAGCCAATCCATATTCTCCAGACACCTGCTCGGCTTGGAGAAACCGCGGATATTGACCTTCAATTCAGCCGGCATTCAGAATTGATGAAAAGAGATAAGCACTCTAATCTGTCCGTCATCTTCGCACTTCTATTTATTGACTAACTGACACAGACGTAGACTCCCGCTCCGGCTGGATGTTTTCTGTTGCCACACGCCAATGCGCTACATAAACCTAATAGATGTTTATTTGAAAGAAGCTAATATCAAAATGGCCTCTGAAGACGCCGAAATCAATTTGGAGGAAAGGCAGCCAGAGATAATTGGATATTCTTGGACGCTGGTGTGAATTTGGTGTCTGACTGAGGGTTGCGTGGCTCTTGGCCCCTGCCTTGACACGTGTCCTTGCCCGTTTGAGCTCATTCTTCATGTCCCTCTTATTTAACAGTGAAGAGGACTAAAATATCGGCGTGAAAAAAAAAATGTGTGCATGTTTATGCGTGACTTCGTGTGCAAAGGTAGGGCTTTGCGCCGGCCGGCTCTGGTCCTGCATTTCCACATGACAGTAGGCTGCCTGTTAGAGCCACTCGACGACAAGTAGGGAGTAGGAGGAAGTGCTGCCTGAGAGCCTCTGCAAGGAAGACTGATGCCCACAAACCGTCTGTGTTTCAAATCTGCCACGAGAGTGCCCGTACAGACGGCCGAACACGCGTACGGGGCGCGTGCGCACGTTTTGAGAAAGCCATCCGGTCATTTTCATGTTCATATTTACATGTATATGAGACGCCCACAAATGCAGATCTATTAAAATTCATACCAGAATCCATAAATGGCCACCTTTGGAGAGCTGGGAGGGAAGGGGGGGGGGGGGGAGGGAGTGAGGGGGAGAGTGCAGTATATTTATTTGAGTGACATTGTCTAAATTGAAGTTTGACACTCTTCACCACTCTAACCTTTATGCAAATGTGAAAACATCTATATGTGATGGACAGAATTCAATTAACTGAGATGACAGAAAATAATCTAGTGAACTGAATACATCATGCAGTTGAAAGTAACATAATCATCCCGGTAGGGAAGGCTTGGGTGGGTGGCGGGGGGTGGGGGGGCGGTCAGTGGGAGAGATACACAGAGCGGGAAGGAAGGATAGTGAGAGAGAGAGAGAAAGAGAGAGAGAGAACGAAGAGGGGGTGGAGGAATGGGAGGGTGGGCACAAAGGAAGTAGAAGATAGAGCCCATTTCTCCGTCGCCTTATCAAATGGCACAAGCTCTATTTCTCCAAAGCAGAGTCTCCAGTCCACTAAACTCTTGATCTCAAATGAGAGACCCTGGAACACTGTTGCTAAGCAATTAAGGGAGGGGGCTTACCGTGCGGCTGATTCCTTGCCGCTCGGTGTCCATCATTACAATTTTTCTCACCTCGTAGACTTTCATGCTGATGAACAGCAACCTGCACCCGGTGACCACGCACAAGAAAATGGGATCCTCCGGCAAAGCTGCAAATTACACCAGCGCACACCAACCTCATTTCAGCCAGGAGAGCAGGACTTCACCTGAGTGGGGGTGTCTGCAGAGAGCCCCCAGGGTGGGGAAGGAAAACACTGAGACATTAGCCGCTGCAAAGACAAAAAAAAAACCCAAAAAAACCCAACAAATCCCAAACAAATAAATCATCTTTTACAACATCGGTGTTTCGGAGGGTTTGTCCTTATTTCCCATTATTACAAAACACATCAGATTATCATTGCACAGAATGATGAAGCAGCATGAATTTGTATATTTAATTAAAAAATAAAAAATCTGGGTGGCCCGAATAAGAGAAATGAGCAGAGAGGAGAGGCGGTGGAGGAAAGGACGAACCAGAGGAGCAGCCGCACAGGCATCAGTGGAGCTGTTGGCCAGATGGGGGCACCCTTAAACAAGATATGAGAGCCGACGCCTCGTCCCTGCTGCACCTTCCCACAATGCAACGAGGATGGGAAATGTTCGAAAATGAGCAAAAGTTAAAATACTACATAAAATAACAACCAGCGAAAGCAACAGCCTCAATCCGGGACAACTGGGCCCATTAGAGTGTCGACCTCTCCGAGGAGTTGGACGGACAGACAGACAGATGAAGGGATAGCCTATTTGTTGTGCAGTTCTAAAACTAGGGGGCTCTGTGCTCTGTGGTTCTGAAGACCCAGTGGTCCTGGATAGCTCATGGATTTACATGCTGTGAATTCAACAAAAAGTTGTAATATTATCACGACTCTCATTTGATGTTTAAATCATTAGACTGGTGCAAAAAGGAAAACACAGAATGTGGATTAGACGCATAGCTGCTATAGCTTAATGTCTCATTTACATGAGGTTGAGGAAAAGTGCAGCAGGACTGAAGCTGCAGCCATAATGGATGGATAAGTGACTCCTCACCAGATCTCTTACATATAATATAAGTTCCATTAGACCTGAAATGGCTACTGTATGGCATTTAATTAAATAGAAGCCAGAGTGTGGCTGCATTTGAAGCCCGTATGAGGTTACTGGTGCTTTTAACTACAGCACCCAATGCACACACTGTTAATTAACTTATTTAGAATGAAGGAGATTTGCCACGCACTAATCGTCCTCTAATTCACTAAGAACTGCAGCCTTTCAAAAGCCGGACAGCAATCAACGTGTCAGGGCTAAACATTGCGTAATCACTAATTATGTTTTGCAGAAGAAAGGGAAGAAATATATAAATAAATATACATGAATTAACCAGGCCCATTGATGGGACTGGTTAATGGATGCCTTTATGTCCTGTGAAGGCGAGGTCCACACCGAGACACAATCGGCGACCAACAATACGCAGATTCAGAGAAATGTAGGAGAGGCAGAGTCAAAAGACCGGGCGTGTTCACAAGTGCTCTCAAGTTTAAACACCGATCGCCAATTCACAGCATTCTTATCTCAACGTGGACTCATAGTGGCTGATGGAGAAATATCTATGCATCGCTTGGCAGTGTTTCATGTCCCTGCCCGTATGTTGCAGGCAGTGGGCCGGCCCCAGAGGCCCCCGGAGCACCATGCATATGGTTTTGACTCCTCAGGTATAATGAGGGAGCTGGAGCTTGGCTGCTGAGAGGGAGAGTGGCGGCACTCCAGCCCTGACCCTGTCCTAATCCTGGGAAACCCATCCCGAGCTCACTTCTGCCTCACTCAGCCTTGGGTTGTCGCAGGATCCCTCATGGCTGCATTAGATCGGACCGCTAGCCTTTTTTTGACAACAATAATCAATACAGTAATCCTTGGTCGGCACACTCAGCTCGGCAAAAACCAATGGACGACTTAAACACACAATTAAGGAAAAAGTGGATATGAAAAGCGAATCTGGAGCTTCCTGCCAGGAAGGAATTCAATGGCCGTCTTGCTGGAAACAGAACGCAAAGCAATGAGCAAACCAGCTGGTAATCTACAGTTTTGAATGATTACTTTTGCCAAAGCAGTTTCTTTTTAAAACATTTAGTTTTGGTGGCCTCGGGAACTGTGAGGATCAAGTGCACACATATTCTAGCAGAACAAGCACCAATAACTAGATGACTTGGTGGGGGGTTCGGATTTAAACCTTTAAAAAAAAAAAGAAAAAGGTGCCGTTCCTGCCATCCCAGAGGCCTGCGGTTTCGGTCACATGCACATTAGGAGGAGATCACACAGCGGGCAGGCAGGGCTCTGCTCCACTAGCTGTCAGGTGACCCTCTCTATGTCTTCAATGGCGGCAGATCCCAGCAGGGGACGCTGCTGATTGCTGACCACATACACACCAATGCTGCCTGTGAACCCACAGCTTTAAGGCTGCTCCGGCTTTGATGCAACACCTAATTGGCCGAGATGAACTGTTCGCTGCGGCAGCTTGGGGCCCAGTCCTACTGTACACTAGTCACTATCTGGATTTAATTAGGTCCCTTTTGCCTCTTTGTGTGTGTCTGTGTGTGTGTGTGTGTGTGTCAACATGCACCGTTGACCTGCCTTAATGCGTCTATGTTTTGAATTTTGACTTTTGCATAGAGAATTCAGCATGAATCAGATTCCGATGTGTTCATTTATTCTTGAACGATAATTTCCCTCCGATATAAGGCCGGGCGGTTACTGTGGCGTGATACTGCAAGGTGACATGGACAATTAGGATGGAGAGGTTTGGAGCTTTACTGCCCGGTGGTTTGTTTTCTCGGTTCTTAACTTAGCTCAAGGTTCCGGTGATTGGCTCGGAACGTGACAGGATGTGGTGGAACAGAAGAAAGAGTGAAGGGTGCCGCGTAGTGGTTTGTTTTCACAGGCCCTTCACTTCTCAGCATTTGGTGATTGGTCTAGAGCCTGTTGTCACCACAGAGGGGCTGTGTGTGAGTGGCACTTTGTTTAACTTCCTCTCAGTGCTGGAGAAACCAGCAGGGTCTGGTAATGAGTCTGCAAACAGGACTCACGCGGAAGGGAACCGCATTTTTTCATCACTAATTGTAGTGAGTGATGGCCGCTTGGCATTTTAGCAGCATCTTGGCTTAAAACATAGAGCTGTTGATCATAATCCTAGTTTTTGTAAGTGTTTATTATATTTGTAGCCCATCGGAAGTGTCAGGACGCATATAAAAGAACAGTAGAGGTCAGCAAATTACCCAGGGCCAACTGCCTGAATAAAGCTGCGCTGGTGCCAACAGACGGTTTCATGGGAGAAATAGAGGGCAAATTTGAAGTTGTGCTACTTTGTTTATTTGCATAAAATTGAACAAATACCACAAAGTGCCGTGTAGCGCAGCTCGTGCTGAACTCACTAGTGCACAATGACTGATTATGGTAAATTACCATCCCTGTACAAACTACCGAGAATCCGCTCTCAGGCTGTATGCAGCCCTAAAGCGGGGAGAAGAAAAATTGTTCCGCCCAAGTACCATAAAAACAGATTGGAAGCTCGGCGATGCTCTGTGAATTAGCTGCACAGGAAGCCCCTAAACCTCTTGTTTTATTCATGAGCATGAAGGCTATCAGAGCCTAAGAAACCCCCGTGGTTGCACCCACTACATCAAGGTTGTGTGACTGCGTGCATGGAAGATTGTATTTTTGGTTGTTTGGCTTTTGTTGGTTTCTATTTTTTTCTTTAATAAATGCGCTGCATTAAAAACCATCAGGGATTAACTACTCTTATCATTTGAAATGATCCCAGCAACATTATTAACACGGACTGCTTGAATTCCACTGAGAAGGTCACGTGCTGAAAATCAGACTGAATGATGCAGAAAAAAACAATCCATGAGATACTTTTTCTTGTAATTTGTTTGAGTTACAAAGGGAAGGGTTCTTTTAAGAGGGCTGTGCAGGAACTCCAGCTGTTGGGGTGACATATTGTTACTGGTAATCCCGAGGAAATTTAAATAGGGCAAGGGAGTGGGGCTAAAGCGAGCCATGGGGAGCGCTGCACAGCCCGCAGCCGAGGGGGGAGACACTGGGAAATGGCCAAATGATCAGCCAAAATTGCTGTAAAAAGTGATGAGTTGCCTCTTCCACCTGTAATTCAGTTCTTTGCAAGACAAACCAACCAAACCAGAGCATGTGTATAATTAGCAGCCATGCCTCCTTGTTTACCTGCTTGGTCAAGGTGCCAATGTTTTCTAATTGTCCTCTCTGAATGGAGCAACTTTAGGTCTCTCATTACTGCTGTGGCACTGAGGTCCTAATGAGTGGAATTGTTATCTGAAAGACGCCTCCCCCCTTCCACCCCTCCTGTGGAAGCACATTAGATCCAGACAGCTCATTTCCATTCCCCCTGTCATCTCTCTAGAAATGACGTGCAGTGCTTGAAACTGTTTATTTCCAAATTCAGACCTCCTCCGCGGCAGCCATCGGCTTCAATTACCAGTTTTTCCTGAGCGGAGCCATCAGGCAGCCTGACACTGAGGTCCAACCTAATTCCCACCTTCTCCAAAGTCAAGAGCATAATGTGCAGATAAAAAAGGTGGAAAATAGCCTGCCACTCATTAGCATGCAGCGCCTGCCTGTTCATTTGCTTGCTGCGAATGAAAGTTCTGACACTCAGCGCCTTGTGCAATAGGAGAATAGTCCTCTTCAGACTGCCTCATGTCCTTACTGCCATGGAAAGGTCATCGGCAGAGGTGCACACTCACCAGCCTGACTCGCTGCTCTTCACTGGCCCACCAGGGAGAAGGGTTAGCTGGGGGTATTGATTCAGGGAGAACCTCATTACCTGCAGAATCAACATATTATTGCCACGTTTCACCCAGTGGAATTGTTTACAAGTGTCTTTAGCGCGGGCAAAAACCCATGCTGGCAGGCTGCGACCACGTTCGTTAGTCACTGACCCCAGCGATTATGTGTTATCTGATACGCTGCTATCTGGCTTGTCCGCATGAGAAGGGTCACTGGCCTGCATTGGTCTGGGGCCATTATAAGCCCTCTCCTTCCCTCTCTATGTTTTGCTCCCCCCCATCCCTCTCTTTCCGTGCTACCGATGAATGTATCCATTAGCCTGCCGATGTGTAAATTGTTTTCACCTGCACTGCAGGCAGATGGGGAGCCGTGTCTCTGTCGTGATTTCCTATGCATGAGCTTTCTAATCAGTCAGAGAGTAACACGATTCCCTTGCTCCTCACAGGAACAAGGTGAGCTGGCGCGATCATGTGCACATACGCTACATACATGCGCAAACACTCGCTCGCAATCTGCAATCAATATGCACGCCGCGTCTTGGGGGATATTGGCGCCGCGTCGGCAGGGACGGGGTTCATTATACCAGCTCACTTTACTAGACCATGATGGCTTAATACTGCAAAGAAGGCCTGGGCCCACGCTGATCCTGGCCTCTGCCATTCCCCATTTCTCCTCAAATTGAAAGATAATTCGAGCTGGAGGCCAAAACCTGCGACCCGCCGTGACATGCGGCAGCGGTGTCAACCAGACGCCACCCTCAAAAGACACTGGAGAGGATGCTGCTCGCGCAAACATATAATGTGGACGTGTCATACAAACTCTTGGCCGCGGCTGGAGAAGCTGGGGTCAAACGGGGGCGCCCAGGGCTCGATTGGCTCCAAGGGTGCAGAAAGAGAAGCTCTTATATTGAGATGTTTATTCTCGGTCAACATCCAGTAGCTCCTCAGGCAGAAATGCGCAGCTCTAGCAGCTAACGTGATTTAAATCTGTATCACACCTTGAACTACTGCTGCACTTCTATTCCTTTCTTTCTGTGGCTGCAATTATGTTATAACATACAAGTTACATAGGTGTAATATTGAAGGCAATCTTCCGCTGCGTTGGCCACGTCGTTGCCGAGACACCTGCATACCAGTGGGTTCACTTTTATATTATTACCGTACCTATTTCTCATAGACCTGGGTCAAAGGTGAATCTACTCATCAGAGGAAATAGAGGTGAGCCGCTCTTTCCTGGTTCTCACAGCGCATTTATGCTCTAAGGTCAAGTCAACCAAGAGTCGAGAAAAGGTGAGAAAAAGGTGCCCAACGAAAATAATTATAAGGAATAGAGACAGAGAACAAATCCACTCTGCAAACTGCTAGATCACATGGGATGCGAGTGTCATTAGACCCCAGCATCTTTGTTCAGAACCACACTAAAGCTTTGTGCTCTGACGGCAGTCAAGATTGCTCATTCACATCCCAACAAGTGCAGCGTCATTAGGGAACACACCACACACACACACACGCACACACACACACACACACACACAGAAAATAAATAAATGAAAACACACACACGTGATGTGTTTTCATGTAGCCTGTTACAGCTCATATAGGGTTGACTTTTATCTTCATTTACAGAATCACAAACCTGGAGGCAAAACAACATTGGGAAGTATTTCTTCACCGTCTATTGTACATTTTCACGGAGGAGGTACAAAGCAAACGTGTTACAGCTTTTTATCCACTTGATAGCACTTAACTAATTGCTGTAGTCTAAGCAAAAAAAAAAGATGCAGAATGAAGTAAACAGTGTTCAGAAATCTATAATCCAGTGATATTCTGCAGTGGATTTAAAACATAATTAGTCCCTTTTTAACAGATGCTATTCATATCTTAATGTGAGTAAATGGAATATTGTAATCTAACTTTGTAAAGGATATTGCTGCCAACCACGAGTGGCTACTTTTGGAAAACATTTTTAAAAGCCAGGTCAAATCACTTTATTAGTGGTATCAGCTAATTATAGAAACAAGTGACCATTGAATTAGCACATAAAACTTGAAAGCTTTTGCACTCTGATGCGGGAGGAAGAAGGATGTCAGATGGGTAATTTAGAATTTTCACCTCGGTAAAGGGCTAAAAATATGCAAGGAATAGAGGATAATGCCAGCGTAATGTTAAACTGTGTGAATTTATGTCACTGATCGCCAATATTTTTGCATTCGCTGGGCACAATAAACAAATATAATAAAGTGATTATCAAATGAATCATCAACCAGGAATATTGTGTAGTTAGCAGGGCTATTTGTTTCTTTAGAGGAACATTAACCTCACACGCTACTCTGGCCCAGGAAAAGCAGAGCAGTGGAGGAACAGCCACAAAAGACACATAAAGCCAACACCGCAGAGAGGGGAGCCAACTGTTCCAAGGTTCGCGAGGGGAGAAGGGGAAAATGGGAGGGGGCGGAGGAGATAATTTAGCATTTGTGTAAGCTGTTTATCAAATTATTAACTGCACAGATGTTTCTGACTAGCTAGGGGCTGAACATGGGTTCTGCGGGGCAGGGGAACAAAGGTCTGACAGATTCAACAGAGATGTGCACTGAATATCAATTTAATTTACTAGCTGTTAATTCTCATGCTAATCCTGACCTCTGTTAGGGCATATCAATGGCCATACACATTGTATGTCTTCAGAAAAGCAGCAGGCAGAGCCATCAACCCAACCAATAGATGAAACTACAAATAAGAGAAACAGCATTTTCAGTGGGGCCATTTGCGTATTTGAATCACACAGAGCACTTTTAGTTTTAAAATATACCAAATCCATTGTCAAAAAATAAAGTTGTTGGCTTATTTACATTTTAGCTATGTAAAGACTAATAGATACTGCACATTTTTGAAGAATTTCAGGAGGGAAACAACATTAAGTAGGAAAATAATGCATGAGCCATGTGGTTTTACTACATTCAATGTAACTCAGATCATACACACCAATATGTATTAAAGCCAGAATTGGTTGTGTTAATCAACACATTGCATTGTGACTCGTGGCACTAGTGCACGTTCCTGTTTTCTGCCTAGTGGAGACTGTGCACAGTATGACATTAGCATAATAAACAATGATTCTGATCGTTGGCTATATGGGGCACCATCATATGCACAATACAATCACATTTCAGGGTTGGTCAGTGGAAACTTGCGCGTCTCATCACTTCAAAAGTGCCATTTTTCGCTCTCCAAAGACAACAAATAAAGAGGCCTCGCCAAAATATCAATTACACATGGAGGAGGCAAAAAAGGGGGATTTATTTTACAGCATAGTCTCATAGAGGGATGTTGAATAGGTTATATTAGCATTAGAATAGGACAAAAACCTCCACAGTTCAATCAATAAGGACAATTTGATTGGACAGGAATTTTGAAAACAGCTTGACAGTGTTTAGTTCAGGATGTGTTGCTGCAAAAAACTGATGTTGCTGCAGTCATAAGATGACATTAGGACAACTGTCAGTGGTGAACTTTGATAATGAAAGACAAAATCATGGCATGATACAGCAGCATTTGGGTAAATGAGACGCCAATCTATATCTGACAAAGAGAGCAGAGCTTATCTATTGATGGGACTGAAAGTCATGTGGAGGCTGGTATTTAGCAGAGATGCTGCTGATATTTGACCAGAAAGTAGTGTTTTTTTGTAAACATATTTAATTTACAACTAAAGCTCAATATCTTTTCTACCGGTCTGATCAACTTATAGAATATAAACACCTTAATAGGTGAATGCTTCATAAAATGTGGAGTTTTCACAGATATGGACATTGTCGACAGATATGGACATTGTCGACATTGTCGACATTTTAAAACTGCGTCATTAGTGTTCTTTTATTTAAACCTACCAACACGGTTGCTTCCAACACGGAGAGTACAGCTCGCGAGCCCTACACCACGTGCTCTTTATGTTTATGCGCAGTGGTTTCTGGGTAGAGGTTGCTATGGCAACCATTGTAAACACCAGCTGCCTTGCCCCCCCCCGCCCCCTCCCTTTCTACTTCTCCCTTGCCTTTTCTTCCGCTGTTTCCTCAAGCCTGAGAAAATGGCAAGCAAGGCTGAAGGCGAAGAGTGTTACTATGACACGATATCATCGATTCAACAATGTATGCACGAAAGGTGAGTATCTTTTCTATTTAGCGGGAGACGGGAGTGAAGACGTCGGGCTCGGGATGTGAGGTCGGCTGCCTAGTAGCCGCCTCCTGCACCGCTAGATAATCAGCTAGCTGTTTAGCATCTAAGCTAAGGTAGAATCGATGAAGCAACGGCCAGTCAAAACAACGATTACATGTCACTTATTTCAGCCTGCAACGATCGCTTGTGGTTTGCGCGTTTAAAACGCATTTTAAACACAAATGTTTATCGTCTGCACATTAGCGTCTATCAAGCTAATGTTTACGCTAGTTCGCACACGTGTTCAAGATAGTTAAATATCAATAACTAAAAGGTAAACTCAGTGAATGCAGCTGGTAATTAGCCTCTAATTCTTAGGTACAAACAGCAGAGATGGTTGTGACTGACAGCTCCTCTGTTTCTCTGTGCTCAGGGATAAACGGAGACTGGAGCTGGAGCTGGAACTGCTCGCTTATTCCAGGTCTAACAGAAGAATGTAAGTCACAGAGATGGTTTTAAAGTAAAAAAGCACATGGTTATTAGAAATACCTTTTTGAAATGTCTTTGGCTATCTTATCCACACGTTTTATTGTACTAATGTTTGAGGTTCTTGCATTTGTTCATGCAATTTTTAATGCTTTTGTACAACAAATGATAAATACAGCGACATTTAATGGACTCCACACAATTGTCAAAGAAGCAAAGGCTGATCATAGAGTTAAAAATGGAATTTTATTAGAAAAAATGCATGCTTCACTTTTTTTTGTGCAAAGAATTTGGTTCTTATTTTCTGACAATGGGCTTGGATAATATTTCTTTGAAATAATAGTTCTCCACCACCCTCAGCTCAGAGATAAAGTGTTCCAAACTGCGCAGCTATCTCAAGGAAATCTGTGAAAGCGAGGCGCGAGCGAAAATGAGAAACCTTGAGCTTCTGAGAGTTGTGGAGTGCATAGAAACCGACATGAAGGAATATAGCTCTGACCATGGCCCCCTGCAACAGCAAAAGGTATAACACACGGAACAGACACGTGAATCCACGCACAGCCCCATTAGCTAAATGAATCACACTTTTGTCTGCGATTTCAATTTTAATTACCGAGTGTACTTTAGTTTGAAAATAAAAGCGACTCCATAGACTAACAATGCAGTGTGAAATAAAGAGTGTATATTTATTATCCACACATGTTCCTGCACATTTGCCTCAAGGTCTTGCTGTAATTTTAACGCAGGATATTAATATTTGCTTGCAATTGCTTTATGTGACAATAGTAAACACTCCAACTGTGCCATTTATCATGACAGGCAAATGAATGAGGGACGAAACAATGAGCCAGTCAGATTATCACTTAGAACTCAACGGCAGTGCTTGACAGCTTAATATCAAATTAACAAAATTGGCTAATTATGACTCGCTGAGTTAATTGCCCAATATAGAGACTCTGAAGTGCTGCAGAGGTTTAGTCATTCTCCCCCTCAAGCAGTTGGTTTATTTCCTCTTGATGCATTATGGGTTCTGTTTGTCCTTGTTGTTTCCTTTCATTTCTGGTTCTTCTTTGCTTTCATCTTATAAATCGATTATGCGATGAAGAGGGATTGCCTGTACGCACCCGTTGAAATGTTTAAAGTTGAAATGACTGTGTTTGAGAAAGGTTTGATAGTAAAATTGTTTACCTGATAGAACTATGGTTTAAACATATTTAATGAAATGTGACAAAAGAAAGCTGCATGAGAGCAGCTCAACCCCTTTTTCATCTCAGCATTTTTTTTAAGTGAACCAGTATTTGTTGGTTTTGTCACATGGAGGAAAAGCTGCCGATTTCCCCCAATGCTGATAATAATCAGTAATGCCAACAATCAATAATGCCGTAGCAGACAATATGTTGGCAACTCTTATCCTCGGCCATTTTTCTCTCAGCTTCTGCTTTTGTCAAGCGTTAATATCGCATCATGTCTACATTTCCGTTATCTGCATATGCTAATGCCTTCCACTTGCCTCATTTCCAGGCTGATTTTGTCCAAAAGGCTTCATATTTTAAAGTGAGGAGGAAACCACAAGAAGAGCTCAACACAAAGGTGATACTTATATGTGCCACGCATGCATGTACACATATTTCCATCTATTTTGGGAACGTCTCTGTGTTTTTCTCGCATTTCTTTCTCATCAAGCCGCATTTTCATCTGTAGAGTAACAAACGAGAGAAGGCGTTCCCCGTCCTAAAAACTGTAGAGGCGTCTGCATTTAAACTGCGTATCTGTAATAGCGCAGGTGTCTAATCCTAGCTGGTGCATCTGTATAAGCAGAGCAGTTCAAGCCCATAGCTTTTTTCTCCCTTACTTAAAGCAGTAAATGCTCCTTTAGATGAAATGTCTAAGACATCTCATAATAACTTGGAGCATGCTGTCTAGAGCAGTCACTTGTAACTGTGTGCAAACCCCCCCCGTCAGCCTGTCGATATTGTAATGAGGAAAATGGTACCGTCACTCCATTATGCATACAAGCCATTGGCTGGCAGTGTGCATGTCCCTCAGGCTGCCGCATTCATTAAGGGAAGCTTACCGGGCTGAAAGCTGGAGACAGATGATAACGGGATATGATTTTCATATTTAATACATTCCTTGGAAGAGCACACGCGTGCCGCAGATTGATAGAAGAATCAATTGCTACTTTAGTGAAACACTTTCTACTTTGCCCTGCAGCTACCGATGGAATCACTCAGCCAAGAAATTAACTTTTCCTATTTTTTACCTACTTTGTGGATCTGCTGGGCAGGCTGCATGGTTTACAGTGAATGTTATTAAGCGGCTAACTGTTTGCTATTTAAGACGCTTATCAGAAAAGAAACAGAAGCCATGCCTTTTGTTATTATGTTTAGAGGGAGGCTTTTTTGCCTCGCTCGCTCCCCCTTTGGTGACATTGCAGACATGAATCAAAACTTGTCTAAAGGATTTCGAGTAAGATGAAAAGTTAAAACACCGATCCATAGACGGGCTTTTCGGAGACTCCTGTAACGAAGAAATACGACCTTGGCCCACATAAATGTTTGAGCTGTCTGTGTTGTAGATGTAGTTAACCCAAGAATTAATCATTTCCTGTTAGGTTTTGAAATGAACGGGGCAGATCGGGATTTAGTTCCGTTTCCTATCATATTTGCAGGCTAAAGTCGCACAAGGACACGACAAGGAGGTTTTCCACTTTCATCCTACTGAGGGTTTGACACAGACCTTTGGAGGTGCTGATGCTGATGCCGGAGCCACAAATGTACACTCACACCAAGCGTTGCATCATTCACCCGATAGCAGCTTGCACTTCCATGAATATCTACCAAGTGGCCTTTTGAAGGACTTTGGAGTCAGCGGAGAGAGAGCCCCTAGCAACCAAGCACATTTATCAGTTGACATTTCGGGCTCAAACGATTCCCCCGACGGCTGTAATTTAAGTGACAAACATGAAAGAACGATGGCGAAGCTCCCATCTGTTCGTGCCTTTACCGACGCAGCTGCTAATGTGCCTTTTGGAAGCGATGATGAACACGAATCCTCACCTTTGGCGACCTTGCCTGGGCCTGAGAGGGATGTATCTTTTGACAGCAGCAGCCCAGTAAAGACTGAGAATGATTTTTCAGAACAAACCGATTCCAATCGTCTACTGCCCACATCAGAGGATAAAGAGACTGAGCTTCCTCCGCCTGCTCCTGGAAAAGAGCCTTGGGATACTCCAGGTTTTCTCTAACTTCATCCTTATTACCATATCATGTGTTTTTTTGTGTTAATTAAAGTAGAGTGCCCTGGACCAATTTAAAGGAATCATGCTGTCTATTGCCACAACATTCCCAGAGAACAGTCTCAGCCTAGAGAGGAATGGTGACACTCCGCAGACTTCCATATCGTCCCTCCATGATGACGGGTTGAACAACGCAACACAGAGAAACCCCGACTCCCCGGCGGCAGCCTTGCAAAGGTACTTTCTAGGTGACTTTTGGGATTACGCGTCATCTCCTTGCATCTCGATGATGCATAAATGCTTTATGGTGCATACGTAACCATCTCTATAGGCAATAGCAAAGTTAACGCTAGGCGAGCTGAGTTAAGCAAGCTAGGCAAGAAAGTAAGAAATGGAGTACATGGTGGACGTGAGTGACAACACCCGACATTCTCTGACAACATCGCATTGGAAGCTGACAGAGAGGATTGTGGGAGTCACGGTCCATGCCACCCAGCCTTTTATAGCGCAACGGCAGCTGCACTGTTGGCAGTAATGCATTTTATAGAAGAAGCTCAGGAGCTGTCACCAACAATATTGCCATAATCCAAGATAATGCTGTAACAGAGCAATTTTCTGCTTGAGAGACCTCAGGAAGTCCCCAATGGAGGAGGAAATTTGTGGCACCATAGAGTGTTCTGGAGGGTGGGCATGTGGACAGCACTTACAGCCACAAATCCTTAGCGTGATGATGGCCTCTGAGTTGAAGGATCATTTTGGATGGGTTCGAGTCACAGGAAATCCCATGTGAACGGTTGCCCCCAAATCCTCTGCATTTCCCCCAGAATATGCAGTCTTTTATGAACAGGGTGCTCTTGGGGAAAACGCTGCTTCCCCTCACATATTCATGACCGCTCCCACACACTTTTTGTGTCCAGTGCACTGAATATTACTTTATTTTTTTATAACTACCAAATTGTCTCACCCCCCCTTTTTGTATTCCAGGTTCACAGTGAAGCCGCTGAATTTTATTACAGGTGTATTTTTATTTTGCAAATATGTCAAATGACATAAAAGGGATCATATTTTTGTCACACATATCCAAAAGGCAAAAAAACAGCTTAAACCATCAGATGTAATGAAGACATTTCTAAACATTTCTTGGCCCTGTATTGTTTATTTTATTCTAGCCTCAGTTTTTTTTTTAACTAGAATACATCTCACATTTGCAGTTTGCAGTTGTTTTTCCTGTCCTGCGTGAGTGCACTGAAACCTCCTCGTGAGGGGAAAAAAGCCCCCGACACATAAAACGCTGAGGCCGCCGTGTGCAGTAAACCAACCCCCGTGTCTGCACTGCGCAATATAACTGCAGAAGAGCTGAACCCTTCCTCCTCGCCGACAATGTGCTGCTGCTGATGGCGACGTGGGGACAACGGCAGGGTGTAAAGTGAGGTCGGAGACCTTGACATGAAAGCAGGCGACAATACCGCGCAAAGGGAGCGAGGTTTTGCGGAAAAACACAACTAATTCCTCGTCTAAAGGTCTCTCTTTGAAGAGCATTGACAAATAAAGTGGAAAGAAAAAGATGCCTATTTCAAGGTCCGTACTGGCGATAAGGGAAGGGGGGGGGGGGGTCGAGCTTTTGCCTGTGCTACTTCAACCACGGTGAAGAGGACTTAGCACAGAGGGATTGCACACTACAGAATGTCATGGATATAATTCAAGCTGCCAGCTTAATCAGGATGTTACCAGGAAACAACCGGCGAAAAAGAGGGAGCAATTGTTTGCTGACCCCTAACCCAGGAGCCCATTACAGATTTTCATAAATTCTTTTTTTTTTTTTTTTTTGGCCCCTTTTATGTAGGGGGGCTCAGGATCTCTCAGCTTGGGGTTTCGGGGAGAATTCAATGAGGGCCACCCAGAGCTTAATGCTCAAAAAAAGAGATGAATTCCCAATATCCACATGCATTAGGCATCCATTTCTCATTTTGCAGCCGCACACAGGACCAGATTAAGGTGTAAATCTCTCACCAAAAGAAATTCATCTTGAGGTTCTTTTCTTTTCCCCCCCTTGTACTTTAATATGGTGCGATGGTGTTTTTTTTTTTTTTTTTTTTAGCTATTTCATATTTGCTGTGGAAATAATTCTGTCTCCTGTGGCTTTTGACCCTTCTCCACTGAGGTCTTTTAATGACCCTGTTTCAGGAGTTTCCAAGTGTCCCCTCACATGGCGTAGTTGACCGAAGTCCTTTATCGCAGCATCAGATCCGTAGTGATCAGCTTCCTCTGCTGGCCCTTATGGAGCTCATTCTCACCGCCTGTTTTCCTTTCCCGTGTTTTCCTTGGGACCCATCGACATACAACATAATCTGCTCATTCTATTTTCTTGTCCTTTTGTCCCTTGAATGCATTTTTTTAGACTCTCCTTGGAAGGACTCTTTTATCTGCTGGATAACATTGAAGGACAGCTCCACTGTGCAGGGGCCAGAGTGTATGGGGATTCTTCAGTTGATGGAAGACATCTCAATAGAGTTATCAGGTAAGCCCTCCCTTTCTTTCTTCAAACTTTATCCTTTCATCTCTTTTGCTGAGGGGAAATTTTACAGTATTTATTTAATGGCCATGAAGCTGATTGTACAGAGAATAAAAAATATATATTCTTCTGTAGAGTGCTCCTACTTAAAATGAAATGTCATCGCTGACATGCGCGCGCCTTTCATATTTCAGAACGTAATTAATTTACTGTAATTTGAGTTGTCAAAACGTGTGACTAAATGTCAGTCAAGGGAAAGAGTATTCGCTCCTTTCTGTCTTTTTTAAACGACCATCTGTGCAAACACGAGTGGTCTAAATGATCTGAAAAGCTTCTTCAGTACTGAAGAGAGAGCCATCTCGTGCAATGACCCTCGGAGCAGTAGTGAGTCTTGCTAGGATATTATGAGCAAGCACAAATGTGCATTGATGTGTTTTGGCTGTGCTGCACTCTGTGGAAGTGGTTGAGCTCGTAGACCTACAAGCTGATAACTTCCTGCTCTCTGTGTATTGGACAGGCTTTGTAACAGTGGAGCGGAGGTGAAGGACAAGGACCTTGAAGTATGCGGCGCGGTAGTCCTTCGTGAGCTCCAGACGTTGTCGTGGAGCACAGCGGGAGGCTCCATTTTGTCAGAAGACGTAGTAAATGCTCACCAGTCAAGCAACGATCCTAATGAAATATGGTAAACCTCCCTCTTTGAGAGCAGAATACAGAAAGACAGTGGACAGTCTTACATTACTGCCACCAAGACCACAACGCCATCTGTGCACCTTTTTCCTCCCCTTTCATGACCAGACAGTGGGGGACACACACCTCCAGCCTATTCTGGGATATCGTCAGCCACCCTACTATAAAGTGACCCTTGTGCACGCATGTAAAGGTCATCTTTGGTGTCACCTTGTGCTGTAACGTTGCGTGGCTGAATGTCATGAGTAAATTAAAATGCCCTATCTGTGACTCCCAGTCCTGTGGATAATGAGTAGTTATAGTCTGAGCTAAATCCAACCTCTGCTTCACTACTCTATTGATTTCAGAGGGGCCTTGCTAGCTTTATGTTTTATCTGAAGAAATACGTGTGCTGTGTCCTTTGGAAATGCCTATTGGCTTTTTGACCCCCCCCCTCCCCACCGTGCTTTTTTTACCAAGCGATATGATGTTTGGGTTTTTTTTTAGCATTAACTTCAGTGTCTAAGAAAGATCAAACCATTTTTCAAATGCATCATTAATTTAAAAAAATGCTTCTTTTTATTGGAAGTAAAGAATTTTGTCTCTTTTCTTTGTCTTCCATCCACCCCTCTTATTCCCTCCTTTTCTCGCAGCGTAAGCCTCACCCCTGATGCTGCTCAGCTGTGGGATCGCTGGCTCAAGCATGCTCTCCTGCTCAAGAAGAGCCGCGTCCTCAACGATGAGCGGCTGGTTGAGCTGTTCACGCCGCTGCTGCTGGAGCGCGATGCCCCCTACAGCCACAAGGTAGCGTTGGAGGCACACACACAGCTACGAGCCGCACACACTCGTGTTCAATCCACCTGCCACAGCTGACAGGACAGTTGCCTTTTGTAGACGTCTTATTCCATATGTCCCAGTATTTCCCCATCTTCCAATGATGGCATATAAGCACATAAAGGATTGTTTGAGTTTAATGTCAAGTTATTTCTGGGGAAACCTATTTTCTCTCACAGGATCATATACTCTACGTGCTGATCTCAGCTTAGGCTTTCTGTGAAGTCATCTTTTTCGACTTCTTGAGACTTGGAGATCTTGCTCCAGTGTGCCCGGCGCAACGAGAGAGGCAGAGAGGGTGACTGTAAGGGCTCTTGAAAACATGAACAAACAAATGGAAGGCTCGCAATCTATATGTACAACAGCCGAAGAAAATAATCAAGACATTCTCACTCCATCTACTCCACATACTTCTTTTTCATCACTCTGTTTCCTCTTTCCTTAATTTCCCCTTCCCTCGCTGCCTTCCCAGACAACAGCGTGCTCTCCTCGCACAAGAGCAAACAGAAATTTCCATTCACGTAACGCCACACAGCCTGGCTACTCGGGCAAATGGGAGCATGCAGCTCGCCTGCACGCACTCAAAGAGGCCCTTTGAATATTCAAGTGCTAACAGTTGCATTCATTGATATTTAAAATGCAGTGAGTGTGCGAGAGTTCTCAAATCCCCAGTATATTTGAGTCGGTGTAAATAAATAAATAAAAATAACAAATTGGGATGTCAGGGATGAGGATCAGGACAGCTTTTATTGTGCAAAAAAGTATCAAATACCGAGTGGCAAGGTCGAACCGGCGTGTGTTTGCCTCACTTCACTTCTTAGAAAATAACGGCCCGTCCTTTGGCAGCGTTCATTTTGACCAACTGATAACAACTTACAATGTACTTAAAAGTTTGTGTCAAAATCCTGCTGATCATCGGCTCCATATTTGCGCTCGGTAAAAGTACCAAATGGCCATCTCCATCTAAGAAGCCGGCTTTGATCACAGAAGAGAGATGATGATGATGGCAGGACTTGATATTAGGGCTGGGGGTGGGGACTGAAAGGAAATCGGTGTGTGGCATCTCCCTGCTACTCATCTCCCCGAACGGCTCCTCTTAATTGCGTATCCTCATCTCTCCAGAGATAAAAATGAGCTGGAGAGGGAGGAAGAGAGCAGTTTGTCTCAATTCTCTCAGCCAAGAGGGGAGATATCTGGAATGTGTTGCACATTAACACCAGGGTGATTGCATTCTTTAGACGCGGCTCTAATCTCATGGATGAGAAGAGACAAAGAGGAGGGAGGGGGGGGGAACAATGTGTGATTGAGAGAGAGGAAGCAGGAGTAAAAGTGTGTGAAATAATCTTCCCCCCTTAAACGAGTCAGACAATTTGAAGTTATTTTCTCTTGGCATTTCCACATGTATTGCAGCCACACCTCTGTGCAGGCAGCCGTGGCCAAACTAAATGACTTGGCTGATCGTCGAGAGTCCAATTTGACATCGCCTTCGCGAAATGGGAACAATTAAGAGTGTGGTTTTAATTTGTGCTGTTCGCAGGCCAAAGTGCTGCTGAGGACACTTGTGTGCCGGTCCAGTGAGGAGTGCCCCTCACCAGAGGACGAGACCGGCTCGTCTCCTCCGTACGGTTCTCCTCTCCTGGACGGGAAGGATGAGAAGCCCACCCAGCTGTCACGGACAAAGCCCCTCCAAGGTGGCTGAAGATTATTAATTGAGAAAAACATCCCACTGTGTAATGAGATCTTGTGTGTTTTCCTAGTGATTTAAATAACAACCATGATCGGGATTAATGCTGGACTGCTGCAACGACAACTTCTTTTATATGAGGAATGTATTTCTGCAGAGTGTTTTGTAAATCCCTAACAGCCGTCTATTCAGAGCTAAGAAAGACCCCCATTCCCATTTCTCACCATAAACTCCCTTCCTCCATGCAACTGCTTCTCACTACGCCCTTCCCTTTCTTACAGAACTACAAAGTAGTGAAGAGGACAGCCAGGACGAAAGCTCTGTGAAAAGTGTTCCTATTAGAGGTAAAAAGGCATCGCTGGTGCCCCTGCATTCACACTGTCCTTATGTTGTGGCTTGTTTTCCTCCCACTGCAGTGAATAATGGGCACTTTTGCGCCGCGGTGGAGGCTGCATGGTCAAGGTGAACCCAGGGTCAAAGTCCCACCTGAAGAACTGGGCTAGTTCTCTCTAATTATCCCAGGGGGGTGGGGAACAAACCCACACTAGTTATATTGTCAGCCTGCTCTGAGGCGTTGGGACCAAAGTGATAATACACTAGCCTGGTATAATGTAGCCGCTTTAATTGTCCGGGCGCAAAGGTGGATGGCGCAAGAGATCTGTGGTCGGTTCTCATTATCTACTAAACAATGCTCCGGCAAGGCCGGACTTGAAAAATTCAAGATGTGAAGGCATCCTGGAAGCAGCTGGTGTGCTGATCCCTAAGCTGAGCGTCTGAAATGTAACGTAATCATGTATAACCCTTGGCTATCAGATTTCCTGCAGGGTGTTTCATGTGCCTGCCTCCCCGAGGCGCCCCGGCCCTGCCAAATGAGTCCAGCTTCCAGTCACTGTACTTAATCAAAAGGGAGCTGGCCGGCAACCCCCCCCCCCTTAAAAAATGGACTAACGATATTTCAAGGGAAGCCATTCGCTGTGGCGACATCAATGTCACCTGAAATAAAACCCAAAAAAAAGCATGACTTGAACATCACGGTGATTACCAGAACATGCGCTTTTCTGCCGCTGATGAATTTAGAGACGTTGCGTAAAACAGCTGGGTCGCGTTGGCAAGTGGACGGAGACGATGCCGGAGCAGACGGGACTAAAAGTGCCGTTTTCCTTGTTAATGTCAGAAACGTCAGCACAAGGTTAAAGTTTTGCACGGCGACGTCAGTGACGACGCAAAAAAAAGTCATATGTACCAGATCAATAGATAGAGAAGATTCCAGAATAAATAGGTCCAGCAGATGAGAGGGGACGTAAGTCGAGCGGGGAGATTTAGGGCTGCCTGTGGCAGGAAGCTGTCCAGCAGGGCATCTTTGGGGGGGTGGGAGAAGGTGGGCTCTGCCCTGGACGGAGGGAAGGGCGACGCCGACGACCCTTTCCGCTGATCTTTGCAGGGCCCTTTTAGAAGAGTGCTGCATGGTGATGGTGAGAATTAGATTTTCAAGCGATTTCCTGCCGGGGGGAAGCTGAGATGATGCGCGATGCTGCTTGTTGACCCCTGGAAAGTGTTGCTCCCAAACGTGGACTAGAATCAACAGCGTTTTCAGCTTCTGTGCTCAGCTAGGAGGGCGGAGACGCTCCAGCTCCCGGCGTGTGTTGCCTTATCAAACACAGAAAGCTCTAACACACGGAAACCTGGGTTTTAAGCAAATATTTGATGCCCCCCCCGCACTCTCTCTCTATGTCGGTGTGTGTCTGAGCAGAGAGCAAGGCGTATCAGTTACTTAAACAGTCAGCTATGCAGACAAGGCCGCAGATGTGTGAAGAGCTGGACGACGACAGCGACAGCCTCTCAGGTAAGGGAGGCATCGATGGAACCTGCCGTCTGCTTTCACATGTTGTAGAAATCACTAATCATCTGTATTTGTTGTGTATAAAACTTAATTGGATGGAAGACACCCCCCCTCCCAAATCCCAGCTATGCGTGTGACATATCCATAGAAAACATGAGTAATGGTGTATGCTAACCTTTAACCCCCTCCCATATTACTAACGTGCTGACATGTCCCGATCAGATGGATTTAGTTGGGTCTATTTACTCTTTTAAGGAATAAATGATGACCATGAGGAGGACCTGCGGAGGGCCAAATGCTCGTCACATCAAGACCCTTACCCTTGGTAAGAATGTTGTTATTATTCAACGGGGGCCACAGGAAATAGGCCACCAGACACCAAAGTGGTTGATGTACATTTGCATGGCCACACTCATAATCCCCTGTTCATTTTCATAAGATCAAGGGGCCGCCACCCATTAACTCGCCAACAAAGACAAAAGCCCCGTCCCCCCCCCCCCGGGCTCAGCCAGGTCTCACAAAAAATTCTGAAAGCAAAACAACTCCGGCGGGAAAACCTAAACCGGCGGCGATATTGCTGCGCCGAGGCTTGTTCTGAGAAGCCAAACAGTTCACGCCAGGAAGAGGGACAACTGTCGCGGAAGCAGAGGATTCGAGTGTTGGCGAGGACAAATGTGCTTTTCATTCTTCACCCTTGAAAGGCATTTAGGCGTCTAAAATCAGTGCCCAGAGTGGGTCGCAAAAGAATATCTAATGATAAATAGCTCGCCGGACGCTAACGGCGCCGCGGTTACATTTGAATATCAACACGACTTCATCAAATCTGCAATTGCGTGTCAGGTCCTCAGAGCACCTCTTCACTGCAGGCCCATTTGGGCCGTAGTAATGGCTGGGTAAACGTTATGAAGAATAATCTTCTCTGATTTCATCTGATTACTGGGCACCATGCTGACACAAGGACCGGAGTCTATATCACCGTGGCCTGGCAAGCAGACACTCCCAGTCTGCCTATTAGCCCAGGGAAGGGGCCTAATGGGACGGCTCTATTGTGGTGCTCCTGCCAGCCCTAGTGACCACCCTCTTTAATAAACATGAGCCAATTTTCCGGCCCAGACCCACTCGGATGATGCCTCTGTCTCCGTCATTAATGTAAACTGGGAGGCTTCGTGATTAAACAAAGACATTGGCGGCTAAGAATTAGCATGAGCGCTGGAGAGACACAAGTTGCGTACACGAGGTCACCCTGTCCGCCCGAACCCTTTGGGCGGGCGCGCACCGGTTCTTTGTGTGTTTTCTTTGCTTATCTTGGATGATGAGATTCAAGCATTCCGCCGTTGCTTCTTGTGCTTTATTGCCCCCACAAGTGGTCTAAAAGCCCCGCACTTAACCAAAAGCATAACACCGTCGTACGCTTTTGGCCTGCTTCTCTGCTCTCCGCTGCACTTTCTCCATCTCCGTGCCCCTCGTCCTCTTTGTGTTGCCGCTCCTCCCTCCGCAATCCTGCTTGTTAATTATTTGCTTTATTTTGTCAGCGAGCTGATGAGTGACATCAAAAGGGGGATGGAGCCGGACTCAGAAATACAAAAATGGCTTCCTCTCTGTTGTCTTAGACAATAATTATGATTTGCCAGTTAAGCCTGGACTACAGCAGAGGGATTGTAGTTTAAAGCAGAGGCTTTGGTGCAAAAAAATGCATTTATAGCCCTTTGTGAGGCTCCTCATTATGTGTGGGCCTGATTCATTAAGTAATTGGTTTGCAGTTGTTTACATGAGTATTAAGGCCTTCTATTCAGGGCCTTTGAGAGATACATTGTGCAAATGTTGCATGTTATGAATGCAGAATGAGAGGCGGGGGGCCAGTCCTATTGGCCAAACACTGCACTCGGCTGAAAAGCGAGAGAAAAGCGCTGGGTGCTGCTTTGCATAGCAATGACTGGAACCTTAATAAGCTTTACAGATTAAATACATGCAGTCTATACAAGATGCAAACAGATACTCTTAACACATTTATATGTGCTCATTTCACTATTATGGCATTTGAGAGAATTGGGGTCTTTCATATTCTTTTCTCCCTCTTTCGCCTCCTCGCTCTCCCACACTGTTTTCAGTTCGACACTTTTATAGAATGTGCTGTTTATTGTATTATAACTCGCAGGGAAGCGACTGATTTGTCCATTACAAATCTTTTGCTGTCTTTGTGAGGAGCAAAGTAAAATCACTTTGTGGTTGAGTGGGGATGAAAGGAATAATGCACGAAGGAGTGAGTCTTAATAAGCAGCTGCACTCCATGTAAAGACCACTTGTTCCCATTTGTATGCGAGTGCATGCCACTGCTTCCTCTGGTGCAAAGAATCATTGTGCTCCTTTCTACTGTAGGCATTTCAGATGCTACTCTTTTCTTATTTTGATTTTGGGCATTTTAATACCTTTTCTTTGAGCCGCGTTTTGATCCTCGGAATATGCCCCGACACATGTGCGGAGCACAGCCACACACATACTTGCGCACAAAATACTCTAGACATCAGCTGGTGCGATGATCGTTGTGCCTAGTGCCTGCTTGACAAAAACCTTGACTCAACAATTAATGGTTTACTGCTTTGCCTTGGACAACAGGATGTGCTCAAGCATTCGACCTCAAATCACTCAGAGTGTCAAAATCAGAAGCTTGGCTTTGCTCTCTCTCCCTCCCTCTCTCTCTCTATCCCTCCCTCTCTCTCTCTCTCTATCCCTCCCTCTCTCTCCCTACCTCTCTCTCTCCCCTCCCCACTAGTGCTAGCTCACTGGGAGAAGGCATGGAAGTGTAACACAGTCAGGAAAAAAGAAGGATTCAGAAGAGGAAATAACACAAGCTTAGATATACAAAAATAGTGTTATATCAATTATATTACAACACGATGATGATGATAATAACACCAGAATCTCTTTTGGCGTTATTTCAATCTTTAAACCAGTAGATGATGCATTTCTGTTGTGTAGAATCAAGACCATAAAGAAGGTGAGCGAGTAGAATGAATCAAGCCGTGGAGGCTTTAACCCTTTCTTTTGCTCCGTACCTCTATAGTGGAAGCATTAACACACTTCAGCCCCATTAATAGATGAAAACATCCGCACGCATCAGCCCAACAGTGTGTCCTCCAGACACCCCTTCGGCTGTCTCCGCCTGACTGGCCCAGTCTAAAGAAGAGCGCGCTGGCCCAGTCCCACTTCCTCTGGGCTGCAGTACTCACCCGTATCCAGCAGAGAGCACTCACACGTCGGAGAGTGCCCACTCACCGCTCACTCGCTGTTGCCTCTCATCGTTTGCCCCCCTGCTGAGGGCTATATCCTGCTCATCCATTCAGGCCTGTTAGAGTACATCAAAACGGAGCCCAAACAATGTTTCTGCGGGGTCATAGCTGGAATGGGAGTAGGAGTTGATGGGAATGATGAGGTGATGGGTCTCCCTTTACCTTTAGAGAAGCACTGCTGTGCAAAAGTGCTATTGTGATATTAGCATTTGTGTGTGGGCGGTAGGAGTTTAAAAAAAGCCAGGGTAAATAAAAGCAATTTTTCAGCTATTGCTGTATACCTGCTAACTACCCGCTTAGCATTAGTTCCCCTTATAACACGTGTAACTACAGGACTGATGTCACCTCAGGGCCGTCTCCTCTGCTCAAGGATGCATGCTGTCCTTACGAAGGCGCCATTCTGAACGACAAAGTCCGTATTTATTGGTTCTGTACTGATGTGCCAAAGTTCAGATGCCTAAAAGAAAACATCAAAAAACATATCACAGCCAGGAAACGGAGCGCCGATGAAGAATGCCACATCGCAGCAGACCTAAAAATGGCTCCTCTCGGCGGTGTGAACAGGCTTTCCTGCATCAGCTCGCCTTGCATCGCTGTACGCCCAAGAGCTGTTTAGCTTTGGCCGAGAAAATAGTGCAAAATTAAGTCACTTGTGCAAAATGAGCACTCGTGCGGCTAGAAAGTGTAATAACATGATGATTTCGCAATATCCAGCTATTATCCAGTCTATCATGCACCATCCATAATCAGGACATTGTGGGGAGAAGGGGAAATTACACCAGCTGTAATTCACATCGTTTTACATGTTACAGAGCCCCGACCTCCATATTCAGATCATTACCTCAATTAAGTGAAAAACTGGCATAAATGTTTACGGGAGCCGTATATCACATCGGCGGGGTCGGACCCAGACTGAGCTCTCTGGAGTAATAGCTGTTTCTTGAAATCAGCCTAGTCCCTCACTGAAGTGGAGCGGCTGATGGACCGTTCCTATCCTGGGGAGAAGTTCAGGAAAGGAAAAGCCTCACTTACAGAGGCGGAGTGGAGGAAGGAATCAGATCCGTCTGTCTGCACTTGATTGATTAGCATTGTTACCAAGTTAGCAGCAGAGGTGAGGCTGCAGCTGAACTTCAAGGCCTGATTGTCCTGCTAATTGTGACCCTCTGCTCCGCTACATTGAGCAGGAGGGGATCCCTACGTCGCCGGGAATGTCAGCTGCATCCTTCTCTTCTGATTCCGTGCCGAGCGGAGCAGAGCGGCAGGGTATAGCTTAGAAGATAGCGTTTGGATTGCAGCCATGAACCATTTGGTCCTTATCCTCAACGTACAGTCACATGTGCCAAGATGGTGATGAAGTAGCGATGAGGAGATGAGGGCGATCGAGAGGATGACAATCAAGAAGGGCCGTAGGCTGGGATTGGGCAGATGGGGTTTTCCTTTTTTTCCTTGATGGAGCTCATCTGCTTAAAAGTCATTGTTTTCTTCTGTTTTGTAAAGAAACAGCGACGGTGCGACTGCAACATCAGAGCTCCAAGCAAATCAGCCGTATGGATATGTATGGTAACCTGGGAGATGATTGGGCCATATTGTGGGGCTTGAATAGCCCCCATCATAATGATGTAAATTAAAGGGAGGCCTTTAAAAGTGGAAGGGGGGGGGTTGCTTTTTGCATATGTATTGAGGAAGATCAAAGCCCTTCAGAGGTCACACATTTACATGGCGATATCAGCACAGCTATGGGAACCTGGCAACCCCCGTCTATGGGCAGCGTCTGAATAAAGGCGGCCTTGTGCGGGTCTCCTGGCACAAAGGGAACGGGAGTCAAAGAGCCTCCCTTCGCCCAAGTTTTGGCTAATTTCGTGGCGAATTTGCAGCTGCCTTTTCAAGAGCGCCCCAGGTCAAACGGGTTGAGGGCTAAAGCGTGTCTTTATGTTTCCAGGAAAGGCAACATCACCTCCAAGGCTCTCTCTGCCCTCCAGTCCAAAGGTGAGCGCACTCGAGGAGGGAGGGGGGGGGGCTGATGACGTCACACTCCTCCACATAAACGGCTAACATTTACGAGCCACTCAGCATCTGATTAACTTTCCGTCTGACCCCGAAGACCCTGATGCGTCTTAAAATCTGATCAAAAGGGCCTTTTTCCGACCGGTTCTCCGTTCTCGGATGCCAACTATTTGCTGTAGATGGAGCTTTTACTTTTGTATAGCGCCGCACATCTGTATCGAGAATATCCAGCTCTGATCAGATCAGCTGGCCACACAAATAAGGGAGAAGAACATTGATGGTTTGTTTTTTTCCTGCTGAAATGAAAGTCAAGGTAAGCGGCTGCATTCACATCACGGCAGGGCTCGGAAAGAGTAAAATCGACTGGGAGAAGAAATTATGCATGCAGCATGAAAGGTGGGTTTTCATCTGAACCCAGGAAGGATAAACATCCTGCTCTCAAATGAATCTTTTTTTCCTTCCCTCCCTCTATCTTTTTGTGCAGATGTGTGGAGCGACACAGATGAATGCAGCTCCGACATTGAAGCCGCTGCGCGTCCTCAACCTCTCACTGCCGATGACTTTGATGACTTCTGCGACTGATATAAACTTGATAGTTTGGGTTTATTTTTTATTTTTTTAATTGATCACATTGGGTCACTGGGAAAACATGGACCCGTTTGCCCGACGCCAATTCACCCTTTGACCGTTGTTTTGGCGGTGCGTGTTGTAAATCGCGCGTGCGACTTATTGCTAAAACAAATAAAGTTGACAGCTCTCAGGATGGGTAAAGTATGTGAAGAGTTGTCCGACACTCCGATGTTAACCCTGCCTCGTTCTCTTTATCTGAACGACTCTCCCGGCTCATAATAACGGCTCGAAATAGATTAAACTGATCTTTTAAAGCGATTTGTTTGCACTAGGCTGAAAATCATGCATTTTGAATGCCGCAAGCATCTCCGAGTGCTCTGCCTCCGGCACGCTCGAGTGTAATGATGTGAGTCACCTGTGAAATGACAAAGCACAATGGCCACTCCGCACGCTGCCGCGCGACCTGTGACCCCGCTGAAGAGGCCCATCTCCCGGGGCGCAAAGTGTTGGAGCGCCAACAAACTCTGAATATTTAGAACCTCCAGCAAAACACACATTTTCGCCGCCGCTTCTTCGATACCAGCGAACCGCAGACGTCATTTCCGCGCGTTAGCGGACAAGCGGACATCGTAGCCGCTGCCTTGAATGTCCTGCGGCTATTAATAGCCCTTTGCTCTTGTGTAGAAGGCTGGATTTCCAAGTTTGCCTTTCCAGGTTATTATACCTGGTGTGTAAATTTCCAAACCCACCAGCCTGGCAGGTGTTCTGGGAAAAAAAATAAATCTGCGGCATTCAGTGTCAGCGGGATTCCATTAGTCAGCGTTAGGTGACTTTACACGCCTGAACCTTTTAAAGTAGGACTCCACATTCATTACCAATAATGGCTTCAGACAGCCCTGACCCACCACAGAAAAGGGACTGTGGCAGAATAATTTGGAGTTAGCTAAAAGGCTCCCTAACATAATATCCATGTTAAGGAGCATGTCAACAGACACTTGTGTGTGACAGATGGCTCCTGGTGGAAGTGCAGTTATATTATACTGCTGTGTACTGCCACAATAATGCTCCTCCGAGTCTCGTCCGGAGAAACAATGTTGAAGGTGACGTTAGAAAGGAAAACCCTCCTCATTTCTGCGTTTTGAATGTTGTTTTCAAAGGGTATATCTTCCGTTTGTGTGCTTTTTGTCACCGGTTGACAGTTTATTCAGCTCTGCGGTCAAGTTAAGTTAGACAGCTTGATTCTTATTGAGTGGTTTTCTTGTTAGCTCTGACAGACTCCTGCTACTGACGACCTCGCGAAGGATTCCAGTGTGTCGATGGTGCTTTATTTATTTTATTTTATTTTTTAAATCAAGGTTGCATGCCTATAGGATCTGGAAGTGTCACAAATTTGAATTCAATCTATCCTTGCAAGGACGTTTCCTCTTTTGACACGCTGATCTGCATTTCAAAAGAGGCCTAATCATTTTATATCTTCTTCTTTCACTATAGAATTATAACCCATAAAATAGGTTGTTTCAGAATTCGGCTTTTAGCAACCGCACGTGGAAAAAAAGTGGTTTAATTTCAAAAGAAATATTTGCGATTGCGTGTGCCATAGACATCGATTGGTAAAATAGCAACAGTGCTATTAAAGTGCGTTTACAACAACAGCCTACACCTTTACCAGAATTTGCAGCAAACATAGTATGTTGTTATTGTTCTCTAGGGCTCCATTTCAGACATCTCCAACAGGTCGGGTTCAAGGTCTGGATCTCGGCTGCTAAGTGGACAAAGAAACGGTTTCTATGCAGTCAACGCTCCCAGCAAACCACGGATGAACCCCCTACACCGCTGGATAGACGCACTTTACACCCAAAAACCGAATCTCTTTATTCCGATCGAATGATGTCACGCTCGCCGAATCACTGATTTGGACTTCTGCTTGAAGAGTTTTTGTAAAAAGTAAGTCAAGTAAGACGCGGAAGGAGGCCGTTGTGGAAGTTAAGCGCATTTATCAGCGGCGTTGTGGTTTTGTTCTGTGTTTTTGTGTAATATATTCCTGCTGTCTGGGCAAAGCGGCGCTCTCCAGCGTGCACCTTCCGCCCTCCCCTCCTCTACTTTTATTTTTTTTATCAGTGAATAATCATTTTGGAGCAAGGTCATTTTGATCTTCTGTCTCAATAGGCTTCAAATAAATATTCATTCATTCTGACGCGGCCTCCTCTGCAGCTTCATTGGTATGTGTGTTACAGAGACAAAAGACTGTGCATTAATTTTCGAGAGATCGGCACCATTGTAGGCAGTTAAACCATTTTATTCTTGTTTTCAACCATCGGCAGAGTTGTAGCTACAACATTTTCCTTCGGCTCTGATTAGTGATTTTTGCGCACGGATGTTAAAACAAAACGAAAACAGTTCGCTCGTTCGGTTTGTAATTCAAAGCTTAATTAAGATGCGTCTCCAAGGTTCTTCTAGTCCGTGCGCCACATTCATGAATTCATCTGCAGCGGCATACTGACAAGAACGTGGGCTACGCTCATTATTCAGCCTGGTATTATGTGAAATCATATTGATCCACTGCAAATCTGCCTAGACTCCAGTTTTCTTTGATTGAAATTCCACCATATTCCTCATGAACCCATTCTCTGTCCTCCCATCATGTTTCAATAGAGTCTAGAAACTGTTTTTTAAAAAGCCAGCTGCCAGCTCATATGGGTAATTCATTATTGACTTACTAATTCAGACAAGCCCCGCGGCGTTTTCTGTTTGGTTTTGGTTGATCACCGTTCAGTAAATCCACGAAACAACTTTTGTGACGATGGTAGTCAGGCTTGCCCCAGATCTGCCATCCTGGGTGGGGATTGAGAGAGGGTACGGTCTTTTATCAGGGTCGCCCTGCTCCACAACTGGACCAGACGGGTTTGGAACTGCTGCTGGAAATAGCTGCCTCCAAGCCCCTGTTCAATGAGTCCACAAACGTCCCCCCCCCCATCAGAAGCTCAGAGCGGACACACGGCGCTCTGTTGTGTCCTGGGATGATACAGGTGACACTATTGTGAGTGTGACCCCACTCTTGTTGTTGACTAGGCTGCCTCAGCACCTCCAACCAACAGCTACTTGTTGACCCACCTGTGTCCCCTCTCATCCAACTGAGCTCCCTCAGTGGAGACCAAGAAAGGGCCTGCATTCCTGCATTGATCCCAGACAGGTGATCAAAGCTTGGTGATCCCCAGGGCTTTGCTCACCTCAGACCAGGCAGCCATAGATGATCCCCACACAGATGGGGAATAGGACCACCTTAGACCGGGCATCCAGACCGAGCCTCGGGGGTTTAGCCCTCGTCCCATCCAGGTCCGCTTTGTCGTACACTGCTGTAGGGCGTCTGCATGACGTCACAAAGTGTTGGCCATGTGTTAAGCTGGTGCCGTTCCATTAAAAGGCACGGTCGGAAACAAAGTCGCTGTCCGCGTGTTAGTAGACATAACAATAGAGATGTTAAAAAAATACCTATCTCGTTATTTTTAGGACATAATGGGACCAAACAGGACAGAGCTCGCGGGTCTTTATGCACCAACACACACTCGAGCGCCACACACGAATGAATAGAAGTAAAAGGCTCTTTGGGTTTCAAACATGTCTGTGTAAAAGCAACACATACGCCTATGTATCCCATTAGCTTATGTCTGAATGAGATGGACCCCCCCCCCCCCCCCCTCCCCTTCCCCATTACATCATCCATTCCATCTTTGGAAGTGTGTTAAATGAGATGAAAAGAAAGGAGATCTCTCCTCTTTTTTGCCAGAGAAAATACCCCCCCCCCTCCAATTCTAAATATTTGATTACTTCCAAACCTCATATTAGGACAGATTCCCTTAAATAGTTAAAAGAACCCGGCTGAAGGACTTTAATTGCTCTTTCGGCGGTCGAGTTGTCTGCCACCGTCTGACTTTACCTTTACTTTCTTAGTCAAGGGAACAAACATCTGATCATAATGCTTTTTAGACCAAACAATTGATCGGGCTGTGATTTCCTGTTACATATCCCCACTTGGCATTCTCACCTTCTGCCCTCCCCTCCACTACTGTTAAATTAGTTGGTGAATAATCGTTAATAGCGAGGACATTTAAAAATGGTTTCGGATCTCCACAGAGATAGATCTGTCCTCTGCACTTCCTTTTGTGTCTGTTGTATTTTCCGGAACAATGGTTGTGGCTAGCTATGATCCCGATCCCTCTGCTCTACGTCATTCGGTTCTTGTTTCTTTCATAAAACCTGAAACCTGGTGGAATCTTCCCCCTACAGCTGTGACAGGCTCCTCGGGACGCACGCTGAGGACAAGCCCGCTGTCGAGTGTGCGTTTATGGCCATTCGCAGATAAAATTCTGACTTCTGGGGACATTCCCAGGTCCGCATACGGGAAACGGGACTTCCGGTCAAACGCAACACTTGACCAGTAGACCAGTTCCCCCAATCCTTGTGTCATCATGATGAATATATCATAAGACATCTATACAGTAAAGGTAAATAAATCCCTGGAGACTGCAGGAAGCATCTGTCTTTGTTGTTAATTCCCATTTCTTGTGTCCTGCGGGCACATATCTCCAGCTCCGTTGTTACATTTCTCACTTGATCCAGCAAGTATTTGAAAGCGCAGCGGGTGAACAATAGGTCCAAAGATGATTTGCACATGAATGACGTCTGTGAATGAGAGTGTGTTACCGAGGAAGGTTGTCGCTCCATAGCCAGGACAGAAAGGTCTCTTCCCCTCTGCCCCCACTCTAAAGACCAGGTGAGATCCTCCGACAAAGGATCAGATCTATCCAGCGTGGCTCTATAAAATCCTTATTGTGCTTTAGAGAAGCTTATATAATTAGAGCTGCATCATCCAGCCTTGATGCTGTATGTTTTTGGGTTGTTTTTAGATCATACGATCTGTAGATTGTATTAGCCTCACATGTTATATAAGATTGTATAATGTATTCTCTCTATTCCTGCATGGAAACAACAACCCACAGGCCCCTTGTTCTGGCTCTCTTCACAATAGGCTTGTGTTTATCAAGGACCTTTCCCACTCGGCCCAAACATGCTTTATATTCACCCTCAGCTCCTGAAAAATAAACCTTTTAAGCACTTTCTATTCCACATTTTAGTTAAAAAGAAAAGGGTAACCAGACGACATAAGGACATAGAGAGAACTCATGGAGAATAAATAGGGCCTGTTGATCAATACATTGAAATCGTCATCTCTTCCTTGATTTTGACGTCTCAAACATAGTTTCTGCCGTCCAGGGATCACACAGCAGAAGCAGCCAATCAGCGAGTGTTTGACTGCTGAGGACAGTGGATCCGATCCACTAAGAGAGGCCAAGTTCACCATCAGATGTTACCTAGAAGGTGTAGATTTATCTGGCCAAGCAGCTTGGATTAGACCCGCGGCCGTCCCTACACAAAGCTGTGGACCTCCTGCCATTAAGAAAGCTCGGCCTGCGTTTGTCGAGGACGGAGCGGCGGAGATGAAGACATCGTGAAGCAGCGGCCATCTGACTGCCCGTGTGCGCCGCACCGGGACGTTCTCGGCTCTACCGAGCTGGTTTTTGGGAGTTGGATCATTTTCCGCTGATTAAAAAAGCCTAATTTTCTCATTAGAGCCTGGATTTTGGAGCTCTGCGCATTTCCGCTGCGTCCATTTGGGATTGGACGGGTTTGTTGCCTCCTGCTCAAATGGCTTCCACGCAGGACTCGGAATAATGTGCATCCTTAACACACCCGGGGGTCAGCATAATTACCATGAGTTTGTCACGCTGGCTCCACAGAGTGATGAGGTCTAACCTGCAGCTACAGTCAGGCAGTAATCTAGCTGACCAGATTCCCGCTCAGGATGACTTATATCACATTAGAATTAAGCATATTTAGGTTGAGTCCCAGCTCAGATATGTTCCCACGCTCTCCCGCCATCCAAATCTCTCGCTGTCCTCGTTCTCTGCTGGGTAATTAACATGGGGAGATGGGAAGGTATCATATTCCGCCAATTCCTATGAGATCGGCTTACAAAAGCTGTTAAAGCCAAGTAGGCAAATTAGTATTCATGCAGGTTTTCCTGTTGCAAGTCATCTTCCCCTGTGGGACCAAGAAGTAGATTGGGTAGATGGGCAATGTTCACCCTTGATTATGTGAACAGAATGCCACCACAGAGCTGAGGCCTAGCGGGGGGGAGGGGGGGGGGGGGGCACACGATATTCCTTAGACACTAAATCAATTTCTGTGACCTGCTAAATGAAATTGACTACACTCTAATTCTTTAACCCTTTGTATGGGGGTAGAAAAACATCCTGGGGTGCGGTGATTACCAGCTATTACACAAATCCATGGTTTGCGTATCAGTCTATCACCATTTACAGCAAAATTATACATATTCTGGGGTTTAGTAGCAATAAACAATTGCTTTAATGCACTAGTTATGTCTTTGTTTAGCCAATCAACCGGAACTCTGAAATCCAGCTATTATTCAAAATAGGAAAATGGCTTGGTAAAGACTTTCTGTGCGCGTGCTTTTAGATACGTGGAAATTTGTATGTAAATTGAGATGTTAATATTTCAGCTTGTGCTGAACACTGGGTGGCCTTTAATGTTATGGTTCATACACCATAGGTGTCACCGGGAACATTTGATGCTGTTATACTACATAAAATGCTACGGCGATTATGGATCCACATTACCGTGGCTACGGAGTTTCTGCACGGCACACCAAAGGTTATAAATATTTGATTGCGCCGAGCACGTTGACAGATATTTGGCGGAAGGCAGATAATGCACGTCATTGTTTGTTCAGTCCTGAGTTAAGCATTAGCCGGAATATTATAATCGACGCCAAAAGCATTAATAAGTCTCTTTCACCCCCTCCCCAACACTTTTTTTTCTACATGCAAACATGAATGTGGTTCCCTTTGTTCTCCTAATGATAAAAGCCCATCTACTGATTGAAACTCAGGCAGATTTCATAAAAAATACACTCAACATTCTTCTGAAGCTAACTGTTCTCCACGTTAATTAGCAGTCCGCCCTCTTGACAGTCCGTTTCCGGTATTCCCACTGTGGCCAGTTCAGCAATCTCATAGCAGGTAATTTTGGTGCTCCCAGAACACAGGGCGCAGCATTGACACCTTATGTTTCATGATTGAAGGCAATCTCCTGGGGACGGCACGAAATTTATTCATGGTGCGCTCTTCCACAGCCACTAGAGACGTAGCCGTGCCCGCACGCCACACATTTCCTGCGATGCATCTTTCCCAGAATGCACAAATAATACTTAATGATCTGGGGGAGTTGTCGTAATATCTTGTATTTCTATCCTTGGAGGGACCTGCTGATCTCTTCCATCTGCTCCAGACAAATCCCTGAAATAAGACATAACACAACACAAGGTGTCAGAGCTAGAGGACGCGTCGCATTTACGAAGCTTCGCCCTCACGACCTCGTCCGTTCTCTGTCCCGCACATAAGTCGTGAAGCGGCGTTGATGCGGTTTCTTGTTGATAGCTAACGTCTGTTGGTAATGGAGGTTTTAGCATAGGTGATCAATGCAGATTAGCCACAGGCCCAATTAGTTAGACTCTTGTCATTGACACCGCCTGTTCTGGGCGCTAGCACATGAGGGAATACAGGGTCAGCCATTAGCATGGAGGAGAGAGGCTAATGCTCATCTTGAATCAACAGAGCCCTGACAGACTGCCACCATTTATTTGCTGCTGACGCTGCTGCCAGTGGCGAAAACAGCCAAACACTGGCTCTGTTCAGTTTTTTCTGGGCCAGTTGATTCAGAGCACAAAATCTCTCACATTAAACGACCTTTTGTCATAAGCCACACGCTCGCTAAAACAGGGGCTAGTCTGAAATATGATCTCCCATTTACAACTTGGGCCTTTCATGTGATACGCCTGAACCTGAAGCACCAAAAACATTGTGCAACGTGAAGGTCGAAATGCACTATGAGATCACCGTACTGTCTGTGAGAGCTTTGTATGTTCCCCCATCTCTCAGCGATAAAAGGAGGTGGCTGAGCTTTCGCTCCGGAGGCTGCGAAAACTTGTTTAGAGTTATTGAATCAGCAGAACAGAAGAGGCAAACAAGTGCCCTCAAGACTCACAGTGCTTGAGCTGAAAGAGGTATTTTTACAATTAGCCCCGTGAATATGGTCCCCTCAGCATCAAAACACAAGCAATATCTATCTATCTATCTATCTATCTATCTATCTATCTATCTATCTATCTATCTATCTATCTATCTATCTATCTATCTATCTATCTATCTATCTATCTATCTATCTATCTATCTATCTATCTATCTATCTATCTATCTATCTATCTATCTATCTATCTATCCTGCCTGATGCAAACTTTTAAACATGACCGCTTTTACCCATTTATTAAAATTTAACATTTGCATTTAGACACATCCGTTTTCTAAACCACGTCTCTGTAATGAGGAAACAATTATTTGATCCAGTTATAGTAGATTTCTGTGGGGAAAAAACCCACAGTCGTTTAATGAGTAAAAAAATTATTAAAGGGCACGCCGAATCAGCATTATGCTGCATATTAAAAAAGTTAACTCTTAAAACACGTCATTTTGGGACATTCTGTTTTTTAAGAACAAATCCCTGGAAAACAATGTTCCTTCATTGAAATGTTCCCACGAACCACATTTAGAATCCCAATGATGCTGCGTTCAAGTGCAGCACCCGTCCTGAATGGTGCTTTAACACAGATAGTATAGAAATATGTAGCTGCTGAAACATTTCCCCTCAACACTTATACACAGACCACAGTTCTGCCTCTCTTTTCAAAGGTTTCACACTCCCGCTGCCATTTCCTGGTGTGCAGGGCGACTGGAACAGCACATTTTCACCCATCAGATGTGCTCCTCTGCCCCACCTCCATGGTGGTTTACCCAGGAGCCCTCTATTCGATCCCCTCTAGTATTCCTAGATATAAATAGAATATTCATCCTTTAATCTGTCAGTGGTCTACTGTAGCCATCATGTCCTCAGAGAAGCGTGGATATCCTGTCAGTCAAAGACGTGCAGCTGCAGAGCCTCCATCACTATGGAATTAGCATGAAGGCTGCATCAGACAGCCGGTGAATTTGATGGATTTATGAGTAAAATTTCAGCTGCAGGTCAATCAGTTTAAAGGAGAAATTCATGAGGAAATTATGCTTTGACGGGCACAACAGCCTTCAATTACCTTCGTCCATTTATTTCACGTGTTGGACAGTTTAATTAACAGGGAAATCACGTTGCGTGATGATCCCCGGGGCAGCGAAGCAAAGTTCTCGCTGTAGCTTCAGTGACCTTGGATTCAGTAAAATCAAGACAGGTGTTTTTTTCATTTTTCATTCAGGGAGATCAGGAACATCTTCGTCAACTGTACATTTTGTATGATAAAAGATTTTTTTCCAAAACGCTCGGGTCAGAGTTACAGCCAGTGTTTTCCTGCTTTTTATTTAAATGGAAAGCCCGTGTCATAAAGTTTACGACTTTTGCCTTTAAACGGATTTTAAGAGATGGGTTTTTGCATGCAAACGCTTTGACAGTGTTGTTAAAATGTATGTTCATAAATGGTTTAAGCTTTTAATCTCCTTCGTTAAAAACTTGATATATTATGGATTCTGTATTCTGACCACTAGATGGCACCAAATTTGATACGCTGGACCGACAGAAACCACAGCAACAAGGTAAACAGCTGCTTATCAGACTTTTATATTGTTTAAGTAGTTGAGAACAAATATGCACATTAATAAATACGTTACAAATCATCCAGCAGCCTCAATCATGTCACAGAAAAGTGTTGAATAAATATGAGCTCATTCGGTCACCTCGATCATAAATGAGAAAGCAATCAAAAATCACAGCATATCACACGTCCCTGAACAGGTCTGAGGGCATAGATTCATCTTCAGGTGTTGATGCTTGGTTGTTCCAAAGGCAGGATTTCAAAATCAAACAGATTTGATTCTCCGCCAGTCTGTAACAAACCTCTGACACCCCAAACGGGCATTTAGTCAACCTAAACCTAAAGACCGCAGCATGTTTAGACAGTTTCCCACCACTCCGTCCTCACTGAGGTGCTGCATTCTTGGGGCAACCAGGATCTCCGGCTGTTTCACCCGTCCGGAGTTTGGAGCTGGCAGACTGAGCGAAGGGCATCGCGGTCAATCAAAGGCCGTCGCTCCTCTCTCAGCTGCTGCTTTTGGGTTTTTTCTTTTCACCCAACAGCAATTCTCTGATTTTACTTTGACGTGCCAATTTGTGCCTGATGAATAATTGTCTGCTTTGCTGATAACTTGTGGGAGTCAAGTGTGTTCTGGTGGCCCTCAATGCAAATTGGAGATATTTGGGTCCTTGAAATCACCAGGATAGCTCCTCTACATTTGCCTTCCTCTTCCGTGAGTAAACCGGCCAATTAGCTGTGTTTGAAGAAGCCATTTTTGATTAGAGCAATCAGTAAACAGCAAAGCCTCCGCATGATTGTCCCCCTGATTAGATGAGTTGTCACTTGAGAAGTTGCTGGAGATTTTAATTTATGGCCTTATATGACTGGAAAGTACGGTAATTACCCAATCCATTCTCCACACTTCAGCATTTGGAATAAAATTCATCCATACGGTTAATGTCGATAACCTAATTTTCGCTCCTAATGTGGGCTCTGAATCGACTGAATCAAGCTGATTGGACTTCCGTGTAGTTGCACGTCGCTGAAGCCACGTTTATATCATATAGGTTTGGTTTGGTTACGGTCCCGCCGCTCATTGAGGATCTGCATCTCATTATTGATGCACACATGTCAGAGTCTGAGCATTAAACACTTATTACCACTATGAAGCCGCGAACGAGTCATCAATGGAAATAAGTGATAAATTGCAGCACTTCTTATAGGCAGCAGAACTGAAGGAGAGGTCATTTCTATTAAATTAGAAACGCTGCCTCTGAAAGGGGCTCACTAGGAAAATATACCAGACATATGTCTTCAAATGGAGAAATAAAGACATCGGACGGGGAACAAAAATAAGCTGACAGCATCCCCAGCCTTTCTAAAATGTTCTGAATCCCCACAGAAGTTTTTTGGGCTGCCGACCGTATCCAGGGGGAAACCACAGTATTGACCATCACATCCCCAAACGACGCCTTAATCAATACAGCAGACACATTGAGTAGGCAGGGGAAAGCTGCAGGTCCGCCACAAAGCCGGGATTAGGCCTGATTAGGGCAGTTTTAACATGTCCTGCTGATTAGGGGGCCAGTGGATCTGACCGCTAATTAACTGTGAAGTGTGGCTGGACGCACAGACAGGACAGAGGCGGGAGGAGGAGTCGCTAACCCAGATACAGCGCCCTACCATTGCTGCTTCCCTCTGTTGTCCACTCCACGTCGCCACAAAAAAGGACCGGGGCCCTTTGATTGGGCGCTGCATTGTGGCGTTGAATTGAATTCCCTTTTCTCAGTGCCACGACCCCCTGCTGGGTGGAGTCAATGTGGCCTTTCTGGGCCTTGGTGTGACCAGCTGGCTGCAGCGGGGCAAATAAACACTCCAGATCCACTGGCCACAAAACAGAGCCTTTGTCTCACGTGTGTCGTGCCTTAATTGTCCGTGCAACAAGCTGTTATTTGAGGTGATGAGGTCCAACAGACAGATAATGTACATAAGATACAAGTTAGAAGTGAATAACAGGCTTGTTAACTTGCCCAAAGAATGGAGATAAATTGCATTTTCTTCAGCTTAAGATGTTAAAAAGCATTCGGAATTTTCGACGAATGCTACGATTCATTTTAATTTCACGCCTATCAGGTGCAATTGAGGTGACGTTAATTAGTTACCAAAACAGAGATGTTTAAGACATTTAAGATGTGTCAAGTTTTGATCTGAACCTCCCCGATGTGCCCCCCTGGGTCCAAGAAAACAGAATAACAAAATAGAAAACATCAATTTGGGTTGCATGTTAACCTTCCTCCCATTAAAAATGAACCAAACTCATAATGCTAATAGCGTCAAACAAATAAACTTTGTTTTTTCAGATAAACAACGCAGAGCGAATGGCTACGCTAATGCCCGAGTCCATTAGAACTGACTTAGACTGTGTATTTTAGAATTGCAAGGAAATTAGGCTGCGCTCCCACATTTACCTTCCCTGCCTCCACCCTGAGACCCCCCCTGACCACAGCAACTCAAGAGGAGGAGAGGGTAGAGTAAAGGAACACGGGATTTGGGGCGTAATCCTGTTTGTCTTCGGGGTCACATGGTCTACACAGTGGAGATGGTTACTACTGTCTGGAAGTTTATTTGAGGGACAAGCAGCAGTCTAATTGTAATTCCAGGTCAGTGTCTGCAGCTGAATGCTGGAGAGGAGACAGGTTGCCGCAAGATGATAATTGAAAAGGAAGTGGGTGGTCCTCTTTAGCCCGTTTGCCCCCTTGGGACTGTTATATTGAGGCTCCTGCTTGTTTTACTGCCTGGAGATTACAGAATATTCCAAATTAGGTTTGAAGAAATGATTACGTCCTTTTAAGATTAATCTGACAGCTGTAACAGTTTTAGCAGAGCTTTTGTTGTCTTTTACCTCGTGTGTGTGCGTGCGTGTGTGTGTGTGTGTGTGTGTGTGTGTGTGTGTGTGTGTGTGTGTGTGTGTGTGTTTGTTATTCTGGGGACCATGAGCCACATTTCACCACCAAAGTAAGGACATGTTGGCTGGTCCAAGGGGTGTTTAAGGGTTACGGTTAGAATTTTTTTAGGGTTAGATACTTTGGGTCAGAGTAAGGGGAAAATGGGAGACACATTATAACAGTGAGAGTCCTCACAAAGATAGAAGTACAAGCCTGTGTGTCTGTGCATTTTTATTTTAAGAAGCACATCGATTTTCCACCTTTCATTCGACACCGTTACATCAGTGTTCCCTCACAGGTTATATATTATATTCAAAAGCAGACTGAGTTTTGTGTTGAGGTGCAGTGGTGACCAGTAAAACCAAACCAACCAGTTAAATAAGTTAAAAGGCACCAAACTTTAATGGACCTACACACACGGATATACAAACCTGTCCAGGTTGGGGCACGCTGATCTGATCCATTACCTTCTTGCTTGAGCGTCTCTCCAGTCGTAGACCCAGTAAACCAGTAATGCTCAAACTGGCAGTTGGCCAGTACTGGAAAGCCGTCTGCTATTTCTAAGGTGAGAATGAGCGTTACCAAGGACGGAGCTGAATCCTTTGTCATGGTCTAAATACATCTGTTTTCCTTTCTGGCGGTTGAAAACGTGAAACTTTTTTTGAAAAAGGGACCTATTTTATCTCCAACTATTTGCATGTCTGGAGGTGAACGTCTTTTATATTCTTTCTCTGCCGTTTCAGGGAGACTGACGCAAATTCAGGGATTTCAACGTTTTCAGGTGCCGACCCGGCTGATGAAACGGGCAAGCAAGCCGGGGTGTTTAAAAGCCTCCGTGCATGTGAAGGCTCATCCTGGCGTCGTAAAAACAAGTAACCATTTTGGAGGAAAGGGGCCCACATATAGTCCAAAACCACTAAAATGGGGGGAAAAAACACAATTGATGTACACTTGTTAGATGGTTTATTCATAGATGATCTGAAAATAGGAATATACGTTTGTGGGCGTGATGCGTTTAGTGCCGCTGCCTCTTGAAAATCAGCCTCCCAGTAAACAGCACCTCAGGGGCTCCCCGGCCGTAATGGATATCCCAGTTGGCTAAACTAATTTTCTTAAAGAAGAGTTTGTGGGACTTAATGAGGCATAACTAATGGAGGTCCCACAATCACCAGTGCCATGCTGGAAGCACCGTGGCAGGACAGAGCAGCCATTGATTCTTGCTTCAAACCTCTTGAGTTCCTAATCAGCTTCTTTAGTTGTGCGTTTCAGGCCTGGCAAACCTATTGTGGGCCTGTGTCACTGGAGGTCAGTAGTTATTAGTGGCAACTGAAAACAGTTTCTCCAACTACTCATGAGCGAATTGAATAACATGCATTGGAGGCACTTGGAGGGGGGATTACTGGCAGTGCAGCGAGTCCGGCCAGAGCAGGAGAGAATGTGACATGGTTTTCTAATAAGGGATGCTTCCCACCCCCAGGCAGCACACTCACACCCTCCTACAGACTCCTAACCTGCTCCTCCATCCTTTCATCCTCCCCCCTTATGCAGACATTTGTGAATAGTCTTCAAAAGGCCCCACAATGCCTCATATTTTGAAAATGGTATTCATCGTAAGCAATAGAATTTGTGTGTGCGTGTGCATGTGTGTGTGTGTGTGCGCGCGCGCACAGGCACACACTCCATGTTATCCAAAAAATGAAAGGCAATGCTAAAAACCTGGTTTAGTGTATTTAATTTCATGGAAATCTATTAGAGCCAGCATCCTATGACCTTCTTGAAATAATCATCTGTAGGACGCTTTATATTTGCAGGCTGTTTTTTTTTTGTTTTTTTTGGTTCTTTCCATTTGAAAAAAAAAAATAAAAGACTGGAATTGGGGGACCGTCCGCGCTGCCAGGACTAGCAGCTTAGTGCTGCAGGCTAATTCACTGGGCGGCAAAAGCATCAAGCAGGTTGTGACAGAAAAGAGAACGATGGTTGCTTAATTACACAAGAATACCAGGAAGATACACTCATTAAAATCGAGCTGTGCGCGCCTGAGAACCTGCCGGTCCAATTCACTGACGTGCACGGTGAGATGAAAAGCCCGCCTCACCTCCGCTAATCATTCCAGAGTGGTCAGAGGAGGGGAACGAACCGCTGGACGTATTTTCTCACATAACATATAATAAATACACCAAATGTATTTATTCTGTAATTACTGTTATTGGGGGGCAGGCGCTTTAATTGTGAAAATTTAATAATTCCCATTAATGCTCTTAGCTCTCTATTTTTTTTGTGGTCTAAACACACACGTACACACACACACACACACAAAATCCCAGCATATGAGGGTCATATATTTCTGTGTAAACTATGCAGCCAGTAATGTTAAACCCTTGCCAATTAGCGCTGTCTAGGTTGCTAGGTCACCATGGTCAATTGAGGAACACATCAATAGGACTTGAAAAGGTTTCTCTGTGATCAGACCTTCTGACATATTAGGTAGAATAATGGGGAGGGAGAGAGTTGGGATGGGTTCTAGAGCCTGAAGCAAGGCTTCCTCCTACATTCACATTATGCAGTGCAACCTGCAATTACCTGAGAAGAATAGTCCACAAATTCTTTATATCTGTGGAACAAATTAGCCTCCATCTCATGGTCTGTAGTGACGTGCGCATTCAGAGAGCTGCAAACACACCTTCGTCTGCGCTGGAGATGGCGTTGGTAGTTTCATATAATCTCGTATTTTTTCAATTGCTCGGCGTGTGCGTGAATGTGTGCTATGCACGCATGAATGCGGGCATGTGCGTGTGTGTGTCCTCAATAACAGGCGGTGCATAGATGTTAACAGCAGGCAGTAAAAGCTGCAGGCTCCAAAAGTTTCCAGACAGAAATGATGATATCGCGCCAATTACAGCGGCCAGCCCGTCTCATATATTCTGACAAAGAGAAGCACCCACCAATAAGCGGAGTGAAGCAACAGGCACAATAGCCAGTGATTACCAAGCACAGCCTATTAGTGCACTATAACCACGGCCCTTGAAAAGAGAAAAGAATGGCTTCACCTCCACTTCCATTTCATGTGGCAGACTATCAGAATCTTTGTTGACAGCTCTTTCATACCCTCAATTTAGAGACCCAGCTATAGTGCAAACATCTTGCAGCATCAACGTGTGTATTACGGAACGCACCTCTCCTTTAGGATGCTCTCATCCAACTTCCTTCTGATGGAGTCGCCGTCCTCAGTTCCAGATGTCAGGTGCATATTGGCTCTGCCCGCGTGGAGTGTCGGCAGCAGATGATAGCACATATACATACAGCTGTCAGGTATATGAAGGGGGTGAAAATGGGGGCTCTCCAAGGTCTCCATCGAGACCCACTGATAGCCATCATCATCATCACCATCAGCATGGTTACCACAGGGTGTCATCAGCAAGAGATTGAGAAATAATTTCCAAACATGGTTGAATGACCGGAGGAAATGAAATGTTCGATCCTATTATGAGCCGGTGCTTGTGTAGAAATGGTTTTCAAGGACAGAAGCAAAATAGGGGGGGTGGGGGGCCACGGCGACGCTGATGTTAAGCGATGACCTTTAACAGTAGTTTGCTGAAATAATGAATCTTTGAGGAGACTGATCAGGATAAGTTTTGATCAAGTGTTTTCTGTGTTTGTTTTTTTTTGGTTAACGCAAAACTATGGAGAAGTAGGATATTTTTTTAATTAAATGAGATGCAGCATTAAAAGACGGGTTGGAAAATCACCATTTCTTACTTGCAAAATGCGCTTCCTGTTTTATTTAAAGCCTTAAATAAAGTAAATTTGGTTGCATCACAAATAACAAACTGAAAAGTAAAAATTAAACCTAAGAAGAAACTAAAGAAACTGTGAAATTTATGTGGCAAAAAAGAGTGTTGTATTATTAAAAAAATTCGGTTCAGCACTTTATATAAAACAAATTGTGATTATGAAATGTATAATAACAAAGTTAATATAATAATAGGTTACATAACAACAACAATGATGTTGATGGTGAATAATAATAATAATAATAATAATAATAATAATAATAATAAAAAAGGATAAGGATACCAATCACAAAGCGGTAAACTCTGGGTCATTAAAATTGTAGTTTAAAATAAAGCAAGGGTTGCTACTTCCTTTTAAGCAAACAAACAAACAAACAAACAAACAAACAAACAAACAAACAAACAAAAGCAGGAGTTTTCGGTCTCCGAGTCTTGCAAACGTCCTCCATTAACAGCAGCCCTCTAAAATGTCACCTGAACAATGCTGGCGCTCTCATCGACCTTGCTTTCCAGCTCAATTTGCTCTCAATCGCATCATAATGAAAATGCACTCTAAAAAAATTACGTCTTGGGGAAAGGCTCTCACACTTCAAGTTATTTATTGTTAACGTTCACTTGGTTTGGAAACAAATACAGCAGCCATCACGCATTTATTTTTTCTATTTAACTTACAAAATAATAAAGAAAACATAAGTGGACGCAATAACGATCACAGTTTAACGCTTCCTTGTGTGTTAGCCAAATATACAAGTACCTACTTTATTTTCATAAGTCTAATAGGAATACATTAGTTTACATTATTAATGTGATAAAGTTCCAAATCGCCACCGCAACTGAGAAGTGATGGTTCAGTGGACTTCAGACCTGATCCCACCTCCCCGCCCCGAGTCCGCGCTCAAATGAAGCAGCATCCTCCTTTCTTTCACCGACATATCTACGTCCAAAACACGAGTAACAAAGGGTCCAGAAAGACATAATTGCTCTCAAGGACAGCCCAGCCATTTCTGTTAAGTTCAAAAATAGACTCCCCTCTCAGAGATGTCAAGAAAATGTGCCCTGATCAGCTGGTGCGCCTCAGTGCGTCTTGTCCTCTCCAGCATCGAAGGGCCCCACGTTTTAGCCTTCCGCCTCCATATATATATATATAACTGTATATATATATATATGTGTGTATATACATATACATATATATATATATATGGAGCTCCTCCGCAGGTATTAGAAAAGGTGATAGCACAGTGTGGAGTCCTACCACGTCCTGCCGTACAGAAGGTTTGAGGTGACCATGTTACTGGTGTAATCTACTGCAGACGTGTCTATCTGGGCCATGTTGAGCTGGCTGTGCAGTGAGGGGGGGCTTGGCGACATCTCCTCCAGGTCCAACGCGTTCACCTGCTGTTGGTTTTGATGCTGACTGAGGTTGCCGGTCGGCGACGCGAGCAAAACGCCGTTGCCGTTCTGTTGCTGGCTTTGTTGCTGGCTCTGTTGCACCTGTTGCTGGTTCGACGTGGGCGTGCTGGAGCCGTTCTGGCACGGTTTACCGTCCTTCACCAGAACTGGCACGGCTACGCGCCTCGGGGACTGCGCCTGCTGTTGGCACAGATTACCGTCCTGCTGCTGCTGCTGCTGCTGCTGCAGCTGCTGCGCCGCCTTGTCCTTGGCCTGGCGCTTCATCTTGTACCGGTGATTCTGAAACCAGATCTTCACTTGTGTCGGCGTGAGGTGAATCATGCTGGCCAGGTGCTCCCTCTCGGGCGCCGACAGGTATTTCTGCTGCTTAAACCTTCTCTCCAGCTCGTAGACCTGAGCCTGCGAGAAGAGGACGCGCCGTTTCCTCCTGGGCGCAGCGTGGAGAGCTGGCATGGACTTGGTGGCGTCGGCCATTCCTGTCAGACCCCCCATGCCGGTCATGTTCATACCTGTGGAAGGTCCCATGAATCTAGAAACTTAAAAATATACATACATATACAGTACATGCGTTCAATCAACAGAAGAGGAGAACACTATTTCGCCTGAAGTAGTCTTTAATAATGATTCTCCTTAGTGAGAATGGTTTAAAATTAGGGTTAACATAATTTATTCATTCACTTAATACAGGTTAAATAATAATAATAATAATAATAATAATAATAATAACAATAATAATAATAATAATAATAATAATAATAATAATAATAATAATATAGGAATCTCGTAAAAGTAAAATAGGCCCAGACTTGAAAGAATGATCTCCTTTTCAGTTTGAGCTGAATAATACTGAAATAAATATTACTGAAATAATAATTACATTAGCACTTTAGTACCGAGTCCAACCTTGAATTACATTTTAAAAGCCTCGTATATTTTTCTTTAGCACTCATCACTGAGATGTCAATGCAATTCTAGAATTTACTGAGAAGTACAATAAAATTAAAAAAGAAAGAAACGACGAAAAGGGATTTAAAACTTACTGGTGGAGAATCTTGGGTCTGGATTGGCGCTGTACCATCCTGTTGCTGCTGCACTATTCCGCATGCTTTCCTGGTACGACGGCAGGTCTCCCATGTTGCCAATGCTCCCATTGCAGTATCCCCCCATTGCGCTGTGGGAGAACTGGGAGACGCCGTGCGGCATGTGGTAAGTGGTAGCCACGGTCGCGTTGTGGCCCATCGAGTGCTGCTGCATGCCGGTCTGAGACACCTGAGGCTGTCGGTAGGCTCCCAGTGGAGAGGTTAGGTTCCCTGCGCCGTCCATGCCACTAAACTTCTTGTAGGTCTCCTCGATTGGGCTCAGAATGTCTGTCACTGAAAAAGGCGTTGTGTGCTTTGGGCTCAACGACATGATTCAGAAAGCAGGTAGATTTTTGTGTTTGAGCAGATCAACCGTGTTGTTGTATCGGCTCTCTTCTTGCTGGATGTCTACGTAAGAGAGTGCTTGTAGTGCGCCTGAGATCCTATTGATCGCCTTGGAGAAGGAGGCGAGCCCAGGGCGCTCTTAGCCCGGGTTTATTGGAGCCAGGAGCCAGGTTTACGACAAACACAGGGGGCGGAGCAAAACTCCTAAACCAGCAAACAATAGTCATTGACATTTTCGGGTAATAACTGATGAAAATGTCCTTTGATTTACGTGAACTTATGTGCATACATAAACTGACGCCACATATTTATGATTTTGTCCTTCGTGGCGGCTACACGCAGGTGAGAATATCAGCCATTGTGTCTGCGCATCAGCTGATCTCACAACATAATGTATGACTATTGTGCGTGAGTAGGGAATTCCACTCTTTCCAGAAACTTTGAGAGCACTTTGAACAGACACAAGGGCCACCGAGTATCATCAAAGAGGCACAATGAAGTTGTACGACCGGCTCATTTATACTTCTTAAGCATCATTTTGCCCCATCAGAGAGGAACAAGTCCAAATAAGACCAAAATTACAAAATAAAAGCTGAGCGGCGTCGGCGACGGAGCCGACCTGCGGGCTGATGTTTGTCACCGCAATGACAGGAATGACAAGATCGGGATTTTTATTGTTATGGTTATTTTGGATTTTTTTTTTTTTTGCCAACTTGCGTCTGCGCAAATATGAGCAGGCATTTGCGATTCTGCCCAATTTCTGGACGTCCGCGTTTGCTTTGCCTGGCCGTCATTTCATAGGTTTCTCAGGATGTCTCGTTGGACTTAATGCAATTTGGAGACAATATTGTAATCCTCGAACCCTCGAGTCTGGTCACCCTGCGTTAGAAAGACACTCCGCAGTCTTGACCTGACATTGTAATCTCTGAGCAAACTGACTGGCGCCAGGGGAGGAATCAGAGGAAGGGCTCCACCGCACAGGGGGGTCAAAAGAGAAAAGAGCTGCTACAAAATGGAATAATGAGTTAAGTAATTAATATAAATTCCCATGATTGCGTAATGCGAGCTCCTTATAGATTTATAAATCAGGGTATAACCTGAGGTGGGTGACTAATAGAATTGATTTCTTCTTTAATTAAGGGAAAGCGGCATCAGTAGGCGGGATGTTTTATGTTATTTTTCGAAACGTCAAGAGAGTTGTTGTCATCATTTACGAGGGAAAATGGCAGAACCGGGCAGCAAAAAGCTGCAAATAATACTAGTGTCAGCAAGTGCGCGTCCGCGCTCATTAAGAAATTAAGATGTGAGACGATCAGCCGTCAATTCCCGCGAAATATCAACAAACACAGATCTGCGTTTCGGTTGTAATGAATCATTGTTCTCATGCAGATTTCCCCTGGCCGAATTTTTTTGTGCTTTATCCCATGCACCCACTCACTCATCCCCAAGAAGTCTGGAGTCCGGAGCGGATTTAAAGTGAAGTGGATGGACTTTATTGTCGCCGAGCAAAACAAAAGAATGCGTGCGTATTCCAAAGCCAGCTGGAGATGTCAGAAAGACATCGAAGTGGGGCAACAAATCGCCCTTTCAAACTCCACATCTGAGGGTGTAACAGGTGGAAGGAAAGGGGTCCACCTTTAAAAACAATCAAATTGTCAGAAAAGTTGCGGCGAAAACGTACGTCGAATATTTCCAGTGTTCGCTGCGCCTGTTTGGCGGCTGCATTGGTGTCTTTAGGGGGACAAGAAAGGTAGGCCTCGGCCCAGACTTCTAACATTATGTAAATGAGACAAACCTCTCAACCTTGTGGATTACTGAGTCAGAGAGCAGGACCCTGGACCACAGACCCTCCACATTAGGATCCCATAAAAATCTGGAGCTGGTTAGCTGCATGCACCTCTTATGGGTGCCTATAGTCCACATTAATGCCGGTGTCAGATTAATTCTATTTTAGGTTCAGTAGATGCGAGGCGCTCAAGGCTGTGGGAACCGGAGAAGCACCAAGGAGCCGTGAGGAGGGCCCACAAAAGGTCGGTGCAAAAAATATTGATGTTCGATTAGGATGCCGCAGCTTTGGCTAAAGTATGTTTTTGGGGCTTCTCGTGTGGTTTTCGGAGTAGCTGTTTATTTCATAATTGATGTGCAACGTGCGCTGAAGCGAAGCTGAAATCAAACAATTCCGATTAATGTCGAGTCCTTTCTTTGTGAAAGGGCTGCATGCAAAGAAAGCCCAGCTCTATATGTTTAACTCCCAATTATTGCCCTGAGATAGGGAAAACAAGTAAATACAACTGTCCATTCTAGTTGATAAATTAATTTGGCTAATATAAAACAAGCTTTTACATATCACATCTTTCCTCTGGATCAGATCGAGCACGATTGAAACTCGCTGCTAAGATTGTCTGAGTTAGTGGAGAATAATCATGAGCCATTTTACTGTGGCCACAACGAAGCCTTCGATCAGGTCTCGTCACCAGTTTTTGCAGTGCGTAAAAGCTAAATTAGATAAATGACCTGTCAGTTCCCAGTACCAGTGAAATAACCCTTTTATGTCCTTTTTCATATCAAACGCATGTCTTTTTATGCCCCCCACCCTCCCCCAGCAGGCAGACAGACCGGAACACGCAATTGTTGACAGGCTTGTTTCACCATCTCGACCTTGCTAAAGATGCTGAGACCGCTATAGTGTTGAGGTCCTGACATGGACATGAAGCTCCAGCATGGACCCTGGCATCGATTTAGACTCGCGGACCAATTAATCCGTAAGTTTGAATGTGAGTGGTCCAATTTTTAAAGACGAACGATCATATTTTCAACTGGATAGAGATATCTGAAAGTGAAATGGTCCAGCTTTAATGTGCGTAATTTACGCACGGCTACAGAGGACGCGTTTCATTCGTCTTGCTCATCAATAGGGGAAGAATCAGGTTGAACTGACATTTTAAGTCTATAAATTTGTTTAGATTGTATTAATTGGACAGATTTAGGCGCGTCTTTTGGAATGATCGGCGTGATTTTGCGAGAAAAGGGCAGAACCTTTATTGTCTCAATGGAATAAGAACTCACGCAAATGCAAGACACGTCTCAAAAACTAAAATAAAATCCAATTTCGGTTGACATGACATGGCATGTTACATTTGTGCTGCTATATTTAATATCTAATGATTAAAAGGGCGCTTTAAATAATTTGCTCCATTCAATGAAATTTAATCATCGGCTAAAATTATTTAGTTGATACGTACGTTTTTTACGATTATGAAGAAAAAAGACAACCTTTTCAGTCTGTGCGAACATTTAGTCAGAAAGATTTTTGTTTTCATGCGTATTTACGCACGAAATGTGCCCAAATACCAGGGCGACTTCGTTCTCTCCTTGGCCTCAAATTGGGCTTTATCAGATCTGTGCAGCTGTACAGACGACGGGCCCACCGGACGAAACGCAGCGCACATTTGTGCAGAAAAGTCCACACCTGCTGTCAGTGTAGTGCCATTTAGATCAAATACTTTTTCTCCTCTTAAATCTCCGAGCAGCGGGAGAGTAAAAGGCGGGCAGGTGCATATCTTTCAGTTGCGCTACTTGAAGCGGTGCGGTTCCTCAGCTAAGTAGGTTAAAGGTCCTCCCAAGTGGAGAAAGTTTGTCACGGGCCTCTTGAAGACCGTATTCTCCTGCAGGAGTTTGCATTCATTCATAATTAATGTGGCTTGATGGAAGAAATGATGCTAATTGGGCGCCAACCCGCCTCCCCCCCTAAAAAAAAAAAAGAATATGGAGATTTACCGAATGCTGAAGAAAATATGGGGAAGCAAACGTAAAAGGCACATTTTAGATATATAATCCACAGTTGGAATGTATTTTTAAAACCTGAGAATTGAATGTGTTTGTTATTCTTCAGGTTCCATCCAACACTTGTATATGGTGCTGACCTTTAGTTCCCACTTCATGGTTATTTCAATGTCGAGCTCACTGAAGGAAACGTCGTCTTTGGGTTTAGCAATTCAAAAGCTTAAGATATTCTGGAAAAACACTGTTACTAGCAACTCGCCATTTCAGTGTTGTGAAGTATCTCCCTCCTGAGGGGCACTTTAGATCATTTACCAGTTTGTAGCAATTTGCACCACACACTGATATAATAGAGCACCTTTCCCTCAAGAAAAAAAAAAGTTTACATTATCAGACAAAAATGCTTCGTCAAAATTCTCTTTAGTACATTTTAAAAAAAAAATCATTCCCCATCCCCCTTTATGTTGTCTCATTTCAGCACAAATCAGCACAAATAAATAAAGCAGCCGTTCAACTACACGTAAAATTCAAAGGGGGGGTGAAAAATAAAGAAATCATTATTTTAGATTCGGTTTAAAGTGATTTGCTCTGGGCTCCGTCATCACAGCATCCTTCTTGGGACAATCAGGAGCAGCACAGCATCAGATGATGAAGGTTCCTTTGTGGAAATAATGGCGGCAGCAGCGAGGGCGCGTAAACAAAGCTGTTGGAGCGTCGTTGTTACTCAGTACTCGGTTACTCATATGCTAAATCCCCTCTCTGCGCGCTCTTTCCTGGGTCGGAACCGGCCTTGCTGCTGTCACATGGAACCTGGCCATGGCCTAAAGTGTTTTTATCTTTCACTTTGGCGGCAGAAAGCATGTTTGCTTGTGTGTAACTGCTGTTTTTGAGAAATTCCACACTTTATTAACACATGGTTTATGCACAGGTTCTGTTCCATTTGATGTCAGAGTGTTAGTTGTACTTTAAGGCCAAAATAGCATTTGCACAAAGAATTAGTGCCGCGTCTGTCTGGTTTATTTAGCGTTTTTAATCACACAGTAAACATGAGCGCTTCTTTTTCTGTGTGATTTTTATTTTTTCATCATGAGGGAATAAAAATGTCCAGTAGAAAATGTGATGCTAGTCTGTAGGTGTTTCACGCCCGCATGTGTTAGGAGAAGAAATAAAAAAATCCAAAACAATCAAATGTGGTTTTACATCGAATATTCATGCAGATTTTCAGCTGCAATCTGTATGAAGTATTTCCTGATGTCCTTTTAGAGGCAGAATTCATTTATTCCACCTGTTTTTGCATTAACAGAAGCATCTTCTAATCAAAAGTTGCCCAGTATGTTGAGTGCTGCGCCCAGACGGAAACTTTTCAAAGCGCTCCACAATTCAACAATGGAAATGTTGCATATAAATGTAGCATTCTGGTCTGTTTATTCCCACTTTGGGACGCTTTTAGCCAGTAGGCCACAGCCAGGCATCTATTATTTAGATGAATTCACACAAACACATCAGAAAACTACTTTAGATTTTGACTGTGTTGATCTGACAGCTACAAACGCCATTCCACACTTCAGAAAATTGAATGAAAACCCACGTTCTAGTTTCTTTTTTAGAGGTAAAAAGAAGATTTTTGTCATTTTGACTTGGTCAGTTCTGCCCTGAAAGCATCTAAAAATGAAACAGAAACAGATCAAATAACGCAGAACACACAGAAACTGATGATCATCAAACACCTTTACACACATGCAGAAGCTGTTTTACACTCATCTTCCTGTCCACTGGATTCCTTCTACGCCCAAGTTTGCTGGTTTCAGATCGGATCCCTCGCAGAGACGATCTCGGCCTTTTGGCTTTGCTTTTTCACTGTTAATAAAAGCAACGTTGCGTCTGACAGGGATGGTGAAGCTGTGTCGACGGAGCACCTGCCAAACTGCACCAAGCTGATGTAAAAAAGTGGTTTATTTAGGGTGAAATTGAGCTGACACGTGATTAAAATGGACTATTAATGTGGCCCATTCAAAAGATTATAGAATAGTGAAATAATCCAAACATGGCGCGTGTGTTTAAATCCTCTATGGACCCCCCCACCAACATTGATTGGTCTTTTTCTTATGAAGCCTCATTTAAAGGAGTCAGGAGATCATGTTTGATGGTTCCAGAGCAGCTGGAGAACTTCCCCCTCTGATGCAACCACTCAGTACCTGCTGTGAGAGGTAGACGTGTTGCATCTGTCATCTTCACCCTTTAAAACACAAATTAACTTTTCCCCAAATTTCCATAGCATCATTTTTCCATTACAGAGGAAAATAACCAGAGAAGTTGGCCTATATACGAAAACTGCTGGATTGGTTAAGCCTTCAACAGTTTTTTTTGTAATTGAAAATGCTAATATATCCATGTATTTGACCATGTTTTGGTCAGTATGACTAATTAATTTCTCATAAAGCACACATGGGCCGTGTATTTTATTTTTAGACGTGCGCTGAATGCTGCTGCCTCCTATAAATGTGAATGCCGCTGTGATTGCCGCCTTTGTCTCAGCGTGTGCTGCTACTCTGCCTGACTGTGCTGCTGTGCGCTGACAAGTGTCCTGAGGCTAATGGCTCTCTCATTTGTTGTTTTCCTTTTTTTTTTCTTTCTAAAATCTTGTCCTTTTCTTCCTCCCAGGAAGGATGTCATCTCTCGGCGCTCCAAGGACGCTTGAGGTCATCTTTTCTACCTGATCATTACGCTACCTGCTCCACAGAGCTGCCCTCTCACTGCTCCGCCACTTGAAATGCTTGGCTGGCCTCTTCTCTGAAACCATCATGAAATTGTGTGCTAACACGCCACCCAGCGCTCCACCTTCCTCCATCCTCCAGCCATGTGTGCAGGAGCCGGAGAGAAGATTCCGGCACCGCTGCTCAGCCAACAGGAAAACAAACAGAGGATCCTCCATCAGGCCACATCTCCGTCCCACAGAGTTTATTATTATTTATTAAAGTTCTGTTACATGTTGGTCCACGTGCTACAGCATCGCCGCAGTTAATATCCCAGCGGAATTTTGACTCCACAACGTCAGATTACTGTTTTTATTAAATGTACTTGGGACACTTTTAAAGGTGATCCCCCGTTGCAGCGATAGACCACTCTCATTTAAGAACTTTAGCATTATATGGAATCATTTAAACCAAAATATTGATAATAATCATTCCCTGTGTTGTAATCGGTGTAGATTACAAAGGTTCCTTTAACACAATGAACTCGGATGACACTTTCTCTCATGCTGCTCAAAGCGGAAAATCTTACTATCCGATGAGATAATCCAATGTTTTCTTTACCCCACAGACATAAAGATGATGTTTACAATAAAGAAGCAAAATGCTGATCGTGACTATTGTTAATAAATTAATAAAAAATACTGTTGTGGAACACTCAAGGCCATGAGCCACTATTAAATGCTCAATAAACAGACGTCTCCCTGCTTCTTTGAGACAAATATTTAAATCTCAGTGTTTATTATTATAATACAACCTTTATATTTCTTTATTGTCCAACACTGTATCGTTTTAACCCATTAAACTTCCTGAACCAGCTTCCTCCGTCTGTGGCGTTTAAACGTCCACGTTAGGAACATTTAGACGGCCGATGTCCTTCCTGCGTGTTCAGAGCCTCATCAGGAGATCTGAGCCGCTCGTGCACGCTCCTCTTCCATTACGGTAATATGGGCTGGCGTGTGCACGTGGGCAAAGCAAATGGCAGATGTTTGTTAGGAAGCATATGAGCACAAACTAGAACAAACATTTTTATTTTAGAAAAAAGGGGAAAACTTACATGACAAAATAAAGCTAAACATACAAACACCGAGAGTATTGAAACAATGACTATTGAATGAATGAATTACACCTGCAACTTATGCGCTGTAGGGCATGCATGGAGGCGTGCACGTTTGATGTTTACACACAAATAAACAAATAAACAAGTAGTGCTGATCAAAATGCCTACTTGATTAGAAATATGCCTAAAATAAGACAGGATAAGCTTAAAATGGATGGATGGATGGATGGATGGATGGATGGATGGATGGATGGATGGATGGATAGATAGATAGATAGATAGATAGATAGATAGATAGATAGATAGATAGATAGATAGATAGATAGATAGATAGATAGATAGATAGATAGATAGATAGATAGATAGATAGATAGATAGATAGATAGATAGATAGATAGATAATTGTAAATATAAACTTTACATATCAGTGTAAACATCCCACACTGCTAAAGGACAGTGGAATCGTGGGAAAAGGACACTCCATTAGCTCTGTAGCCTAAGAAGGGTCCTTTTTCACGAAGCTACTCACCTGTATTTCAAAGCTGGGCCTCGGCGGTGGGAACCGTGGCGACACTTTAGGCGTTTTTCTTTCCCCCTTGCCGTGAAGTTAACTTTGGAGAGTCTTTAAGATCCTCCACAGGCTACAATTACACATGAACACGCATGACAGGCACAAGTCGCCGCTCATCTTTTGGAGCCTCTTTACACAGCAAGCTAATTAAGCGACTTAAATTGGTGAAACGCGCCGCCGCCGCCGCATTGTTGCTCTCTTGATCAGCACGCTGATTGAAGCATGTCTGAAACAGATGACGGCTCGCTGTTATTGAGCTCAGCGGCCTGGATCCGGAGGCCGTGCCGGCACCTCAAGCACTTCACCTGCACCTTCTAAGGAAGGGGAGACAATCCATTAACATCGGCATAAACACTCATCCATCCGGGGGAGCCTGGTGTGGTGGCCCACCTGACTGTGGCTTTTACACGAGGAAACTCAAGTTCTGAGAGGAAAGGTGGAGAAAGAGGAAGGAAACCACACACTTTTAGCTTTACACATTTATTGTACCTATATAAAAAAGGAAATGAACATTCAACCATTAAAAGTTTTAATGGGAAAGTAAGAATCGACGCTGCGTTACAGGTTTTGCATAAGTACACTGAATAATTAAAAAAAAAAAAGAAAATGAATTATGGCGCGAAAAAGACCATTAGCGACTTATTCATTTTACATTGAAAACGCCTCGCGGGGAAATAAATAACACTGAAAAACAGCAGCTCCGGCGCTTGCGTGTGCTTGACGAGCACTCCACTTTCTCTTTCTGCAGTCACTGAAAAGTTACCTTGTGTGGAACTCTGTCCTTTGTTCGGCTGTCAGCTCGCTTTTGTGGCCGTGAGGGGCTGCGATGGCTGGAGGAATCCCAACATAATGAGCCGCGGCGGCTTCCACCAAATCCTGTTTATTCCTGCCGGCAGCAGCGTCACTGTTGCCGAGGGACAAAACAGTCGATATTCGTTTTACTGTCTTTTTGTGGGTTTTTCTGTTGATGTTGAACTGAAGCCACTTGTTGGTTTTTTCCTCTAAAATAAATGAATATTTTATTTTAACACTCCGAATGGACCAAAGTTGTGGGTCGTGGTTGCACCAGTTCAGGCTGTTATGGATCGGTTCTGCACAGGCTGATGTGATGTTGGCGAGACCACTTTCCTTCTTTCTTTCTTTCTTTCTTTCTTTCTTTCTTTCTTTCTTTCTTTCTTTCTTTCTTTCTTTCTTTCTTTCTTTCTTTCTTTCTTTCTTTCTTTCACTTGACTTTTTCAGCACCAGTAAACAGAGGGCACCAGTTGAGCCCAGCCCAAGTCCCAGGCCAAGACCTAGCCCTATCCCCACTTACAGTCCCAACCCCAGCGCCAGTCACAGCCCCAGTACCAGTCCCAGCCCCAGTGCCAGGCCCAGCCCCAATCCCAGTGCCAGGCCCAGCCCCAGTGCCAGGCCCAGTCCCAGTCCCAGTGCCAGTCCCAGCCCCAGTGCCAGGCCCAGCCCCAATCCCAGTGCCAGGCCCAGTCCCAGCCCCAGCCCCAACCCCAGTTCCAGTCCCAGCCCCAGCCCCAGCCCCAGCCCCAGCCCCAGCCCCAGCCCCAACCCCAGTTCCAGTCCCAGCCCCAGTCCCAGTCCCAGTCCCAGCCCCAATCCCAGTCCCAGTCCCAGCCCCAGCCCCAGCCCCAGCCCCAGCCCCAGTCCCAGTCCCAGTCCCAGCCCCAATCCCAGTTCCAGCCCCAGTCCCAGTCCCAGTCCCAGTCCCAGTGCCAGGCCCAGCCCCCTCTTTGTGCCCCATCTGCGGAGGTGCTCTGCAAACTCTGCTCTTCCTCTAATCTCCACATTCAGCAAAGTCAAGGACCTTGACCACGCTGCTCTTTCCCAAGGATCAGAGTAAGCCGGCCGCCGGCCATTATGACTCCGACGCCAACAGACCTGCAATATCAGCGTCTTCCTGCAAATCAGGGCTGCATGTTGTGTCCTGCATGAGTCCAGCTGGAATCTAAACACACTTTAAAGAACCCAAAAAAACATGGAGCCCTTAGACAATATAACATTGCATTTGTCATAATTCAAAAAAGAGGTTTTTGATCGTTAGCTTCCATCTTTTTGTCAACCCATTTTAGGATTTGGAACAGCATAAATTTCTAAACTAATGGAAAACTACCTGAAGGGGGCGCTAAACCCCATGGATTTAGTAGTCTTTCAGTTGTCAGCCTTGTGTTTTTATGCAATTGAAAAAGAGGAAAAGCTGTTGAAAGTTTCCAAGAAAGCAGAAATAGAGCCATCCACGTAGAGCTGAAAACTCCGATAAAACACGGGAGCGTTTATTTGCACAGAGCAGTATGTACAGATGACACATGAATTACAGAAAGATGAGGTTCAGAAACTCCTGCAAAACACACAACTTTAAACACGTCTCAGGTTTTATTTTACAGTCTTGAAATGTTCTTCGGAAATGATTGTTTCATCCATACTTGGGAAGTTACTCGTGCTGGGGTTTGGGTGGCCGTCCGCCGCTTCCTCGGTGGCAGATCTCAGACAAACAGCCAGTCAGAGGGGGCAGCATGGACTGCACCCCTACCCCGGGTAGCTGTTCCCCTGACCCAGCCTCGGTACACAGCAAATAACCAGGCTGCAACACTTTCTGATTCCCTGCTTTTGTAATCTTGATGCTGCTGACGTAGCTGCACTTTACCATCTGTTGTACCTTGTACTTCGCCGGTTTCTTGCAGACCCCTCCCACTCCACCCCCTTTTCTCCTCCTCCACCCGCTTTTCTCCTCCTCCACCCCGCTTTCTCCTCCTACACGGTGGGAAGCGTCCCCCCCCCCCCCCCCCCCCCCCCCCCCGCTGCCTGCCGCTGCTTTTTCTAACCCAATGGGGCCCCCTGCAGGTGTAAGTTCACTGATGCTCAGTTCACAGAGCAGGTGCACAAAACATGGCAGCCTTCATTTGTATCTTCAAATCCATTAACAGGTTACACGTTCCTCTCCCTCGTGAGGAGACTGGGCACTTCCCACCCTAGTTGAACCCAACCACATGCTCATCGATCCAAAATTCCGAAAAAGAAAATGTGGCTTTAAACCCTAAAAAGGAACATTTTGACGATATTGTCATGCGTTTATTCATTAATCATTTTGGGTGTTTTTGGTTGGGGTTTTTTGTGGCCTTTCGACCCTTGTTGCGAGCCCACCCCTTCGTTTTTAAATTGTGACCATGCTAACTGCTGGTCTTTGTTAGCCAAATTCCTTTTCAGAGGACTCGTAGCTGCCTACATCCCTTAATCTGCCTCCGAAAAAACACTTATTTTGCAGCGTGGCACTTTATAAAAACAATTTTTATTATTTTCTTTAATGTTTAGCAGTTGTTTGCGCCGTGGAACAGAAAGAAAGTGCAGCAGGAGCCTCGGGATGTCAGGCGTGTGCGGGGGAACGCCGCATGACGCCATGCGCGGACCTCTGCTGCCATCTTGTGGTCGCTCGTCGCCAGTATTTGTGCCCTGACTCCCCCGCTCCTTCCATCACTCCCCTCTCCATTAATATCGGCAGCACTGTGGCGAATCTAATCTGGATCTACTTTAAGGCAATAAAACCCAGATAGCTTCCTTTAAATGAAAAGCCCCGCTTATTATAGCTCTGAAATCCTCGTTTATTTGGCGATGTATGTGATAGAAAAATGATTCATGTCGAGGTTCAAATGGCCAGGATGACGAAGATCCATGGTGTCCCGAGTGCACATTTCCTCAAGTATTGTATTCTCAGGTATATAATAGTGTTATCCACGCGGGTTGAACTGTGCCGCATGCGAGGCTGCTTGTTTTAATGTGGCCTGCTTTATCCCTCCAAGCAGCCAAAAGCAATTTCCGATAAATCTGACCCTTTTGCTCAACTGGTACAAGGGGGCTGCAATTTTCTGCTGCGTTAATGGCAAAATCTGACTGCAAAGCGCATATTTTTAAGGATAAAAAAGAAAGAAACTTTACCGTGTAGCATTTGGTGCCCTTTATAAAATGGTCTTCTTTAGTTTGGGGCTCATATGAGATTTGCCGAGATATGAAGTCGATGCTTTTAGCTGTTTGGAGAAACGCGACTCGGATGAATAAAAATCGAGTTCTCCCCCAATTGGATTAAGAAATTCCGCAATTTAAGGAAACAATAAACACTGAAGGTTTGAGGTGTATTATTAGATGTGTGTGGTTTGTAGATCCTGACAATATCTGGAGTTTTTGAGTCGGTGGGGGTGGGGGGGAGAAATTGCTGGCTACTATTTTTACGGTTTTATTATAGCTGAAGAGGCGACTTGTGCGTGCCCCCTAGTGGAATTAATTAATGTGGAATCTAAAGCCAAATCTGCTCTTCTGCGGGGTAGTGAAACTCATAAAACACAGGAACTATTTCCCTTGATGGCTCTATTCAAGGAAGGAGCCTTCGCATTCCAGTGGGAGTCAAAGCAAACAAGGAAGAACAGTGTCCAGAATTAAGAATAGTTTTTGCACTCTGACGAGCGACTTTTGAGTACAGACAATAATCAGCCTTTCACTTTGGAGAATCGGGCAGAGGGGGAAAGGGGAGATGAGAAGGCTGTTGTTGGCAACGCTCTATCAAGGAAGAAGGACTCCCTGTTTCCCGTGAATGAGGCTCCCCTTTTTTTTTTTTGGACCAGAATAGATATAGCGCGAATTTTTAATTCGTTTTTCTTTCAGAGACAACAATACTTTATTTGAGAGCGTGTCACAATTTGGGTTTTGTAAAAGAGCCCTTTCTCCCCGTCCGAGCCCAGCTGCCCATATGGGACACAACGTGTGCTGCAGCGATCACAATGGCACCAAGTGACAGGCAGGACAAAAAGCCCAAGGATGCGACTCCCTGACTCAGGGCAGCACCAAGACACACTGTCAGTCTCTCTATCGACGCTGTCTGACTCTCCAGCCCTGTTAACACGCGCGTCCTCTGACATCCGGCAAACCCGAGCCTGGATTTCTGCCTCGCTCATGTGTGCAACATGATGGCGTTAAAACGGAGCAAACTCGGGTCACAGAGCCCGAAATCTACCTTCACGTTCACCCGTTTTAAGATGTGTTAATAAAAATCAGATAGATGAATCAACTCCGGCCAGGGCGAATACATCCGGGCCTCCGTCTACTGTTCTAATTGCACTTCAATAACCGACCCTGCCTCTTCTTTAACAGCATTTAACGTTCTTTAAACTGGGAACCGCCGTGCGCGTCAAGACTAATAGTAATAATAAGAATTTTAAAAAACAAAACAAATAAAACACACACACACACGCTCCAAAACAAACTACAACACTAAAATTTGCTGATTTGTTTGACCTACAAGTTCAACCAGTGGTGAAACACCAACCCTTTCAGACGGGAACAAATTGAGTCTGTGTTGCCCACAAAAGCAGTAGCCCCCTGAGACCCAATTCTGTAAATAATTAGCAAATCTGCCCAATTTGGCTGTTTGTTCGGCGATGATAGGGGCGACTCGAACATCTGTTGTGAGATTTTCTGTCCCGGGACAAACAAACTGCATAGATTTTTCTACTCTGCTATCATATTTACTCAAGATATTGACCGGAGTCGGATAATCCGCAATGCGCTGCGGAGCGCTCGGAAGCCGTTTGTGTGTTCCGTTTCTGTTCCTCCTCCCAGAACATTGTGGCGTTTCTTTATCATCCATTAAAACACGATCATGTAAAAATGTCTTAATCGGTGTAGAGGCGGTAATTCGCGTGTGTTTTAGCTGGTTGTGGTCGAACAGAGAAGGTTGGTCACTTTATCGCTTATTTTCGCTCTATTTGCAGTTTTGGTGCTTAATAGGATAACACAACATTTATGGCATGAAATGATTTTTCCCCCCACGGTCTGCCACTTTACACGGAAGGCGTTGGGGTGGATGGGGATGTTGACAAAAAGGAGAGCTTTTGACTGAAAAGCTTATTATGTGGAGAAGTCCTCTTATATTAAGTGAGTGGATTTCTGTCCCATTTCACAAGTGACTTTGGGCTCTTTATTAGTGAGGCGTTGGGATTGAGAAAAATATTCTGCGGATTAAATTTCTTCACAGAGAAAAAGACTTAAGTGCGACCGAGAGGGTGGAAAGTCCACTCCGTGGAAGGTTTAAATGTGCAGCCTTCTTTGTGAAATTTAGCGAAGGATTTTACGCACGTATCCGGACTAAAGAGGGCATTTCCTGTGACCCACACCCTTCTGTCCCAAACAAGGAATTCTATTTTATTTTTTATTTTAAATTTTGAATTGGATGTTTGAGTGATACGCGCGGCTACCGACGCGTTGTTTTACAAAAATACTCCATTTTTTTGTTTTTGTTTTTTAAAAAGAAGCGTAACTTTAAATGTCAGCATTCAGGTCAAACGCGCCATAAATTATTTACAAGAAATAAAAACAAAGAGGAAAATGCTGAAAAGTTGCCAGTGTTTATTCATGGCCATAAATATTTTTTTCCGGTCCATAAAAGAAGCAAGAAATTAAAATTTCTATAATTATAAAGTGGTTCGTACGTGCTGATAATAACACGAGAGGGACAAAAGGAAAAAGAGGGGGAACATCTCTACAACCAACACACAACATACTTTACAAAAAAAAAATCACAAGAAGAGCATTGACAATCTCAATAAAATCTATAAGGGAGAGTTTGGACCCAGTTCTCTTAACGAAAACATGTAAACACGGCGCACATATGAGCCCCGAATAAAAATGGTAGTATATATATATGAGTCAAGCTGCAAAAACGAAATGTCTTTTGTTTTTTCCGTGGTTTTTTTTTTCCTCCTCTGCTTTCTGTGGTGAAACTCTATTGTGTCTCCAAGCCAAGTCTCTATAATTTCTCTCACCAAGTCCACTGTTGCGTCTGCACCAAGTGATGCGCTGTCGGGAACTGTGGCGTGGCCGCGGCGCCGTACGGCGCGTTATACTGCATGTTGTGGAGCGACTGCGCGCTATAAGCCGAGAAGGGGATCCCGGCCTGAAAAGTGGCCGCCAAGTCCTGAGCTTTAAGAGTGTGACAAGGCTTTCCATCCCTGACTAAGACGGGCACGGCTACCCGCCTGGGAGAGGGGAGGTGGGTCACTTCCATACCTTTCTCGGCCCGTGCTCTCTTCATCTTATACCGGTGGTTCTGGAACCAGATCTTCACCTGGGTCGGGGTGAGGCGGATCAGGCTGGCCAGGTGCTCCCTCTCGGGGGCGGAGAGGTACCTCTGCTGCCTGAAGCGGCGCTCCAGCTCGTAGGTTTGCGCTTTAGAAAACAACACCCTCCTTTTCCGCTTCTTGCCGGAGTCGCTGCCGCCGCTGCTGGAAGTTTCTTTGTCGTTGTCCGGTGATTCGTCATCGGCGGACGGCTCCGGGGATTTGGCCGAGTCCTGAGAGCTTGCGGATAGGCCGTGCACTGCGACAAGAAACGGGAAAAACACTGTCAAAATGTTATGTTGTAAAGTTCTCAGAGACATTTATCACAACATCCAACACATTCATCCGCAGATTTATATTTTTAAAGGCATATCGCTTGGTGAAAGAAAGGCGGATTGATGCTCGACACATTCCGCATTTTTGCTTCATGCAAACATAACAGAATATTTGCTTTTTCGCTATTTTCAAGTCGGGAGTAATTTCGCCGTGCAAACGGCACCGAATAATTGCTGAGCAGCAAGTCTCCGCCGGCAAAGCGACTCAGTGAAGCGTTAAAATGTGCATTGTCTGCCTGCAAACCCCCAGCAGAATGCAGCCTTATTCTCGCAGCGTTCTCACCCCGCGAGGAACACAGAACCAGAGGGTTCGTGCCCGACTTTATCTGTCAGATCAGTGCAGCTCAGCCCAAACGCTGCACGGATTTGCTGGGTCGCGCGCAGACGCCTCAACATAGTGCGATATGCGGAGGGATAAACGCCGCGCGCCACCCAAGGGCACCGTTGCAAGGTGGAATGGGAGGCAGCGTCCCATCAATTACGGGTTAATGCAATCACAAAGCTGTAAATTATCAGAGAAAGTGTTATCAACGAGTTCACGCGCAATTTCTGCTTTGTACTTACATGAATACTGAATACTGTCCGTAGTAGCGAGCCATCGCGTGTAAGGATTGTCACTACTGTCATAAAAGGGGTTCTTTAAAGGCAGATTTTGAACGTTTTCCAGTGGACTTTGCACCAAAACTCCAGCGGTTTTTGTCGTGGACGTGGTCTCCGATCCCTCCGTGTCTTCCTCCGCTCCGGTAATAGATCCTTCTTCGTCATTGGTGTCAGGAAGGTCCAAAATGTCTTTTACAGAAAAGCCCGTCTTTGTGTTGGTCAACGACATATTCTGATGGGGGGGAAACGCGCAGGGAAAAGTTGCTGCACCCGCTCTTCGGACAATCCGCTGTTGTGAAAGAAAAAACAGAAGCAGAGGCGACGTTTGAGGAGAAATCGGAGCAGTAACAGTCGCTCTAGGCTGGAGCACAGTCGGAGTAGCCAGTATGGAGAACCACTGCCTAAGCAAGCAGTGGATTCAGAGGCTGGAAGTCCATGCAGGAAGATTGCCAAAGTGGCTTAAGTGCTATAGTGTGTGGCTCATGGACACTGTGCTACTGCTGGGTGCTAGAGGGAAATAAGCCATTACCTTGTCCGATCAGTCCATATAAGGTTGGTCTCAACACATGAACCTGCAGTGAAAAAGCATTAAAAAACGCGAAAGGTTGGCCACGCGTGGGCGGGTCTTAGGAGTCAAGTGGATGAAGACAGTGTTTGCAGATGTGAAATTGTGGGTTTTGGGGAGATCCGAGCCTCTACCATTGGTGCTTCAGAGCATGATGAGTGGTATAACGTGTCAATTAATTACAAAGACGGGGAGGGCCTTTTTTACACCCTATTTACATACAAAGAACCTCCAAGTAGCTTTATGCACACAATACTTTTTTTTAAAGGAAAGAAAACATTTTAACAGATTGCTGCCACTGAAAGTTTCATCAGTGTTGATGGTTAAAAATGCACACATTTCCAATTTTGAGCCTCTGAACGCACCGTGACGCGCTGACATTGTTCAAATATTTCGGATAATTTATGTAAACCTTTTGTGTCAATATTTTTGCCTCGGCTTAAGGACGAGAGGCTGTGTTGAAACTGAAGCATGACTTTGTTTGTCTGAAAACACCAAGCGAGCAGACATTGGACGTAACCAAATGTGATCCTGGTAATGAAGCCACAATGACCAATCTCACCATTAACAGGGATTCAAATAATAACCTTAATAACGACAAAGCAAGAGCGAAGAGTGATATTAAAGCCAATAAAGATTCGTAAATCACACATATTTTGATATTTGTTGTGCCTACATTAGGCCTAATTAAGCATTCATCCGCATGTTGGTCCCTATTCATCATCTGATCACTTTAGTGTTTCATGTGTGTTGTTTTATTATTTTACTTTTTTTTTTTAATAACTCAGTTTGATCTTTCACCACTTGATTTACTCCCTTCCAACCCGTCTCCTTTCCTTCTCCTCCCTTTGCCTCCTATCCAGTATGTGATGTGGGTGACAATGTTTCACGTTTTTTACCAAGTCCCCGGAGCATCCTGGGTGGTCGGACCCGGGCAAACACAAATACAAACCGATTGCTAAGCTGCAGACAATGGGGGAAATGTAGACAAATGTCCGGCTCCTGTTGGAAGCTTTTGTCCGGCCTCAGTTTTTGCATTTATTTCAGGGGTGAAATAATAGATGATTGACGCCCTGCGCACAATGCTTTCTAACTGTTTGGAATAAATCTGAGGTTGTTCCTAGTTGTCATGGTATTCAACTGCTTTCAATGGACTATCTCTTCATTCAATTCCTGGATCCTTCCACAATATTAACGAAAGCCCTTCATCTTAGTGCACGCGCGCGCGCGCACACACGCACAATATTCTGCCTCGTTGCGGTGCGAGCCATTATTATGTTCTTTTTCTCTTGTAAGTGTGTAAATTGTTAGATAAAAGCAAAGTCCTTGTTGGGAGTAAAAATATTACTGCGATCACTTTATCATTATAATAATTGTCATTAATAATAACAATAATAATAATAATAATAATAATAATAATAATAATTTCGATATTAACATTTTGGGTGGATTCTGGTGCGCATAGGTGCACCTGTCACGCAGGCCTGTAGTAAATATTCCACCAGCCTGGTAGAATTCATCACAACGTCCCACAAAGGCTCCATTGAGACAAACGGCCTATGGACAAACTGGAGCTACGCCTAAGCCTTAATACGGGAGTGAGGGGTTACTGACCTGATCCACCAGCGTAGCGCAGCTAAATCCGGCATGTAAATGGGCATCAGGTCCACAGCAGAGCTTTGCGCACTCTGGAGCAACGAGCCAGGCTGTGGCGTCTCGTCAGGAAACTCATTTACTCCACGGAGATCATTATTGCAACCTGACTTATTTTGGCGTCTCGGAGAAGTGCGGACAGTGAGCTCGGGGTGCGCCGTAGCAGCTCATCAGCCGTGCCATTCTCGCTTCGGCTGTCAGTGGCACCGTGACAAGGGGGAGTCACGCAGTGACGGTGCTGGGGAGCGCACACGGGCTGAGGACCGCGGCCGCGCAGTTGCTGCCGTTGTAGCTACTATTTGATCAATTGAGCCGAGGGTTTCGGCAAGAAGAGGTAAATGTGCACAGGCTAAGTGGACGTACTCCACTTGGAGAGCCTATCGCTCTGTGTTTACCTGTTTACTTTTACAGGTAGTTCAAACAGGCCGCTTGCCTTTTCCGCTCTGACAGGGCCACGATGCACACTTTTTCTATTTTTTTTTTTGCAGATGGGCACGACTTTTTCGGGACCCACGTTCATCACCAGCATATGTCAATTCAGTTTCACTATAAAATCAAGGCAATCATTTTATTATCACTAGTATCAGAAGAATATATGTTGTTTTGTTTTTTTTAAAAACAAAACTGTCCACACTGCATTTCCCTTTTCCGTAATGTCAAATCCTCATTTGGGATTCCCTCTCTCTCTTTCTCTTATCCTCTCCCTCTCTCTCTCTGCGTGTGTGTGTGTTGGGGGCATTAAACCAGAGAGAAGATGTGGTAAAGAAGGGCCTCTGAGCTGCAGATGCATCAGGATTTAAAAAGACAATACGGGGCGCAGAGCTGCTGATTCCCATCGCCCTCGTTTAGACTTCAGTTGACAGTAAATCTTCCAATCTGACACGAAATCGGTCCTCTGCAGCTGAATTTCGTCCATCTCGCCTGTCTTTGTGTAAAACTCAAACGCGCAGCGTGCACAAGGCTAACTTTTTTTTTTTTTTTTTTTTTTTTGCTTTCTTTTAATATGTGATCACTGGTGCTTTAATTATGTATCACCAGTTTCGCCAGGGCTCCTAATATTCTAAGCAGCAGAGCCGGCTGCTTCATTATTAAAACTCGTTACATTCCTTTCTGATCCCCACTTTGCAATCAAACACGCAGCAGAATGGACTCATCAAAATAAAAATGAAAAAGAAAAAAAAAATCGAATGAACCTCCCAAAATGGGCCCCGTCTGATTAATTATAATTCCCTCCTAAAAATTCATACCCACGATTGTTACCAAATAAGAGAAGAAAGAGGTTTTTATATTCTTGATTAAATAAATCTTTCGATTGAATGCACAAATAAGAATGCCGCGGGAGAATCCATAATAATGTTGATCGTTGCCTCCTTTAATCGCTGAATTTCAGCGTGTTTGGGCGCCTCAGGCGCGGAGTTAGACTTTGATAAAGGTGACGCCGCCTGCCTGAGGCTGCCCATGATAAATGTACAGAGTGACAACACCGATTTCCTCCCTCTATGATTAAAAGCCTATATATAAAACGCAGGTATGGGTAGGGCTTTATTTATTATGGGGACTAAGCCATTGCCAGGGGCGCCTTGGCCCTGGGGTAAAAATTATTTTAAAGCCCGTTTCCCCCTTTCTTACCAAAATCCAGCCATCTTTCCCCTCCGGCGAAGGTCTTTATTCGTCCCTTTTCCCCTAATGATTAAACATGCCACGGTGCGCATAGAGCCCGAGCCCGAGCCCGAGGAGATGCCTGCATTTGTTACACCAGCAGTTTATTTGTAACGCTGGATTTCATGCCAGGATGTGCCAATCGCCTTAATCTCTTCTCCTTTTTTCCTCTGTGAAAGAGGCATTGCGGGTTATTATTTTTTAATCACTTCCTATGGCAGCACGGCGCTGACGGGAAGGAAGAAAACCACCGAGGAGTTGTTCCTCAACGGGGGTAGCCACGGATTCAAATAAATAAATAAATCAACAAATAAATAAAGGAATAAATAAACCTTGAGAATGCGATCTGTGCTCTTCGAGATGGCACAAGTGCCGACAACTTGTGCCGGTTGTTCTGCGGTTTAGTGTGTGTGTGTGTGTGTGTGTGTGTGTGTGTGTGTGTGCGTGTGTGTGTGTGTGTGTGTGTGTGTGTGTGTGTGTGTGTGTGTGCGTGTGTGTGTGTGTGTGTGTGCTCAGCAACAATAACACAGCTGTTGACATCTGTAGTGCTCTAGCGGTCTCTACCGGCAAATCTAAGAAACAGCAGGGGGGAGGGTGATCTTATTGTTTTCAGCCAATTAGACAAGTTGGAACGTCGAATAACGTTCGAACTTCCATCATGTGCAGAGAATATTAATCGATTTTGACACCCTTCGTTACCTCGTGGATGAAATGATCCGTCCGCAGCAAGTGTGCAGCATTTAAGTCCCCACGAGTAACACATTCGTTGGGTGATGAACACTTTACACATACTTTTCGGATTAGACGACAAACCGAGTCGATTTATAGTTTATTTCATTCCGTATTTGCCCATGTTCGGCAGGGATCAGACGCGAGTGCGCGGCGCTCTGACGGTGCAGTCGCCACCGCAGTGTTAAACCAAGCGCGCACTGCCCACGTGGGCGTGTAATGATCATTAACTCCTGTGGAAATACGCGCGCGCACACACGCGCGCACGCAGATGCACACGTCAAAACAGTCCTCTCCTTAGCCGATTTCAAATGCTCAGAATTACAACCAGTAAAAATCGATGATGTCCATAAAATATCAACAATAAGAAACAATCAGCCTGTCTAAAGAATAACGCTATATGTATATATATTTTTAAATATATATAGAAAGTGCCGATTGGAACAGCCAGTGCGCTTACCTAGACGTGAAGAGGAACTGAATGCCAGCTTTAAGACAGCGCGCAGGGTTAATGAAATATCTCCAAATGGGAGTCAGGAGTGCGTGCAGAGATAAGCCTGATGCGGTTTATATACCCAGAAAGCAAGTGCTCCTCTTCTCATATTGTCAAAGAGCGTTTGCATAGCTGGCCAAGTGGCTCTGCTCTTGCTGAGTCGCTCACATTGCATACTGTTTGTTTTCCCTTGCAGTGACGTGTGACAAAATATTGGCCATATGTTCATCGGCAATAAATTGGCGTGGAGCGCAAACAACAGCTCCCCGGGAAGGCTGCTTTTATCCAGCGGCGCTGCTCCTCTCTTCGGGATGCTTTCGGGACACGAAACTCTGTGCTGTATAATACAGGCGAATAAATGTTACAACAGCCCGTTTAGGAGATAATTGTGCGCCCAGGAGAGAGCCGCAGGTTGATCTTTACTCTGACCTATTATTCCTCACACGGGGATCTCTAATAAATCGCTTGGTAACCAAGAGGCGGCGCTCTCTAAAGAGCAGATGTGGCATGTTATCCACGCCACAGTTGCGTTTACATTAGATATCCTGATGCAATGATTGATAACCAAGGTCACAGTCATTCACACTGATTCAGGACCCGGGCAGCTCCCATGAGGCAGACGACTAACACACAATGTTTGCCTCATCGATTCAAATGTGTCGACACCGAAAAGTCCAGGTGTTTGAAACAAGGAGTCATAGTCATGCTGTGGGCAGCAAAAGGCATGAAAATAAATAAGATTCGTGATTAAAATAAAGAAAAATCGAATTAGTTCAGGTTTACTTGTGGAAAGTACCATATAAATAAATTATGTACATCATTCTTAATTGAGATTTACATGTGGGAAATGTACATCATAAAAATTCGCCTTCTTTACTTGTGCGTAAAATATAATTATAGTCTAAATTAAGTTGTCGGCCTACAACTTCGCGTTAAAGCCTTCCTGTTAACCGAAACAACGCACGACCTTTTTATCAGTTGCCTTCCGATCAGCAACATGCGTTTATTTAGACCGGATAACACGACGGTCTTTGGCTTATCAACACCTGTTGCGCGTAAACCGGCAACCTCTCCCCGCCATGAAGCAATCGCCTCTCCGCTGGATCGGATCACATCTGGATGCGATGGCATAAAAACGCCACTTAAATGGTGGTGGAACAAAACAAAACGAGCCAAACACCAATAGTTGCTATTATGACACCTCAGCGAGTGGAGGGGGGTGGAGGGGGGACCTAAATCAGGACAATGATTTTATTGTGGCCAGTGTGGACTCTGTGCGTGGTAATGATGGAGGAGCGAGCATCAATCAATGGCGAATACATTACTGATAGTTTTTGTGCGCGGCCACTCTGCTGATGAAAGACCGAGATTATCCTCTCTGTCATCACCGCGTTCGAGAGTTGCTAAGACGCAGAAGAACACAAATAAATAAATCTTCCTGGTCTCGTTTGAAATTCCGCATTAAGGCAAAGTAGTTAGTTAGAGTTGGAATGTATTCATGAGCCCCAGACGAATGAGAGAAAGCTTTCCACTCAGAATACTCTTGTGCCGGCTGAAATTCGCCACAAGTGCTCTGGGTGCCGTATACAAGACCTCCTGAATGGGGATGGGTAAGATAGGCCTCGCCGGTCAAGCTATTATCAATCCCTGGCTTAAAGCCTGATGACTGAGATACTTCAGAGGTAGTTAGCTGCTGCGCAAGGACACTGATGGCATCCTGAAATCAATCAGTTTAAGTTTTAATGTATCGACCACTCGAGGGGAGCGAAGAGCTTCTCCACACAAATACAGAGAGACTGGGTTGGATTTTAATGGAGGATACTCTTGAGGGGGGAGAAAAAGTTGAAGTAAAACCTGAGGGCGCACTTGTGCGCGCTGAGACTCATACCCCATGACCAGTTCTGTCAACTCTTAAAGGTTTGGTCATTTTTCTGCACAAATACACGCACTTAGGGAGGTTTTGCATCAGATCACCGGGGTCCTCGGTGTTAAAGCCAGTGAATGGGTGTTTTTAGCTCCAGCGGGGGTTTAGGTGAGCTGGTTTCTATCACACTGTCCAATTGTGCAGATGTCTTAACAATGATGCATTGAGAATGTGGTGTGATCAGTCTCTGTGCTGTTCCCCATGAAGGAGGGGGGCCATAGAGAGGTGAGACAGTGGCAGCCTGTCTCATTGAGCGAAAATAAAAAAGTTTGCTAGGCAAACTTGCGAGATCTCTGTTATTTCCATCAAAATATCAGACATATGGAATGTTGGGTGTAAATGGTTTTCTAAACATTACTTGACATGAATAAAGTCAGGCGTGAATGGCTGCATTCCTGCACCCAGCACGTGGGGAAGGCCAGCACCTGGCCTTGGAGAGCTATATGACTGTTTGTGAGGGCCAAAAATGCAGCAGCCTACTTAGATGCTGTAAGTATTTTAACCCGCTGGGGCATGTCGGCAGAAAACAAAATGCTGCAGTCAAGGTCACATGTTTCAAAAGCTCTGAGCTTCACATTATAATGAAAAAAACGGTTCAATAAATGTTGCACTTAATATGTCTGGCTGCATCAGGTAGCCATGCAATCAGGAGCCGCAACGCATGAAAGCAAGGATCTACTGTATATAAAGCTATAGACGGGTACTATAAGCAGATATCTAAAAGACCCATTCAGACCCGAGACAGATAAAGAAAACGCGGAAAAATTCATAATAGAAAATTCATAGAAATAGAAGCACCAGCTTTTAAAAAGAGCATGCTATCTTGTTCAAATTTGACCAGATAATTTGAATTGAGAGTAGCCACGCTGGAGTACTTTTAAGGCTTTAAGAGACCTGCTCTTGATTGATTCATTCAAGCAAACGATGAGCAACTGTTGAAAAAGCAACTGGGTTCTTTGATGAAAAGTTAGTTACAGCACCGGGCCACTATTATAGATATTATAATATAGAAGAAGGTTATGCAGCTATTGGAATACTGGAGAGAAGATATAAGTCCAACCCTTAACAATGACAGGAAGTTGGAGGTTGGAGGAAGTTAACGCACAAAACCTGGAACTTTGCAAAAGCTCATTCAAACCGTGTGACGTATTTCAGCTTTAGGGATGTGGTGGGCGAGAAAGAAAGAAAATTGTAAGAGGGATGAATAACAGTTGAGAGAATACGTCACAAGAAGCCGCGGCCGCTGTAGCGCTCAAGCATGACAAAACAGCGCATTAGTATTAATCTGAAGCATAAAAACAGTGACCTCAAAGTCATTGGAGATTATGCGTTTAAGTTTTAAAGCTGAACAACCCGTCGTAGTACACGAACATGCACGTGAGAACATCAAGGATGCCACAGATTGGCCTCTGTTGGGTGATTTCTTTTGAGGTGAGATGGGGTTGTGCTGAAATCAGAAATCATTTTTTCAACATGTTTGGGGAACTTTGGCACGCGCCCACATTTTCTTATGTCATCCAATTGTCACAATGACAAGAAGTTAGTAACTACAATTGTTATTAAAGGTCGTGTTAAACATAGTAGCATGCTGACATTTGGTCCATAGCCGAGGTGCTCATTATAACATAGCTATAAAATAGTATTAGAAATTAAGTAGGTACATTAATAATGGGATTCATGTGTCATAGAATTTAAGAGCAATTTGGACACGGCTAGGCTCCGGGATTGGAATCGTACTCATAAGTTTGGATTAATGCGAACTTTACATGCGGATCAATGTGTGAGCACTGCCGAAGTACCCTTGAGCAAGATACCCTACCCCCTCCAATGCTCCCATGGCTCAGGAGCTGTCAACTAATTCAGGGGTGCTCGCTGGGATAGGCTCCAGCACCCTCCCTCCGACCCCGACAGGGATGTGGTGGGCGAGAAAGAAAGAAAATTGTAAGAGGGATGAATAACAGTTGAGAGAATCGAATCACCTAGAAAACAGACGGAGGAGCCGAGGAGCAACATGGAGTTCAGGCTGCGGTTCTTTCAAGATAGCCAGTGTGTGTTCGTCCACGGGGCCGAACAGCTAATAGATTGCATTTCGAAAGACAACACACGGAGAGCACAACAGTCAGCTGCCTTTATCCTTTCGTTGCATCTTCCATTTCCTATTTCGCAGCACACGTCAAGGACACGTCAAGACTGGCGCGCTTGTCTTTGCCTTCCCTCGAGCTTCAGTGCAAAGATTCAAAGAGTTAAGCAGAGTATTTGTCTGCTGCATGTGAGCTGAGGAAAAATAGAACTGACTTACCGGCATTTTCTTTAACTTTCTTGGTGAAAAACCTCATACAGTATGTAAAATTACAACCGAATCAAATCTCTCTTAGAAGCCTTGTGTCTATGGGAGGACATTCAACAGCGTCCAGTAGTGCCTCTGCAGACACAAATGTCAACGCATGCGTTCAGAAAAATTAGCAATCTCTCTAAATGCTGCAGCTACTTTAACCTCTCAGAAGGACGGAGCAGCTGTCTTCAAACACTTTAAGAACTTTAAAAAGCAAGAGAATAATGACACTGGAAAGGCGGATGTTAACACTTAACCTGAGTGATAATAATAGAAGAGTAACCAATTAACAAAATGCCGCCTATCGATTGACGTACGTCATTGAACCCCAGTTTGAAAGACATAGTTTTAGCTGCCTTTTAGCAATTCTAAACACTTTTCAATCCAAAAAAAGTTTCACCAGTGTGTATTCTACGCAATTAATCTGCCATAAATGAGTGATTCTTTCTTATTATGGTCGTAATTTGCTGCGCGAGTAGGTGTGCCTTCAGTTTTGGGTTTAGCACGGCGCTTCTGGTTGCATGAACTCCGCTCTGATTGTGCACAAAGACAGTACCTATTCGGGAAACATCCCATCAGGATATGTAACCAAACAAACACAATGGAGGTAGACAGAAGGGCTTAGGGGCATGAAAAACTCACCTTGAACCGGGCTGCTTCTCGCAGACACAAGGATTACCCATCTGCACAATTTTGAAGCCTTTTGATTAGTGATGTGTCCAAAATGAAAGATGAAAAGGAGAAAACACAATTTAGTAATTTCAATGGCTCTCTGCAGATGGGTTGCCAACATATTTGGATAATTAACGTTTAGATATTTTCTTTATGCCGGCCTGTGATGGCAATTAACATGTTTTGTGGAGAGGTGAAAACTTTTTTTAGAGGCAGTGAAGATGGATGGAAATGCATTAGAGGAGGTCATGAAAATGGGCACCTATTATTTTTTGCTAAAAGGATGCTTTTATAAGGTGACAGCAATTGAGGAATAAAACCCCAAGGGCAAATAAATGATAGAGAATTCGTCTTTAATTGCCAATCTTTTGGGTTCATATGAATACCACTCCAAATTTCCAATCCACATTTGCAATGACTGCATAGCACATCTCTCTTGAACCAGAATTATGAAAGGCACAAGGTGCCACAATGGTGACCGAAAAGGACAACTCCATCTCTTAGCAAGCCAAAGGTGCACAAATTGCCCACTCTCTGCTCAACATGATACCATGCAATTCAACAAGTAGCATCGCTGCTGGCAAATAGTTTGAAAGATGCATATTGTTGTTTTTAGAGAGGCCTCATTCCAAACGCTAAAACATTTCAACCGCAGTCGGATCAGGTGTTTTTCAAATCAAACGCGTGTACATCCTCACAGTTTGTGTGCAGAAACCAGCGCTAAGTTTAGAATCCACATCGTGTAATCTTCTGAAAGTGCCAGCAGAAGAAAGATTAATGTATTCAAACGCATGATTTGACTGCATTAATGTTTTATCCATTTCTGATGTCTGAGTGAGGCCTGTTGTTGCCCCTAAAGCTCTCTCTGCTGCCATCTAATGGCCGGAGGGGTATTGGTTAGAGCTGATCCCTGCAGCCCAGCTGTGGAAAAAGTGTGCACTGACACATCCTCCCTCTCTCAGGTAATTATGTCTTTTATCTAGGGGACACATACAGGTACTTTAACATTGGAAATCCAGCCATCCTAATGGGCCATTATTCAAATAAATGGGGGGAAAACACTGTGGGGTTGGTGACCCCCTCCGTGCGGCAGGGCCCTCCATCCAGGCACACCTGCTGAGACAAGGTAACGTTTATCACTGACACCTTCGCAGGACAGAAACAAAATGGCAGATGGGGTCAGCGGTAAGGAGCACACGGGGCCTGTCATATTGCAAACATATCCATTTGGTACGGCTGTACTCTTGTGGTTGCCAGGCTACTGCCTAATATACTGTGACTGAGTGTGCGTCAGGAAAACAGAAGTAAGATGTTGACTTTGAGATAAGTACCTCTTCAAATTAAACAGCACCATCACATTGCATTCAAAATAACATTTCCAAAGGTCAACTTTAAATGGTCCCCATTTGGAGAAAAAAAAACTCTCTGTGTTCTTCAACTCACTAAATCGTCGCATTTGCATACCAGTTATGTTAGTTAGAGGCATTTAATTATTTATGTTTTAATTACACAGAATGAAGGGGATAATATCACTATAAGGTAGTTTTATGTGTGTCTGTGTGTGTGCTCCTGTCATCTAAACACTCGGATGTCTCCTTATTAAAGTACACAAAAAGATAATTATGTTGGCTTCTGTCTAAACAGAGAGAATCATTGGTGAATTGGGCACAGGAGAGGGTTAGACCTCTTCTGATTAATGCGCTTGGCCTCACAAACACACACGCACCCAGAGACACACAGGATCGGTAAAGGCATGTCAACTCCCTCTCTTTCCTGCTCTTCTCTGGTGTCAAGGTTCAGGAAAATAGAGTTCTGATGGCGGCGATTGCTGAATCCTTTACACTTATTCTGCTGCAAGCTGACCTTTGACCTCTCGAGTCCTCCACCTACTGCTAACATGCCCCAAAAACAGGTCACAGAAAAGCAGGAAAGGATACCCAGGTAACTACACAGACAGACAGACACGCACACACACACACACACACACACACACACACACACACACACACACACACACACACACACGCGCACACACACACACACACACACACACACACGCATACATACATACATACATACATACATAGGTAGTGCTTGTTCCCACATGTGGGACAAAACACCCATCACCTGGAAAGGCCTTGAAAGGAGGTGCTGATGTCATTGGAGAGATAGTATTGATTGACCAAGGGGCAGCAAAGGCCAATGCAATTAAGAGACAAGAAAACATACAGCGTTAAAGACTGCGTAAATAAAAGAGACACTGCAGCGGTGCGAGACAAAGGCCAGTCCGGGACCTATTCAGGTGGCCCTTGTTCACTGTTGGCCTGGGGTCTTCTCCACGGATTGAAGGTCTGGGTGGGAGGCCTGGGGGAGGTGGCAGACAAGACAGAGGCAGTGTGTGGGTGTCCAAGGGATAAGGACAGAGAGTGTTGCCAGTTGCTAGGCTCTCTTTGAGAGAGCCTATCCATCCCTGTGTCCGGAACTATCAGGTGATCACGGATGATCTGCATCTCAAGGAGGGGCTGTTGAGAGGAAGGATCTGTACTTTTATGAGCCGCTGTCTGGTTTACTCTATGGTCCTTATTACTCATTTCCTTTTGGTTTCCCTCTTTCCCATGGCCGCATAATGGTTTCTAGCATGTTGGTTACTTCCATTTTTCCTTTTATTCTTGTCCAATACAGCTTTTCAACAGCCTGAGTGCTATTGTGGTTACAAATTGCCATGAAGGCTGGGTGTATCAAAGGCGTTCGCTCAAAAACAACGTTAGCCCACGATGTTGCCGGGGTTTCAGCCGTTGAGTTTCCATTCAGGCCTGAAAGATGGGCAGCACGCCACACCATAAGATTGTGTGCGCGTCTGCATTAGACACACACACGGCGTTAGTTTTGCGTTTCTTTTGATGCAATTTGAAGTTGATTTTGAATAAAACAGCAACGCCGACATTATCGCAACGATCACTCGAGCGAGCACATCAAACTTGTGCACGTGCAAATGAACATGATAGGTGACCTGATGTTGCTACATTCACTATCTTCCAAAAAGCTGAGTGTTTGTCTGCTCGACCCATTTATCTGCACTGCACAAAATGTTGAAGTAACTTAATCATCAGTGTTTTGCTATCACCATCTGCTGGCTAACAGTAAACGGAGAGAGGCTGTTAATAATTAACACCAGCCACAGACAGTCTACAGATTTATTTTTCACTATGTGACATTACGGGCTGATTAAGGCTCTTAACTGGATGTGCTACTTTCATCATTAGTTCAAGATCCAGTGCAATGTGTATGAGGAAAATATTGTTGGAGTTATTATCCCACAGCTAATTCTGCGACAAATGTTTGCTCTTCACTCCACGTCAGCCTGGAATTGTGCAGAATTCCGCCTTCTGGCGTGTTTGGCTGCATAAAACCTGCTTCGCAGTGATTCAGCATGGCTGTTTTCCCATCAGAACCGCAGAACCTCTTCTGTGGGGAACCTTTTTGCTATCAGAACCTTCATCAAAAGCCCCTTTGGTTTTATATAATATCCCTCTAATGCCATAACACATTACCCAACACACATCACACCGACCTTTCGAATGCGATGGCTGGGACTGATCGCCTGCGAGGTATCTTGAAGGCAGCGATAATGAAGCTACAAATAGGCAGGAGCAACTTGAGCTCATAACAGACGACGTGGAGGTGGAAACCATCCAAACTCTTCTTCTTTGGCAGCTGTAGAGACACACTTTTGACGCACTTCTGCTGAATAAACGCTGTAAATGAGCCACTGTTCCTCCGCCTTAAAACACAGCTTTCAACTCCATGACATGGAAGTCTTGTCTTCTTAACCACTTTATCCCTTCCGGGGTCGTGGGGAGGAGGTAAACAATGGGTGAAGGCAGAGTCCAGCCCTGGATGAGTACCAGCTCATTGCATTGTGGGTTAGCTAGCTAGCTCAAACGTTCCTCAGCAGTGCTCTGAAGGTGTTCTCACACCTTCCATGCTTTGTCTGCATTGGGGCTAGACTGAGCTAACACCACCCTCATGGAAGTGATTACCAATAAAACCTTGTGTGCTGGCACCCCCACGCTAGCTGGTTTGGGAAAGCCGTCGTCCCTCCACCGAAGTCTAAGATATACGAACTTATCGCACCAATTTCTCACCCGATTCTATGCTGCACTTCTCTCCCTGTGCTGCCACAAGTAGGAAAAGTGGGAAGTAAAACCCTCAGCGACAGTTTGTCGTCGACAGAAACGTCGACAGGCTGTAACATCCTCAAAAAGCAAGAAGAAGCAAGGAGCTCTGACCAATCGCCCAGACCCTTAATGTTGCAATATCTTCCTGCAGCATCTTAATCTGTGCCCCCCGCTGATCCTACCGTTCCTCCTGCAACAACTGAGCTGGAGATGAGGTGGCTCACCTTCCCTGCTTTCTCTCGCCGTCCCTCCGGATCTGCATTCAGATTAAAACAATGGCCTCCACTTCATCTGTCTCCCAGGTGTCAGCGCGAACATGATCCTGGGATAATTTAGCCTGCTCCTCATTTCTTCTCCATCAAATGAGGGCCGGCCTGCGTTTGTCCTGAGGCTCATTTACATTTTCTCATCTGCTTTGCACTTTTATTATTCAAATCCATGTGTTGTCTTGGAAAAACACGGCCAAATAGCTGGGCGATGTCTGCTGCCTTTGCTCCCGTGTGCGTCACCCCGAGCAACAGAGAGGAAACCAGTTGTGTGTGAAGAGGTCGTGTGCTGTATCATAAGCCACCTGAAGATGGACGCAGCCATTTTTATATTAAAACACACACACACAACCTCCACTGTAGGTGAGAAACTGAGAACACTTAACACAAGTAAATTAGTTAATTCTCTATCACAGATCTGCCATTAAACCATCTTGATATTTCACATGCTCTACTTCACAATTAAACAGCCAGGCTCTGACCTTCGTCCCAGTCCTACTTTGTCCCCGATAAAAGCTGTTGTTGAACCCCTCTCTGCAAATGGAATCCTCCAACTGTATGGCACATTTTGTATCGAGTGAAATCAATGTATCGCCTTATTGTATTGAGAAGAGAGCAGAAATATGCACTCTCGTCCACTACAAGCATTTACTTTCTTGTCCTTGACCGGAATTTTTAAAGGGTCCCCCACTTGACCATGCTTTTCCCGCGGCATTCAGCCGCGGATGTATACGTTGCACGTGTTCATGGTTGCAATTCAAGGATGCCGCGGTGGTAAAGAACCGGCCGCATTCATTTGGAGAATCCTTTGCAACAAGCCGTCCGGATGCGGCCCATTGTTGGTCCATTTTTACTGGAGCTGCGGCATAATTGACACACAACTGAGAATATACACCGCGGCGGAGCCCGTGTGTGTGCGTGCGTGCGTGCGTGCATTAAATCAAGCGACACCCAGACAGTAGGGCGCAAAAGAGCCAGCGATGATGGAGGGAGAGAGGGAAGATCTGACAGGTTCAATCCAAAGCGATGGGGAGCGATTAGATCCGGTGAGGGTGGGTGTCTGGTGACATGAGGGCAATATTCGCAGACGTCTTTCTACAATAAATATATTTTTAATTTGTGCTCTTTTATTAACCAGAAAAATCACTTCAAAATGAATAGCACATTATTAAGTCTTCTAGTGGCTCTTACTGTTCTTTATCATGAGTTTGTATCACTGTGCAATTCATCTCCAGCCAGTCTTCACACTAAATACGTTTTATATGAGCCTTCATTTATCACGGCCTGTCAGCTCTTAACTGTATCATTATTCAGTCTAGAGTTATGAATTGGAATCATTAAATGGTTTTTCATATAATCTGATGCAATAACTGCTCCCCCTTTATTGGCTCGCAAAAGGAAAATAGTAAATACAATTGTCTGTCAAGATTTTCGCCGATTGCCGTCTCTCTCCGGCTGGAATAAAATTGGGCCAGCCGGGGCGACAGGATCAATGTCAGCAGATTTGTTCGACTTTCATCGTGGAGGGGACGGGGGTTGAGCGGATGACGGATGGAGAGAAAAGGAAGCTGACACTGCTGAACCCGATGAGGAATGTGGGCTTCGCTGTCAGTCTTTTTTTATACGGTGTCACATCATTCAGGGGTGTCTTTTCAGCCTCTCCGTCCGGCTCTTCGTCAGGAAGATATTACAGGGTGTGAACTCAGCCTAATGGGCGGTCACTCCGCCACCCCAGAATATGAGATGTTGTCATGGAGGAGGAGAGGGAGGACGGGACTCTGATGGATGATGACAATGTGGGAGCTTTTGCTTTTTGTTTTTGATTTTATTTTTGTTACTTTTAATGCTAAGCGGAAGCTCTCTGTGATCCATCTCGGCACCTGGGAACCCGGGAACATGCATCCTCCAGGTGTTTCGCACATGAGCGATGGATGTATGAAAACATCATTTAAGAGAAGAGACCTGCTGTTTTGGACCATTCTTCTCTGCAGTCTTGTCCCATGGGAAGAGGAAAACTGCAGAATCATCTCTAAAAGCCATGGATCACGACTGCCACCTGCTGGCTACCGTGAGGAAAGGCCTTTACTCGAACGGGTGGACAGCGTGAAATAAAACACAAAAATATTAAAACAACGTAAAAACACTGACATCAACCTGTCCAAAAGAAGCTTACTGAATCAGACCCCTTCTTCCTGCCTTGACCTCAGTTTATGGACATAAACAGCCCAACAACATCACCTCATCTGCTTTAGTCTCTTCCACTCCTTCCCTCCACGCATGGAAATACTGACTTCTTTCTTTTTAACATTGTACGAGCACATATATGTTTCAAATTGTCCGTCCCTCAGATGATAAGGCCCCCCTCTCTTTGTTGAAAAAGTTTCTGAATATTTCCACGGGGCATCTTGTTTGCTGCGTTATAAATCATTTATGCTGTTTGAAAACCAACCGGATCGTTAAATCCTAAAGACTCTGATTTTAGGAAAAGAGTATTTATGTGTTCTCTGCATTCAGCTTTATGATTAACCTTATTTTTTGCAGAATTGTTTATGGTCGCGGTGTAAATAGAGGATGTGGAGTGATTTGTGCTGAGGCACTTAGTGATACTTTTGTACGTGTTTATCTAGATTTCCAGTTTATTCTGTCGTCTGTTGTCACGCCCAAAAACTTAATTCATAAACTGTGCGCTAGAATATTTTTCTTGTGGATTCCAAATAACACCATTCTGAGTTGTTTTTTTTAAAAAAAGGTTTAATGACCTTTTGGATGAAGCCACTGTTTAAAGCTTGGAAAGCGTTTGAATTTTAAACCATTGAAGACCTTTCAAAACGTTTGACAAACTTTACAAGACATTCCGTTAGGTTGCACAGAACAATTGTAGGTGTCTTTGAGAGTTAATTAGGCACTGACGTCATTAAAAGCAAACAAAGAGGAAAGAACCCCCCACACACACATTTCTTGCACGGCTCTATGCTGCCATCTACTGGATAACATCATCAGTCAGATTTGAAGCAATCAAATTGGAGAATCTGACAAGGTCAAGTGAGGAACTTCTGCTGATGGCACGACAGTTCCAGGTCCAGACATGTCTCACAAATGTGGGTTGGTCCCAGACGGTGTCAGTAACCACGTCGACGTCGGGATAAACACCCAGAGAAGTCTCTTTAAAATCGGGGGACGTTTTTAAAGATCTCTGCTTCAGTGCTTTCCAAATACCACCTTCCGGAATCGATCTTCATCGGCTGTTAACGTTCAAGGAGTGCTCAAGTTCATCTGAACATTCTCCCCCAGTCGGAGAGCAGAATCCCAACCGGCCCATATTTCTACCTGCATGTTGGAGGTGTTTACATGTAAACGCTATAGGACGAGAGCCGGTTGACTCAAAGGTCTCTGCATGACTCAACCCAGCAGTCGTGCACTCACTTATTGCCCCTATTATTCCCCCCACCCCCTGCACCTCTCTCTCTCTCTCTCTGTGTGTGAAGATGCTGGAAAGTTCGGGAAAATTACAACAGCGTGTTGTGGGATATACATGTGGCATCTGTTTTCAGTTAGTCTTCATGCAGCAACACGAAACACAGAGATAAAACAAACACAGCATTTTAAACGTGGTGGTATCTATGAAATAAGTGAGATAATATAAACCATTAGAACTTGGTTCCGCTATTGGGAAACCCTCACGTTTAAATGTGTTACTAAAGTGGTGCGTTACCGTCAGGATTTCTGAGCACCAGCGGCTCTTAGGGATTAAAGAGGAGGTTAGCATAAGTAGCAACAAACCTTTGAGTCCTGTAATCGTTGAGTTTATGGCTCCAATAGAAGCTATTTTATCTGATATGACAGAATCTAACTGTATTTATTTAAACTTTTGTCCTTTTAAAGGGACAGCCCATTATTGGATGATCGTTTGACCTTAAATTTAGTAACAATAAAAGTCCGTTTTAGGCCCGTACATGTGGACAGGCCTTCGGGACGTGGAAGTGAAACAGTATCTGACAAGATGGTGACTTGATGGAGCGGCTACGTGTTGCCAGTCACCCATGACCCTTCCCTCTCCAGACAGGCTGAATCTGCAAACGTGTCATCACTTTGATGCTATCGCTGCTATCTGCATTCTCCCGCAGAACTCCAGCCGGCCCAGAATGCAGTGGTGTTACGAAACAAGAGGAGGGAGTGTGCGGAGCGTTGGTGAGTTCTGGGAGTGAAGTGAAGGACACGGTTCTGAGGAATTTGGAGCTTTATTTTCGGGTCCGTCCAGCGAATCAGAAGGGTTTTGGTCTTAGCAAGGTCCATCCTGTTCCATAAAGTGTTTAATAAAAGTGCAGTGGGACGTTAGAGTTTACCAGCAACACTTTTAGGCTTTCTGTTGCTCTTTGACGTGCTTAAAGACAGAGGAGAACTATTAAAAGCAGCCCATCAATGGTGTCCCTCTGGACTTGCTTGCACTTGTTTGGGCTGAAGTTTTGAGAAAGAGGGCAGAGCTGGGCCTGCAGCGGATCGTCCGAAGACATTGAGACAGAGACAAATCCATTTTAAACTTAAACTCAAACATTTGGCCTCTAGAAAGCTAATAACATCTGGCTTGGCTTCATCCAAATACCGTCCTGGAACGTGAGGATCAGTTTCAGAGGGTTGCTGACAGGTCTCAGCAGCACACCAACCCTCAGCAGCATTAACAGGTTATAGTCCGTAGTGGCGACGTGACACGGATTCAATTTGCTTCCCTGAAAGTCACATTCAGTTCTATCGGGATATAAATTGCTACATACTCCAGTAATTATTGTTATTTTTCTGTCACGGCCTTAAAAAGACAGGACTCATTTGCCAAGTGTCCCCTCAAACCCAGTTAGATGCTTTTCTAAGTGCTGAGAGTTCTACTGGGAACTTTTGGTAGAAGACAACAGGCACTTTCACACTGAGGGATCGAGGGATCCAGTTCAGGAACCAGCTGCAGGAGCGACGCTTCAGGAAGAACCTCTTCCACCAGGAAGCAGCAGAAGCATGTGAAGCTCCAGAAGCTGACTGAAGTGGTGAACGTCCACTATGGGAGGTGCGGTCTGGTTAATCCCACATCCTGTGAAGGAGCGATTCGACCTGGCCTGTAGAAAAGTCTGAAAACAGAGAACACCTGAATCATTTTAGGGAGAATTTACCCAAACTTGATTTATAACTTTAAACCACGATAGAAACACCAGCAACAAACAGCTTGTCGGCATTTAAATCCAGAAAGAACCAGTTCCTTCGGTGCACGAGCAGATGTATATAATCCAATCAAGCTGCACGAGTTGCATTGAAATTGACGAGTTTTGATTCCTTCTTTATGAAAGTTGTTTTTGGGCCTCTTAAAATAAGATCCTGAGATACAAAGCTAATGGTCACCAGCAGAACCAGTGCAGATCCTCAGCAATGCTGGCCTATTTGCCCCTTTTGGAGCCATTGTACCAGTAAAAACAGACTTTTTTTAAAAAAAAAGCCTCTTGAAATAGCTTGAAAAACTCTCCCTGTCATCTTTGGTACAGACACAAACTTATGAAATGACCTGGGAACTTTTCCTGATAAAAAAGAAGGTTTGGCCAACGTGTGACCGAGCCAAACAAAAATACACACGCTTACATCAATTTGTTTCATCTTTCATTCCAAGGAGGACAGAATGGATGCATTATCATCATTACGGCAATCATGGTGATTACACAGACAAGGACCAGGAACATCTCCATGGTCCAACACAGTAGATTTGATAGTCTTCAGCTCGGATGCCACGGTTCCAGCGAAGGGGCTCTCTGCCAGCGTCGCTGCTCACTGTCAAAGGATCCAGAGGTTCTGCTGATGCGGTCCTTTCTGGGTCTTGGGTGCAAGATGCTCTCTGTTGCAGACGACAGTGCAGAGTTCGGTCTTCACGGACGTTCTGGAGATGTGGCAACAGGTTGGCGTCCGCAGCATCTGGGCTCACTTATAAGAACCCTCCACGAGAACTTTACCTTGGAGATAATTGTAGCACGAATTAGACCGTGAATAAGACAGTCGCTGACAAATATCCAAGAGCTTTAGGGGTTTTATCCATATGTGTGTTGGGACGACATGAGATGGCAGCTTTTCTTTGTTTGTCTTCTTCACGGACCTCAGTTATACTGCTTTAGCTCCCTGCCCAAATCGGATATGGATACACGAGCAGGGACATTGATGAGACTTTGATCTCAACTGACCTTTTTGTGTTCATCATGTTCTATTTTTTGCTAAACAATAAGTGAAAACCTTTCACATGTTTAATGTTTGGGTTATAGCGTGCAGTACCTCACCAGGCCTGTAGATGGCACTGCACAAGCTGCATTCAGTAAGTCCAGGAAACAGCAACAGGCAGAACAAGCCAAAAAGGCTCTTAATGTTCCTCATGAGCAGCAGCTTTGATAATCATGCTGACACAATTAAACACATTAATCTAACAATGGAAGGAGACATTTGCAGTACATTTGCGCTCTTATTATTGGAAATTCGGTGCTCCAGAATATGTTGCAATACACTGAATCAGGAATGGGCACGCTAAGGAAAATAAGGAAGCTATAAGGGCCTTTTTCTTGGCCAGCAAGTCCAGACTTGGTTGCAGCTCTGTCTGTCCCTACTCAGCACAAACATGTCAGATATTTCACCACCAGTGTGAGTGAGCTACGGTGTCCCCCCATTCCTGCGCTGTAGGTTGAGCTGATCTCCGGCTCACACTCTGAGCGCGGTTTGTGCTCCCTTTGGCTAATTTGTCTACGCTACATAATTACCTTTTCAAGGGCATATGCTTATTCTGACTAAATATGGACGGTCGATGACAGACAGGAAGGATTCCTGAAATATCTATAACCCATAAAACACACGTGCGTATGTTAAAAGCTGAAGGGCAGCGTCCGCTTGTGTGACCAAAAAATAATCATGTGGCCTGATTGTTTTGACATCCAGCCATGTAGGTTTGACTGATCTCTCAGGAAATCTGGAGCCTGCTTCCAGGCTTCCAGAACTGGAACAGATCGACAGCAGAAGAGACAGCCCGCTCGATTAATTCACAGGTGTCAGGACAAACAAGACGCCATTATGCAGACACTGGACTGGAGTTGTGCGTCTTTCACCAGAACCCCACCGTGACAGACGAGCAGAGGGAGGAATATATTATGCATGTCAGGAAATCGGTAAGGCTCTCCTACGTTTCAATGTGACCCACTGGATGGAATATTGTGAGAACACCCAAAACAAACCCACTTCCCCACCCAACTGGCATGCACACAAGGGTAGAAATAAGGGAACGTATTTATGAGCATCTGGCTCTGTTTCACTGAGGTCAGGGTACTGATAGAGTGCAAGGATAGTTGCTAGCACGTCTGCATATTTCTGAAGACGAGCTCACATTTCTCAAAGCTTGTGCTTTTTTTGGGGGGGGGGGTTCCCCCCTTGTTAGTCCATAAACACGTGTGGATGTTAGTGATGCAGGCGAGTGCACGGCTTGCTCAGGATTACAGCTTTTATCTAAAAGCAGCTTCACAGTTAGTTGGAATGTCCTTTGTTCCAGAAGAGGAATCAAATCCAGTACGCCCCCCCCATTCTGGAAACATACACACACCCTTAGACTTCTATCTTTGTAAGGACTTCCATGCATATAAAGCATTCCCCAACCCTAACCCCGTTGAAGTTGTGAGGACCAGCCAAAATGTCCTCACTTACCAAAAATGTCTTCACGTTGCTACTAGAAAGCACATTTTGGTGCTCAACACGCAGCAAGTAGAAGAACACACACGCATTGCACCGTCTTGGATTTGGTTGTGACATCGATTTTCAGCCTGTCCCAGGATTTCTTTGTCAGACCAGCACCATAATGCTGGTAACACTGACTGATATTGAGCGTGGCTTTCAGTGGAGACACAAGGTTTTCATAAGCCCATTAATCTTAAAAGGAGCAACTGTCAGAACGCATACTGTACCCCTATCCTTGACAGAAGAAAGGCCTGCCCAGGACCTTGATTTCTGGTTTAGCGGAAAACGATATCACACTGCCTCAGATAGAAGGCCTTGAGTGTCCCTTTGTGGAATTTTCCAGTATGGATCTGGATTAGAACACAAATTTAGAACACAACTTCAGGACACACAACTGGTTTTCAGATTAAAATGGCTATTTCAAGGCAGTCGGAGAGCTAATGCTAAAAAGGAAAACTAGCTTGTTGTTAAAAGGATCTGATGTTGTTTACATTAGTCTCATTTCCAAGTGTGGTGAGCGTCGACATGCAGTGTGGATTAGGTTTAAGGTGCTCAAAAATAATTAAAGTTCCTCTTCTTAATTAATAACAGACCCGGTGCCATGACGCTGAACCACCAAAAAACAACCAAGGAGGGCTTTATAAAACGGCTCATGTAATAATGCCCAGAGAAATTCTGTGGATCGACTGCACACATCTCTTTATGATGCAGCATCAACACAAATTAGTGGTTACGCTGCCTTTCCAAAGGAATTATTGCGATTAATTCCCCAGCGCAGGTGTGTGCTGTCTGTTCTCAAGTGTATGACCACCAATTTAGCCTTTTCTTACCTCTGCAAACCTTCTGCACAGAGCTTTCCTGCTGAAGGGCACTGAGGGAACTGTACGTGGGTGCACAGTGTGGGGCAAACCTTGCTCCTGACCAGCAGGGGGCAGTGGTGCGCGTGCACATCGAAAAGAGAAAGCAAAACCCAAAACAGTTTCTCAGTTGAATGGCATGCTAAAATCACCATGTATGTCAGATATTATTGTGTAAAATTGTACCTGAATAAAAACATTTTTATTAGAAAAAGGCATTTGGTCAAAGTGAATTGAGAAAAAAGGCTCTTTAATAAAACCTAAACAAGGACTTTAAGTATATGTCAAATGAATGCTCCTATTGATATAATGTATTTCTATCAGTTGCCACACAAGTTGCTGATCTTACCAGTATGACCAGTATGACCAGTAGCCATTATCTTTATGGTATCTGTCTCGCTACACACGCACATGAGCCATCATAGAGCAGAAGTGTTTTAAAACACCAAGTCGTGCTTTTATTCAATATTTAAATTAGGAAAATGATCCCCTGAGAGCACGGAGACACGCCTAAAGTTTACCCTTTAAATCTTAAACTTAGCATGTTTGTGGTGAGACTACAGCAGACGATCACGATGAGGCACGAGAAACAAGATTTACGATAGATTTACGATTAACCAAAATATGTTAGTACAAATGTGGACGTCAACATGAAATGGAAGTTATTTCCCCCTTTAAAGCAAAGTCTTCACATGTCATCTAGGCTGAGATTTGGACTGTGATAGAAGCCATTTAATGAATCTCCCTTGTGTGGGAGCTGGTTATATTTATTATATTCTTGGAAAAAAAGAAATCATCATTTTCCTCCTCCTATCAACAGCCTCAACTTTTGACCTTAAACGAGCGCAGCTTCTTTTTCTGTCATCTCCTCGGACCAGTTTATCCTGACTGGAGGAGAAATATTCATTTCCACAGAACCCTCCTACACGAGAGGTTGTGTCGTGTCAACCGTTGTGTGTCTGTTTTTGCTACTGTTACATTATATATATATATAAGGAAAATGCTTAAAAAAAAGCAATCCAGAGTTCTCGTTCTAAAGTGTAACCCATAATTCCAGACACGGGCAAAGGTCAGCGTATCGGGTTTAATGCCGCTCCCGTTTTTGATGCGAGCTCTCTTGAATTGCAATCATACAGAGAACAGTCGCCTGTGTTTTCCTCGCACCGTTCGGCTTTAAATGAAAACCAGATCTGTCCTACACACAACAGTCCGCCTAGATTCCACCAGGAAACAAAACCGGAACTACCCGTGATGGACAAAAATGCCGCGGCCCCTTTTTGGTAGCCTCCCTCCCACCTTCAGACAGATTCTGCCTGCTTCCCTGTACAGACAATTAAAAAGAGGGGAATAATTCTCAGGAATCTCCCTTAATGGAACCAATGGAAGCGCCCTCAGAACTCCGAGACATATGAGACATGTTTAGTGAAGGTCACAAGCAATTACCCAGCCTGGTAAAAGCTGGCATGTCTCACATGGCACCGCCGCATGCCCTCATTAGGCGTGTTCTGCTGCTCAGAGTGGGTCCTGTGGCTATAAAAGAACTGCGCTTGTTGCCTTCCAAAACTCATTTTTAGCAGAACTTCAGCAGCATGAGCACAAAGAAACTCCACATCACCAACTCAGGATCAGATAGAAGTGGATAAACCTCTTTTTTTGTCTGACCTGAGGTGGATTACTCCTCAGGAATCAGTGCGTGTCAGGACCAACATAGATTTCAGCTATTACTTCCATAGAAACGGGCCCTGGGGGATGAATGGGGCCCTTTGGAGTCTGGAGATCCAAAATAGAGTAAATGTTGATTCATTACATTTGCTTAAGAGCTCATCAGCAGACCTGGGTGCCAGTATGCAGTTTATTCTCATCTGCTCTCGTTACACCTTCACCGTGATGTCGATCAGACGTCATCACTAAAACTGAAGGAGCCGATTCCGAATCAAACCATTCCAAGGTTTATTCCAACGTGGCGTTTGTGATTATTCTGACAAAATAGACTTAGAAACACAGAAGTGGCGCCAGATCTGCACACAAACGCATCACTTCCGCCCGTTTCTAAAGTGGTTATAACCAGAAAGGTCCCAGCATCCAACACCAGCACCGTGGGGCCGTTTGAGGGGACGAGCCACCGGCCGCTTCAGTCCACAGTCTGGCCCGATAAAGCACACTTGGGCGAGTGAATCCTTCTGATGACACTTTAAACCAACACCAACATTTACCGTCAGGGGTCGGCGCTCCTGTGGGTGTCAGGTGTCCCTCAGACGACTTTACGTTTCTGATCTGAAGGCCAAACATCACACGTCCACCTGTGGCCGCGTCACAAGAGCTCCAGAACATTAAGGTCCAGGACATTAATTATTCCATGAAGGATTTGTAGCCATCTAAGCTTCACACATCGATCATGGACCATAAATATGAACTAACTCTCATATTTAACATTGTTAACTTACCAAAAGGGTCATTAATGATAGAATAATTAGGACCAATAGATAATTTTAAAGACTTTAAAAACCACCAAGAAGTTAATCAGTTAAGCAGCCAACGTTTTAATAGATTTGAAAGAGCTTCACTTATTTTTGTTTAAAATGCCTTATCACACACGCGCGCACACACACGCACACTCAAACTGCACGTCACGGCTGAAATGTGATTTTATGTTCCTCCCAAATGACAGGGTTTTGTCATGTGGACGCAGGTGTTTCTGTTAGTTTCAGTCACGGGGACGCGCGTCAGGCACGGGGATGAACGCTTACCTGTCCCAGGTGACCTGATTTAAATAATCTATAAAATCATTTGTTGCAATGAGGAACCAACTGGTCGGAACCAAACGTTCATCCCACACTGACTGTTATATTCTTACTGCGGCCCACTGCGCGACAGCTCGATCCGACCTTTTCAAGCTTGATTTATGTTTTTAGAAGTTATTTTCAAACGACGGAATATTTAGGGATATTTCGTTTTGATTTCCTTATTATATATATTCACCACACTTTGCGCCCGAACTAAAACATAAGTATAAATCATATAATACGCTTTAACTTCAGTAATAATATTAATTGTGTGTCGTTTGTATTAGCAATTTAGAATTTTCATCGGCCTCCGAAGACAGAGACTTTAATATTATAACATTATACCTGAATTTCATAAAATAAAATTTGCAGACTCCAGCGGGGAGAAGATAAATATGGATTTGGATATTGGCTTGAACTAATAGAAATTATTGATTAAAGAAAACATATTTATCAACAACAAAAAGATGCTTTAGTAAAGAAAAAAAGTGCAAAATCATTGAAAAACTGCACTTAATGTTTCCACACTTATTTCCTCAAAGACTTAGAATTCGTTAAATGTATTTAATAGTTAATTTAAATCCAACTTCACCTTTTTTCGTATTATCTTATTTTACAGGCAAACAATTCAGAATAAAACATTCGTTTCGTTGGAAATGTGTGCGTAAAATATATCAATCCAGTATAGTCACACACACACCCACCCACCCACACACACACACACACACACACACACACACACACACACACGTTATAACTACAGAACAAATGATAATCTATAAAAGAAATGAATATAAAAGAAGTGTTATGTTTCCAGTATTAAATACAGATCTTACAATCCGAAATAAATGTTGGACCTACCGTGCAAAACGCGCGCAAGCGACACAACCAGCGACAAAGAGATGCAATTCCACAGTCCTCCAGGTGAGGGGGGTCCTGAGAGAGAGAGACACACACACACACACACACACACACACACACACACACACACACACACACACACACACACACACACACACACACACACATCGTTCCCTTAATCTTGTTCCCTAGATCAAACTGAACCGGATCTGCAGCCCAGTGTAAAAAAAAAAAAAAGTACAAATGCAAAATTAAAATCAGGAGAGAAAAACGTTCCGGAGACGACCCGCTTCAGTACCTGGACTCTGCTCCTCTGACCCACCCTGATGGGTCAGACTCTGAGCAGATCTCCGTGCAGACAGAGATGCGAGGAGGCGCAGAAAGCGAGGGGTGGGGGTGGACACTGGACCTGGTTACCGTTGGGTCCACTGTTAACCTTTACAAGTCGCGTTTTGCGAGCACATAACCGATCTCTTCTGAAGAAACTCAGAGCGCGTGCTGCGATATTGTACGTCTCTGGCATATCCCATAACCGCGATCCGCAGGCGTATCGATTACACGAGCCTCCTCCCACGTCTGATGCTACAAAAGTGGCCCATAAAAAGACTCGGGCGGCGAATCTTGGGCGACCTGTGGCCCAAAACGTCCACATTTTATAACCAACATGAACAATCACAGCCGCAGGAGACCAATCCAGGCGGGTGTCCAGAGAAAGAGGCAGTTAACACTTAAAACCAACCACTTCAGAATATTTTATAAAAGATAAATACATTTCTCCTATATAATAATATTAAAAAATAGATACCAGTCATGCACAATTCATATTGATTTTTTATATACATTCAAATTCAATTCAATATTCAAATAAAATATTTTGCAATCGCCCTAACTCTTCATTCATCATATGGCTATTTCACAATAATTTCACATGAATGCACACCTAAAGCCACTTTTGCTTCTCGACAACCTTCCTATGTAAAGTTAGCGCTGTAAACATAATCCTTGGAAAGTTTTGGCCACCCCGCTGTCTATATTCCCTGTTATGTATGAGTCCGGACCGGAGAGCTGCGTGTTGGATCAGAATCGTCCCATTCTTCTACTTCCCCTAAGCAGAATATTGAAGGAGGCTGCGCGGCTCCGACCGGATGGGGTTTGCATTGGCTGACAGCGTTTCCAGCGCAGGGGAACCAATGGAAGCGGAGCAGAGGCGAAGCGAAGATTGACGTGGAGGACGCGTCAAATTAATTCCAGCAAACTCCGGAGCCGCCGGGTTAACGCCAATTTGCTTTTATCGGATGAGGATCACTTTGGTGCCATTGTACCTTGCAGCCACTCTCTTTCAGAAAATAAGGGGGCGCGCTACAGTCGGAGGAAATTTAAGAGATCTCTTTTCCCTCCTGTGGGGCTCAGTCCTCCCGCTCCCCTTCCTTCTCCGCTCTCCCTCGGACGCTTTCAGCCATTCCAAGCGGCACCTATATATCTCAGCATCTCGGAACATACAGACAAATGGGTAAGCCTGGGTCACCGACTGCATGCTTCAGTGGTGCGACGCTTATGGACGCGTATCGAGATCACCACGCTTGCGTAAAAATTTAGATTTTTTTTGCGGAGTTTTTCGCCTCCAACTTGGGAACACCGAGACTCGAGGAGGCTGCAGCCTTTCTAGTTTATTGCAGTGTTTTGAAGCCCCACTTTTTGGTTGCTTCAAGCGTCCTCATCTTCTTCACCATTCATCCTGTAGAAAGTTTGTTTTTTGGAGAGCTGTCGACTGTCAAAAACGCAACTCGCCATTTTTCTAAAAAAAAATCCGTTGTGCCGATGGGGTTCTGGGGTACAACCAACTGTTTTACACTTCTTTCCTGAGTTTTAAAAGTTGTATTTTTATCCAGATGTTAACGCTGTTTCTTTACACGACTCATACTTTTTTTTACTGTAACTTCTAAGAAAAAAAATCCAAAGTGACTCTTCATCACTTCAAAAGGCTGTGAACGTTTGAGATGTTTTCTTTAAATAGTTCGAGAAAATATCATTTATTATTTGCAAAGGTAGGCGCACGTCAACAGTCTTTAATTAATAATTAATTCCCATGTGTTTTTCCATGTGTTTTTGCAGAGCAAACCTATGGAGAGGTGAACCAGTTAGGCGGTGTGTTCGTCAATGGGCGACCCCTGCCCAACGCCATCCGTCTGAGAATAGTGGAGCTGGCTCAGCTCGGGATCAGACCCTGCGATATAAGCAGGCAGCTCAGAGTCTCCCACGGCTGCGTGAGCAAAATTCTGGCGAGGTACAACGAGACGGGCTCCATATTGCCCGGCGCCATCGGTGGAAGCAAACCGCGGGTCACGACACCCAACGTGGTGAAAAACATTAGGGAATACAAACAAAACGATCCGGGGATCTTTGCCTGGGAGATCCGGGACAGGCTTTTAGCAGACGGAGTTTGTGACAAGTACAACGTCCCGTCCGTTAGCTCGATCAGCCGGATTTTACGCAACAAGATTGGAAATCTGTCCCAGCCCAACCAGTACGAGAGCAACAAGCAGGGCTCCACGCAGGCCGGGCTCTCCTACAACCACATCTACCCGTACTCCTACCCCAACGCCATGTCCCCTACGGGAACTAAAATGGGCAGCCCTCCTGGAGTACCGGTGACGGCTGGACATATGAGCTTATCGCGGCCCTGGCCTTCTGCTCACACCGTCACTAACATCCTCGGCATACGAGCCTTCATGGATCCTACAGGTGAGAGCAACACGACCCTCTGGGACCAGATCTAGGCCACCGCGCTGGATATGAACGTAATGACCAGCGCGGCTGGTTATTATTGTGCGTGATGGATGACTATAGAACCAGTTCTGGCTGCCGGCAGGACAATAATACGGGACTGCGTTTCACCATTCAGCTGAAAGTCCACTCTCAATGGGCCTTTTCATGGGATGATGCGTTTGCAAACACTTTGCTCACCTGTTAGATCCCCTTTAATCCCTCAGCTACTACAGACATATGTCACTGCTTCTCCTGTCATTCCCTCCATATTCGCAAACAGTATAGCGTTGCCAGGCGTTTTTTTAATCACACGAGATCACATTTATTCCAGCATGCAAATATTGCAAACTTTGAAAGTTTATTTATTTATTCACTTTTTAAATTTACGAGCGTTTTGCCTCAATGATATACGCGTAAATCTACAATATGTTTAACTACATGACATAAACATAAAACAAATATTTAAATTATTAATTAAAAAGCAATATTTATAGATTGATAACTTTGTTTACTTTAAAGTTTTTTTTTACTATCAAATATGCGTCATCTTAAAAAGAATAATGAATTTATTTAATTAAATTATTTAATTAAATAAATTGTATTTTAAAAAAACATGACATATTTTCTAAAGCCAACAAAATTCAGCAATCTGTTTCCGCATAATTAACTGCAATAATTTCAGCATTATATGAAACACTGCTTTAACTAATCCTAACCATAAAATCATTTCGGATAAAGCCTCTGGTTTGAAAACGAAAGGTGTGTTTTACATTCCTGTCTGGGTTCATCCTAAACTCTGCGGCCCAGTAGCTTGGTGTTTATTTGACGTGTTTTGGGGGTGTTTTTGGTTTTGAAATCGCTGTTTCTGAATCAGCCATCGCTGGAGCCGATGGATATGCACCAAAAATGGAGGACTGGACCAGCGTCAACAGAGCAGCTTTCCCGGCAGCTCACGCAGTCAACGGGATCGACAAGTCAGCCATCGACGCCGACATTAAATATGCTCAGGTAAAAAGAGGGCATTAAAAAAAGAGTCCCGTTTAATTTAAACACTGGGAATCCGCCGTAATTCCAAAGTGAACAGCTGTTTTCATGACTGGCCAATTGTAAAGCCTGAAAATGTTGGAGATGTAGAAAGTGACTCTCACATTGGAAGCAATCATTTGTGTTGACTCTCAGTTAATTACTGACTTGACAAGGATCCAACCTCAAATTAGAAGCCAATTTAAATGAATCCCCAGTATTTTTGTACTTCAGCTCCAGAGACCCGCCGCTGTCTGGCTCTTATAACTCGTGTTTTCATCGCGTTTGTACTTATTTCTGCTGCTCTTCACGTGTCCGCTTGTTCTGCCCGCAGCCCTCCTCGACACTGTCCGGTTATGTCTCAGCGTGCGCATACTCACCCTCCAACCAGTACGGGGTGTACAGCGGGCCACCAGGCGGCTATGTGGCCCCGGGCCACCACCACCACTGGCAACCGCAGAGCCCGGCTCTGTCTCACCCAGGCGGAGGGATGAGCATGCATGCAGGGGAGATCCACTCACCCATGACCTTTAAGCACCAGGCCCGAGAAGGTAGCCTATTATTATTATTATTATTATTATTATTATTATTATTAATGTTAATATTATTATTATTATTGCTGTCTGCTGCCTGACTTCTGAATAACTGGCCTTTCACCATTCTCGCGCGTGGTCTCGCAATAACCAGTGACCGTAACGACTGCAAACACAACCAAATCCCACAGCTAATTATAAGGAAGTTATTAAATATTGACCGTGCAGAGCTTGTGCGCCCGGACCGACCATCTTTCCCCCCCTCGCTGTGCAGGAGACAGAAAACCACCCAGTCCCCTGAGCAAACAGCAGCAGCACGAAGACTTGAACGGGGTGCACGCAACCAGCCTCCTTACCTCATCATCATAACCGGGACTTGGAACGCCTTGATCTCTTCCCAGCCGCTTAATGAACGCATTTCTCCCCAATTCGAACACCCGACAGTAAGTCCGAACACTGCAGCTTGTTTCGGGTTGTTTTAAAGTTATTTTCACGCACCTAAAGTCGAACTTTGGCGGCCTCGTGGCTACGTGAACGCAGGCTCACATTAATGTTTCGCCGCCCCAGCGACTGGTTGATGGTCTTCTACTTTATTTTCCCCATCTTTCATGTTACTAGTTTTTTTCCTTTTTTAAATATTGTCAAATTTCCAACGGGGTTAAACTTTTGTTTTGAAGCAAAAGATCTTTCCAGCAATTTACTTAACATGGATAACGATTATTAATTTGTGGCCACGACTCCGGATTCCGCGGTGTCTCAATGTGAACAAGGAGATTGTTTAAATGTAAAATAATTGCCAAAGCGTTTATTCTATATTTTTTATAATGTCATTGTAAATATTCTAAATAAAGGCTTTTCAAAACGCGCCCGTGTCGCAACGCATTATTACGGGAGGCCCGTTCAGATAATCCCCGACAGATTTCTGAATTCCGGTGCTAATCAAAACGGACTCTTTTTGCACTTTTAGGAATAAATGCGGAATAAATTTACTTCTTCCAGTGACAGTAATATTAGTAAATCTTGCGCATCCATTCAATTGACTGAAAGGGGAATCTTTCCATTTACCTGATGCTTATTTTCTGTCTGGGGTGATGGAACAATCCGCAGGGTCAGTGAGAGTTTGTGCTAAAGGTCAGTCATCTCGGTGTGTGGCTACAAATTGCAAAATGCGCCATAATTAGCCCGGCTTTCAGCTGATAATGCTGGATTCAGAGATCTGATTGCGCACCTTAATGAAGGAGAAATCCAGGCACAAGCAGCTCCAGGGATCCATTTTCAGCCCATGCTTTTATCGCTGTGAATCTGAATACTGTTTTAACCACTTTTAGGTTCGTTTCTAAGATTAGGCTTTAAGTTTGGTCACTCATGCAGCATAACGCCTTCCATATTCTCACCATATGAAATGTTTGGACAGAGCTTGACATGTGCAGCAGCAGTTCATCCAGTTCATTAAAAAAGAATTCTCTTTAAATTGAGAATAAAAATGGGAACAATGAAACGCGGATATGAAATGATGCGCAGCGCCGAACAAAAGAAATCACTCCTCACATTTAACCTACAAATATGTTTTAGTCTGTGCTCTGACGGCGAGGTCACGGAGAAATGTGCGACGCAGGCTGCCGGGTGACAGCTCGGCGGTTTGTTTTGGAAGACTGAGCATCTGTGTGTTTTTACAGCGCCGTCTTTGTGGACGACCCTATGCGAAGTAAATATGTCTGATGATTCAACACTGTAGTGAATTAGTTCATGCTAAGTAAAACCCTGTTTGCGATTCGCTCCTCTGAGCACACGGCCCGGCTTCAATAGATCCCTGGGCCGGTCGGTGCCCTTCTGAGCTGTTAAAAAATCTGGAGATTTTGTGGATGCACAAATTTGTTCGGCCTGTTTTTTTGTGACACTTGCGAACTTGTTTAGTGCAGTTTTAGTTGTGCTGCATTGACCCCTGCACCCAAGGAAACAACATGAAGCGAAGGTTATGGCAGAATAATTATGTCGGTTCTGACTGGTTCAGTCAGTTGGAGGCTTCTGGAAAAGGTTCACGGACAAGAGAAAGTCGCTTAAAAACCAGGCTCTGACCGCAGAACGCTGACCCTGATCACTCTCTGTAGGATCCGCTCCGGAATTCGAGCGTCTTCTCAGCCCTGTCTCACAGTTGATAATCTTCCGCTTTTGTGCACCCAGATCCCAAGTGGCTGAGTGTATCTAAACATTAAGATGGCTTATGAGTGCACGCGCTCCCTGACTGGAGTCATTTTGTTTTGCCGGATACCACTTGGGGTTCAGAAAACACTCCTTCATGGTGGCGGGGTTGCTTCCTGCGGGACCTACGGTCATCAATCAGGGCCAAAAGCGATGCCGCCCACTGAGTCTCCAGCAGACCCTCTGTGCTGCAGCAGCAGGTGGGTTAGATGGGGTTTTTCTCAAGGATTTGTTATGTTATTTTAAATATATATATTTCAAATGATGCAATTGGAACCAAAAAGGAATTTTCAGAAAATACACAGCTTAATAAAGAAACTGTCAATGTGCCAAAATAGCTAAAGTGAACAATAGGAGGTGGTTAATGAGCGTGAACTGCCTGTAGCGCACATGTAGGGAGGAACGTTTCAAATCTGAGAGCAGCTGAGATGCCCTCAGTTTGTGTTCCACGGAGACAGAGACAACTTTTAATACTCTCAGACACATTCTATTTAGCCTTCATCCAATTTTCATCCGGAGATTTGAGTCACCTTGTGCAAATATTTCCCCTAAGTTAGTGATTAAATTACTCTTCAGGACCAAAACGCTCAAACCCTGGTTGTCACAATTCAATTTAAATTCCATTTAAAACCAATTTACACTTGTCTCCGCATCATTGAGCCGTGTGAACAACAAGAAGGGACACCTCATTGTTGATTTACACCAGCTTCTCATGAATCAGTCTTTAACGTTGCATGACTCAAAACTAACAAGAAACCAATGACGGGACAGACTAAAACGCTCCGGCAGAGCCAGACGGCTCGGAAACAAGCAAAGGAAGACAAGAGGAGCCTTTTCAAACACGAGTTGGCAAATTCTCGGGGGCTGTAAATGAGGCCAGTGTCAGCGGCTAAAAGGTCGGGGTGAATCGTCTCACCTCGGAGACAAGCGTGCGTCATGTTGAAACAGGATTGTTACAGTTATTGAAAAGCATATTGGGTTTTGTCAAGCACGTCAGACCCAAAGTCACGATACATCCACCGTTGCCAGAACGCTGTCCACCCTGTGTGATTGAATTTGGTGCAACAACAGATCTATTTTAGGTAAACAGAGGTGAGCAAACAGGTTAACCAAAGAGAAACTGATTCCGTCTCAAGTCTAACCAGCATTGCGCAATATTCGTTATAAGGAGTGGGTGCTACGTTTGGGTTTTTACCATCCAAAACTGAAAGCATCTTATCCCTGTATTTGCAGTCGGCATCGATTCTTTTTTTTTCCACAGGATTTCCAAGCAGGTTAGAGTTACAGCTCTTTAGTCTGGAGGATGATAAATGCCTCCCGCCCATGTTCATACATGCTCTGCCAGCTCACCACATCAACCAGATGCTTTGAAAGAAAAAGGGACAGAGACACGGAGATGACATCTAAATGAAAACGTATCATTTCCCATTTGCTCCCAGGAGCCTTTGCCATTGCCACTGGATATAACAATACAGGAAGAAAGAATAACCATAACATCAGGCCGAGCCACGGCTTTGATGATTGTATGAAATTAGGTTTGCAATTAAAAGGAGCTCTTATTTGTGTGAATCCAAGAATGCTTGTAATTTTAGTGTATTGTCAGTAATAAGTATGTAAATGTCAGCATCTCAAGGACTTGGCAGTTCGCTGCTGGACTGTCAGAATACAGATGTCCGTTATGGAAATTTGTCAGCAGTTTTGTAGCAGAAGCACTATTTTAGTGAAGCTCTGTGCCCAGACACAGAGACGGTCCGCAGTGCAGGAGGATACTCTCTAATTTGTGGAGCCGATAGAATTAATGTTCTGCCCTGCTGCCCATCTGTGACTTATTTAGAGTCTTCTGAAATATATACCACTCTGAAGACACACACGCACACACAGACGCAGACACATACACACACACAACGTGTTGCATTCAAGAGAAACCTCAGATATTCTTTGGATATTTTTATTACGTGAAAACAATGACGCTCCCTTAAAAAATGTGAGTCTGGACCTGAACTATCTGCTGCTTTGCCTGAAATGCTGGTAAAAGAAAGGGAAATGTGTAGCACATATAATGTTTTATGACGAATGTTAAAAAGCACATTCGCATTGTTTTCATGTTGGACTTTTGAAGAAACTTCTTTTTTTAAACACTACTAAGAATTAGTTGGGGCCTGTTTCCAATTGTAGACTGACAGAGATGTGACCCTAATTCTTTGGGATTTCTGGTCTTACTCATGTTCTCCCATGTTTCCTTGGGGTTTTGTAGATATCTAACAATCAATAGAAAACTTCCCTTACTTATTTTCAATAGCCTTTTTATGCTGTAATATAATTTTTGCTTTTCATGTAGTTAAAAACTACATAACTCCACAGTAATTGTGACCGTGTGCCTTTTCCTAATTATAATAATGATCAATGATTGTATATTACCGTACTTATTACACAAACCGTGTCAAAAATGTTCTCTATTACGTGAGGATTGAAAGAAAATGATCCTTTTAAGAAGTCTTAAGTATAAATTCAGCGCCCGATTGGGGCACTTAAACTGGATTATTGTTGTCAGCAGTTAACAGGTACTAAAATTAGCTTTTGTTGGATTTTTAGCGTGCGAGCTACCGACACGCGGAACTCTCAGTACTGTATAATTTTTAGCTCTGTAATGGGTGAACACGATTCCACCTGCTCAAAACCCAGGAAAACGTCCTCTTAGCTGTTTTGTTTTTGTTTTAACACGCCCAAATTTTAGCAAAATACTAGAGACTTTTTTAAAAATGTTTAGACTACTGTTTATGTAAAGTAGTGATGCAGCCCTGAGAAAAGCATCTTACACCATGATTTACACCCCCAAAACTAGTGTTTTAAAATAAGCCATTTGTCTCTGAATAATGTATCCTCATCTCATTTGGGGTTAACTATTGACACCATATTTGTCAAAGTGCCTCAGAATGATGTCAAGCTCCAGCTCCACGGTCCCCATGGCTTCGGTGTTCAGTCTGTATCTGTCCGCGCCGCTGTAAATGAGGTCCGGCTTGCGGAGCTGGTGACCCCCGCCGATAAACTTCTGCACCAGCTGCTCTTGCCAAGTACCAAGTGGCCTCCAGGTCGCGCAGCTGATCCGGTGATGTCCAGGGCTGGAGGGGACGTGGCAGTAGCCGTAACCACACAATTCACTTCGTCCAAACGAGTCTTGGTGCCACACTTGGAGATGGAGACTGGGCCAGCCTTGGAGGCCCTTGGTTGCGTAGTGCAGATCAATCGGGTGACTCCAGTACGCCATTTCGCCAATCTGGGGGAGGTCCACCTGGGTCTGACCCTCTCTAAGCCCCGACAGAAGACGCCACGCTGCTCCCGTATGAACGCCCCATTTGCAGAAAAGGCAGCTCTCTGGGAATCCGCTCGCTCCCACAATCTGGCCAATAATATGCAGCTCTGCCATATTATATCTGTACATACACCCCCATCCAGGGAGGGGAAGGGAGATAGAAAGTGAACAAAAAAACACCTCAAATATGTTTTAGCCTGATTTGTTATTTAAAATTCTGCTATTGAAGTATCAACTTATTAACTTAAATGCTTTATATACGTCCACACAAATCTTTGTTGTCTTGTTGAGTCAATTGGTGGAACATTACATTTAATTTGAGTACTTTTGGTTTTTCTAAAGGTTCTTAATAGTTAAACCTTGTGCTCCATTTCAAAGCCACAGGAAGTTACAGCAACTGATGAGCATATTTACCATAACTATGGCATATTTAACTTGACAGCTCCACTATTTTATTGGAATTATAATTATTACAATTAGAATTAGAATTGAACTTATTTTTACTATCTTACCTTGTATTTTTTCTATAGTTGCTGCCTAAAAATGATTCCAAGAGGGCAGTTGTACAATGTAACATTGGTGTAATATAGCATGTTGCTATAAATCAAAGCTCCGATGACAGATGGTCATCAAATGTGAAAGCATCTTTCATTCTTTGATCTTCACACTTGATGTTTGATCTTTTTTAGAGGGATTTCTCAGCGTCCATGTTTGATTTAAATTTAGAAGAAGACGGAATTACTGAGTTGAGAGGTCTGTCCTACAGCTGCAAATGAAGTCAAGCGTTTATATGTTTATGCGTCTTTTTATGAACTAAAGAGGAAATATCCTGGATTACACTTAATTGAAGGGTTTGGGACAAAATACAATGGAAATGATCTGTTTGTCAGGATAAATGTACCATCTTATCCAAGAAGGTAGAAATTCTGACCTGAAGCTGGAAATTCTGAACATCCTATGAAAAGGGGAGGGGGAAAAAAGCATTTTTATATTTTTGTAAAAGATTTTAAGTGAAATTAGTTTAAAAAAAGATGAAAAATGTATAGCGAGTTGGATTTCTGGAATTGAACCAAGTGAATTGACAATATTTATCACGGTTAAACTGATTTTCTCATTGTGGCCTTTAGCCGACTAAAGTTGGGTTAAAATGGTTTAACCTTGCACTCACTGTCCCAGACTATTACCTGATCAGTGGGTCCAACAGATAACATCATAATGTCTGATAACAGCTAACAGCCAAAACATGCGGAACCCATAGCTCTGCACGATACTGCATCTGCCCTGTAGAACCGGGAGTGAATGCCGTTGTCATGCAACGAGTTGAAGAGATAATGCAGCGCATGCTGAAAGGTAAACAACGCTGACTGCCATTAATCAACCTTTTACCAGGCCCTTCTGCTGCCACTCCCTATAGGCGTCTGTGACAACAGCACTAGTCATACCTGCCAGCCACAAGCAGTTGTCTGATTTAAAGAAAGCCGTTGGTCGATTACCAAAGACAAGCTTTAAATCAACATCAGCTTGCCCGACCTATTGACTTTGGCAGCATCCTGGATTAAATAAAACATCACATACTATCTGACCTTTCCCATATTGACAGTATCGTCAGCATTGAACAGGAAATATTCTGTTCGGTCGGTTCGTGGGCGTTAGGCCCACCAGCGCCTCGGTGCAGGACGGACGTCTCTTGCACTCTCGTCGTATTCCCACACGCCTCTCTCGTCTTGACACTTGCACACAGCATTGACCCAAAGGGTGGCTGTTAATTTGGCATGGCAAAAACAAGGGCTTTAAAGGAACAGGTGGGTGCTATAGCCTCTCCGCTGGAACTGAGGGCTTCTCTCCAGACAAGAACGCAAAGACATGACCGGCTGAAGAGGGAAAACCCACAAAAGACTGTCTATGACGATGCTAAGATGTTATAAGACAGGAAAAGCACATAGTAGAAGTGCTGTTCGCACTGAGGTTCAATATTTTCATATGAATTCAGTGGCTGACCAGGCTGCTAATGCTGGCTTTGTGCTTCAACATGGCAGACAGACAAGCATAGGACACTCACAAATAATAAGCAAACGACTCTGACCAGCACATTAAAATAGTCACCTAGAGAGATCCGAGGTGAAAGGAATCTATCTCCTCTGTTCCTGCTCAGCTGCAAACTACAAATATTATAGTCTGGTGAGGAATAAAGTTGTTTTAGACCAAACCTGCAAAGACTGTCATACAGCGACTGCAGAAGCAATTTCGGTTTAAATATAGGTAACAGGTGAGATGTTAGTAGCTTTATAATTTTTCAAACTTTATTTATGCAGCGCATAATTTTCATTTGTGAAATTATGTATCAACTTTGAGTACGTGGACTTGCTCATGAGGAGATATGAATGGTTGGTCTTTGCCAACAAACCAATTACAGTAATTACCGGTACAGCAACTGTTAACTTTAAACGTCTTTGTGGCAAATGAACTGCATATATAATTTGTAACAAAAAACCACAGCGATGGCAACAAGTATTTTAAACCGAAACCCTCCAGAGAGCAACCAAACTGGTTTTGTACAACATCCAGTTCAAAGACAGACAGACATCCAAATGGAAAGCTACATTGAGAAAGTCCTTTTATTTTTAAAAGAAAGAAAGCAAGAAATGTGCAGTGTCAACATTTATCCGGGAAATTGTCCTGCCTGCAGACAAGATACAAATCTATGTGGGTGGCATCTCCGTTCAGTCATCACCCTCGGCTGCAGACTGCGTCAACCACCAGCCACGCTTCCAAGCCACAATAGCAAGGTATGGCCGTGCAGAGAGGCTTCAACTGCTCAGTCTTCTTCTCCTTCACCCTCAACCCACCGTCCATCACGCTGTGAAACTCTAATGGGAAACGCGGGACAATGCAGCAAATTGGCTGCAAACTCTCTCCCCATAGTGCAATACCGTAACTGCCCTAGTAATTGTTTTACTCACGCCTTTATCTATTTGATCTGGATGACCCTACTAATATTTACATTTACCATGTAATGTTTCTGCGCACTGTCAGATGCACTAAAGAACTACTCTTGTTGTGCGACTTGACAGGTTCAATTATCTGCAACGAAAATATGCCGTGTATCTGCTCCTTCATGGGAAACAAACAGAGAAATGCCATTATCCATCTCTACTGCGCCGAGAGTGTCTCTTTGTGTCTGCGTAGAGACAAAAGGCGAGTGTCAGAGTGATGGAGGAAGTGCCGGTCGTCTCTTCCTGCTCTCACAGATATGAGACCTGAGAAGGGGCAGACACCTATCAAGGGTTACCAAGGGCTTGGGCTACAGGTGAAATCCAAGGCTGCCTGCGTGTCAAAGAAGAAAACACAAATAAAGGCCTGAATCTGATGAGGATGTGTGATCTGGGAGGAAGAAAGCTGTTTGTCCATTACAAACAAGACTTGCTCTAATGCCGTGCTGGGTCCACTGGCATATGCAAAAGGCTGGGGTGGGGGTGAGGAAGGCTTCTTTTGCCCTGATAAAAACAATCGTGTTGTGGTCGACCCAGTGAAAGTTCTGTGGACGGTGTTCCTGTACTGCAGAACTAACTTTTATTATTACTGATGGACAGAATTAAGCAGCCAGCGCTGGGCTCATTTCAGCTGTGTGAAACGTCTTGTTCACTCAGTATTATATAATATCCCCACTCAAACAGCTTCAGTGCATTTTCATGAGTTACAGACGATATTTACACACCGATTTCATGGTTGCGGTGCTATTTTTAGCCACTTTACCTCCTCTCGTGGAATTATTGTGATTTATTCTTGAAAGAAAGTGTTTAAAACGTGCATACTTTAATGCGACTTTACAATTAAGCCTATATAATAACACCCATTATTCGCATTTATTTACCCATATATAATCTGAATAATCTCTAGACATCCCTTATTAAAGCAGTAAGAAATAACCCAGGTTTGGGTTCTGTGGTGGCTTTTGCCTGCGTCTTGTCCTGTAGTTGCTCTGGGAGGCTCCTAAGAGGTCTTCTCAAAGTGTTTGCCTTTTGACTTTCATCACATGAATCCAGCATTTGGGTCAGGGGGGTCCAGTTTCTTTCCTTGCTGCTGATGTGGGGGATAAATGAAGATTGATCCCCTCGGGTTCGTCATTGCAGGTGTCGGCCTTTGGAGCTGGTGTCCTCTACAGGCAGTTTCTAGTTACACTCTGGCAAGAAAGGAGGACCTGGTGCGTTCTGACAATACTCCGAAGAGTGCAATTTTGGAGAGTAAATTTGCCGGGGTGGGTGGATTGGGGTGGGGGTGTGGGGTGGTTGTCGTGGTGGGGGGGTGGATTACTTTTTATTTAAAGCAGACCTGGCTCACAAATGGAGACTGACCGCACTGTGGTCGGACTTCAGAGCGACTCGTTATTTGGCTTTTTCATGTTCAGAATGCTGCAAATCTGCGATCCCTCTGAACACAGCTGATAAAAAGAAACAGACTTTGGTGGATTTTAGTTTCCTTCGCTGTGTGAGACTGTCTGTCACCTCAGTAATGCTCACAAGGATGGCAAAGCAGCTGATCGGCGGTTGCCCTCATATGTGGAAGCTTTGATTGGAACTAGTGGAACCAGTGCCGTCAGCTCGCCTTGAGTTTAACAGGTTTGGGTGAATTCCCTGGTGAATGATGCACCTCTTCCTCAGAAGTGAAGCCTTTAGATCAAGCTGAGGAGATAGGTTAGATTTCATCATTAGGGTTAATCCATCAACAATGCCGGGGCACGGAATAAAGCCAGAGTCAATGAATGTGTTTGCTCTGTCGCGGAGTAAATATTAGTTTGTCCAGATAATGCTACAGGGCTGCTGAGGGCTTCCACAATACTTAAATTACACCAGCGTCTGCTCTTTCCCTGCAGAAGAATTGTTTCCCCACTCTTTCTTCTTCTAGGAAGCCAAACATCAGTAGCAGTCTCAAGTGGCTGAAAGTTTTAGTTGATAATCCAGTCTGTCAGTCAGCCCCACGGCAAGATTAATGACAGGGGAACTCCTGTCCTGCAAACATCCCTCTCAATTAAAACTGATATGTTAGCTTAAGAGGTAGTTCTCACATGGGCAGATAAAAAAGGCATATGATTTAAATTTAAAAAGGTATTGTCAATGCAAAGTAAATGTTTTAAGAACCCTCATTAATCTGCGTATAAAAATAAACTGTGTATAGTAGCTTTAGCAAATCAAGTTGCACACCCACTCTAAACTGACACTGAAATATATTAAACCGAATTACAAATGAAAATGTTGTGTAATGTAACCAAGAATTGGCGCAATTACTCAAATCAGGGAAAGGGAGCCCTCTGCTGCTGAGTCAAGACCACAAACAGCTTCTTTTTCTTCATCTCTAGGTCCCTGTGAAGGGGAGAGGTGCTCTAATGTCTGATTTAATCGAGGAGTGCTTTTATTTTGATTTCCAAATTAAAATAGCTGCGACAGGACAAGTGTCTGAAATAATCCCAATTTGACCTTGCATTCTCCAAGGGGAGCTTCAGTCAAGTCTCCGCTGATTCGTGAGCAACTGCGTGAAGAAATCTTGCTGATTTTCAGCTGCGAGATAGGCAGACCACTCAGTCATGGAGCGTGCGGTCCAAATTTGACATTGACAGAGATAATAGCAGCTTCATGGTACACTGAGTCCAAAGGGAGCCGGTTCAAGGCCCTGCCTCTGTCTTTTGTTGCATCTGTGATATGTTTGTTGTGGGATAGTGGAAGACTTCTTATCCCACTTTATATGAGAACGACCTCATTATTTTGCTTCTTTACTAGGCTCACATCTAGCAGGGAACACAATATCTCTGCCAACGGGTTGATTTAAGTTGTTTGCAGAGGAACAGAGACTGACGCTGAGTCAATCCATAATGATGGCCAAAGAGTTTGCCTCAGACCTGCTGATAACCATCTTTAATGAATAGCTGTGTGCTCCAAACAGCGCAGGCTGATAGGGATCGTTTCAGGAACGGTGTGGCGCAGGTCTCAATAGCAATCGCGGAATTCCATCTTAACCATTTGGATGTCCTCCACAATACCACACACTCAGAGGTTGCTCTTGCAGTGGACCTACAACAAAATAAAACTTGGCACCCGAGAAACATTCTTGCCCAGCTCAACAGCCTCCAAGTCTGAACACCCCGGGCCCCCTCACCTCCAGGGTCTATCTGCCGACGGGAACGCTGACTGTTTGTTGGGGCTTTCTGATCTCAGGTGGCGATACAGAACAGCTAACTGCCGTATAAAGGACGGACTGGCGAGGCTGGCGACTGAACAAGCACAAGCACGGCTCCCTGTGAGTGCGTCTGAAAGGCCCAAATTGAGCCATTTTCCCGATCTCCGGGGAGAGCCCTTATCTTCAGCAAGATCCAGGGTAGACTGTGTATAATTTGCAAAATACTATGCTGATACCGCAAATGAGGTTTAATAGCTGCTGAGGCCCCGTTTAGATTCATAATGTAGGTCTGTGGTCTTTGATAACCGGTAGCAGAGATATTTTCAGGAACATACAAGGTCATTGTCAGTATGAGCTGGCTGATATTTTTGCGACTGGTTATCATGTTCTGGCCAACACACGATGTTGACTAATTGTTCTGAGCTGCTGGAGCTGCCCCGGGGTGGATGGCAACACTAATTCCCCATGTCTCATCTTGACGAGCTGTCAATCCCAATGCCGTGTCCCAAAACACCCAGAGCTGTGTTTGCTAATGTCTAACGTCAGCCAACCCCCACACAGACTGTAATGAAATGACTTATTAGTGGAACGGTGGCAGACGACGCTGTCATCACAGCAATCAATCATGTCAAAAACAAAAAGTCTACTTTATGTTAGGTTGCTCGAATTTTAGCCGGCCTGTCTGCTCGCAACCCGCTGCTGCAACCAATAAAATTAAAGGATTAAATGTAATCTTTTCATCTGGCATCGTCATTGTTCTTGGAAATGTTTTATTTGGGGGGAATTACCAACTTCTATGGTGATTAATTCAATCACAAAGATGTTAGCTATGTAATTATCCGGTTTTAAAAACTGGGTAATTACATTGACAAGGAGGTTATTGTTGATGGCTCAGTCAAACTAACAAGGAGCTAAAATGTTATGAAACTATGTTAACATATAAAGGTGTAATAAATATGTAACATTTAAAACATTCGCTCTTTCATGTTAGTATATCAGACACTGCTGACAGTGATTCAAGTTTAATAGCAACAACAATTATATTACACACGCTAGTTGTTATTTTTAGGGATTATTACACTACTTATTTGTATTTTAATTTTAATTTAAAGTGGTGAACTCCTGCAGTCAAACAACATGCTTGGTATTATTCCATTGCTATTCAGCCGTGAATTTTCCATTCCTTCCCTTGCTGCAAGGTATGCTGGAGGAATCTTGCATGCACTGTGTGTGTGTGTGTGTGTGTGTGTATGTGTGTGTCTTTTTGTCTGTTTTTCCACAGTCAAACAAGTTGTTATTGCATTTATTTGGACTGTTGCAACTAACCTGCAGAGAGGATTCTGCACTGGCAGCATGATTGTAATGCAGCATTCTTCTTAATTTTCTCAATAATTTGTTTCTATAAATAAAATTTGGAAAACAATTTGTGCTAATTTTCCAGGATTCCTCCTCACTGGGACCGTGAATGTCAGGAGTAATTTATTAGTGAAATACTCGGGAGTCTCTGAGAGTCAATGTGGGACTTCCTCTTCCATAGTTGTAAAATCCAGTATTTGCTCATCTGACAGCTCAGCTAACTGTAGTCACAGCAAATGTCGCTATGAGTGAACACAATAAAATGAAAGAGAATATTTCAACATTTAATTTAAAACTGAAACGCTATAAAATGTTTTATTTCAGGGCTGTCATATTTATTTTCCTCGTGAAAAAAACCTCATCACTCAAATTGAATAGATCTAATATCACATTACAAACGATTTTTAGTTTCTCTTATATTTAGGAAAGTTGCTTTATTTTCTGTAACACGCAGCGACCTGTGACCTGCCCAGAACAGGTTTGGAACCTTTTCTCTACAACCTTCAGCTCATACGGCAGCGTAAGAACAACCTACGATAACCTGATGGTTCCGGGGTTTTTCTCCAGAGACACCCCTTTAACCCGGCCCTAATTTAAGCTCTGGCGGGGCCCCTTTTTGAATTATCAAAGTGAGAAACAGTTGGAAGATCCTATCAACGACAGATTATCCATTCAGGAAGAAACACCTTCCATCAGGCCGGAGATAGGCCTGAGCAAACACATTCCCAATCTGCGAGTGAAAATGGATACGTTGGTGTCCAGCCACACAAAGGCCGTTCCCCACGCTCAGGAGAGGACCCCCCCCCCCCAAATCTCCTGACTAAATACAGAGTGTGTCTTTCTAGCTGAGAGTCCGACTGTTTACCTTCAGATCCAAAGGATTAGAGGACCAACACATGCAGGTGAGGGGGCTTCTCCTTCTCAGGTAGCCTGAGAAATATTTAAAAGAAATAGCTGCAATAATGTCTGCTCCGGATGCAATGAAGCCTCATTTGAAATATCTATTTTAACTGCGAGGTTTATTTCCTTTTTTTTGTTTCCCATCTTAACATATCCAATGTGGTCTTCAGAGATACGTGATACTAAATCACAGTTGTGCCTTCCAAATGAGCCCCCAGAATCAAGCTCAGGGCTTTAAAGCATGTCGGGTTCATCTCTTAAGGCTAATTACCTAATTGTGCTGGCCTAGACTTCAGTGCGTGCAGATTAAGCCAGATGGATTTAATAATTTAATCCTCCTTTGTGGTGGGAGCAATGAGGCCAAAATGAGAGTTAGAGTAAACTTTGACATGTCAGCACGTCTTCATATCATTCATTTTCCACTGGGTTGGGTGGATGTGGCTTGGCTGATTGCTCCTGATTTTCGTGAGGCCGTCTGCTCATCCCCCGACAACTCGTAGAACATGATCTCCCATGTGCCCACCTCATTTTCTTCCCTTCTTTTTCTCCCTTCGGGGTGAAACCTTCACGTCTCCTTGACTTGAAACTGCAAAAACCTCATCACTCTCTGGAGTCGCTGCCCCACCAGTCCTACCTTTATTGCTGATAGAGCAATTCTATTGGTTATCGCGCTTCCATAGGCTTCCAGGATGCCACCCATGAAACGTGCATCTAATCCTGCAAGCATGAGTCGCATGTTCAGAAGATGACAAACTGCCAAAGGTGCTTTCTCCAATCTGGGAATCTCTGAATGGGCTGCGGTCCAAACTGATTGTGCAAGGTTTGTCCTCCATGAGGGTGCATTGACTTTGTGCAGTGAAGGGAGCCATCTCAACCACGGAGACATCCACATGGGTGGTAAAGGAGGGAGAAGAAATGGTATCCATGCTGGCTTTTTTCCCTTTTTCCGCATGCTTAAATGGCGAACAAGGAGAGGACGACAGCAACTGTCAATGCAAAGAACCCCCCCCTCCCCAGAAAGGACGAGCAAACCTGGTGTCTGTAGAAACACACCGAGTGGTCAGTTCTGCGCCGTGAAGTTTTTCCTTTGCTCTCGTGGTGACTCTTTTTTTCCAAGAGCAGCTAATCCGCTTCAGCTGCCCCGTTCAGAGCTGGTAAAAGATGCCCCTTTGTGGAACTGCCTGACTGGTTTTCATGAAACACCAAATCTGTTAAGAATCTGGCTGTGAGCCACTTTCTACCGAATGATGAGTAAGGCGTCCTTTTTCTCCCAGCGACACACTGCGAGCTAAATGTTCACCTTTCTTTTTTTATCCCCCCATTCCTACAGCAGCGATTCGAGAAGATTGGACCTTATCAGGTAAATTTGTAGTTTGTCATCTGTAGCTGCCCTTGGGCCTCTTACTAAAAATGAATTTATATTGTTTAAACTAAAATGTAAGCAATAAAATGAGGATATGAGAGCAGATGCTTTTCGTGCTGCTTCCTTGAAGACAAGATAAGACAACAGGAAGAGAATGGAACAGGGTCCCCTCTCGTTGAGCAACCATTCTGGGGGTTTAACCTTAAAGTGTGGCTGTTAACGGGTTTGGCTACCCAGCTTTATTCCCAACATTAATGTGGAAAACTTGTCATGGTATTTTAGGTGGAAACGTTCCAGCCTTTACACTTTGCCGTCATTTTTCATTCTGAAAATGTTAAATATACACATTTATTGGAGCGAGCCCTTCCTTCTAAAAATAAGCAAATTAAATGTGGCATCTTCATCATCTGGGATTTGGACAGCTTTATTCTCTTGTGCATCCCTCTGCTGCTGGATGGGAACTCCGCAGAGCTGGGTTCAACACTGCTGGGTATTCTACCAGATGGGTCCTCGGGATGAATCGGGGCTAAGTTTCAGCCAAGGCTTCAATGTGTGTGTTGGACTACACGTTGCATATCTGGAGACCACACAGGTTCCATAAGCATGTTTAAATCTCTCTGCTGCCCTCTATCTCTGTCTGAACTCGTCCCTCTGGGATGCAGGTCAGGAGTTCAACAGCAGCGGGGAACCTGTGCTCAGAAGAACACATGCTGTTGAGCTGCTAATTATCTTTCAACATCTCAGGAGCTTCCAATATGATTAATAGCAATTTTGAGAAAAACACACAGCAAAAAGAAACATGCAAATGGATGAAAACCAAACACAACTGAGGGAAAGACTCATGCATTCAACAGTATTAACAGATGTGGAGCCAACAATTCTTTTAAACAAACACACCTATAGTTGAAATATATATATTTTTAAAAAGAGGCAACAACCCTGCGGTTGAATGTCAACTACAGATTTTGGGTCAGTTTTGCACCCCGACAGCGGTGCTCATCCCGTGCCTGCACAGAAAGACACGTGAATTTATCTGGAACTTGGTTCCTGGGTGGTGGGAGTGACAGAAGGGAGGAGAACACCGTAAGTGAGCTCATGCAACGCGCTGAAGCCTCACAGTTATAAATGAGTTTGTCATACCACCGTGGTTGGCCATAAATGACCTCACCAGACGTTCTGCTGTAATAAACTAAACTAATAAGAATGTGCAGGAAGGGAAACGCCGCCTGCCGTGAGTCTGGCTACGACGGAGCGCGAGCTAGCTGCTAAAAACATACATCTCTGATAAATCTCAATGGGCGGCTGTCACGTTGACATCCAGGTGGGTGACGAGCAGGTATGTGAGCGGACCCTCACTCTGGACACGTAGCCACGCTCATGGAAGGAAAGCCCCCCTGTGCCCTGGAAAGAGACTTCCATATGTACTTGTACTTTCTGCGGCCCTTTAACCTACAACAGATGTCATCAATAAATCCCTCTGACCCATGAAGGCATTCCAGCGTGTGATCGAGGCCCTTTTTTCTCCTCGTAGCGTGCTACTAGCTTGTCTAGCTGGTCAACACCTGACCAAACTGCAAGGTTTATAAAGTAGTCGTGCGAAGCGTCTTTTTTTGGGGGGGGGTAACAACAGACGTAGGTGTTCGACAGCAATGCTTTAAAACCTTGTTGTGTTTGGTAACAGCTTAGCTAACACACACTGGCAGCTCCCAGGGGAGCCGTGTAAGAGCCGCCACAATCTGCCTCTTGTTACAAGGTCTGCTACTAAATTATGACCTATCACCTTGCCATGGTAATCTTTCCACAAACGCATGTAAGGAGAGATTTACATGTCCTCTTCTGCTTTATTACATGAGTTTGGCTACTTGACTGTACAAATGCACATTTTTCTGCATTTCTTTGCAACGATGTCCAAGCGTAGTTGTTTAAAATGTGTTCCAAACTTTGCGACAAGGATGAGAGGACGAAGGTATGGCACGGATGCTCCTCAGGTTGCATCTGATAATCGTCACTAATGGTGCATTTCAAAGGACACAAACTCCCACATGACTTCCATCCCCTCGCCTTGGAAGGGTGGCCTCTCCTGGTCGGCCATGCGTGGAGGTTAAAGACGTGCTCACATGCTATCATTGAGCGTCCAGGACAGACAAGTATGCTAATCGGTTCAATACGGGAAATGTTTGGGTTGTGACGAGAGCGCCAGACAAATTGAAGTGATATTTATGGCAGCCACATATTGTTCAGTGTGTGTGTGTGTGTGCGTGTGTGTGTATGTGCGTGTGTGTGTGTGAGAGAGAGAGAGAGAGAGAGAGAGAGAGAGAGAGAGAGAGAGAGAGAAAGAGAGAGTGATGTGTGCTTTGACTGGCACTTAGGTAGGTAGGTAGGTAGGTAGGTAGGTAGGTAGGTAGGTAGGTAGGTAGGTAGATAGATAGATAGATAGATAGATAGATAGATAGATAGATAGATAGATAGATAGATAGATAGATAGATAGATAGATAGATAGATGATGTGTCCCGTTTACAGTGGAATAAATCGACCACTGCTACAGTTGCCGTAACCTAATCTAAATGTGGTGAACCGTGACTTCATAAGAAGACTGATGTCCTGCGAGGACACTTGACACATGTGGTGACTCAGAACATCGCATGCCAGGAGAGGAAACCTTGGTGGTCCATTGTTGGTCACTGTTAAAGCTGCATTATTTTTCTTCCTCCTGACCCTTGGAAATGTCTACAACACTGAGATGCCCTCTCTTAGAAATAGCAGCTGTGTGCAGTTACATAACAGGAAACAGCTGTCAGAGGCAATCCCAGTATATAGCTCTTCTGGTCCCAGTCTGGACTCCTGTACAGGTTGTGCTGTTTGTTTTGAGAACATACTTGCTTCTTGAAGAGACGTCTCGGAGTCAATGGACTGGACAAAGTTCAGGGTTCATGGAGAGATACATGCTTCTCTCGCTGTTCGATCGTCCCAGCAAACATTAGCTAGCATCTGAAATCTCCATAGTAGGAAAACATCACGTGTTAGTAGATAAAGGTCGCTGTCGAATTGACAGTAGTTTTAAACGTAGTCATGCATGTTCAAACATTAACTGTAGAGGAAAAAAAATAAAACTATGACATATTTTGACAGTGGTGACTGCGTGCGTCCACAAATATTTGCTGCTATGCTAACCAGTCGCGTTAGCAGTAATAACAATCATAATGTAAAAAAAAAAACCAACAATGACATAATAACCATCAGCATGTAACATCTATCTGTATTTCCTTCCTCATCCTGTCCTCCTCAGTGGAGGGCAGCCATTTTATGTGCATGACCCTCTTATCAGTATCGTCATTACAGACTATAAAGATCCATGTTTAATTAATTCAATTTGTCATCCCATTGATTTACATATTCTGACTGTCTTTATTGTCATTGTGCAACAAAGTACAACAGAACTTTAAAAGAAATTGTAATCTTCATACATAGACTTCAAATACTGTCGTGGACATCTATGACTAGATGACAGGACAGACAGGAACCTTAGCTCTGTGTTGGTTTTATTTTATTTTTTTTAAAAGTACCTGTTGGGCGTTAAATACAGTCATGCTTTAGCGATGGCGGATTCCTAATGAGAGCTGAAAATCGAACCTTTGTGTAATGGGACACTGTACTCCAGACAGTAAAGATCCTCTGACGGAACAGCTTCAGCACCTGATCAAAAGTCTGCAGAAGGTCATAAAAATTCCTCACCTTCAGTTAAATTTATGGCACTACTCATTAGTTGAAATAAAACTTATCAATGCAAGTGCAATTAAAAGTGACCCATAGGTTTAATAAAGCCGTGCAGTCTCCCCAAACATGACTTTTCCATTTTTCCTCGCCACCCTGGAGTCCACATAAACCTGTTTTAGAGAAGGTGAACACAGGAAACACTGGCGAAGAAGAATGAAGCTAAAGTTTAACTGCTCTGGGATCACCTTGCCTTTCCCAAAGGAGAGGGCAAATTTATAAGAAACATGTCATTTTACATATCAAAACATCAACATTATGTCTATTAGGTGGAGATAAATCCCAGTTCCCGTCTCCTCGGAGGCCCAGAGAAGGACGTTTTCCTCCCTCTTCTGCTGTAACGGTTCCATCCTCCGGCTGTAAGTGTCAGTGCGAGATTTCTTCTGTTGATCTTGAGTGTTAGTCCACATCGTCTCGTCCCGCTGGGACGGCGCATTAGTTCAGCAAAAAGGAAGCCACTACCTCATTATGCTGCTAATTTTAGGCACCAGGAAAAGATGTTTGGAAAGTTTTGGCCCGGATTCCAAGCGCTGGAGTGGTACTCTCAACCGGCTGCTCCCAGGGGTTCAGCGGGGGTGATTTTGGTACTTGAGCCGAGCTCAAAGAAACAATTTACAACATATACAGTGGAACTTCAAAAGTGTCTTATCAGAGTCAGGCATCGCCCATGAATGATTCCATATGAAATAGCAACTTTCTGTTTACTGTAATTAGGGGAATATTTTTTCCATTAGGGAAGTGAAAATAAATTAACATGAGTTTGGTTGAAAGGTTTAAGGGCAATTCTGTTTTCAAATGTATCAGGGACAGAGAGCAGCAAAACGCAGGTTGATGTATTTCACTTTTGCTTCGAAATGAGGAATGTTGTAATATATATACTAATATATAATTATAATATGTAAATGGTATAATGCCTCAGGCAGAAAAGAAGGTAAAGTGCTCCAGGATCTCCTTGTTGTTTGGTTTAAGGTGTCTTTGCTTGAAGTTTTCTGCAGAATTTTTCACATGTTGCTTTGCTCCCTCGTCTATTTATAGAGTGTTACAGGAGGGTAAAAACTTGAAAAGCCTCTAGAGTGGCAGAGCGCTCTTAAATCCTGGCGTCAGACCTGTGTTGACCATAAACCTGGCGGGAGTTGTGGGGTTTCTTGAGCGCAACAATCTCCTCCGAGGAGTTAATCAATTACAGATTAAACAAGGGACATTTGAGTAAAAAAAACAAAAAACAAAAAAAGCACAAGCACAAGCAACACTTTCAGGAGGGATGTGGGATCAAATTTAAGCGATTTTGGTATTAGAAAAGATTTACAGAATCATCGGAAGGGAAAAAAGTCACTTCTTAGTATTTTTCTGTATTTTCCAGGTTAATATTAGCAAATATGTGAAAGGAGCAAGTCTAAATCACTCTTTAAAAAAGAGCCTTAACTACCACAAAATTGCGCATGCACAGATAATAAACTGTGGGAAATTTCTACACTAACCTCTTTCCCCCGTGCAAACCGTTTAGAACCATTGTGTAAATACACAGCACGGCCTAATCTGATCCGTTCCTGGACTGGTACTCGGGAAAGTGTTTGTTGTTCTGCAGAAACATCCATTTGCAGCAACGTACATCAGCGTGCCGTCCCTGCCCTGTTGCCTTAGACCACCCACCCACACAGTGTTGAAGCACACTCAAGAAACAGCTATTAAACAGTTTCCCCAGGTCACTCGTATCAGACCTGTTAAAGCCCTGAGCTGCAGGGCTGAGACCACGTAGCCGACCGGCATCGGCGCTCGGGCCCCGATTGATCGTATTTATTTGCTCTCCTCACACGCAAAGACGCGTCAGTCATCACGTTGGTCATCTGCCTCGGGTTTTTCCCACCCCACATGTGCGCAGCGCGCAGTAAAACGCCCCAATAATCCGCAACATTTGCAACAATTAGCAAATTTAAAAGCCGCTTTACCGAGCGGGAGTTCCTTCTTGCTGCAGCCTGTCATTACTCTCTCCTGGATGCATGTTTATGCATGGTCGTCTAGAGTAAACAGCAAAAAGAAGGTGAGACCTGACAATAGCCTGTCATATCGCTGATTTCTATGACTGCCCGTTAAGCTGCGGATGCTCCAGATGACTTGTGGATGTGTAATATAGGCCAGAGTCTCTGTCTTCTGAAAAACAGGTCTTTTCCCCTCCAAATATTTTGCTTTGGTGAAGTCTGAACAGAGGCCATTTTGACTTTTGAGCAGATTTTCACACCGATAACGCGCCCGTGTTTGCATACTTGAAGAAATCTTTGAGGAGATAGTTAATGCACTCGTCAAAAGGGGCGCGGCGGGGCCGTCCGACTCTTTCTTGGCATGGTGATGTGGAGTTCAGGTGATGTGGAGTTCAGGTGATGTGGAGTTCATGACGTCAGCCCTGCAGCCTGTCGCACCATCGCCACCCAGGAGCCGCCTCAACGTGCCTGGATGCCACCAGAAACTGAACCGCCACAGAAGCCGGCTGACATTTGAATAAAAGACGACGCTTGAACGTAAAGGAAAAGGATTTATCTGTTGGAAAAAAGAGGCAAGGACATGCAAGGAAGCAATAAAAAGTAAAGGGTGTTACTGAATCGCAGCCCCACTGCTTCTGTTTCAAAGCCAACGGCTTTAGGATGATGGATGAGCTACATATTCAACGGGCTTTTTTCAATATGGAGGAATTTTTGTCTGGCAGCGGCGGAATCCATAAATAGGTGCCAGTTTGAGACTGGTTTCCCCCTGCGCGCTCTAGCGTGGGTGGCTTTTTGGAACTGCAGCGCTGTACACACACAAGAAAGCAACAAGACAAATCTCACAATGCCACATTTCTGGCCTCCTCTGGCCTCGCTCTCCTTCCCTCGCCCTCTCATTTTGCAAATTATGTGTGATAATATTCAATTTGATGTATAACAAACATGTGTATCTTCTGTAACAGTGTCCTTTCATGTTCTTTAACCAAAATAGGCAGGCTAAGAAAAATGAAATGGCTAGCACATTGTTGGATGGTTCCTCTGGCTGCGCCTCTGTCTTTGATTTTTCTATATTCTATATTAACATGGATTTCTCTGAGGATCACACTGGACTGAGCCGCATTAGTCTGTGGTGAAGAGAGCTGGATCGCAATAGACGTCACGCAAATGTTGGCATCACAAAGCGATTTTTGGGGGGTTTTGAGGAAAATCAAACCGAAAAACTTTATTAACGCAACAAATGTTCAAATTTTCGTTCTTCTTTCCTTTATAAAAGAACAGCAAGAAGAGAAACATGTAAAACGCAGAAGTTCTATGAGACTATGAAGTGCACGTTTCAGGAAGAGCAGAATTTTAATTTCTTTTATGTCGTAACAACAAAAGTTTTCACACCTCCGGATCGTCTGGATTTAGCACTTTACACAGCAAAGATGCTTTATTATGACAAGAACAAGCTTGTTACAGCCTGAAGTGCTGAATTTATCATATTTATTTTGAGTCTCCGCTCGTCTACACACTCAAGAATGATTGATAACGAACCTCGGCAACAGCGTGAGATTAGCTGGTTGCAACGGTTGACTCTCCGGACTCTTTTTGCTGTCCGTTCAAGCCGCATGTGCAGAGTTTATCTTAACCTAAAGGGATGATTTATGAAGACTCCTGGATAAATTCCTCGGCTTTTGCATCACCATGCAGGTGATTTTCCTGCCGAAGCTTCTGTGCAAGTGTCAGCCTGCAATATGGGCCAAAGATAATGCCGTGTTTGAATGTTTGGGGCTTGCTTCCCCCTCCTACTAGAGCAGAAGGTGAGAAATCAAGCTACCAGCATCATCCCCATATGTGTGAGCACAGTTCTTTAGCTAAGATATGAGGTCTGTGGAAGCTGGGGGTTGTTATAAATTACCAGGTGATGAATGTGATAATACTTGTCAAAACACAGCTCCCATACTGGCACGGGCAGAGTCCAGATCGCTGCCCATCTTTCCCTGCTCTGCTTTGTCACATTTGATTAGATCGCGATCTGGATGTGGGTGAGTGAGGGGCAACGCATGGTGAATATTAATCACCTCGTGCAGCCAGATGTGTCTTGGCTCTCGTACTACTGAGTTAGAAAAGTAACTGTGGGCAGACAACTGACAATCTGATCACAAAGTCACAGCATTAAGTAACACTTAGGGAAGGAACTGACGTGACCTTTCGCATTAAAAATCTGCCGACGCTGCGGCTTTTCGGACCGGGCTAACAATTTCCTCGGTCAGAGCAAGACGTGTTTACACGCCTTTAATCGAGGCAAGCGCGTCACACCACACGATTCGAGTCAGTGAGAGGCTCCATTTAAAGATTAATTGCTTTGTTTAATAGCCATGCAACCTGAAAACACTCGTTAGTCGCCATAGCCAAATGCTTTAAAGGCCCAAAAGTTCCCAAAATCAAACTTTTTTCACTCGCCAGACATTTAGCCGCGTAATGACGGCAATAAGTCCCCTTTATCAGGCCACAGAAAATGCTTTGAGGATAAGGCTCTGCAGATAATAATTAAGATGATACAGTCGAGTTTGCAGTGGTCAACTTCATGTTTAATTGCTTAAATCAACAGGATAAGATGTCCTTTAAACGTCTGTGTTGCTCTGACAAAGCGTGCAGACATTGGTGAAGGGACGTTTGCTGTTTATTTATTTAGGACCATCATTACATAGATCCAATCAGCCCCCAACATCAAAACCAGGAACAATGTGAGCGCACGTAGGAGACGGTTGAGAAACGCAGAGAAACAAGCTTAAAGGGGTGGGAAATACGAAAGATGGGGGGGGGGGAATCAGGAAAGTAGTTTTATCATTGCACTCTTACTCATCAGACTCGACTTCTCATTGCAAATACAATCTCCTAATCATGACCATTACAGATGAAAGGCAGGGCCCATTTAGAGTGGCTCCAATTGCTGCAATTAAATAAGTGTGGTTGGATGATAATATCTTTTCCCCCCAGAAGTAAAAGAAAAAGACGGCAACGTCGAATAATCACGCCATCAAAAACAATCAAGTCAAGACTTTGAAGTTGTTGCACCACCGAATCTCGGCAATACATCTGCGGCAGAAACGGCGTTCCGGGTCTCGGCCGACAGGCGCCGTCGGACCGCTGCGTCTTGGGCCACGGGGTCGGGCCCGCTCATTGTTGTGCCGCTGCTGCCGGGTTGCCGAGGACACCGCTGTGCGTCCCCACCCACGGAGCGCCGCAGAGGAGCGGCGGAGTCCACAGCCCGCCAAGAGTCTTCTCATGATCCCATCCCTGGGACTCGTACTCGCACACAACCTGGAACAGTTGCTGCATCCAGGGGATGGGTCCCATCCTCAGCCCCCGTTCTGTCCTACTTTTCCTGAGATTTGTTATCCGTGCACGTTTGTTTGTTGCATCCCAGGCAGACTGTCCATTTCACAGCTGAAGAACTGCTCACAGGACAGTTTTCCAGCTGGGCTGAGATCCAGTATAGTTCCCCTTCACCCAGCGGACCTCCGGAGCGCTCATGCATGCCAAACAGAATACACCCTGATTGCTCCAGACTGGGAGCAGCAGATATTTCTTGAGTTGTTAGATATTACTGAAGCAAACAAACACTGCAAAGCCATTTTATTATCTTCCATCAACAGAAAATGCTGAGACGGACCCTCGTCAACAGCGCTAATTACATTTTGCAGCTGCAGGAAATGATAGAGCGGCCATTTACTGTGCACTTATTTATCACTGCAACTTTACGTGTATATTTCTGCAAATAAACGTCTATGGAGGCGCTTATTCCCCACCAACCCCAGCCACAGATCATAAATAACGAGGAAACTGGTAGCGCATGAAACCCTACACAACCACGGCGCTAAGAGCTCATTAAAGGACGCTCAGGACCTCTTGAACTCATCGGGAAAAAAAGAACAGAAAAGTGAGATTAAACGTTTGATTGCGGATAAGCTGAAGTCAAAGTTTATTGTCTGAAAGGCTAAAGCGGCAGCACTTAGGGATTTACTGCCGCTACCGGCCAAGCAGCCATTTTCACGTTGTTTACATGAACTACCCAGATCCTGGAACAGTTTACTTTAGTGCCAACATGTGGGTCGCAAAGGTTTAATATCACAGTCGGCCTAATCGCCTGTTATTTGAAAGATTTCTCTTATCCACCTCCTCCTCAAAAAGCTGCTGAAACGGCCGCCGTTTAAATGACAGAATGCCAGGATTGAACGTTTGCAGAGGAAATTCATTCTAAAACGGTCGAGGCTGCTTCCACTCACTCTCCAACTACTCGCATGTTTTATGATTCTGATCTGATAATTATTGCACTAAAATCGTTACTTCACAGATCCATTTCGGGGCGTGTTGTGGACGCCTGCTAGTTCCACAGAGACAGCGCCGATATGCTGCACGTTTTACACAGTATTTATTCTAAGGTTGCACTTTTCCTCCCACAACACCTTTGGATGGTGGATGTCTGTCCCAGATTATGAATAAGTGTGAAGGAAATGCATGAAAGCGCCTCAGGGATGTCCACGGCCGATGTAACTACAAACAGACCGTACCGAACCCCTCAGAAAATCTAGTTCTCTGAACCAATAGAGGGAGTGAGAGGTGACTGTTTAGCTTAAGTTACTCCGGAATGAGAAAACGCTGTCGTCGCTCTTTCATGTCGTCCACCGGCGCGCTCCGCGTCACCCGGCGCTGTAATGGCCGTGAAACGCTGTTTTGATGGTGGTGTCGTTATACGTCCTAATCTGATTGCTGTTGTTTTAACCCGCTTTGGGGCACGTCGCCTTCCTGCCAGGAATGCAACGGCATATAAAAAACATGATCCTACAAAGGAGGGCAGATACAGGTAAAGTTCTGCAGGTGAAGCGGCTGAATAAAGGAAGCAGCATGGAGGGCATTTAGCATTTGGCTGAGGGCGGTTAGCTAAACCAAACAATAATGTCAAAGGCACAGTTGCTAACGGCTAAAAGGTTGTTGACGAGTTCCTATAAAAGTCAAGTTTCAAGCCTAAAAGCAGAATTTGGTTTAAAGTAACTTTCTTTTTTTACCTGGAACCTCAGAAAAACTGGAATTAGTATCTCCCTATCAGCCCCTGGTCTGCCATGTGCTACATTTTGAGCTTTACCCCCTTTGCCAGGTTCTCCAGCCAGTGGGAATTTTAGGCATATGTTTTTTGTCTTTCTCTCCATTTTAGAGACATACAGGCGTTGTAGTCCGTACTTTTCAGAGCTGTTTTATATAAAAGTAAACTTGTCAGCTAGAAAAGTGAGAGTATAAGTGCCACTTTAAGTCTATGCCTCACACGTCACCTGTCATGCCATCACCAACACTTCAGACTCTCCGAGTTTTTAGAAAGGCATGCAGACATTCCTACGTGCAAAGTTTCAAAAACAAACAAAAAAAAAATACTTGAAACCTTCAAGTGGTGTACAAACTCAACAATTTATGGCTGCAAGTGCACTTTGCATTATTATTTACTTTCAGCTAGAAGGTATTTATTTCCTCTCTGACCCAGAGGTAAGGACAATATTTCCTTACATCCTTTGTGCATGTCTCCAGGCTCATTTCTGAGTATGGCCCTCTGCAGTGTACAAAATTACATTATAGTCCTTGCAGGAAAACAGTGGAAAGCCGACTGTTTTCCCCACTCAGTTTACAGGTTTCCCTGCCAAAAGGTAACCTAATCATTCTATTTCATGGCAAATGTAAGATCACTTAAACAGCTTACCTCTCCTTATTCAAATCATATTCCTCCTGATTGGGACAAGCACACACATTCAAAATGCACAGAAATATTTGAAGGCCAAAGGCTTAACATGATACATGGGGCAGGAAGACATAATAAGAGTGTGGTGTAACTGACATGCTGAGAGCATTTTCACTTCTGAGGTTAGCTTCAGAGAGCGCTGGCCAGGACTGGAACTGGATTGAGACAGTCCGAGAACTCACTTTTTGGCTGGATTCCACCTCTCCCATACTAACAAGGTGCAGCGTTTGCAGCATTTAGCCTAACCATATACACCCTGGAGTAACTGCACCATGATCTGGTGTTCATTTGGTGGTTCTGAACACGGACAGGCCACCTGGTTTTAATTTGGAGGCTCGCATGCTGGTCAGAGTTGCCTCTTTTTATTGGAAATCTTGTTCATATATTCCTTTCCCAGTCCTCACTGACCTCTGACAGCTCCCACGGGGCTCATGGATACATCCAGGGAACACGGATGCTGTTTGCTAAGACGACAGCGCTTCGACAGTTTAGGTGTAGCTCACACAGCTTTTCTGCAACTTGTCCATAGACCGTTAGCGAGAAGGCGTTGCTTTGCCACTAAACTGTGACCGGCTGTTTGAGTGCGACGCTGGCGGCGTATGCCAGCATGGCTGCACGATACGCAGCTTAGCTTCAGTACCAGAGGCCATTTATTAACATAAATGTGGCAGCAAAGGACACTATGTGCTTGCTTCGGCGGATGACTTGTGTTCAGCAAAACTATTTATTTAGTCTCATTCTCATGCTGTCTGGTTAACGGCGGTTCAAAAACCATTAAAGAAAATTAAGGTTCTAGCAGACACTGACTGGAGAGATTGCAGTTTAGACATTTTACAGGATATATTTGGGAGTCCTGTGAGCTTCCACAAAGATCAGCTTATTCAAGATTTTTGTATAAAACTTTAAAGAGAGTGGAAACCAAAATCTCCCGTTGGTACTTCCCTGCTAACAGGAGAGCCGAAGCAGTAAAAGGTTACTGCAAATGACGCGGTCCTTTAGTGCCATTATGTGGCCAGGTAGAGCTCCGATATTGGGCGGCCACGGCAGCCTGACCGAGGCAGATGCACAGTTGTCTGGTGTATCTTTGAATCTTGCTACCCTCATTGGCTGCAATTTCACAACTTTTTTTGTTGAATAGAAAAACACACGGCTAAAACACATGGCGTTGCCGTATTGTTAGCTGTCTCTCTTTTCCCAACAGTTTAACCTGCGACGGTATAAAACTCAGCACACCGCGTGTTCTGTTGAGCGCGGGGCCGACTGCGTTATTTTGTGCCAATTCTGTATTTTTGCGATCCAGAAAAAAAAGCATTTGGATTCCCGCAAAACTCGTGCATAAAGCACCGTTAGGGGAAGAACCTAAAACCATGTGACATGAAATACTGAGTAATAAGCATGGACCTGGACTTTGGGAGGACTCTGACACTGAGTTGTTACTTTGCTTCAAACGTAATGGCTCTCTTCCTCGACATGGATCAGTGTCCTGATGTTAAGCTGACATTCTGTTCTGATTTAGTCTAATAATTTATTGCATGTGGCATCAGGATCTGCACAACAAGACCAAAGGCACAGCACAAACCTGATATTTCTGCACCCTAATCAGTTAAAGATGACCCTCTGCTTTGTGAAAAAGCAGAGAGTTGTGAGATCTAGAGCACTAAACATCTTTCTAGACTTACAGAGCCATTAATATAGATATAATCATAGGTCTGTTCCAGCAGATTCTGCCCTCAAAAGGGAATTTCTCTCTGTTGAGTGCCCAACTCCCTTCAAAGCCGAAGTGTGAGTTACAAATGGCTCAATGTGAATGAGTGATGGAGGACATGTGAAACAGTCGGCAGTCCCTTTGTGGAATATTAATTTTCTCTAAGGGATTCTGAGATACAAGCATATGCATTTAAGGTTTCGCAATAATAACAACAGTTGTTGCGAGACAGGGTTTATTAGCGGACCCCAAAATATCCTGGTGAAATAAATTCATAAGGTGTTGGTTGTGTTCAGCTGCAGCAGACTAACCTCATCCCGCTCTGGTTGGCCTTCGGTCGCAGCAAGACTCGGCAGAGGCTCGTCGGGTTGATAAATCGATATGTGGGCCTGCTGCTTCCCTGCCATCAAAGCAAGTTCGGAGCTGCCTGTTTGGAAAAACTGTGGCGCAACAGCTAATGTGGCTCGTTGAAACGCTCGGCTGGCTGTGAATGGACACATTTCTCTGAGTTTAGAGGGCAGCCCGGGAGCCGGGTTTAGTGGAGGTGAGGCTGTCACGTCCACTGGCGCCTGCACTCACACGGCTCACATCACCCCACCTACCGACATTATGATTCAGGAATAATTATAATAATAATCTCTATACTTCCCAGATCAAATGAAATAAACAGAAGCTATTTTTAATCAGACGTGTGTATTTACACATGCGTGTATTGTGCTTTGCTGTGGACGAACCACAAAAAGAGAAAGCGCTGGGCTGTGGGCCACAGACTTGGGGCTTGTCTTGACTGAGTAAAGCCACTTGATGAGCTTCACTGAGGGTGACCCCACTTGCTGAAAGCAAACACAAAAAAGAAAGATCTGGTTTCTGTGTCCCGGTGCTGCAGGCAGAAGCAGCGAAGCGATTCAACTGTCATCTATTCATAAATTGGGAATTTGAAAGTCTCTTTGGTTAAGTTGGGAATTAAATGAATAACTTTGCTACATGTTAAAACCTATAAGAACTATAAATTTAACACCGCGTTAAAGTTGTGTGTTGTCAGCTGGTTTCCAGTCCCAGCAGTCTCACAAGTCTTAAAGCAGCGTCAATACCGCCACCTACTGGCTGGTGCTTGTAATTGACCCGCTTTCTTTGCCCCTTTCCCAACCTCCCACCGCCCACCACGAGGCTTCCCTTCCTGCTGGAGGAATGGTAAAGTGATCTGTAGCTCCCTAAGTGCTTTTTTGCTGTCAGTGGTGATGACACGGGATGCAATAGAGACCCAGCAGAGGCCACCTTGATGGAGACCGCAGCAAAACACACAGTGCGCACGTTACCTCAGCTATGCAGGTCTTTTCTTCCTCTTTCTTTTTTTTTATGTCTCTCTCTATTGCTGCAGAATAGCAATAAATAACATTAAATCTCCCACAGACGTACAAAAGACAATCGGTAAATTACCACGTGCACTATCTGTCCATGGCTGTTACTGATGAAACAATAAATGGAAACAAATGTTCTGGTAAACGTTGGGGAAATGATGGGTTCCCCCAAGCCGGGGTTTCAGATCCTTGTGGCCTGTATGGGGGAAACGGCGTCAGGTGTTGAAGGACAGGTGGAGACTACCTGCTGTTAAAAGAGATGGCAGGACCCCTTCAGCTGTGGTCCCAAAGGCCTCTGAATTTAGATGTTTGAGTCCCGCCGAGAGCGCTGGAGTTCTGCTGAGAAATCAGCAACCTTTTTCTCCAGATCCTACTTTTTTGGATCCCGGGGTGGCCCGCCAGCAGCCATGCAGAACCCCTACTGCTGATTGTCTGACACACATGCCAAACATCCTCCAGGGAGCTGTTGCTTGGGTGGTTCAGGAGATTGCCAGGGAGCCGTGCAATTAGCTCAAGAAAGCTCGTCCTTAACGCTCATCAGGCCTCTGCTGACGATGCAAATGTTGGAGAACATCTACGGTTGCAGAAATCCACAAGAAAACCACACTAATGCGGTACGAACGATCTCCGAGGGGGGAAAGCGCGTTCTGCTGTTGTGAGTAAATGTATATTGCAAGGCCTTCACCTTCAGATATCTAATAAATGTAATTTTATCCGAACTTCCAAAGCACCTGCGGTGAGGTGGGGGGGGGGTCACTGTAAGGTTGTTTATGTTCGATTGTGACTCCTCCGGATTTAAAGGCAAGCGTTTCATTATAAACCTCGCCTCATTGAGTGGGAGAGAAAAACAGCATGTTGATATGTGGCCCTCTCATGACCAGCTAAAGTCGCTCCAGCGCACACGTTCCTGGCTCACAGGAAATCTGTTAATAAGCAAAAGTATTAACAGGAGCCCCTGAACCTGACCCTCAAGAGCACTCAGATGTTAATACCTGGCTTTAGCACTGCGCTAGTCCCAATCCATGAAGTGTTCAGAAAGCAGGCCGGGGCCCCGTGTTCGTCGTGTAAAGGCCATTTAAGGTAACGGAACTCTTCTTTAGAGCTGGTCCTGCTGATTGCTGGTGCCAGCGTCCACAGCTGCTTCTCAACCCAGATCTCCACCTTTAAAAGAAACAATTTCATAGACACAGTGACATCATTTACACAAATAGATGGGTTGGACATCCAAGACGGTCCTGCTGTATATTTGATTTGGCCCTGGCAGCCCCGGCCGACCAGCACATCACACGTCCCGGGCTGCAACTATTTAATGTACAATCTCCAAAACTCACAAATCCAGCGTGACCAAATGTTCCAGGGATGTACCAGGATACTAAACAGGTCATATATCTCGCTCTGCTTTCCAAACAGGAATAGATTTCACTGAATTGTTTGATAAATTTGGTCTAGGTTTTCCAGCCGTCCATATTGGAGCTCCTACTGTTTTTCTGGCTGTTGGTGGCCTAAGCCCTAATCACCCTGCACTCCCTCAGAGGCCATAAATTATTCCGATGAGACGGTGCCTTGTGTTCCTTCTGCTGGGGAGTGGGGTGAATTCACAGCACCGTGTTTTGACAACCCGTACTTTAAATCATTGTTTTATGACAGATGGGAAAACTTGTGCGCTTTCAGCGAGCTGATTTATGTTCATTTGGGTCTGGAGGACACTATAATTTGCAAGTAATGTGAAAACAGATGGATAGAGAGATACCGGAGGGTAACATTGACCTATACATTCTCTGCAAGGCTTACAAATGGCATCCATATGCTGTGAAAACTCTTCCAATTACATCTCCATTAACACGTATTTGTGTCCCTGTTACGTGTCGGACTCATACGTGCCTGCTCTGTAGCAGAACTTCTCTTACAACTGAAATTAGCATTTATCTCCAGGAAGTGCAGCTTTTTTCCCCCCTAGCAGTGATGATCTATGGTATAAATGCCACTTTCAATGACATGTTTACCGTGCAAGTACACAATGCAATTATTTGACCTTGGTTTACAGTGCAGCTTCCCATCTCCGGTGAGGCATGAAAAATGGGAAGCAGAATAATTCAAGCCAGGCTGGGCCGAATTTCCTCTCTGGTCAGATGTCAATTCAGAGAAATTACAAAGTTGGTCTGCTTCATTTCCACCGCCTCAGGTTAGGTAACATGGTCATACATAAATGGGGAAACAAAGCTGGTTTTCTGTTCGTACCCACGCATCAGATTCACATTGGACACACTCAGGGAGGCAAATTTGGGTACCATCACCAGCCCCACAGGGTTTAAGGAGCACGTACAGGGAAAAACAACTGCCTAAACGTTGCATTTATCAGGATTTTGTGGCTTTAATGCTGAGGCAGATCATGATCGATGGACAGAAAAAGCAAGGTAACCTGTGAGAAACCCAGAAATTCAGAATTCATCATCCAGAGTCCGAGAGTCCCGGATGACTCGTGTTTTATGGCTTTTCCAATGAGGCAGGACAGTATGTGAGTGAGCAGTATCTGGTGCAGCCATTGTATTCCAGCGAGGGAGGACCACCCACACGAAGTTAAATACTGTTCCGTGGCCACGTCCCACTCCCCTGCTCACAGAGTAAACTGTGGCTGAACAGCAGGGCAATGCTATCTCAGCTTGCACCCAGATCACAGGGACTCGCTTGAGGCGGGGAGCGCAGCCCCCCTGCTGTGAATCCCTGACTCCGTGCTGCCTTCGCTGTCCTGGCTGTGAAGGCGTCAAACGGGAATTTGTCTTTGGATTGAGCTGAACGCTCGCAGCCATGTTTTAACGTTGATCGGGCTGCTTACACTGCTGGAGCGTCCTATGGCTTTGTCACAGGAGGACGCCTTCAACTTCCTGTTCTTTGACACTGGACGTCAAGCAGAGAGCATTATGGGGGAGAGGCCACTGAAAATGAATGCTAACATCATGTAGTGTAATTATACCACTATTACTATGTGAAATACTGAGGGCAAACAACCAAATCCTTTGGGGTCCCCCCTAATCACCTCCCCGCTCTTTGTTTATTTGGGCTGTTTAGACATCAAGCTATTCGAAGGGGAATTACATCCCAGCAGAAAACAGCCAGTCAGTCAGCCTCCAACAGGATGTCTTCAGCGATACATGCATTCTTTTTAAATTTCGGGTAAACAGATCGGCAGCCAAGGTTGGAGCTCATTTCATTCAAAAACAATTAGCCAGTTGGTCGTCTCTGACAGGAGCGGAATCATTCTGATGAAAGGAAAACCTCCGTTTTCATGATCTTTGATTCATGTAAAAGGCAACGGGGACAGACGCCTACTGCCATGACAATCCGCGTCAGTCACAAGTGGGCCGATTCCTCCACACGGTCAACCGCCACGCGTTTCGCTCTCCTGGCGGCTCGCTGCAGCTCGGCGGAAGGAGCGTAGGGAAAACCAGCGCTGCCGGTTCGACTTTCATTTTCCTGTTTCTTTTTGGTCTTTGTGGGGCCTTTGAGGTTTCATCACAGATCTACAGTGAGGTTCTGGTTTGGAGGCAAAGCGCCACTGTGCCAAAAATAAGACTGTGTGTGTGTATGTGTGTGTGTGTGTGTGTGTGTGTGTGTGTGTGTGTGTGTGTGTGTGTGTGTGTGCCTGCTGATGGATCTTTCCTGGCAAAAACACTGATCTTGTTGCTTTAATGCTAAAAAACATCATTTTAATGTGACACTCTGGCCTTATGGGTAAGGTATGATTTTAGATTTCCTTAGGGTTCGGGTAAGGATCTAGTTTTGGTTTTGGCTTTGGCAGCACAGAAGGAACTGAAGTCAGCACAGTTTCTGCATTAAAGGCCTCCACATTAGTGCCTAAAACTACCAATTGTTTTCTAGTGACACCAACTTCCTGAACAAGACGAGTCAAACTGGACTCAACTTTCACGACGCTGTTTCATCGACCTCTGGTTCTTCTTCCACCGTCAGCTGGTCCCTCCCCCCCCACCAACAGAGCCTTGACCCTGGCCAGCTCTGTTTTTAAATGAAGGTGAAGACCTTCCTCCTGCGGGACCAGTAGCCTGACCCCGCGACCAGCGGTCAGGCCACGTGGACGTCTTTATAGGGGGCTTCGTGCGTGGGGGGGGGCAACATGTGGCTGCAGGTGTGTGTGTGAAGAATATATCACAATGGAGAAGCTTATACATCACCTTTAAATGTGTCTGAGACCCTCCGCTGGTCTCTGTTTACTCCGCATTATTCCGCCATATGGAACCGGTTTAAATCAGTAGTTAAATGTGCGGCAGCACCGCACAAGATTGGCAGATCCCACCCACAAATCATGTCGTCGAAAGATTTGTTGCACGCCGCCAACAACACCCTGCCAACCTGCAGAAGCGAATCACGATAATGGTGCACCGAGGGTCGTTTTCAGGGGGGACCGGCGCCAGGGCCGAACACCATATTCAAGCTGTTCGGCGTTTTCCTGGCGCCGCCATCCCAAACGCGTGAATTAGGATGTTGATTGTTCTCGTTTGCTCAGAGCATCTAAATGACCTACAGTAATGCGCGGTGGATGCGTTTCATATTCGTTGCCTCTGCGGCTCCTTCTGCTTGACAGACATCTGCTCCCCCGACACCGGCTGAACCGCTCACTCAGTGAGCCCCGGGAAAGCCGCAAACCCACTTCTGTGTTTCGCCTCATGCTAAATTTCATGGCTGACTTTCTGAATACAGGGCCCGGCTACGCAGGCTGCGACTGCCTGGCTGGCCGGCAGACAAGCGCGGCCCTGTTCCGCGCTGTTTTTCCTGGCCGCCCTCGCGCGCACGTGACATCATCCACGAGTTCTCTTTCAACAGGAAAGTGCCATTTATGCTGCGCTCGCCCTCCCTCGCAGCGCATCAGATAGTGATCGCATCATGTAAAGCCATTTGTTTGGAGATCTGGTGTTGGTGGGCCACCCGCGCTCCAGCGAGGCCTTGGCCTCAGGTCTGCTGATGACTTTTCCAAACCTCCCTTGCAGGCTGGCAGACAGAGTGGAGCAACACAGTCAGCTGCAGCCCCACAGAACCGGGCCTCTGGCAGGACCCGGGCTCCATGATTCCAGCATTCATGTTTGCTCTTCAGCACCTTGGTTCCTTTAAGGCTCCACCATGTGACGTGTAGGTCAAAGGGAAAGGAAATGGCAATCCCAGCTGAGGGCGAGGATATAACCTATTAACTTTCTCAACTGTGGGAGGGAAAATGCATCACTCAGTAAGCCCTCGCTCCTAACTGGTGGCCGGTTTCCTGTCCCAGAGGACATTAGCGGCCCCAGTAAGGTGAGGGACCGTGCGTGTTTCGGCCACGCGCACAACTTTGATCACACCAAACGCCATGTAGAGAGTGTGTAATGGTCGCAAGCTATGCATGTTTCGTTTGTCTTTTTGTTAGAGGAGGAAAAAATGTACCGGTAGTCCACATTTTCCGGTCTGACGGCAGGTTTCCTGCAGCAGCCTTGGAAGCGATTGCCTTCCAAATAAAAGCAGGACGGTGCTGATTTATGACTATTTAGACAAGTGGCTAACAGAGAGATGTCGGGTTATGGAAACAGCGCTTTCATATGAAATACACAGAACGCACCAGGTGGACGTCAGTGACCATTTAAATCTGTCGGCAAGTCACCCCCCCCCACCACCACCACACACACACACACACGCACACACACACACACACACACAGACAACACCTGCTCAGATTGGCTAATTTGATTTCTGATGGATTTGTCAGTTATTGACGATGGCAGGACCGAGCTGGACGCTGATGTTTTGTAGAATTCATTTCGATGGAAATTGAAGCTTTCCAATTTACCCAGTTAGATTTGGAGAATTATAGTGCATATAAGTGTGTTTTAATTTAATAGTTATAGTGCATATAAGTGTGTTATAATATAATAATTATAGTGCATATAAGTGTGTTTTAATTTAATAGTTGTAATGCATATAAGTGTGTTTTAATTTAATAGTTGTAGTGCATATAAGTGTGTTTTAATTTAATAGTTATACTGCATATAAGTGTGTTTTAATTTAATAGTTATACTGCATATAAGTGTGTTTTAATATAATAATTATAGTGCATATAAGTGTGTTTTAATTTAATAGTTATAGTGCATATAAGTGTGCTCTAATATATTTAGGTTAATTTGTCGTCTTTATTGATACAGCGTCTTTTAGGATCACAATTATCCTCGTGGAAATTTAGAGATGGACCCCCCAGAATAGCAGCAGAAGGTAAGAAAAAGCTGCCTTTAACAGGAAGAAACCTTGAGCGGGACCATGGTGGACCCTCCCTCTGAAGGCCGTCTGGGTAAAGGTGGAGAAGAAGAGAGGAGGAAGGGCAGGCACACACATCACTCAGGCAAATCCAGTAATTAGTAATGTCAGAAGCCAAGTGTCAGCGGCTGTTCTGGCATGTGATGTGGCGACAGCAACACAGAGCACCCCCCCCCCACCCACCCCCCCAATCATTCAACAACAATGAGGGAGTTCTCATATCCTGGAGATGGGAAGAGCCGAAGGGTCACACTGACGCGCAGCCATGAATTTTTCACCACTATATTTCCTTTGGGTAAATAATCCATCGGAGTGTTGCCCAGATGGTAGCTTATAAATCTTGGATCAAAAAATAAATACTTTCCAAAAACAAAATATGGCTTGTGTGTGTGTGTGTGTGTGGGGGGGGGGGGGGTTGCCAGGAGAGGAAGGATTTAGCTCAATCGTAATTTCGTTCGCAAAACACAACTGTGCGGCCGTTTGTTTTACCGTGTGTATTCAGTGGATTGTAGGTTTGTTTTCGGAGTGAGAACATCCGGAATCTTGTGAAATAGGTAAATTATGCATTAGGAAATGTGCCTTTGTGGATCATTTTCTAAAGGAATAAACTGTTTTTCTATAGTTGCCTGAAGACTTCCTGTTACACTCTTATAGAAAAATACCAACCATCAAACACATCATTAACTCAGTGGGAGACTAACTCTGGACGTAAGAACATTAATACTAAAGTGTAACAGGAAGTGGAGATGGCCAAGGTCTTCCAACAGTTGCTGAATCAGACAGAGGTGCTGCACCAGTTCAGATACAGACCTAATGAGGACACCGTTGTCCATTCCTGTGTGCAGCTCAGTCCCACCTGGAGCACCTGCGGAACTACCAGCCTCTGGATCAGAAACTCCCAACCCCATTGTGCCACAGTATTACTAACTTATCAGGTTCAATAGCTGTTAATAAGACTTGATAACAGACTTTCACTTTGAGGACATTATAATTTTTTATAACATTAGGGGGTGAATGTCCATTTGTCCGTAACACAATTCATCCAGGACGGACGAGGCAAATGGCCTCATGAAGCTGAACTTTTAATAACAACCCCCCAGAAGCAGAGCTCTATAAAGTCCTGCAGCACATTTGAACCTCATGAGGTCTTTTACACATGGATTCCCACCTTTGATGCTGCATCTGCGCCATGTCCTGTTACCATGGCATCGTGCCAGCATCCCAGTGGGTCCTTTTCAGAAGCTTTTTAATGAGTTCCAATGGCAGGACGGGAGAACATCCCAGCTGTAGAAGGAGACGGAGTGGAAGTTCTGCTGAGTTCTCCCTCGGAATGACTGATGACTGTTCCTTTTACAGCATGAATTGAATTTCGCCTCTCAGACGAATCCGTCCTTTATTAGCCAGCTCCGTTGTTATTCTGAAAATAACTTTCCTCCAAAATCCTCATTTCCTTTTCCTTTCCATTTCATGAGCAAACACAAGGATTTCTTTCCTGATGACCATTTTTCCATTTTAGAAAGTCTGCAACATCCTTTGTTTGCTTGAAAAGGATAATCACCTCAGCCATGAAATGTTGATGAGCAGAATGAAGGCGGCCATATTTACCGTATGGAGCGGCTCTTCGGAGAGCCAATCCCAGCAAGGAGCCGCGCGGGGTGACGAGCACCTGCCTTCCGTCTGAGCCATCACTCTTTTATTGCACTCGCCTTTATTTACTCCCTCTTAAATTATTTTTGGCTCTTAGTTGACAAAGATAAATGGGGGGATTAATATATATTGGACTAATCTGGGGACTTGCAGTGGGGGTAGCATGCAGCCTGGATAGTATTTCCCTCAGGTAACCAAATGCAGGCCCACTGGATTAAGAGCCATTTAAGGTAAGGCTTAGCCATGATCCAAGGCTATTAGCAGAACATGACTGCTGCACAAAAATGAGGAAGGGGGCAAGATGAAGAGATTTTAATTACCTCATGTTGATTATAAAGCAAGGATGCCTCTGAAATTATTGCATAAGCAGGTTAACTTACAATACTCAACAACAGATAGGAAATTATAAATGCAGTTATGGGTTTTATAGGATTTCTTAGTGACAAGCTAAACCCCTGTAGCTGGAAACTGAAGAGAAGTGCTTATGAGTAAAGCAGCAATACCACAATAAAACAGCAGAGGGAGACAACGTGTTTCATTTGATGTACCAGCGAGACTCAAATCATCATGACCAAAGAAAGGGGAAGTATATATTGTATCCAAGTACCCACAATTCGGCTTTTTATTATGAGGATATAAAAGTGTGTGCTTGTGATGTTTTTCCCACATTATTTATGGTATGGTAGCAATTAATCCGTTCAAACTATGTTACATTTTCAGCTGAAAGTTACAATTTAAGAAATTTATTTCTAAGACTTGATTTGTACCAATATAAAGCCAGCAGATTTTAGTTTAGAACAATAAAAAAAACAATGTTAGGTCCTTTTATTTGGCATATTGAGTAAGTATGAGAGACAGGAATAGACTATAAGAAAGTATAAGAACGTGTTTGCAAAGAATTCTTATTTTAAAGACCAAATAGATAATATAAGATTTATACATCCTTTATCTGTGTCTGTGACAGTGAGTTACGAACACTGACACGCCTGACACGAAACTCAAATACTGAACTGAGGCCAGTTAAATGAAACAACCCGGACCATGGGAACAGAGAACCTCTGCAATACATCAAAAATACCACACGGTGGCGCCACATAACAATTCAAGCTGAGAACGGTTCGACAATTTCAGGAGGAAGTTCTGAAAAATACAAGAACTGACACACTCATTTGACCCTCCTCCACCCCCAACACACACACACACACACACCAACCAAACCTGATCAACACGGTGTGAGCATTCTAACTGATAGGAACTCTATCGCACGTCGAGATCATGACAGCTTCTCCATTTTCCTGCTGACCTTTTCTGCTAATCACAGCCACTGTAAAAAGAAGTGCTATAAAACACTGGCCAGCTGGTGATGAACAGCCCTCTCATCTAGCAGGTGGTGCTCTGTATGTAAAGTCCCCTCTGTACAGCCAGCCAGTTATGGCTTTATTGCCCTCCACATCCCCTTCATATCGTGTCTGTTTCCCAGCCGCGGTCAGGTAAGACCACCTGTCGGAACAATGATAAGACAATAACAGTATTGTAGGCAATTGTGACAGTACTGGATACGCCTGTGCCTGTGTGTGCCTGTGTGTGTGTTTAAGCGAATTGTGAAGACTCTACTGACAGAAACACAGTTCGGTTTTAATTTAAACACGATTATTGTCATGGTACGTTACAAGTAGATTCCTATAACTTATAACATAATCTATAATGGTCCTGGACATAAACACTGGCTACATTATTATGACCATTTGAAAGGGTTCATCTATGTGCTGCAGTTAAATGTCACCACTGGGGGGCAGTGTTGTTCACTGCAGGAAAATTTCTTATTTGTATATTTCCTCATTTCATTTCACTGTGTCTGACTCCTTTATTTATACTTTCAATGTGGTTTTTAATGTGTGAAGCACCATATATTCCAAATCATCTTGCATTAGATGTTTCAACATTTGTACTTGATTAAAAAAAAGTTTTAGGACAAAAAAATGTCATTGGCATTGTTTCGATGAGTTCATACTCTTTAGCTGCCACAAAGTTGAGCTACTTTCATCACGATTGTGCTTAAACATTTGAGAAGGTTATCCTGTCTTATTTCAGTATATATCCAACCTTAGCTGTCATTACAGTGCTATTACACTCATATTAGAGGACTAAAATGGAAATATACACACGCCTGTGTATATACAACCCTGCATCTGGTGTAGGGCCAATAAAGCGAGTAAGCACGTTTATAGAGAGGGAGGAGACCAGAGCATCCAGAAAAACCCAGATACTTCCTGCTATGACTTGCACTTTTGAATTGTAATGTAAAGCGTACATTTTCTTATCAATCATTTTATTGATTTATATATATATATATTATGCAACGTCTCAGAGATGAGATCCAAAGCAACATTGGTTCAGACTGTCTTGGTTGGTTTATCGACTGTCCCCACAGCGCTGAGCTGATTATTTTTGCTCAGATTTACCGACGTTCCACCGAGATCAACAGATAAGCGGCCGGCTTTTTGAGTGCTCTCCTTTTGGATGTGAGGCGCAGTAAGTCTGAGGATTTCTGTGCAAACAGGCGCTTTATGAGGGAGAGGTGATCGGCATCAGGCACTACAAGCCAGTCAACTCATCAAACAAACAAAGTAAAAGTACACTCATTCAGTGCAGTCAGATGTGTGTTATTACAGCACTTGTTGACTTTGGGACACTATTAGAGCCTGCTTTCAATGTTATATTGATACTGTGTTTAATTCCTCTGTTTATTTTTTTATTTGAGTGTGTTATTAATCTATTTTCCATTTGTCATGACACTTGAGCTTGAAACAGTCTCCCCAGCCCCATACTCTTATTCACACTTTAGAAACATTTTTGTTTATTCGGCACGTAAGGAGGTGCCGTCGCTTTGGCTTTGGCTTTAGCGCCTTTCAGCACTTTGCTAGCTGGCTCAGCTCGCTACCTGAACCTCACCTGATGGCTCTGCGTGACTCCCAGTTGCACACAAATGAGTCTTCAAACCCAGCAGCAGCTTTCTTTATAATCTCTCTTTCTCCCTCTCTCTTATTCACTCACTCACTCATTTTTCTTTATTGTTTTTTGCATGCGAAAGCTGATGGCTGATTATTTCAGTACCACCTCCAGATCTCTCAGCGGCCCTTATCTGAAGATTAAACACCTTGCCTGTAGATGGCTGAAGGGAATGCAGGTGCACATTAAGTGCAGCAGTGAGAAATGCAGCATGTTTGCTAAATCCGAACAACGGGAGAAATATCAACCGAAAGCACGGCGACTATACCCCAAAGAAGTTTGCCTCGTATGCGGGCTTATCACAAATGAACCAGCTCAACGCTTAACTTAAACAGAATTCAGACTTAAATGGCCTTAGCTCTTAATGTGTGTTTTAACACCTGTGAACACTTTGCAGCATTAGCTTTAAAATATAACACTGTGCTAAAGCGGCGAGCGCCTCGGCATCCGCATCCCTGCTGTCTCCCGGCTGCCAATCACGTCTTCACAGGGATGCCACCCTCAAACAAAAGCAACAGCATTTCCCTCATGTTCATAAAGGCATGTTTCTAAGGTGTATTTAAAGCACTTATCCAAATAAGCAGTCAAATCAGCAACAACATCTGCTTAATGTTGATGCCATCAGACATTTCCAGTACCGATACAAGAAAAGATGTGACCGCAGATGTAAATCCGCCTTTTCTTCTTATTTCCGGGATTTAAAATGTAGTGAGGAAGAAGAAGAGGAATAGGAAAATATCATTCATCTATTTCCATATGACATACGAATGATAATAGCCGGCAAGTGTGTACAGATGCTCCAACAACCAACGGCGGTTAAGATGCGTCTCTCTCGGTCATGTCCATTAAAAACAGGCCGTGCTGCATTGAATCTCTGCGGTCTGCTGTTTTCAAGGAGAGAGCGAGAGAGAGAAAGAGAGAGGGGGGATAAAAAGATCACGCAACTGCCAGTCTGGAGCCTTCAGGTCAGGCGTGATCAGCTTTGCTAACATCGACCTTATTCACGTTCTTTGCCGCTTGATGGTCGGGCTGATTAATGCAGCTCAATTCCCTCTTTTACAAAACGCCCGGTTTGTTCGGTGCGGTGTTTCCCTTCAGCTCCACACGCTGGGAAGCAAATCTCACTGGCATCTGTGCTGAATAAGCCCTGAATGCATTGATGGACATCTCAGGCAACACTCGGTGAAAACACTGAGATGGCCTTTTCTTCTGCTGTTTTGTTTAGGGTCTCTCCACAGTGCCAAAGTGGGCCTGGTTTGCAGCCATGTGTGACTGGGGCACTTACTGGCTCACACTAATGACCCTAATTGGGAAAGTGGGCTCCATTTCAGGGTCAGTGACAGACTGACTGGCATGTGAGGAATGTGACCAGATGGCACCTGCCTATTGTCATTTAGCTGCTAACTGCTATGGATACTGTTTTTCCTGCTTCCTGCTTTTCTACTAAAACCTGTTTAGTAAAAGGAAGAAAAGACGTATTTAAAACCATCAAGCAGCTTGTTGTCTGACATTTCTAGTCAGTTGTGTGCAGCCTAATCTGTTGCCAAACGCACGGTGCTGAATAATTTCACAAAATCTGACCCCGAATAGAACATGTTCTCTGTTGTGGGAACTTGCTTTGACTTGAGGTGGCTCATTCTCTGTCACAACCCCCCCCCACACACACACACACACACACACACACACACACACACACACACACGACCGTCCTTTGGCATTACACCAACAATTAATCAAACGTTTGATGCAGCTTACCTCACATTGTGCTCCACACCCTCTGAAGCTGCATGAATGGGCTCCTTGTAGCAACTTCTTAATGCAGCTCTCAGTCAGGAATCCTCAGGTATTTCTTTTGTTGCCCGTGCAGGACGAATGTGTTTGCGGAGGCTATTTGAGCTGCGATGGCCTGCTTGAAAAATGGACAAGCAGTTTGGTTTGATGTTGTCAAATGGGTTGGTTTTTTTTACACCATCGGAGGGTTTTTTTGCATACCTGTGGCAGCCATTCAGCTCTGCCAGTCTGCATCACAGGTGTCAATTCATGATGGTATTTACTAACTGAAACTCAGAGGAAGTCCCACACAGACATGAGCCAGCTACGTGCATTAAGGCGTGTGTGTGTTCTGCATTCTACTAGCAAAGTGTTTGGGAGGTGAGGACATTTTGGCTGGTCCACAGAACATCAAAGAACCGTTAAGACATGGGTTTAAGGTTGGGGTTGGAACTGGAATTGGGTTTAGGTTAGGGTAAGATTTGGGGACAGGTTACAGCAAAGGTCTGGGTAATGCATTATGTCTCACAAAGACAGAAGTACAAGAATGTGTGTGTGTGTGTGTGTGCGCGTGTGTGTGTGTGTGTGTGTGTGTGTGCACGCGTGTCTCTGTGTGAACAGTGCTGGCCTGGAGGTGAACCCTTGGATACACTGTGTCCAAGAAGAAGGAAGAAAAGGGAAAGGCTGAGAGAGATGGAGAGTACCGGGTGTGGTCCGCTAACTGACTCGGCCAGAGTGACAAATCTAATGCCAAATGACAGGGCCCACTCCAAATCCACTCAGTCCCTGCACCACACAGGTGGTCTTTGTCTCAAACACACACAAACACACAGAAAAATGTTTGTATTCCTATGTTTGTGAGGCCACTCCAGCCCCTAACCCTAGCCATCACCATCTTAATTCCTAATCCTAACCCTCAACATAAATCTAATTTTACCCTTAAATCCAAGTCCTAACACTCAAACAGCCCTTTGAAATGGCATTTGTTGGGACCTGATAAAATGTCCTCACTTTGCTAGTGAATATGTGAATTCTGGTCCTCACTATGTAGCATCAACAAGAACACATACATACACACACACACAACAGTGTAATCTCACTGGGTGATTGCTCCCTGAATTAAACAGGTTAATCTCTGCAGGAAAAACACCAGTATTTGAGTTTGACAAACATTCCTGATCACACATGGTGAATCAATATTCAGCAGCAACAAAAATTGCACATTATTTGCTCATTCTCTCATTTTATTTCATTATTATTAAGATGTTATGGACCTGTTCCAGTGCCCTGTATCTGACCTGGCAGTTGCAACACAACATGCCACATCCGTGCGCAGCTACACTTGATTAATGGGCGCTGAGGTGAACGCTGAGTGTCTGTCCCAGGTCAGACGTTTTGTCTTGATCCTTGAAGGGAGTGGTTAGGTTGTCCCTGGTAAATTGATGGTGTCTCCAGGAAGGCGGGAGGTAAAACATGTGACACACAGAGATGAGCATTTATGTCTTTTCTAACCGACTCGCTCTCTCTCTCTCTCCATTTCTTCCTCTTACGCACACACACACACACACACACAGGAACAAAGAAAGACCAGTTGTCGGTCACATTTCTAGTTTACCTTGATAACTTTGGCATAGCGTCAAATTTTAATCCATAATAGGTGTGTTTGCAAAGCAAAGAATCCCAAAGAATGATCTATTTGCTCATTTCTTAGGTCGTGTTTAAATAAATGCATTACATAAACTCCTCCTGTATTTGTTTGTATACAGCGGGAGATGACGTCCTGTGCAAATTTACTCTGACGCTTCGGTCACCACAGGTGCTGAGGAAGCATAAAGTGCCATTTAGCGACCCAGGTGAGTCTGAACTTAAAAAGACAAGTATGGTATTGTGGGCTGGTTGTAAAGTCAACTTTGGAGGCAACCCTGAAAGCCTGAGGCCACCTTTGCTGCAGCATGGAACCCGGAACACAACACATCCTGAAAATTTGAAGTGATGCTTTCGTGTGAGCCGGGATTTCCGCGTGCTCCGGGAGCCCTTTGTTTTGCAGCCTCATGCTGATAACGTTTCTGAAAACGTTGTAAATGCTCCGTCATGCTCAGCGCGTTAAACATCTGAACAGCCTTGCCGCCCACCCTCCTGTCTGCCTCGCTGTCTGTCCGCCACCTCGGGAGACAGGGATTAGAGGCCTTGGAGGACCGACTGTATGGAAGGCGTATGAATAACTCGAGAGAGGTTGACAGACGGGACAGCTCACGTCTCATCACCAGTAAAGCCTCGGGGCTCCCATAGGGGACCGCTGCGACACACAGACAGCGACATAAAGGGCCGCCGCAGACGAAGGCCTGGTCAAGGCCTAAGCTATAGAAGCTCTGACATCTGGCTTTCCTCGATGTTTCAACGCCAAACCTGCTAACCCAGTCTGGCAGCTATATGCACTTCATTATGGAGCCTTAATGCACCCTTGAATCCCAGTCAAAATTTAGCCCCGATATCTGGTTATATTGCCAATATAAATTTGTCCCGTATCAAGTATTTATCATAAAATATACACTAAGTTACACCAGCATACATTATATGCTGTTGCCGCATCAATTATACGCCCTTTAATTACAAAATATGCACTGTGTGTTGTGTTTTCATCAACAAACTGTAATGGTAAAATTGTGGTGAAACAATAAAGGCAGGCTCAATCATTTTGAGGGGAAGATACACAGCAGGTGGTGCGGAAAGCTCTGACAGAACCCCTGATTTGTGCAGAATTGTGTTGCTTAAAGGATATGGCCACCAGATGCCCATTTGGATGAAAATCTAGGTTTCAGTCTAATCTGTCAATTTTGGAAGCCAAAAACGTGTCAGCTCCGTGTGCAACGCAAGAAACTTTGGGGCAAACACTGCTCCGAGACACTTTTACTGCACTATATCAAGCTTCGTCGGGGTTTTTTGTTTGCAATTTTGTCATTACAATTATATTTTATTAATCTTATTTACAAATATCAAGCCATACATTTTTTTCCCTGGGAAAAGTTGTCTTTGTGCTATGCGAACAGGACCTGAGCAGTCCTATTAACATAGCCATAGATGGCAGTGTTTTGCCTTATTTTTCACCAGCCTGCTCACTCGCTGCCTCTGTATTGTTCTCTGCTAAATTTCATTCTTCTTTGTGAACCTAACTCAGCATGTGGAAAGGTGAGCTTGAAAAAATACTTGCATTCAGAACTCTTGTTCCAATTGGTTTAGCCTATAAGATATGATGCACTTTTTAAACTTTTATCACTTTTTATTTTTAGGTATTTCATCTTTATTCCTTATTTATTTACTTCTGTTACATCAACATATTCAGTTTGATTACCATTTTATTAGAAACATATTTATCTTTTATTTTATTTTTATTTTTTTGCTTTTTTAACAGTTTTAATTGGATATTTAACTGGAGTTTTTGACATTTGAATGTGATGCTTTTTCCTTGATGACATCACTGTTTGTTTGTTTTAAAGCATTAGTGGTTGGTGTCACATGATTACTAATTTGAGGTGCAATTAAAAAGGCATCTACAGCCATTGTGCTTAAACCTTGATCCCCTTTTCCTTCATTTATTTGCCATCTTATAGAAGATTTGTTGACATCTTCTCTTCAATAGATTGTGTTTAGACAACGGTAAATTTCCTTGCTCTTTTACTCCAATTGGGCCAAGGTCGGTTTTATATTCGACTGAAATCATAAAATGACACTTGAGATAAACAGAATGTTTACCCTACCCATGTGAGCTGAGGCTGATATGTAAATGCAGCCTTATTCTTTCATCAAATTTGCATTTACCCTCTTAACCAAACACTACAGGGTTCCAATCCAAACAGCACTAATGATGGCTGGCCCTTTATGACCGATTGCTGTATCAGCAAAAAAAAAGGAAGAGCAATTTAGCCTGGAATGAAAGGAGTAAAGCATAGTGACTATCTGTGAGAGGCTGACAATAATTGGATCAACTTTGCAGGGAAATGGATGTGTTTTGATGCTCTAGTGGCTGACTGGCAATCGGCTGGCTTTTCGCCTATTTATCATTCCCCTTTTATCTGCCGCTGCCAGACCTTTCTGCAGCCTCCATTCCAGCGCCGACTAATCAAACAACTTTTTAATAAGACTTAAACGGCATCTCCACAGCCAGAGAACAGAGCAGGGCTTCACAGCACAACGGAGAGAATCCTGGGATGAATATCAATTAACACCCCAACACCCTGAGAAGTTTGACACAGTGTCAGAAAGACCGTGTTGATCTGTCAGCCAAGCTGGGACTCACAAGGCCATAGGACATCTCGCCGGAGCTTTGGTGTAACACACATTTCCAGCTAGTTTCGGTGAAATCCTTGAAAACCTGCAATGTATCCGCACTCAGAGGCAGCCACTTGTGGTCCTACCGCACAGTTGCACAACTCTTCCGCTGGCTAATCTCATTTGAACCCATGCAGAAACATGGCTGCTTGGCAACATTGGAGTGAAAGGGTTCAAGGTGCTGTCAAAAGCGAGCACGTTTCACCTCCTTGTCGCCAGAAAAAAATTGATGCCTTCAGCCTACCGCCGGCTCACCAGCTGCTGCTCGTCCGTACCGCTATAGAGAAGTTAACAAGCTCCAAACAAAACAAGTGACAAAATGCAACAAAGGGCGGAGAGTGAACGAGACCTAACGGGGTTGTCTTTAAGGAGGCTCTCCCTGTTGGTCCCCTACCACCAAAGCAGGGCAAGGCAGAAAAAGGGGACCTTGATATGGCTCCTTGCTAGGTAACTGAGGGTCTTATGTTTGGAATGTGTCTCTCTATGCCTATGTGGTATCCCACCCTGCAAGCCCTCCGGCCATAGGTCACACAATTTGTCTTTGTTCACAATGCCTCAATTATGTATTTCCTTTTTGATAAAGACAAAAAAAAGCGGTGGTGCCCTTGGAGCAGAACAACAAGCTCACATTTTGAGTGTGTCTGTCAAATTGCTATCTAATTGTTGCAGGGCTGCAGGGGGAGCTGATATCTGCTTTTCTCCCGTCGCCGGCTGCCGGCCATGCCGTTCACAAAGCCCGGGGATGCCACACACATTCTGTTTGTTCTACATGAGCAAACAGATTGTAAACTGGCTGATAATTTTTGTACTGACAATGTCATTTACGGCTGTCAGCCTTTTGTCTGCTCTGTTTGCTTTATTCAAATATGAACCGAGTGGACCTCCCCTCCGCCGCTCACTTCTGCATTAAAATCACATCAATTCACTTCCATTTTGTCTTATCTGAAATTCATTGGAGGCAATCACTTGGTTGAATGCCCTGCTGTTGCCATGGAGACCAAAGGTCCCGCGTGGACTTCAGAAGGATTAGGAACTTGTAAGATTTAAGTCTTGAAGTACACAGTTGCTTTGTTGTGACTCCCTTTGATTTGATGAAGAGGAATTTGCCTTTTTTAACTTTGGACTGAGGTGAAATAAATCTGTATATGTATTAGCGTCCTCTGGCAGGGTTGATAAATATTCATCGTGTGCCCCTTGCACTGATTTATCTCCACATTTATACAGACACTATAGTAATTTCCCTGACCCTGATCTGCATTCATGTGGCACCGGTGATCCCTCCGTCGCGCCTCTCGGAAAATGACATTTTACTCCCTTGCCGCTCACATTCATCTGTCAAGCAGCCATCTTTGTGCTGAAACTATGACAGTCCGAGTGGCATGCAGCGCCCAGTGCCCCGGCGGTTCCAACTCAAGCAGGGGCGCTCTCTGGGCACTCGCCTCCCAGGGCGTCCCACGCTGTTTCGCAAGCATCCCCCCCTCCAATGTGCGTCTTTGTTAGCCAAGGTCAGGGCACAAAGTGCTGAGTTATTCCCATCAAACTGTCTGGCTGGAAGCGGCTGCAGATGTTACTGTTTTTGTCTTGGGTTTTGTCTCCCCGATCTCTCCTTTTCTCTCTCCCCTGGATCTTGTCAGCGCTGGCTGCCAGGGTGCTTGGTGTGTGCGTTTTTAAGAAGCTGAAAAAACGTGGCCTGTGAAAGAGAAGTTGAGGCCTTGGCTTCTGCAACTTGTGAATTGCTGTTTTTTTAAACTGCCTTTGACTCAACAGCCAAAAGTACAAAGTAAACAGACGGAAGCAAATGGATTCATTTTTAGTAGCGCCAGGCTGTTTGCTCACAACAGAGACGCTTCTTTTTGTCCTTTTTACAATCAATTCTAACATCTATTAGCTTAGCCAGTATTGTTCTGTGTGACAGGCGGTTTTCAGAAGTTAATGCATTCCAAATATTTTCTCCACTTTCTTTCAAAGGATAAGAAAAAAGAAATCCTTTGAATAGTTTTTACATTGTTACTTTCAGGACAGTTCAGATCTGAACACTCAATGCCTTTGAATTATACAGTACGTTCTAGATGAATGGAGTAATTTGCACCACACACCATTGGACTGTGTTGATACTGATGCACACAACGTCCAAGCCATTTTCATGACAGTTTTGATTCATCTACATTTATTGTTGTCAATTGCTTTCATAGTATGATAATTTGATACGTTTGAGCTAGTAAAGTATTCATGATGCTGTCACTGCGCTGTATAAAAAAGTTGAACCCCATAAAAATCTTCATTTACATAGATAATGTTTTGATAAAAGCAGCACAAAGTTAACCAACCTGTACAGGTGATCCAGTAGAAATGATGCAATCTTGTAAAAAATAGAGAACTAAATGAAGTGCAACAAGCAAAAACCTCACAGGAAAGTACTTTTTACATTTTTTTCTGTGTAAACTTGTGCCATAATCATGTTCTCATACAGCATCTCTCTTTTTAGCCACAAGTCGATGCATTTTTCAGTGCCACTTCAACATTCTGTGAAATTTGAGAGGTAAACAAAAGTTCCCTCAGCTGGCGTGCTGTCACCTGGCGCATCTAAACAATCAATGCACATTTGCAACTTGGTATTTACCTGCTGTTGACATCAATGGCAGCCCTTTAAATTAAGGTCATTTTGTCCGATATTGCATGACATTAGACTTGGCATTTTGGAAAGATAACTAGACACGGAATATAAAGTAAAGGCTTCAATTTTGACAGCTATTTTGGGTCAAACTTAAATAAACAAAAATGATGTCTATGCATCACTTGCATTATGATCAGATTGAATCTCATTTCTCCTACAGATTAAGGTCTGGGCAACCACAAAAAAACAACTTAATTGCTTGCCTCTAACTATCAGCTGTTTCCTGTATTCAAAGGAAGATGGCAAGTTTACATCACATATGTCATCATTATCACCACTTTTTAAAGACTTGAATGTGGCTGATCTCACACAGATTCACCTCTGGAACTCTTTTGAGAGTCTTGCCGCTGCCTGTCGAGGCACTATTTCATCTATGGAGGGGGGATTATTGTCAAATACCAGCCCCGGTTTGAACAAAAGAAGCTGATGATGGCAAATTAGGCTCCGGCTTTTTCTGTTGGGAAAAAGAAGAGCAACCTCTAAAGTCTATCTTGGTGGTCTCCGTTTATTCATAATGATATATTCATCTGCAGTTTACATGATCACACAATGGAGAGATCAAAGTGAGAGAAATGGACAGTTAAATCTGTATTTTATTCAGTGGATCTGAGCACCACCTGCAAGCCTTTGACGGAGTTAGAAGCTTTGAAGTAGACATGATAAAACAGCATGCGTTACACTCTGGTCAAGGACACATCTCAATGGTTCGTTGACAGTCTTTATTTTGCCAAGAGAGAATGGGAAATCAATGGAACTGACCTGTCCAATCCAATGTACCTATCAGCTGACTGAGGTCACTGGCAGAAAAGATCTGGCTCAGCAGAGTAAACAGAAAACTTTGGAAGGTCCTCTGGGACATTTTCAACTAAACGGTGATATGGCGCATCAATATTGCATCTCAAATAAGGCCTAGGGATGCCAGCTTTCAAAGTTTGATATTACGGCGAACTGCGCACAAGTAGATCAAAGATAAAGATCTGACAATGTGTCGAGTCTGATCAGCTTTATCTTCTGTCTGGCAGCTCTGCGTGGTGGCTGCTGCGACGAGCTGCTGCACAGTTGGCTGTGCTATTGATCTGGCTGAGGCTAAAGACACTTCATGTACCCTGAATGACCACAGCACAAAGCGGTGACATTGATAGGGCCACACCGAGGTGGGTCTTTTTGTTCCTGCCTGTGTGTGGGAGTTGAACTCAGGATGGGGGTGGGGCAGTGCCTTGAGCTGACCCACACAGGACAACACATAAACTTCAAGCAACTTCGAAAGCAGCTTAGGGGTTAAAGAAAAATGTTGGGCTGTCTTCTAATCTCACTGACACTCTCTTTTTTGACGATTTAAAGTCGTCCGATTTGTATTTGGTGACTAATCTGCCAATCTACTTTGTTGTCTAGACATGCCACTACCGACCTATCAAACCTCGAGTATTTTGCCATTACTTAAAAATTATTAGATATGATTTATCATCACAAAACCAGATCTAAGTTTGGTCCCACTGGGTTCATGTCTCACAGCAGCAGTCATATTTGCACATTGTGTTACTACTGCAGGTCTAAACCTCTCTTTGTACACAGTCTGAAAGGGAAAGTCGGTTTACAAAGCAGTGGCTGTCGACAAGGCTGCTTTTTGCTATCACACACAAGGGGCATACATGTAGCCACATGAGACTCCTGCCTGCACATCTGCCCTTTATTTTTGTAGCTAAGGAGTATCTAAACAGTGCTGAATCCAAAAACGGCTTTGTTGTTTTAGGCCCAGGTGGAAGGGATGTTGCTCACCGCGCAAGGAATTCTGAGCGCATGCTGATTTCCTCCTTCCCCGCATTCCACCCCTAACATATCAGCGCCTTTTGGTGGGTACTTGCCTTTATTATTTTTCTTCTCTAAAAGGAGTGCATTTTGATAGGATTAGCCTTTCCAAGGGGCCTTGTTGTAGTAGTCTTAGTTTATCCAAAAGTGGGAGCTGTGTTGTTGCTGTTTTGAAAGAGCCGCGGCCACCCAGACTTCTGGAGTTGCAGAGGATGAGTGTGCAGGCAAGGCGTGACTGATGCACCTCCCCGAGGAGAACAACAACTTCCGAAAAGGCAAGTGGGTAAGTGAGATGGTGCTTTGTTAATAGCTTGTGCCTAATTGGCCATTCCATTGGGTTGCAAAATCAACAAAAGTACAGAATGAGTCTCTACAAGTCAAAACTCTCCCAAAGCTGTGATGACTATCCCTGACTGATGTTCTTTTTCTTACTATGGCCAAAGGTGGAGCTTTTAACAAGTTTCGATACATCATGTTCATGTGACAAGATTGACATTTGGATGCCATCAAACTACCTACCTAAAGGACTATGACAGATTGTGTAATCTTAGATGATCTACATCTTAAACCAAAAGCATGAAATCAATTTAAGTCTGTCTCATTTAACTTGCTGCTAGCACAGCTTTAACTCAGGATTATAACACAGCTTTACATTCAGCCTTTTGTTCTTTCAATGCCATCCTCCACTGTTTACAACGCTCTGGCATTTCACTTCAGTGGCACATCGGGTGTCTCTAATTAGATCATAATGCTGATCTGTTGTCCTGATTAGCATTGAATAGACTTTGATCAGCGTGTATTATCAGATTACTGTGATAACCCACCTTTGGATTAAGACACGGTCCATGCTCATTGTGCTCTCATGCTGGGAAGAAAGAAGGGGGTGTGAGCTGCTTGAGGATTAAGTCCGATGCTGTGCCTTTGTATGCGAGAAATACCACTTTATCAGGGAGGCTGTGTCGAGCCGCGAGGTCCGGCAATGAGAAGCGGTGGGTGTGGGGAGGGGGTCAGGCTGCTCTTTCAGGAGCAGTCTTCTGTACCTTGAGGCCCCCGCCTCTTTTGTGGAGACCCAGTGACCAGAGAGGCACACACACCCCGATCAGGCCTGTTTACAGAGAGAAATAATCACTAATTTCGGAATAATCATGGCTCCCGCTGACCAAGACTAATTGAAAGGTAGCATGCCACTGAGGTGCTGGACCAGCTTTGCATCGTCTTTTCCCTGTCAATGGTGTTTGGCCAGGCAGCTCAGGGTGATTGATCCCCATAGCCACAAAAGTCCATGGAGCTCTGAACACAAAGACACGGGGCAGGGAGACATAGAAACATAATTAGTCAAGAATATGCCTCATACCCCCTGCTGTGATGATCCAGAGATTTTGGAACTGAGCAATGTCGGGCAGCCCTTCGGTGGCGAATCGGCTGCATTATTAAGCTCGGCAATGGTCTGAAAAATAAGTGACCTGGCCTGCCCTTCCCACAAATTTAAATTTCATTGAGGTTGCCTATTCAAAAGACAAAATGCATCCACATTGTGTCATTATTAATATTCCCAATGTTATTACACATGTAGAAAAGAATAAACCGTGCCTCAGCAATAAAAGGGTCATCCCTTTTGACATTTTGCACGGCATGAGCCATTTGGATTTGAGTGTGCCCAGATTCCAATAAGGATTATTCACTCCCTCATTCTGATGATAGACAAAGTTTCAATTCAGTTCCTCGCAGGTCAGCTGTCTGTGAAGTCATGGAAAATTTTTCTATCTATCTTTTCACACTGGCAACCCTTCCCTCTTTCTGACAGAGCTTAATGCAACAAAAGAGGCTGGTGCATGTGTTTCGTGTTTTGTAAGAATATCAGTCTCTAAAGTGGATGGAAAACGTTGATCCTGACTTGTATCCAGCTTTGCTTCAGTGATTTTAAATTCTACATTTGCCAGGTTTTGAATAATCTTCAACAATAACCTTGAATTTGAAAGTGAATTCAAAAGAAAATGATGCAAACTGTGAGGCATCAATTCAAATGAACCAAGGAAGAATACAACAACAAAGGCTAACATTTAAATATGGCATTTATTTAGTGGCACTTTAAACTATTTTCTCAAGCACATTTGCCACAACACATGCACACACATAAGAATATACAGACGTAGGAAAACTGACAGGCTGATATCAAGGTTCCCATCTGCTGTCAGATCAATATTTTGTGCAAGCCTTGTAGGCCTGTCTGTTTACCCTAGGCATCTGTGCCTAGCATACCAACCCAGCACAATGTTTGAGCATGTGACTGTGTAATAATGGCAGATAGGAGAACTAATAGCCACTGCAATATCTGTAGCTTGACCCAGTGCGCCTCTCCCTAATTGATCTATAGATTAACATCAGACACATCAGTCAGGGGTTAACCTTTTGTGTTAGCTGCACTGTCTTTGCTGTGGATTATCAAGCAATTGGAAGGCTGACAGCAACATGCCTTCCACGGTTTTTCCTTTAAATATTTCAAAGGAGAGGTAACAGGAAAGCAGCAATACAAAGCTTGATTTTGAACATTAATATTACACATTGTCGGGTTCTGATAACGTGGAATTTCTTTCATTCCCCAATCCAAGGAGCGAAAATGCGTCGTCCCTCCAAATCTTCTTCCTCAGTGGCGTATCCTAGAAAGTGTCTACGTGTTTAGACACACCGAGGTCACAGCAGACCGGCCTCTCTGTGCTTCACAGTTCCTTTGCCCTATATGTACACTTGGTCTGGCTATGTAAACTTTGACATGTGGGTGTCAATCTCTCCCATATTTACCGTGGGATTTATCAGACGATGATTAGTTTTCTGAGCAAATTTGGATGTAAAAAGAAAAACACCACTAGCAGTTTGTAAGCCAACATTGCGTGTGCCACTGTTGGGCACTGCATATTTACAAGGGTCCTGCTTGTTTTGTTAAGGCTTTCTCTGTAGGTACATGTCAACTGAGGGCTTTTGGAAGAAGCAGGGGTTTATCAACAAGCAGAAAAGGGTGCGTTTGCACACACAGGTTCTTGTTTGCTAGCTGTGTCATTCCTCCACTTTACTGTAAATACTTACAGCACGGTAGATGTCAACAGTGGGATTATGGAAGAAAACACCCCAATATCATTATTGAGTTTGTGCTGAATAAATAAAAGATGGAAGTTCATGTAAAGTAATAAGGTGCACCTGCAATGAATCCTGGTGGAAGACGTTGAAGAGATTGAACTTGATTGGATTATGTTTGTGCCCAAGTGTCAATGACATACTAGGACCCTAAGTGTTTGCTTCAAACAAATGCTTGCCACTAAAAGCTCAAGCCAGAGTAAATTTGATTGTGTTGAATGGCCAGAGGAAGAGGTGGGGAAGGGGGGGTACCCAGCCATTCCTGTAAACACTGGAGAAAGACGAAAGAGAAACATTTGCTGCAACACGGATAAAGCAAAGACGATAATAGCATGCAAATGTTAGCAGATATAGCAAAGCCGTTTGCTTGTACAGACCTTGAAGTGTCCTTGAAGAATAATGGTGCGAACCTGGGTTGGTGTACTCTGGTTTTCCCACCGCGAGATTGCAGTGATGTTGGGAAATTAATGTTCTTTTTTTTTTTCAAACGCACAATAATGTGAATTACAATGACTTAAAGTGCAGCAGGCTTTATATCCGTCGTCAGCTCCCCTAATCCCCGTTCAATTTCATAACCACTGACACAGAGCTCATCAAAGTTATTAATGTTGAAGTTCCTCACTTCCATGTTACCATCCAGCCTGGACCAATCCCATAACATGCTGCCTGCTGTCATGGTAACCGTGGGTACGCCAGGTCTCTGTTTAATAAACGTGGCTGGACCAGAGTGAGGGTCCCGTATTGACCACTCAAGAAGAGATTAAACGCTGGTGACATTTCCGAGGTGGAATTTGCAATTTCCACAAATATGAGGGCGTCCTCGAGCCCGGCATGACAGCACATAAAATCAATACAAATAACCTGAATCCCTAATACCTTGATCCCTGTTAGTGGAAGGATGCATTACAACTAAGACACTGGGAAGTGGGAGACACGGCCCTCCCATGACACCCCCCCCACATACACACACACACACACACACCTCTACCACCGGACTCTGCTGATTCCTATCGACTGTCTCCCGGCCAAACACAGACGCAATAACAATTAGGTGGTATACTGGCCCAATTCTCTCCCACTCACCCATGCCCAAACACACCCATATATTTAAAAAAAAAACACACTCCCATAGGAAGAAATAAAGATTGGAAAGATTTCCAACAACCACTAAATACTTTCCAACAACCACTAAATACAACACAAAGGCAGCATAAACATTCCTATTGATAATCAGACGGTGGAAAAGATATCTTTGGGAACACATTTGCCACACCCGTTGTGAGTCATCACACCAAGCAGGATTAGTGAGCTTACCCCAGATTTAGCCAAAGGGAGACACTGAAAGGAAAACAGCTCTCCTTTATATCCTCACCTCTGTCTGTTGCAAGAGTCAGAACTGGGGGAGGACTTTTCACGGTTGCTTTACAGTGTACAGTACCTAACGTTCACAGTCTATACCTGACACTGGAACTCAGGGAGGTTGCATTCACTAAGCCATCCCATGAAGGGCAGGTGAAGAGAGGCAGGTGGCTTTTTTTCTTTTTTTTTTTTACTGCTCAGAGTATTTGGCTTGCCTTCAAAGCGGGCGGCCATAAATGTCACACCACTTTGAGTCTACTTGGAGCGCTCATAAACAAAAGCAGCACAACTGCACACACAAAGACACAGACGATGGGAATTTGGCTCTTATCTGGAGCGCGAGGCTCTAGAGTCAAAGAGATGAAATTAGAAGTGTGGTGGGTGTATTGTCAGCGATCAGGATCATATCCAGCTCTATGTTATTTAAGATGTTATTTGGTGAAGTCAGCCGCTTTGGATCATTTCCTGCCGATTGTAACGCGGCTTGATTACCTTTCAATGCAGGTGATAACAGTGCACCTGCTGTCTCCACTTCCTGTGTCTGACCACAGGCGAGCTCCTCCCAGTCGACTGTTGTCAGCCTGCAGATGGCGGTGGGACAATCAGCCCTGCAGCAGTGCCTGACGCTCGCAACTATTAAAGCGAGCTCTTGTCATATTGTTTAACAGACGTCGGTGCTTATTCACATAAAAATACACACTCTGGTGTCATGAATTGGTGTTTACAGTACTACTCAGTAAAACTGTAAAACTTTACAGACTGTAAAAAAATGAAATGGACTTTTTATTTACATTATGGAAAACATGACATCCAGACATTTTCTAGCTGGTATATAAGCACCTATCATGTGGTTATTTATGTTAATGCACTCAGGTGGAGTCAGAGTGTAATAAAGATAAATTGTGGGATATCAAACAGGACTGTGCTTGCTGGTGCATGTGTGCGCAACATGCCGCGGTAGCATTTTGCAGTCAGTGTTGTAAATCATTTTTTAAGTGACACTAATGACAATTTATTACAACAAAAGACTTGAGTCAAAGCAAAAGTGAATATGTTTACACTGTCAGATTTACAACACATTTTTCCCTTCTGTGTTTTGGGGTAAATAACAAGCACATCCCTCGTGCATGTCTTCCCCTTGATCGCACCACATTTTTACCTGAGCTGTTTCTTTTTCCAACTCTGGAGGTGAAGGATTACTGATGGATGTGGGAATCTGGGGTCTGGCTGAAGCGCCTTTCCTGAATTACTGCACTTGTGCTGAAGAAGAGCCGTTGGTATCTTAATCTACATCTCGCAAGAGTGCAACTGTCACCGGAAAATGGACGAGGAGGGGGTCACAGGCAATCCCAGGGGACCAATGTTGCTCATCAACAAGTAAAACTGAAGGTAGAGGCATGCCTGGACACAGCGGCTCCTGACTCGTTCTCCGGTTTTTAGACACAACCCGTAGCTTTTACTCCTCCCCTCCACTGGAGGAGAGTGTTTGCTGGAGAGGGGTTTTAAAAGCTGCCCCAGTTAAAGCTGCCATCATTACACTAAGGGGTTGAACTGTGGCGGCGTAATGTGTGTACCGAGTTACTCTGTCTGTTTGAAGGGCCCTCAGGAGAAGTGTGTCTGCTGTTGACACTCCCTATTTAATATTGTTTGAATTTTTCATCAAGATCCAAGCCCTGTTACAAGAGCCCTTTGTTTTCAGACTTGTTTGTACATTCCTTGTGTGTGTGCGTGTGTGCGTGTGTGTGTGTGTGTGTGTGTGTTTACAGAGACATTAAAGACATTTATTTGGCACGAAATGTAACAAACTCACTCTGCCTTTAACCCCTATTACAGACTCTTTTGTCTATTTATTTTTAAAAAATTCTGTGCATTCTGCAAACTGGAAATTTGGGAAAGTCTAGCAGGGAATTTCAGACCCTTTACTGGACATCCAGCTGCAGACCAGCTCTCTTCCAGCATCCTTTGTGCAAGGGACCCTGACACAGCCTTGAATGCAGGTCAGTGCAGGTTACTGACAAAGCTCGTGAGGGGGGGGAGGGGGGTTGTTTTGTGTGCCTGAAAGAAGTGCACGCGATTAAAAATAGTCCGCCCTGCTGTCAATGCATCACCATTAAAAACAGCTGGGCTGGGCTCCTGTCTGCATTCAGCCATGTACAAGTTGATTCTTTCTTTGTGCCGCTATCGTGTCACAACTCCCCCTTTACTGCCACCCTTTGTTGCCGTCTTTGTGAGGGAACCATCACGGAGGCAAAGTCAGCCTCATAAAAAGAGTTCATTTTGGATTCACTGGGCCCCAATGAACAGTGGGAACTTTCTTTTTGGTGCCTTCATCCATAAATTGGTGCTCGCTCACTGGGTCCTGTCAGCCCGGCTAAAGGTTCTTTACTGAGCATTTCCTCATTCGTACCATTGGACACGTTTTGTCAAATCACCCATGGAGGTAATCAGTTTGACTGGCTGATTTCAAGGCTGCCAACATACCAATAACACCTCGCTCTGCACATTTAATTAATGTAAATCAAAGAAGGCAAAAAAACCTAAATCCATCCATTTTTATTTGTCCTGACAGCTAAAGTTTTAGATTAATCAGGCTCAGCTTTACTTCAGTTCTTCTTCACCGGTGTTTTCACTCGGTTGTCAGTTATGACACATTAGAGCTTTCAGTGGCTTTAGTATGAGTCCTCTGAGTCCACAGGTAAAAGAAAACACTCTGGATCCCACCCATGGTGCAGCTGTCAGTGCTGTGATTGAAGCGCCTCTACCTGGAAAAAGAGGCACTCCAGGGGTTAATGGAGGAGGAAGGGGAGCCATCTCCGTGGCGGCAGGCTCCTGTCGCGCTTTCTCCTGTCATTTTCCACCACCTCCTCTTTTCTCCAGCCCCTCTCTTTTCCTCTTTCTCCCCTGGGCCCTCTGTCGACTCCAACCAGGGCCATTTCTGATGCCAAGGGGCCGCACACAACACGCACCACCGCCACCGACACACGGTCATGACGACACGGAGCCAAAGAGACGCTTGAACAGGAGACACAACTGGAAGGAGCCCATAAGGGACCTTTTAAACATTTCTTATCAGCATTGTCGTGATCGGCCAATCTCTTTGTCTGACTGATCCCAGAAAGAGGTTCACAGATGTGAGCAATCCTTCCAGATCCACCCAAAGCAATAATGGCCTGAGATTTTGCATGCTTTACCTTACGTTTATAAGGTTTCATTTTAATGTCCTTAAATACCCCAATTTTAAATAATATAATGAATATAAATATAATGAGGCACAGAGGCAAAATTATGGGGTTATAGTGTAGAATTTAACAGCGATGTTATTTAAACATACAAAAAACAACAGTTCCAAATGATTTTGATCCAGTACATTTTGATTAATAATCTCACTTTATACTCTATTGGAGTATTTTTGACTTGACTTGTAATTTTAATACAAGTCAGGGAGAAGTTTACTCTCTGAGCGTAACATTAGTAACACTTCCTATGTTTCTTTTAATAATTATTTTGCATATTTATGTGTGTCATGGTCACATTTCTATGTATTATTATTTTATTGCAATGTTGACCTCAAGCAGATCGATGAAAGAATTGTGGCTGGCGGCCTCCCTGAAAGTGATGCTAACGCTGGTCTCATCCCGTTCGTTCCCCCTCCCTCCCATCTCTTCGCCTGGTTGCTCTTTTGTTCCATCTCTCCGTCGTGAGCCTGCCCTGCTGCTGCTGCTGCTGCTGCTGCTGCTGCTGATGGAAGGGATTGTCTGGTTTTTATTAATATGACAGGTGAGACAGCCCAGCTGCTACCTGTGTGCGTGTGCATGTTCGCCTAAAAGCAGCAGCTGTCTCACACACGCAATGCACACATGTTTCCATATGAACCCACTCACACCGGCGCTATTGCTGCATATAGACTTTTATTTCATGCTCTTTCAACAGTGTACAAGCTGACATTTTCCTGCTCCCAACGCTGCCGCCATATTTGTGCGCTATAACCGTCTTATATGACCGCTCTGTTTTCCTCCCAGGATGCAAATCAGCGGAATAATTTTCCAGCCTCCCCCCTGAAACGACCACAACATCCTTCCCTAGTTAAGAACACTTTATCGTTTGACTCATATGCTGGGCTTCAATCCGTCCATATTGACTCAGGTAATTGAACACGAGGGACGCGGGGCTGTATTCAGAAAAGAGACAGGGAGACAGTTGAGTGCATAGGTGCTTATTAGAACAGGCAGGCAGTTTGGTGGACCAGGTTTATGCTTTGACAGAGGCGTGAGGGTGTGTGTCTGTCATTGGCTGCAGTTCACGCGTGGAGATGGCAGCACAGAGGTCACCCAGCTGAGCTTATTGTGTTCCGAGTCGCTCCATTACCTGGAAAGACCCCCTTTGTTTGATATCTCCATGTAGAAAATGATTCCATGCTAACAGTCTGAGGAGAGCCGTGGGCTTCCCGTGGGCAAAACTTGTCCGTTGGCGCCGTTGCTCCACATCAGATCATATCCCTCCTCTGGACCAGTTTTTGCAATCTCCTTAATTCAGCAGTGTATCATTAGTCTGACCTTCGGTAGTTAATAAATGTCCAGTCACTACAATAAACCAGCCTCTCACAACAGGAGACACATATGGTCCATGGCTGATGGACAAAGATAGTGCCGTCCCACTTAGCTAAAAGAGTTTGGCAACGGCGTCGTCCCTGCGCTGACCCGCGACTGACGTAGCTAGCTGCTGGCTAATCTGTCAGCTCCAAGCTTTTTAAACCACCATTGACAAATCTTAGCTTTTACTTTGAACAGTTGAAAACCAATCATGACTAAACATAGTAGTTAATATATAAATAGCTACAGTGCTTGAACAGACATAACATTCCTCATAGTTTCCCTCTTTCAAGCAGAATATTGATTTTTTTCTCGTGTGCCTGTCAAATCGCAGAACTCTGCAGCTTGGATCAAACTTTGCTCTTTTCAGATTTCACCATTGTGCCGCGTCAGATCAAAAGGGCCCTTTCACCGTATCGCTGCATCCAACCAGCTTTCATGTCTTACCTCATTACTGCAAAACTTTCCTTTGATTGAGCCGAAGTCCGAGCGGAGGGTGGCCAGACAATGGCTGCCAGACGACTTTCAGCTTGACACAATGAGGCGGCAACAAAGATGTTGCGTCCAATCCCTCTCGAGATGTCGGGCCCCCGTGCTTTGCTGTGGCCGACGGGCCTGTGAATTACAGTAAGACCCCCCTAAAAGTGAGGATTTGTAACTCCTCTGATCAGACTCTGCTCACGGCCAGAGGAGGCTAAATCCCTGCAGAGAGCCAGCAATAGGGCAGTGGGCGTGATGACCATTTAAACCCTGTCTCACGGGCTGTGAAACAATGGTCAGCTTAAATTTAGCCCCACTGAGCGTTGTTTTAAATGTTAGACTGTACAAAGACTTTTTTAAACGGGTCCATATTTTTGAGTAGCTTCTGTGTTGTGGTTAACATTCTGGCTCCGTTCTTCATGCAAACATATTTAAAGGGCTTTTAAATTAACTTACTTTAAATCTTTGAGTGTATAAAAGTCTGCACAAAAGTCTGACAGGATCAATATTTTACTGAGGAAAATTGTATTTTGGAAAAAAAGAACAAGAACCCTTAATTTAATCTCTCCAACAATATGCTTCTTTATTTCTTTTACAGCTTAATTTCCTGTCCTGTTGATTTCAATTGTTTGCCTTTAAACATCTTTTATCATCCTCTCCTTGCCAATAACTGCTTTACAGGCACAGTTAATTGCTCACTGAAATCCAACCAGGATAAGAAGCAGTAAAAAAAATATTTGAGACATTTAAAAAAAATACATTTTTTTACCTGGGCCGAGCAGACATTTTTGGAAAGAAATTGCACCTTTTGTGAATTTTTCATCCCTGTCATTCTTTAATTCTTCTCCACAGACAGCCTGTAAGCGTTGGGCTTTTGTTCCCTTTATCGCACACTTTTCATTTGTCTCCCGGCCGGAAAGCCGTGTTAAGATAACGCCATCCTATCATCTGATTAGTCTTATCAAAAATGAGCGACACCGTGGCCTCAGTTGGCGCGGATGAAGAAGGTTAAGTGCTCCAGACACGTCTTCTTACAGTGAGTGGGAAAACAAAAAAAATCACAGTAAATTTAAACCAGCAGCATTTATCACACACACACAAATGCATTTTATTCAAGATTTATTTGTCACAAGCTAGGTCAACACACAACTCACGGGGGCCGATACTCCTGCCTTGTTTAATTTCTTGCGGCCTCCTCCCGGCATTTCAAGTGCAAGAGTGTGCAACCATTATATAACATTTGACACCAGGGTCATTGGAATTGCCCCACTTGAACTAAAAGACATTCAGTTTGGGTTGGAAAGTGAGAACCAGGACACCGTTCATTTGTTTGCTCTCCCACTAGTCGTGACTACAGCAAATGCCATCACCTCAAAGAAGCGGTCGGCCGTCCTCACTTTTATTTGTTTGTTTCTTTGGAGGGTGTCACAAGTTGTGGAGCGGACATTGGACTTGTGTCGGTGCCGGGGGGGGTGGGAGAAGTGACTCTCTGGAGGGGAGGCTAGCAGAAAAATGTCAGCCAGCGCCGGGGAGAGGGGAGGGTGGAGGTGATAGTGATGGTGCCGGGTGGGGCGGGGATTCATTTAGCCAAGCATAGCTGCTCTTGTTTGTGGTTGTCCCTGACAGCGTCGGCAACGCTGCTCCAAAGCACCTGTGTTTGCTCACTAGCTTTCCCCCAATCTGCTCAAAAAAAAAAAAAAAAAAAAAAGAGAAATGCTGTGAGTATGTCACATGTTGGCTAGATAGCCTGGGCACCATGGGAATACAAAAGCCGGGGCTTTTAGAACAGTTAATCATTGATGGAGGCCTCTCTTTTGTTCCCATTCAGCTTTGCACTGACAGAGGCTTTGATATTACATATGGCAGAGCAGGTCAGAGGCAGATATAGCCAAAGTACGTCGACAGCAAAGTGCTTTTAGGTCACTTGATGCAGGGTGACGAGAGAATTGCGGCAATGGTCGTCTGTAAATCAGTAGAACACAAGGGTTAGTTTTATATAAAAGCAAATGTCAATGTCATTACTACAGATTACACACATCAATTAATATAAGTGCTTGAAGTATGTTCAAATTTCTACAATAATAATTGCAAAAAACAAATAAGCACAGGAGACAAGTATTTCAAGGGACAACACCACGGTTAATTAATGTACCCTAATCTTGGTTTGCCTTCCATCTTGACCTGCCAACACAAAGTCCAGAGCTTTTTAATGCCTGTCAAAGTTAGCTTTCAACTTTTGAAAAGGGGGATATTAGCGTTACCGCATTCTTAAATAGCCCTAAAAGGGTCAGAGGCAAACTCTTATCTCCCATTTACCTCAATGGTTCTTTATTGAAAGTTAGCTGTGACCTCACCTTAACGTCCCCCTGTGCTAATAATACTGTAGGAGAGAGGATAGTGGGATCACAAACATTTACGGCCGAAAACGCAGCATGAGAGGCAGGCAAAGTGGCCACTCTATCCAGGATGCTCGGTGTGTTGCAGGTCAATGATTAACACCACACTTTTAGTCATATCTGCTCTCTCTCCCAGAGTCAAAAGATAAATGGAGGTTGTGTTTCCGAGTATGAAGTAAGGCTCCAACTTAGGTGCTTTAGCAAACATACCAGCCGGCATGTAGGTTTCATTTCAGACTCTGGTGGCCTGTTCTCATGTCTTAGTTTCACTCAGACAATATGCTCTTAGAGCTAGCTAACAATGGTGACATGAGTCAGGTCTGTTTGTGTCATTTCATGAACTCTATGAAATCTAAACCGGTTTCTCGCGTTTGTTTTATAAACCACCTTATCGTTTCACGACTACCATGACTGCATGACTAATAAAAAGCTTTCCCAATGATGCAAAATTCCATATCATTTTCACCATATGTGAGCAGTAAATCTCATCCCTATATACAGCCTGACGCCGCCGCCGTGTGTTTATTTGCTAACCCTGGTCACAGACGATAACGGCCATTGGCGTCCCCAAACTATAGCGTGCAATCTCTCTTCGTGACGACACGCCCATGTTTCCATGAGCACGTTTGCACTGTGGAGCCTACAATAAGGGGAATATAAAGAACAAAACATAGGTGCTAATAAATCCTCAGCCTGGGCCACAGGGAAATAAATTAGCCCAAGCAGAGTCAAAGGATGGGCTTAACAAGTGTATGCTTCAAACAAAAGTTCCTGTTTCAGGAGGGAAGGTGCACGGCTGATGGATGGCTTGGCAAACATAGTTGACATACCTGGCCAATGCCATGGGCCGGTCACAACCCAGGACTGAGAGGGACATTGTGTTAGTGTTTGTGTGTGTGTCTGAGTGTGTGTGCACTCCCTCTGAGGCTTCCTCTCCCTCCTCTCTTCCACTTGGGCCGTGGGGATCGCTTCAGTCAGCAGAGCCCTATTTGACAGACTCGGCCTCCATATAAAATCCCATCCTCCTATTTATTTGATGTGCAGTTCTACTAGGATGCCTTCGATCCATCCTCAGGGAGCCCGCATCTCAAAACACTCAAATAGTCTGGGTGTGGCGATAAGCACCAGGCTGGAATTATACTCCCAAATTCCCAAATCCTTATGGGGCCTGAGAATTCCTGAGAATTTTAAGGCACGGAAGAAAGGTGCCAGATGTAGATTGGCGAATTATCGCGGTTTTTAATTCATATCCTTTCAATTTTAAATATAAATGAGAGATTATAAAGGAAGTGCAGAGATTTTTAGGGCAAACAGCTTTTCCGGGATGGTCCGGGAGAGCAGGTTGGAGCGTGGGAGACGGGTCAGTGCAGTCTGGTGGAGGAGAGGTGGACCTTTACGGGGGAACACCCAGGAATGTTTAGTTAAGTCGCCGGTCGCATTCAAGCGTGTGTGTCAGAGGTGTTTACAGGGTGTTGACACTCACACACTGGGGTAATGAGAACGGCACAGTCCCGTCTGGCTGTGCTGCCCCCTGACCACGCTCACCACAGCTGAATATCAAATGTACCCGTCAAAAAAAGACACTCACATTATATTTTCATTAAATGTAGTAAAACAACTAAATACAAATGTATGGTGTTTTTATGGTGTGCAATAATTGCAATTGTTTAAATTACTACAATAAATGATTGATTCTTTATTTCTATTATATTAGAAATTCAAAATAAATACAATACAATATTTAATATTGCTTGTTTAACTTGTTTCTTTAAAAAAGGATGAGTAAATGTGGAGCTTTTTTAAAATTATTAATATTACCTAATAATTAAATACAAACAATGTTAAATAATTTAAATATTCATAATTATTTGTACATGCAGAATAAAATATAATTTCAATAGTAATTCACCCCATGCTGAAAGTCACGTGTAATAATCAAATTCATCTACTTTAAAATGAATATTTTTCTTATTGAAAAATGTCACCAGTGTTCCAACCATCAATAAAAGAAGATGATGTGTGTTTTAATTTCCCTTTAGGTGATGGCTCGGCAATAAAACAGAATTCTCCCGTCATATATCTGCTCATTACAGAAAAGGGCAAACACTCCATATTTATCCATAAATGTTTAACGTTTCAAAATTGCAGGACCATGAATCACATTTTCAAATTATTGCGAAACAGTTTGTTCTGTTGATGCGTGTGCTGAATAAACAGGATTTATAGTCACAAATAAAATATTATTTGTTTCTGCTTTTTATAAGAATAAATAAAAAAAGATAAAGCTCTGCAAAATTTGTTAACTGTCAACAGTTAAAACTGCATTTTTTAAATGAGTAGTTCACCTCTTCTAATATACTTATCACACAATTGATCGGCGTAAAAGGTCATTTAAATATAACAATGAAGATGTTATATTTCATTCCCTCATTGCCCTCTAATTTTTTCTACTGCCACAGATTAAACAAGTATACAACTACAAGTGTGTCTTTATGTCCGTCAGTCTGTCTGTGCGACCACCCACTGAGAGCTACAGGGGCATGACAGCTCTAACTACCCCCTGCCACCTTCAGTAACCCTCTGCGAGGTAAATATCCGACTGCCACACGTCCATTTGCTTCTGGCCGCGTCCCATTTAGCTGAACTGCACTGCTAAAACACGAGAGGAATCACTCAGGATGCCATTGTTGTAGGTAATTGGTGGAGTGTCGTAAGTTTTCCTACATGACTCACACGGCGGCCCACCTCTCCACCCACGGCCGCTGCGAGATTGTAGGTCACGCTGAACTTAGCGAAATGACGTCCTCTCAAACTCATAAATTACACGGACGCGGACAGCCTTAAGCAGCGTTGAAATGGCCCGAACAGAGCTTTATTTCACCGCTGGTGAAGCGTGAAGCTGAGAGCACCACCCCGCGAGGAGCTCGGCTCTCCCAGGCACAAATAAGGCTGCTATTTATCACACCATACCTGAGGTCTGACATGCTGGAAAAGCCGTGTAGGTGCCCCAGAGGTGGGCCTGAGAAGCAAGCGCTGACCGTTTCCCTTCCTTGTCGTGGTGTTGCTTCCAAAACAGGCTTGAGCTTCTTTTTGTTTTATTATTTTGCAGATACGAGTCTTATTATTCCAAACAAAAAGGTGATCCTTCCTGGGACCTGTCTCAGCACAGCTACCAGCACTTTGAAATGTGATCTGATAGATTAAGAGCTTAACCATCAGAATAAACCATTGTGGAATCACCACGGCTTGTGTTTTCACTGCGCTTTGCAACCGAAAAGTCCGTTTTCATTGAGCATATCTGACTTTAAAGCAAAGTACTTGTCCCCTCACCAGCTTTACAAAAAAAACCTACGTAACGTCTCTGTGTGTGTGTGTGTGTGTGTGTGTGTGTGTGTGTGTGAACTGTTCTAAAAACATGACAGTGAGAAAACAGCCAGTGTTTCCATCTTCTCAGAGGTCTTCCTCAAGCACATCATATTGTGTTGAAATCATCCTCAGTCTGACCACCCAGGGGGTCCCTGACACCACAACCTTTACAAAGGGGGATGGGCATGCGAGCGTGCATGCATGTGGGTCTGTGTGTGTGTGTGGGTGTGCATGTGTATTTGTGTTTAGTCAAACGTCTGCTCACATGCATTAATATCCTCCTTCATCTTTTGTGTATTGTCCCGACATCCCACTCGTCCTCCTTTATTTATCTGTTTGTTTGTTTGTTTGTTTCGGATACGTTTACTATTGTTATTTTATTCCCAGCAGACCGCAGCCAGGGAGGGAGGGGGTGAGGGGTTCTACTTTTATTTCCTGCCATGCAGACAACGCTACATGTGTTGAGTGGGAATACACATTCGGCGGGAGGACTGGTCAATGTAAATGCAAACACAAACCAACAAACCAAAACAAAAGAGCACAATATGGATCCTTCTGAGGACCAGTGCCACTACACTTTCTCTGTTTGCCCTCTCTTCTGCTTGGAGTTGCCATTAGGTCATATAATGACCGCATCTCGTTTCTCTCTCAAGGGCCCTCAGAGGCTTTCCACCTTTGGCTGTAAAAGTGCATCTAGAAACCAAGGTCGTTGCTCAGCGGACTCCAGAATTCTGATTCAAATCTGTCAGGGGAAAAAGACACACTCGTGAAAACCGAGTTGGATCCCGTTGATATCGTGTTCTATTTGACTTGTGCTGCCTCCTCAAAGAACAGAGGAGGGTTCAGCCGTCACCCTCCCCACACACACACACACACACACACATGTCGCCAGCCTCCCTTTTATAGCAAAGTGTGAGCGATTCAATCCCTAAACGGGTACACATGCTAAGGTGAACACAGATTTACCAGTGATAACCCGTTCAATTAGACGATGTTGGATGGCAGGCAAAACGTGGACAGACAAATGACCATACAGTACGGTTTACAATGGGAATTAAAAGTATAGGGCAGCTGGGCTCTTATCTGGCCAGAGAAGAAGAAACCAGGCAACAAAGGGAGGCCTTAGACTAAGAGGCTTGATGCATGGGAAAGCCATGGGCCAGCCATTGTGGCTGCCCTTCTGCTGAGCAAATAGTCCAAACTGTTCATTCCCCATCTCCCATTCTCTCGCCGGTACATTGTTTGTGTCCTTGCATTTCATTCTGACTGGGGAAGATTGCTCTCAGGGCCAGTGAGCAAACAGTCCAGAAAAGAGCCAGCTATCTCCTGCCGTTCCCAGGAGAACTAGCATTTTTATTTCAGCTCCAAGCTGTCAAAGGATTGGAGAGTTTATGTCAGGATCCTGAATTAATTGCTTTAAGCCTTGGGGCCGACGCCGGCGTTTTTATCACCAAATGTTCAGTAAAATGTTTCCTAGCAAATTATGCAGCCACCCCCACACCCACCCATCCACTCCAGCCATCGCCTCTCCGCAGTCTCCAAACATTTGGTAGTTGATACATACAGGGTGAGTTTTTGCAACACAAGTGATGTGCTTGGTTGTTGTGACAGCACAATGGTGTGAGCGGTGATGGGCTGCAGCACGGCTGTCGAGGATTTGGTGGAACGAAGGCAAACAGCGAACTTTTACACACGTGCTGTTTGGGTTCCCTTGCTCCATAACGTAGGTGCTCGAGCCAAGCTTGGCTAAAAAAAAAAAAAATAATTGGTACGCTTACAGATGTCTCAATAAACCATAGCTGTTCAGACATTTGGTGGCCAGAGCTTTAAATGCTAAAAAGTGTGAGCTCAAATGCCAAAGTGACTTTAGAGCCGTCTGTCAGCCCTTATAGCCACCACATACATATACTCAAAGAAACACATTTAAATATAAGTGAGACCAGCTTATCATCAAAGTGCACCATAATAAATTAATATCAAAATATTTAAAGTTATGAAGAAAAATGTTTGGCTAATCTATGAATATGTTGTTAATATCCCATTGAATCTGTGTTATTTTAGATTAATAAAATGTGTTGTTACCCCAGTTTATTAGCACCCCCTTATTTGTTTTCAGCTCTGACCTAAACGGGCCAAAAACAACAGAGGAACGGGCGCCGCGACGGATCCAGACTTCCGAGCGGCCCATCAATAACTGAACCTGGAGCCGCCATCTGGACTTGGCTTTTCTTCACGCAAATAGTGGACCATTGTATTTGCATCTAAAAGACATTAGCAATATTTCACCGGGCCACATGACACTGTCGAATTTGTGCAAACAAGCCCTTTAACAAACTCCCCGTCACTCAGGCGGCCCCGACCACAACAAATCAAGGCAGTGGTCCTCTGGTCCAAATAACACTCTGTAGTTGCCCCCCCCCCCCAAAAAAAAAATGGATCCCATCTCCTGTAACCGTTTTGCATTTGAAAGGAGGTCCAGCTGATATTTGCATCCTTAACAACTCTCTCTGACAAACTGACACTCTGACCTCTGTTCTCTGGTTAGAACAAGTCTGAACCACAGCTAGTTCAACTGTAACAAAACCACTCACAGGTGAATCATGCTAACCCTTTTTTCTATCTTCAAATAAAGACCACTTTTCTATCAACCTCTTGAAGATAAGGGTAGCCCGGCACCGCCCAATAAATCTGCCCGTTGACTCCTTAATCTGGAAGGATATTAAGTGACAATCGCTGTGATGTTTCTGTCAGCGTCAAGCAGGCGAGGGTTAAATAGTGTGTATCAGGGGACTACTCTGTAGCGGCGGAAACATACAGGCCTCATCCTTCACTATAATCTGCTCAACAGCCCAGAAGACACCTCCCAGCTTTCCTCAATCCTCCAACCAAGCATCCGCCTCACCATTATAAATAACACATCCATTTATATGAGATTAAATTGAGGATTAATTTGATTCGAGTCAGGGTATGGGAATTCATTAACGGGCTGACAGGCACGTTACACATGAAGGGAATTTAATTTGAATCCCTCGAGGGAAGCGCTGAGGCACCAGTGTGGCGTAGAAACGATAGTCTTAAAGACAAGGCGGTATATTGTTCCACACTTTGCACTGACTTACACTTGTAAAGTGGCACTTTATTGCTCTTGATGTGTTGTTATTAAATTATGTGCATCGATGCCGTAACAGCATCCTGGAACTGACAGCCCCTGTTGGAAGTTAAGGGGAAAAGGACCCTCAGACTTGGCTTCTCCTGTTCATACGGCTCAGTTCTCCTCGGGCACATGGCCGTAAATGGTTTTTCACATAGATTTGGATCCCACTCGTACGGTATTAAAATGAGAACATTATTTGAATGTCAGTGATTCTCATGAATGCTGAAATGGCACTCTGCCGCTGTCTTTCCCGACACGGTGCGCAGCGTAAAGTAAAGGCATTAAATTCAACTCGGACTCAGATTACAGAATTCACCTCTGCGGAACACCATCTTGGCATTCTCTAAATTAGACAAGTCCCAATGTAAGAGCCTATCTCAGTGAACATGTCTGCGGAGGAGAACATATGCAGGACAAAATATTCCATAGTTTGTTATTCCGAGGACGGCACCGGGGGCACACGGGCTTGTTTGCCTTTGCTGGGAGAGGAGATTGGATTGGGGGTTTAAATGAATCACTGGCACACCACGTTTATAGGTTTCATTAACTTTTAATGAGTTGGATGTCCTTCGCTGTGATTGGCTGGCAACGCTCTGCCTTCACTTCCTGGAACTGGAGCTTAGAGGAAAATGAGGAGATATCCAGCATGTTGGCTTCCATGTTATGGCCATGTGCTGTTCTGATGTCACTGGGTGGACGCAGGTTAAAGACAGGGGCCAAAATGTGGCACCGTCATCAGGCAGAGAGCCCAGATAGTCATTGGTCGCTGGCAAATCTAAAACCTGACCATATCACATCTCCTGGGGAATAGAGGGAGCTTGGTGGATCTATATCAGGCATCAACGTGCCACAGCTGAGCGGCAAATCATTTTACGGTTGCTTTGGCAGCAAGGTTTGATCTCTAAGAAAATCCCGAGACCTGCTGTGGAAAGCCTGCGGAATTACGGCAGAGGAACTCGTGGCATGACAGCGCACGCACGCCAAAATGTCTCTGTCAGTCAACTCCAGCAGGGCCTGAAATTTTACATTTTCAACATCTAAAAATCATCATCCCTTATTCTGCCTGCTTGATCTCACTCCTCTTATCTCCCACTGCTTCCAGCTTCACCTCAGCTATCCCCGAAGGAAACCGCCACCATCCCGTTATCACTGTCCTTTGGTGCTTCCCGTCATTCCTGGTTTTTGTCGATTGGTTCCATAAAGGCAACGGCTCATTTTCATGGCAGCAGCGCGCTGACCGTCCATCCACCTCTAGAGATGAAAAGCGGGGCAGGGAGAGGCGCCACATCCTGGCCTGAATAGCTCGCCTTTAGGTCAGTGCACGTCCCACCAGCTGCTGCCTCACCTACTCAATGGGCATTGTTGGTGGACCTCTCTCTCTCTGTCTCTTTCTCTCTCTCTGTCTTTCAGGACATGAAGAAGTACCGCTCAGGAATGTCACATATCCGTGTTAAAGAAATGCGGACACATCACAGTCAACGGCCGCATTCTCACCATCGGGTCCATCCTGTCCATCCCCACGCACACACACACACAACTCTTCCTTCCGTCATAACACACCTATAATTGACCTTTGCAGAGCCACATCTGTATGACATACTGACCGGTTTTTATGACAATTTATAAGAGATAAAAACTGAACAATCATCGTCGAGTGATATTGTCTCTCAGGGGTATCATACCTAGAAGCAGTTTAAGGTCCAAGCAGGAAAGAACAAACACTAAAGGTTAGGCAGTAATAGTTGAATATTGTACTTTATTCGTGCAGACTGCGAGATATTTCTGATGCTTATGAGTCTAAAATCTGTCTCAAGGTTGTTGGGAGTAAAATCTCTTTGTTGCATGAAAATAAGTATTTAGACGTTCGTGTAGAGGTGAAAATTAAAACAATCTACAATATTATTAACAGGCCTCCAACAAAGATGAGTTGGGTTATTTGTTTTGGGGTTTTTTTATTTCAGCACGCTGCAGCAAAATAAAGCAAAGTTGCAACTTTAGCTTATTGTATATATTTTAAAACTACATTTTAAGTGACATTGCACATCCATCACACATCATTTTCATTATTTGAAGTACACTTTTGAATTTTGGTTTTTTTCAGTTAGAACAATTTTTTTAACTCAATGTAAAATTTAATTTTTAAAGCTCTGCTTCAAAGGTGATTTTTTTTTATTTTATATTCTTGCTTACCATGCTCGTCTAACTCCTGCTAAAATATATAATTTGTAAGAGGGATAGTTAAACACATGCAGGAGTTTTTAATTAAATTCAGCGGGACGTTTTCAGTTCTTGATTTATTTATTTGTAGCATCAGGATTAAATACAGAGACACTCAACTACCGTCTATTGTCTCTGCGCTTTCAGATAAAAAATAGATGCTGTCTCCTATTAAAAACACATCCATCAGGCTGCAGGGATGGACGGACCCGGGATGGCGGCGCACCGCCCCAGGACGGGCCGCCCGCTGCGAAACCATGGGTGGGTTTGAGTTGTGACTTTGTTGTCCCTTTAATATACTGAGGGCCCGCAGTTTGCCTTGCTAAGATATAGGATTAGGAGTATTTCGAGTGAAAGAGGAGTTTAGTCGGACCAGTGTGGACGAGCCCTCCCCTGCAAAAAGGCTGAGACAGAATTACAGCCTGTTGGACTGGTGTCCCGCCGTCACCACGGAGACAGATCTACTTGGGTGTTCCAGTCCGCGGGCTGCAGCCTGGTATAGGTGCGTCGGACTCTGAAATGACTGCAGCCCATTAATAGGCAGATATTCCCTTCGATGAGTGAAGCCGAGCATTAGAATAAGCATAAACCGATTCTATAACGCACCGATCGTTAAATCACGACTAGCATTATTTTAGATATCACATTTTCTTCTAGATAAATCTGTATTTTCTTGCTTTGCTGTATAAAACAGCACGAATGGTACTTCTTACCCTGCGCAGTCGACGCCCATGGGTGGATGCTCTATATGGCTTATGAGATACAGACTCGTTCAATGAGAATAGAGGCCCAAACTCGTCTGGGTATTAAAATGCGTTGCTGCAGGGGAAATGTCTCACTTCGGAATCCTGGTTCAGTCAATATTAAATGTTAGAAAAATAAATCCTAAACGGCTCTGGTGGTCTTAATAAATACGATGTCATTTGTCCTGATTTTTTTTTTTTTTAGGAGATTGAATAATAGCATTTTTATTTCCTTTTCACTGGTGGCTGCATGTGTGTAAAATAAGTAAGCAAAATCAAAACCATTTGCTTTTTCAATTGTAAATGTCAGCGCGACAAGTGCAAACCAGGTTAACGGGCTTTTAAAAGCAGATCAACAGGCAGGAGCCATCATCTGTAGTTGCTATAACAACAGATGTACCGCAGCTGGTTGAGGAGCTGCTGATGTGCCCCCTTCCCCCCTGCAAACCTGAACAAAGTTAGGGGATGAGGAAGACGCTGTGCTGTGGCCCTTGAGCTCGTTTTACCGCCGGTACAGATTGAGGTTGGTTACCTCTGAACCGGCAAAGCCCCAAAAGGGCATCGGCATCTCAGCGTGTGCTGGGGGGGGCAAATCTACCCTGAGGGGACCGGGGGTCTGTTCCAAACGGTGTAGGCCCAGTTAATATCTATTATTATTATTATCATTATCATTATCATTATCATTATCATTATTATTATTATTATTAGTAGTAGTAGTAGTAGTAGTAGTATTAGTATAATTATCATTATAGTTGTTAGTATTATTATTATCGCCAATCATATTATTATTATTGCTGTTGTTGTTACTATTATTATTGGTGTTTGATGCATTGCTGCAATTAATAATGATATTTATATTGTGCCTTTTTTCTTCTACAGAGATAAAATTATAATTGAGGTCAGCAGAATAAGGACAATTCTTAAATGCTTAAACTTAACCCTGTAAAAAACTCTATATTTTTATTGTTATAGCTTGAACGCAGTGCCGGTGCTGCAGCAAAGCACGTTTCCATGTCCTCAGAGAAAGTATAAGAATATTAACCAGGCGTCCGCTGCAATAATGTGTCTAATTCAACAAGTCGTTGCATAATTTGCAAATTAATTTCTCTTAAACATGCGCGGCGCCCTCTTTCTACCGTTGTTTTGCAGGAATACTTTGTCACGTCCATTTGTTTAGTTTAAATCCATCGAAAACGCATTGAATATTTTGAAGATCCAACATTTATAGTGTCAGTTTGCTGGATCTGAACGCCTGTTTGTCTCCTCTCCAAAGCATCGACATGAATACCCGGGCTCCTAGTGCGGTGCCTTTTTTTCTGTGCGCATCCATCACGCTGAAACTTCTCGGTCTCTGTCAGACAACCTGCAGATCCCCTCAGCTTTGCACCACCCTGTCGTGAAATCCAATACGTCTCCTCTCATGAATTTAGGATATCGGCCTCTCCCGCCGCCGAAGCCCCCCTCCTCTCTCTTCCTCATGCCCGATGCATCCAAACCAGCTCTCCTTTCACGATAAAGAATAAAGTGTAGAAATGAAAGAGGTTCATACCTGCGCAGGAACAGCCACTTCCGGCGGCTGCAGCCGCGCCGGAGCCCAGTGTAGAAGCTCGCCTTCTGCCTTCTGCACAGGGCTCCAGACATCACGGCATTTATTTGAGCTCAAACTCTGCCACTGTTGACTTTAGCACAAAGCAAAGATTTCACTGCCCCGCTAGTTAAAAAAAAAATGATTATTTTACAGAGATATCGATCAGCGCGCAATAAAAAAAATCAGCTTAGCATTATATGTCTAAAATGAATAGAACGAAATTTAATGTCTGTGTAAATTTACAGAGCTGCTGCGTCCTATTCAAAGTTTACACTTGTGCAATTTGGATGGTGTGTGTACTCTCCCTATATGTGGGCATAGCCTCCACTCCATTGTTTACTGGCTTTGTTTATTCGCAGATCACGCTGTTTAAAGTGCGATCTGTAAAGAGAGTCTGGAGAATAAATGCGCACTTTAGGCCCCTACGTGTTCAGAAGGCGAAGGAGTGTCATTTGGGTAGAAGGGAGCAGAATTGTCCCCCCGAAAAGCCTGCCTGGCCTTGGATTTGTGCTGAGCGGAGGATCGGAGGCTGGAGGAGGCCGAAGGGGAGGAGGACCCCCTCATTTGGACCGTCTCGAGTCTATCTTATCTAACGAGCGGGGTGGACCCGACTTTGAAAGTAGGGGAAAGACAATGGGCCCCCAGATTGAGGAGAGAAAAGTTAGAGCATCACATTGAGGTACCTCTGTTCCCAAATCAGCCTCTTTTCCAGCAACTATTCTCCTGCGCCACGGGAGGCTGTTTTTATGGGACAATAACACTTAATCTTATATTCACTCATCTAAACTTTGCTCTGTGTGTGTGTGTGTGTGTGTGTGTGTGTGTGTGTGTGTGTGTGTGTGTGTGTGTGTGTGTGTGTGTGTGTGTGTGTGTGGACGTGGTTGGAATCATATGTGTGTCATTGTGTGGGAATTTCACCGTCACACATCTCAGGTCTCTTTAGGGAACTTTTGCATGATTTTAGCATGTTGTGACGTATTTCTCCACTATTTAATTCGTCGTGCCGTTTTCTCAAGATCCCAAAAATTATAATGTTCTCCATCATTAATAATCAAATTTGGTTTTGGGATTATTAAGCTCGTGTTTGTTTTGTTTGCATTTTCCCGACGACAAATTGAGCTTATTGTGCCCAATATTGTGCAGCAAAGCCATTAATCCCGGCGGAAGACAGGGGCCTCATGATAGGAGCAAGTGGAGCGGAAGAATTCTTCTTTTTTTAGATAAAAGAAATTATCACCAACCATTTGTGACAAAATACATTATGAAATAAAAAATATAGAAAATGAGCCGATTTTTTCATTAATACGTTAAGTGCACATATATATAATAAGTGTAATATACTTTTACTATTAAATGTATTTTTTTAATTATAGTATTAAAGTATAAATAGTAGTATAGTATAAATAATTACTAAACTCTGACAATCATCCATGAATGTAATTAAGCCCAAATGGCTGAATAATAATAATAATAATAATAATAATAATGATAATAATAATAATAACACGCCGCAATTTCAGAAAACAAAACCAGTAACACTTTAATATAGATTCTGTTCTTGTCACTACAAGAATACACATATACAAGCCATAAATAGGAATTACACAAATGATTGAAGAAGTCCTCTCAAATCCATTCAGCAATCCAGATATTTTACAAACAGGTTGTGGGTTCTCTTTCCCTGAAGTGGGAAAAGATCTGGTCACATTATCGTTACGTTGAGTTATTATGATCATCTTCTCTCAAAATAATTAAGCTACGAACAAACTCGACAACTAAAACGGTGAGAAACGTCAAAATATCTGAAATACATATTGTACACAAACTCTATATTCTTTTTTACAAATGTACAAACTGGCGGGGGTTAAAGTCCACATCGGTGGAAGAGTTTATGAGGAGTTCATGATCGGCCTGGAATAGACACCTTGGTAATAAGCTGCGTCCGGTATGGACGCGGAATCCAGACCGTGCTTCCCCGCCATGGCGCCCATGGACAGAGCCCCGGCCATGGGGGAGCCATAGCCCGAGTAATGCATCACCTGCTCGTACGTTTTTAGGTCCATTTTGTGGTGGTGCTGCTGCTCTGAGGACATGAGGTTGTTTATGGAGAACGGGTGGTTAAAGGAGTAGTGGTGCTCCGGCTTCAGGTGCGCTTCGTGCGCAAGGACCGAGTGGTGCGGGGGCATGAGGTGCTGCCCCTGCGACACCGGGGACGCGGCGGCGTGCTCCGGACTCAGGGCCTGGCTCGTCTTCATGTCCGACAGGGACCTCTTGTGCTCGCTGGAGGAGGAGTTGGAGTGGGGGGACTCGTTACCGTTGCAGCTCTCGGAGCTGCTGTTGGAGGAGCCGCCGTCTCCGGATTTCCGACCCCCGTCCTTCATGGTTTTCTTGTCGCACTTGAAGCGCTTCTGCCTCCTCAGGTAGCAGCCGTTCTCAAACATGTTTCCGGAGTCCGGGTGGAGAGTCCAAAAGGAGCCTTTCCCCGGCTTATCCGGGGAGCGGGGCACCTTGACGAAACAGTCATTGAACGACAGAGAATGGCGGATGGAATTCTGCCAGCGCTGCTGGTTCTGCCGGTAAAAAGGGAACAGGTCCATTATCCACTGGTAGATCTCAGCTAGTGTCAGCATTTTGCTGGGGGACTGCTGGATGGCCATGGTGATGAGAGAAATATAGGAATATGGCGGTTTGGCGTGCGTGTAGCTCCTGCGGTAGGTCTTTGGGTCTCTGGACCTGTTGATGTTAGACTGTCCGTAAATGGGGCTCATGGCGTTCATGTTGGTGTAGGACGTCAGGGCGTTCATGGATGCGGGCTGCGCCGTCATGGGGCTCATACTCGGGCTCAGGGCTGCGCTCATGGCCGTCATGCCTGCGCCCATCCCGTTCATGGCTCCGGTTCCCGGCGACATGCCGGTCATGGAGGGGCTCATGCCCGTGTTGACGTATGACATGTTCATGGAGTTGGCCGTCATATTGGCGGTGGTGTTCATGCCGGACATGCTCATGTAGGTGTTCATCGAGTTCATTCCCAGGCCCGTGTTCATGTTGCCAACTGAGGTGTAACACTGTCGGCGAGGGAAAGAGACAAATGATCAGAGTCGCCTGCGGTCAGTGATCAGAACACGTCAACTGCGCATCAGGGCGAGAAATCAGGGTTCGTTGTCTCACATATAGGAAAGATTTTTAAGATTTAGAAGATAGTTAAATTAAACTCCAATACCAATGCAAATAAATCACGGTAAAACCATTATAATAGACTGGGGATCGGGATGGCATCTCTTATAAAGTGGCTGAAAATAGCTAAAAAACCCAAAAATATTTAAATCAATCTCCCCCAAAACCCAGCAGCTCGGATGTTAATTGGGTCACAACAAACCACAAAACCCAATTTAGTAACCATAGACACATCTAGAGTAATAAAAATGATAATCCGCGTGAAAAGTTTCCCCTCTGCATGTCAGCCACTTTGTTAGGAGAGTGCGCTGCGCGGAGATGGGGGAGGATTTGGAGGCGCCTCAAGTCAATATTTGATCACAAAGTTAATATTATCTCAGGGCTAATATTGAGTTGTAGCTATAAAATGGGATCGGCTTTAGACGGGGAAAAATATATATTTAAGGTACCCACCTCGGGCTCTGCGTAGTAGGTGCTCCAGTCGGTGTGTTCGTGTCCTTCCATTTTAACTGCTCCAAGCATTATGGAGGACTTTTACAAAGCGTCTCCCAGCAGAGGTAAACCCAAAAGTCTCCCAATAAGCGCAGGTAACTGGGGACCACTGGGTGTGTGTGCTGCGTCGGTGTGTCCCTCGGTCGGAGGCTGGCGCATGTGTGTGTCGTGGAGGCGGCGGTGAGACGCGTCTGTCAGTGAGTGCAGCTCGAATGACGCTGAGCGCTGCCTGTTAACGCTGTGATATAGCTCTGCGCCAGGCAAGCCTCCAATCCCGACTTCTACGCCTTGGGCCCTATTTGAATAATCTCCTCGCACCTAGGCGTGAGACTCCTCAAGCTCCCCCCCCCACCAGCATCGCCACCCTAATTGTACACCTGCGCTGCCTGAAAAGAACAATTTCTGAAGGAAAGCTTCATTATAAACTCATCTTATTGGGCCGTGAGTGACAATGAGGAACTATAAATGGGAATGTCCGGCGCTTTGCTGCGCTTTGACGCACCCTCCAACCTGCTTTTGTTTCTTTTCTTTTTTCTTTTCTTTTCTTTTTTTACCCTAACGTGATAATCAGGATTCAGTTTTTGGTTGTTTTTGGTTTTTTTTACTTTGAAGAGTCGTAGATTTTAAACTATCTTATATTCAAAGTATTTCTGAGTAGAGAGCAGTGTAAAATTAACTATTAATGTGAGGTGGATTAGTTAACATATTAATAATCCTATTAAAAGACATTTTTTGTTGGTTTTATCGCTGTGAATATGCGTCTCGTGGAGCATATTTGCCATTTTTGATTTCCCCAACGGTGTAATAATGTCCTGAAGAAGATGGCTGATGCAAATCATTTAAAATGCGTCTCAAACCTGCTGCACATCATGGTGCATGAATCCCACGTTATGAAGACATATATTCAATTCTCAACAAGAAAAAAAAGCCATTCGAGTTTACATTTTTTTCCTGTGATTCTGGCATATTTTGCTTCTTTCCTTCACCTCGCTGTTGGTCTCAATCAGCCGTTCGAAATGTTTAATTGATGCTGAATATGCGAGGCGCAGCTCTAGAGCGCCCTCTCTCGGTTACTACGAACCACCTCATTCTGCCTCAAATCCATACTTTTCGCCATGAAAAGAAGGGAAACGCGGTTTAAACACTGTCACTAGTATTTTCCACGGTGTTACACGTTCTGTGCAGCTTGAGAGATGCAAAGTGACTCCTGGAAAATAATCTAGGAGTTCCTCACACCTCTAAAAGCGGCTGCGTCCGCATAAATGGATCCAACAGATGGATAATCAGGTCCCCACCGCGCAAGTGTCCCGGATTTTTTCCCCTTTATCGCCACATGTCTCAGATCTCCGCGGTTACTTGGGTCGAGGCCCGGCCTGTCGGGGTCCGGCCCGTACAGTATTTGCAGTGTTTGTGTGACACAAACAGGCAGGTGAGGGTCCGGTCCGGTGCCAGCCACGCTTCATCTGTTTGACTCCATATTTACGCAGGAGCATAACTATCAGTGCAGAGAGCTATTAGTAAAGGCGAGTAAACCTGTGGTGTTGACGAGGGACTAACAGACTCTGCTTAACTTGGAAATGAGTTCCTGAGGCGGTGCTGGTGGTTCCGGGGGAATGTTGCATGTACGTTTGAGGATTTGATTGGAGATGTTCGGATCTGCACTTTTGACTGACTCCGCTTAATTCATTAAAACTAATGACAATAACGAGACAGGCAACACAGCAAATGTCCATGAATGCATCATCTCTAATACTGGTCACATTATTAATGATTGAATCAGCTCCGCGTGGCCTTGACACATTTTGGTTTAAAAAATTCTAGAATTTCGGGAAACATGCCTTTTTATTTCTTTATTTTTTAACCATCTGCCGCTTTGACTAAAGTGTACCAGTTATCCCAAAATGACCACATTCTCCACTGTCCTCGACCTGCCTGACACTGTGTTCCTGAACCAGACACGTTGCTAATTCCCTGGTTAATTATCAACCCATTGGTTAAAGGTCACATTTTGGATTTAAAAACAAATCAAAAACAGGACTTTTTAACGGTCCCATCTCCTGTTCCTCCTCCGATGTCACGTGTGTCCATGAGCACATGGAGCTTCCGTGTTCCATGAATCCACCGGGGCAGTTGTTCCCCAGACTGAAGGTGAAGCAGGCCGGCCTGTGTGTGACATTACTGGAGACCCGAACAGGCCTGCTGTCTGCCGAACGAGCTGTTCCGACCGTGTCGGGGCAATAATTCATTATCCAGTAGGGATTTGTTCACATGACTGAGGAGAAAAGAGGAAAAAAATATCTGTCTATCGATATACTGTATATATATATATATATATATATATATATATAGAGAGAGAGAGAGAGAGAGAGAGAGAATTATAGGGGGAGAGAGAGGCTGTATCTTGCTAGAAAACTGAAATACTTCACTTTTGTTCTTGTCCCATCTTTATTTACATCAAAAATTGGTGAAAATATGTTAATAAATAGTCCGTTTTCCTCATCTCCACACGGAATTGCTCATAGACTTGATAGCAAGTGAAGCTACAATGAGGTGGAACATTTTTTACTTTTTTTAGCTGCACATTTACTTTACTTTATGACACCTTATTACACCGATCGTGCCCACATCTGGTGTTTGCTCATGAAACAATGGTGTCCTTAACTGGTCTCTAGTTATCTCCCATTTCATTAACATCACATGGGAATTCCTGGAGTTTAAAGTGGGTTAAGCTCATTTTAGCACATTAGAGTCTTCTGTCGCTGAATGCTTCATGTTCCCTCAGAACACAGCTGCTTTCATCACTAACCGGTTTGTTCCCAAACATTCTTTTTTGTATAAGAAGGTAGAAAACAGAGAGAAAGGCATCAAGTTTCACACGGACGAGTCAAAAGCAGTGAGTATACACAGGCTAATGTGTGGCCTGCAGCCTCTGTGACCGCGCTAGCTCTGCCGCGTTGCTAATCAATTAGCCACGCCCGATGATGCGCGCGAGATTTCACACGTGCGGGCGCCGTTCCTTTATCGGAGGTGACGAGAGCAAACGCGGCTCCATGAGACTTAAATGAGTCTGTTAAAGAAGTGAAGAGGGCGACACCTGCAAAAGTAAACCGTCGCCGCAAAGCTGAGTTTTCTAGCTGCGGGCGAAGGGGGGGTGGGGGGGCGGAAGAAGGGGTCATCCGCGCTCCGTGAGAGGAAGGAGGAACATTCCTTCAAACACCCAAGAGTTGTTGGCAGGAATGTGTTAAGTTTCAGCTCTTCAGTTCGGATTTTTAACCCCCTCTTTTACCGAATCGTACCGAATCATTCCAGAACGTCCCTCTTCGAGGGTTGAGCATGGAAATCATCGGAATAAAAAGAATAACGGGAGAGTCTTCCTCTTAGAAAGTGGCGCAGGGGGAAAAAAAAGAAAAAAAAAAGAGAGATGTTTGCTGCCAACTTGCCTGTGGTGACAGTAAACATTCCAGAGCCGGGCTGGAGTTTGGACTCGCCATTATCTGCCACAGCTGTGACAACGCCTGTTGGCTGCAGGTTTGTGGCTGGCCGCGCTGTGTTTACCTGGAAATGAATCTGAAAAGCGGCTGGACTGGGAAGGCACACAATCCCGCTAAATAAAAACCCCGGAGCGACCAGCGCGGCGAGGTGCAGTGTGGGAGGGAGTCCAAAGTTATTGCTGTGGCCCCCGGCGGGTCGGGCCGCAAACACAGGCGTAAACGTGCTAAGGACATCCTCAAACACGCCGCGTTTGATATTGACAGGAATGCGGGCGAGGAATGCCGCCCGATAGGGTTCCGTGTTGACTGTATCCGGGGCGCCGCAGACCCAACACTTTCCCCTCTTGTCATGGTAAAGGTCCCCGTGTTGACCGCCGGCCGGCGTTCATCAGACGCGGTGACAGTTGATCCATCAGACCACAGCAGGGGAGCGATGGTGGGATCCCGAGAGATCCGGTGACGCAGAGGAATTCTTCGGCTCCTAAAACGAAGGTCATTGGGAGCCATGGCGGCGGGAACGCGCAGAGTTGAACGCACCATCCTGATCACTAATAAGTTCTGGCTGACCCAGTTCTAGGTGGCGGTTATTGGTGATTATGTGATCCCAGGTCTAAAGTCTCTAAATCCCTAAACTTTGAGACACCAAATGGTGAAAATGCTAAAGAAATGACGTCAAACAGACATTATTTAGCTGCAACTTAGAAAGAAGCTTAAGTGATTTTATTGAACTCATTCCGACCTTAAAAAACCCTTTGCTATGACTTATTTATTGGAATTTGTTCTATTTATGACACAAGACCACCAGAATTCTCAAATTCACACCAAAAATCACAAAATTCAAATAGATATTCAATAATATATGTAAAATACCTCGAGTTACATAAATGTACTAAATGTCCCAAAGCTTCCGGAAGCTCAGAAAACAACGTTGTTCCCTCCTAAATCATTCCTGTTAAGGATATTCCGAGGTTCTGGGAGCACAGCCGTGTTATCTCATAAATATCCATCATATCCCTGATGTCTGTCAGAGCAGCACGAGCGCGTTCTGTCTGGCTCTGAACTTTAAACCCTCGTGGTCGGGATGCGTATTAGAGCCAAAAGATTTAATATCACCAAATCAGCACATTGTTATTCATTAGTGGACCCACTGCAGAGTCAATACACATTTAATCACAGACTGGAGGCAATTAAAACAGGAGGGGGGCCGTGCTGCTATGCTAATTAAAGTGCTGCGCTCCCGAGGGAAGCTCTGCATCTAAATATCACCCCCCCCCACCCCCCCACTCCCCCGCATCATAATCCATCATGAGCTATTGCTGTTCACACATCATGGGTCCGTGCTGGCTGGGCCAGAGGGCAGACCTGGCCTTGGGGGGGGGGGGGGGCAATGGGGCTGGGACCTACTGACATTGTTCCTCTGTCATAATGGTTCCACTTTTGAAATTGGTGAGACATGTGTGACTTTGGGCCATTCGAGCGCTGTCACCTCTGACAGTCCTGTTGTCAACACACACACACACACACACACACACACACATCTCAGCTTTACATCTCAGAGAGGCTCTTGGTCCATTTCCTTTTCCCGTCAGCGGCTCAGCCAACGGTTCATATCTGCCGCTGTCTTATCTGTATTCCGGGCTGAAATTCGGGGAAATTCGAGTTCAGGATCACGTCTGACCGCTGACCCGAGCCCGTCGCCCCTCGCCGGCCGGTCCCCCGCCTTCATTACCCTCGTGCTTCCACGCAGCATGCAGCCACGGCCCACGCCCGGCGGATCGGCTGCACATTTCTGGCATATTGAACCAGGCTGTGCCTCGGCACGCCACCCCTGTTTGGTATGCATGGGCGTAGAAATTAGAGCCGATAGCGGTGAGCGTGGATCTGGCTGGAGGACAGCCTGCGTCTTCTCCCTTCCTGCACAGTTGTGTCCTTCCTGTATGGACTGAGGGCCCATCCATATGCAGATGGCTAATTTGTAGTGTTTACAGAGGAGTGTGGGGGGGCAGAGGGAGGGCAGATCTCATGAAGAGGACTGAAAAGAGGCTGCTGACGTGTCACCCCAGGAGCCTGCTGCTAAAGCCTGCCCTCGCAGTGAAACAACATAAGTGTCCAATCTGTGTTTGCTTACCCGTGGACACCGATGGCGGAGTCCTGGCCTGGCCTCGTAAATTCTGCTTCCCTCCTTCTTTTTTACAGGCCCCGACAGCTAACAGGCTATTGGGAAAGGTGGGGGGGGGGGGGTGTCCAATGACACGGCCACTCAACAGATTAGCACCTCATCAGCCTCCCGCGGCTTCGAACAAATATGGTCCCTGGCTCTTTAAAAGGTACAATAGGGCCGCCGCGGCTAAACAGCCCCCCGCCAGGAGAGCCCCCGCCCCTCCTCCAGCCACAAAACTTCCTGGTCTGCTCTTTCTGTGGGCCACAGCTGCACCAAGGGGTCCTTCCCCAGTCCTGGAGCCCACCCTGACCCCAATTGGCAAGATGTGTGTATTTCAGGTGAGCAAATATTGCCACTTGCCTGAGAGTTCAATGGCCGGCCCTTTCAAGAGGGGTGAGGGGGTTGCGTATTGCGCCCGCCCGCCCGCCTGGCTGTCTTGCAACAGGGGTTCATGTGGCCTCACACAGCAACTGATCCATAGGACGGGTCAAGGGAATTCTCCAGGCACAGCTGGAGTCAGCAAATCAAACATACCTATATGGCTCATCAGCATTCTCCCAGACTGGGACGCCATTTCCAGCTTTAATTTCCTCCACAACAAAAGAGCGCCTTGACATCCCAGGCAGGCAGACACACACTCACACACTCACTCACACACACACACACACACACACACATACACTCACACACACACAGCTCTGACATTAGTTTCACAGCAAATACGTCCTCCTTTAGATTTACTGTGAGGTAAAGTAATATCAGTAAAGTAATACTTATTAATTCAGGCTCATTTTTGTTGAGACTTCATCAACCTCTCTTTTTAGGGCTTAAACTACGTGAAATAATGCCAGATTTTTTTTTTCTCTTCAAACGTAGCAGCGTCTCCAAAAACCCTCTGAATAAGAGAGTAGAAACAGAGAGAAATGGAGATTATTATTAGAACTGGCTGGTTTTTAATTGCACCACAAACACATATGTGTATCTATTAAGGTCAGAGGTTAAATGATCGATATAGGAGAATCCCTCAGTTATAGCAGGACGGGACGGACAGGACGGACAGGACGGACAGGACGGAGGATGATGAGTCAGCTCGGAGGACCACCTTGATTTGCCCCCTGGAAGTCAAACAGGAGTGTGGGTCTTGGTGTCCTGGGAGACCTTCTCTGCCATCATCGTGAAATGGAACTGGCCCAGAAAGCAAACAAGATCTCTCTCCATCTCTCCCTCAAGCCCAGACCGAGCATGTCTGGCTGATGGGTTTTTCTGTTGTTCTCTTTGTTTGTTTGTTTGCTTGTTTGGTCTGGAACCCTCGGATACCCGGCATGGTGCGTCGAGGAACGGCAGTGGGATGGAGGCCGTGGGGGGCGCGGATGAGGTGAGGCGAGCTGGGGGGAGGGAGGGGGAGGACGCGCGACATGCAGACCTCCCCGCGAGGTGACGAGAGACCTGCCGAGAAGCTACCGGGCAAAGCTGCTCGACAAATACACACAGGCCCCAGGATCAGGGCAACAAAGACGGACGGCTGTCTCTGATCCCGGAGCAGAGGGTTTTATCTGACACACATGCTGCAGGGCTGCACAGACCCCGTCAGGGAACACCCCCACACCAAAGTCTTCCTGTAACAGTTGTGGATGTAGCTTCATTCAGGCTTTTCTCACAATAAGTGTCCGGTGCAGCGTGACTGGATTAACCTGCAGAGAGCGACACCTTCTGGCAGATAAGACCGTTGGTTTTTTTTAACTGGACCCGTGACACACGAATGAGAACGAATCAGATCTTTTTTTCTTTCTTTTTTTTCAAATTGGCCCACATTTCATTGAACGGTTCAAAGATTATCTATAAAATAAATGATTATCCGATGTTTACTTATTCGGAAGCAGATGAAATGGGACAAAAAAATGGCGGGATGGCGCTTCACAGCTAAACAAACTGCAAAAAAAAGGACTTGGAACCGACAAATAATTATTTTGTAACGTCATCTGAGGTCTGATTCAACAGGCAAGCTCTCCCTGGCTGAAGCCCAGCAAAACTGGAGGCATTAGGAAGGTGTCTCCGGGAGCAAAAGTCCGCCTTTGTTCATGTCTCTGGGCTCCAGACTGCTGCAGCCCCCTAACTACAAATCTAGCGGTTGCACTTCACAACCGAACCGCAAGAGGGAGACGTTTCCCCGTCTGAATGTCTGCCGACGCACAACTTTACAGATGGAGGCGCGCACATGTACACACTAATACGACATTTTCATTTCTAACTACTCAGCGTGTGTTGGCTGCTGTGTTTGGTTCGGTTGCGTGTAAAAACGTAAAGGTTTTGGTTCCTAAAACAGGAATCCACATGCTGGATAACACATTATTGAGTATTGCGTCGAGAACGTCAGAGATGATTCGTCAGGAGATCGTGCCAATCATTTTAGAAGCTGCCGCATCTGCATTGATGCCACTGGTGAATTACAACCGCTGGTTATTGGCTGGAGATTTAAACAAGAGCCGGATTCTGCAGTGCGCGACGATCTTATTGCATCCAAGCGCCTGGAGCTGGACACGCGTGATAGTTTGACAGCATTCCTCAACATCCGTTTCAAAGGTTCCCGCAAAGGTCCCGCCATCGCCTCCGCCACCCTCTTCAACTGTGTCATTACTGCCTTGTGGGGAGCGACTGGCTGGATGGTGCCCAGCAACAATCACAAGCAGCTGCAAGAGAATGGGATCAGACAGGGAAAAAACCACCACACACACACACACACACACACACACACACACACACACACACGCATCAAGATGAAACCCCACACAGCATGCGTGCGCGCTGGGGCCAATAAATTGAAGGCTGCGGGGATGTTAGCAGCACCGAGAGGTCTGGGTAAATTAAAAGAAAGAAAACCTTAAATGTGCGGTCTGTTCCTGAGCCAAGTGGATGAATGTCCAGTAATTAAATAAACATGAATAATATGTCAGAACTTCTACTTATTCAGACCAAACTCCTGCGTGTCGGTTGTAGGTCACACCATCTCATTTAGTAGACATTTATGACCTGGAACTTCCATCAGGAACTAAAATGCTTCTCTAGTCCAGTCCAGTCGGTGAACTTCCTTAAATGCTGAGAACAAAGAAACGATAGTGACGTTATCGCCAGATCACATTCAGCTTTGATGCCTGTGCACGAACCTCGTAGGGGCCAGACCGGCGCCTGCGCCACGTCGTGGGTCCAAACCGGCCACGGCTTTTTTTTTCTTCCATTTGAATGAAGTGAACTTTCCTGGCAGGAATGAAAACCTACTGGGGCTAAATCTAGACCACTGGGTCTGTGGTGGAAAAGAGGCTGGGCTCTGCTCAGGAAGACCAGGGATCAGAACCACTGCCCTCACCTCACTGCATTGTTTTTCATGATCAGCCTGATAAAAACCATTTAAAGTGAAACCCACCATCGAGACATAAAAAAAGTTTTCACTCACAAATGTGGTTATTTTCCCCTTACGTTGCGCCACCGCTAGAGGGCAGCAACGAAACGTTGGTCTCACTTTGCCCATATTTTTAATTACTAAATCTCGGAAGGTAAAGTCACTAACAACAAGCTGCTGTATAGTAATTTCATAGTGTCAGCTCATAATAAGTCACACAAATGATCCAGTGGACTGCAAATCATCCACAAATCTTTCAAATTAAAAAACAAAAAGTTGCCTGGACACAAAGTTGTACATTTTTAAGACAGAACTGGAACGCAACTGTATGATTCGAGTTTTTATTCCATGATACTGAAATATACAAAACACTGACACCTGCCAATCCAGCGGCAGCAAAAGACAAGAGGGAGGACAATGGGAAACAGGAAGGGATTCCCGAAACACAGCAACAGAGCGAACTACAAAAGCGCAGTGCTGAAGCCCCCGTGTGAACCACACCTCCATCCCCTGGCTTCTCCTGTGTCTTTTGCCTTGAAACCGCCGTCTTAATGGTCCGCGCAACACGAGAGACACTGAAACCGACATTTGTTCTGTGTAAAAAAAACAACAAAAAAAACGAGCTTGATGCTACGCATCAAGAACACATATTCCAGGATGCGAGTGCTTAAAATGTCACGTTCAAGAACAGCGAGAAAGTCAAGGAAATGTGAAAGACAGGTACAGGAAAAGGATGCCGAGACCGAGCTGTTGCAGCGTCACCCCGAAGGCGGGAGAGAAATGGCTCCATTATTGCGTTTAATGTCATTTTATGGGTTAGAACAACTTCACAATGTTCAATTAGGAAATGTCGGAGACAGTCGAGGCGAGTTATTTGGTCCGTTGGTCACTTTTTCCAGAGGACTGTTGAGAAACCGCCGTGTTGGCGGAAAGGAAATCCTCTGGAGTTTGTGTTAAATAGATGGTGTCACAGCAACACCGGCCGTGCGAGTTCTCTCTTTCCTGATGATTGTCTGCACCGATGCCGTTTCCGTAGCAACGGATACTGTCGCCGTCCAGCCGCTCTTCAGCTGCGGTATAGTGCAAAATCTACCATTACCAAATACATTAAAAACAGAAATATATTGGCCGTTTCCAGTTTCGTGCTAAAGGACAGTCCCACACACCGTTTTCGAAACGAGAGCAAATGTTTCAAATCTGCGAATCCCTTGTGAAAAGTGCCCTTTACTCCTGGAATTTTCTCCCTCCCTCTCTGATCTCTTTGCTCACATTTTGATCAGACGTATCATATAAGCTATTAAGTTCACGTTGCCTGATACAGTTTGTGATTCTTTTTTAAAAAACAACAACAACAACAACAACACAACCCAAACAGAGCAAATGGAATGTTTTGATATTGTGCAAAACACCGGGCGGCCGCTCTCCCGGCAGACGTAGCATCTGCCTGTAGCCTCCACTGGCTCCTCCCTACTTTGGAACGTTTGGAGAGCACCTCTCCACCTGACCACCTGCTCTCTGCTTCCATGGTAAACAGTTCGGAGGGGGCGAACCTCGTCCTATATACGTCTGGTACAGGAAGTTGCTGTGGCACTAGGGGTCCTCCTCCATGTCGTCCAGATTGGGGGCCATGATGAAATGTTTGGGGTAAACCAGACTGTGCTCGTCTGCGTACTCCTCCCAGCGAGCGTCGTCGCTCTCGTGGGTGATGTAGCGCTCGCCCCGCCGCGTCTCAAACTCCCTGAGGTCCAGCCAGGTCTGATAGTCCTGAGGAGACAGACGCAAACACACCAGTGCTCGTAAATGCTCAGGGTCCGAGGGATCCGAATTTAGGAGCTCTTCTTCACAGAGCCGTCACTCGAGAACATCAACAACTAGGAGGAGGGCTGGCAAAAGAAACTTCTCAAATAGTTTATGGAAGACACGCGCGTTCCCAGGCTCTCCCATCTGTTTACAGCTGGATTGTGTGTTTTAAGGGTCCGAGATTATGGGAAATGTATGCAGGCCAAATAAATGACTGATGATAGCAAATGATTTAAATTAGTTTTGATTCTCATTTGAAAATGAATCACGAATTCACTGAAAAAAGTCATGTTAATGCTGAATGTAACACAAATGTATCATATCTGTGCATTGGGATTTCTAGTGAGCAAATAAATAATGTTTGATTGTCTGAAGTGGCTCAAAGGGACAAACCTGTAGCCAGGGATGGCTGAGACACTTGTCAACACTGTACCTCTTCCTCATTTTGACTTGGAGAAGATTGTTGATCAGATCTGTAGCTGTGAACAGACACAATCACATTTAACCACCTGAATAATTTCAGGTAACAGGAGCCATCGTAATCCAGAGTTATGTATACAGGACATAACTCTGAGCTGTTAACGCCCTTGCAAATGGTTAAGAAAAAGACATTTAGCTAACCACGACATTAGCATCAACACCGCCATCACATTTAACTTCGTGATGTGTTGTCAGCGTGTGGGCGGAGCCACCGCTGAGAAGATCGGAAAGTGATTCATTTCAGCTCCAGACAGAGACGAGTCGGAGGAATTTCAGCCACAGCAAACAGACGTGCAGGTGGGGAGGGCGGCTGTAACTGAATATCAGTTACAGTACAGGTGCAAGCAGCACTAAAGACCTGACTGGTGTCAGCTCTCGCGGAAGACAGGCGCGTTCAAAGTTCTTCTTACCCTCTGCAGAAATGTCTTTCCAGGGATTAGGGGGGTACATGAAGGCAGCGTTCTGGATCTGGTCGTTAATGTCTTCGTCTTCATTAAAAGGGAACGTCCCGCTCAGACTGACATAAACAATGACGCCCACCGACCACATGTCTAAGGAGCGGTTGTAGCCTTTACTGCGCAGCACCTCGGGGGCCAGGTAGGCTGGGGTGCCCACCACAGACCGCCGGAAGGACTTCTCGCCGATGATCCGGGCGAAGCCAAAGTCACACAGCTTCACCTGGATGAAGAGAGATCGCTGGGTCAGTTTCTGCACACGTGCGCGTGCGTGGACACGTGAGGTTTCAGGGTTACCTGAGGAAAAGGCTCCGCTGACGCCAGTAGCACATTCTCAGGTTTCAAGTCACAGTGAACGATGTTTTTGAAGTGGAGATGTCTTAAGGCCACCAGGATCTGGTTACAAATGACCAAAAGCAGGGCGGGGATTTCTTTTTAAAAATGCAAATGGAATTAAAAGCTCATTCCAAGTATTTCCACGCTCTCGTCCGCAGTAAACCGAGAGTCATATGGAAGAAATAAGGGCTGCATAAGAATGCAAAAACCCAGAAGTGCTCCCACCCTGACCAGCACCCTCCACATAAAGACTTATGAGCTCATATCATCCTCCCATCCATATTCACGAGGTCTGGCAGAAACCAGTGCAGCGGTGCCTGTCTGCACATGGCGGCGTACCAAAACCACGCCGTGCCTGGCCTGCTTGTCCTGACCCTGCCTTGGACAGACGTCCTCCTGACCACATCAGAGCCGAGCCCACCACAGCTAATGGGGCCGTCGTTAATGGTCCTGCTTCTGTTTGGGACGCAGGGATCCACCGAGGCCCCCGGTCTGCTGCACCTCTAATCAGGCCGCAAAGCCGACGGCACAGTCAAGGCTGTAATCTACGGACGGGGAGGAGGACGTGGTGCCATTCAGACCAGTTCTGTAAACAATTCTCCCTCATCAGCTCGCCACAAGAATAAACAGAGCAGGCTGATGCTCTGCAACCCCAGAAGAGTGGAACCGGCGGAAGAGAGGGGAGGGTATTACCGGAAAACACAAAAAAAAGGAGAAAAAGCCCAACTGAAGAGGCTGCAGGTTTGAGCGAGGCCGCGGCGCTGACCTGCGTGACCAGGAACTTGGTGATTCGCTCCGGCAGCTTGCTTTTCTCACTGGACAGGATCATCTCCAGCATGTCGCCGTGCAGCTTCTCCATGACGACAAAGACCCGCTCTGGGGTTTCGAACATGCACTCCAGGTTGACGATGCCGGGGTGGTGCAGATTCTGAGGAGGAGACAAACGTGTTGTGGATGTGACGAGCCAGAAGAGACGGGGCGCTCCTTCTGAATTCTCAAGCCCGTACCTGTAATATGGCCACCTCGTTCCTCAGCTGGCTCTCCTGCTTGGTTGGAAATCTCATTTTGTCAATAACCTTGATGGCAACATCCCTGCCACTCTTTCTGTGCTTGCCTGAAGGATGATAAGTACGAACAAAGTCCTTTAAAAGGCAAAATAAATAGGAGGCGGGCGGCCTTATATCCACCTCAAACACACCTCCGTAAACGATGCCGAACTGTCCCGATCCCAGCACCTCATCGGAGAATATTTGGTACACCGAAGCGATGTCCTGCAGAGACAACCACAGCTGTTAATTTGGTCTTTGTTATTTAGATGCTGACGCTGAGAGAAAAATGCTGCCGGTTTAAAAATCTGACCAGCTGCTGCTAAACATAACAACTTCAACTATTTACTGTATGCACAAAAATTTCATACTGCCGAAAAATGGAACCAAAAAAAAAGAAAAAAAAGTCTTCCTCTTTTGTCCTGTTTGAAAGTTTTTACAGATAATATTTCTGATTAATCAGAATATGACTGAGCAGGCCGAACAAGGGAATTTGGGAAAAGCCCCTGAAAAAGCCCCACTCACCACATTCTCCTGGATCTGGGAGTTGGACACTGATATGCTGATGGACAGCTCTTCTGGAGAGGAAAACACGCTCAATCCACGTTGAACAAGGCCATCGTTAAACACTCACTCCATATGTAACTGTACTCACTTTAGTTAACTCACAAACTTTGTGCTGGTTGCAGCAGCATAATTGAGTCATTAGTCCACATGATGAATCATTTTGTTACACAATATGACATCTATAAAACTGATCAGGGAAAGTATGCATGACCGAGCGGCTGAAGAATTTAGATGGCCAGCGAGTCTGAACACAAGCAGCAAAGATAAGGAGCGAAAGACGACTTCACTGCATTTAAAATGTACACTTTAGTTTGGATATTGAATGTTAGTGCCATTAATCGACGCAATGAAGAAGCAAATAAACCAGATCCATCAATATGGACAGCAAATTCTAGACATAAAGGTCACAGATCTCAGGCTAAGATAAAATAATTCCATACTAACAGGTGCTAGTAGCTTGAAATCATATTCTAAAACAGTCAGGATTTAAAACAGGAATGCTGTAATCTTGCACTTACTGTGATCTCTGCCCTGGCCGGCAGCACTGGCCACGCTGGGCTGAGGGGTGACCGGCATCAGGGCCTGTCTGATGGCCTTCTCCCAGCCCTGAGCCACCTCCATGCCCACCCCCGAGGCAGCCAGAGCCGGGTTGTGGTAGGGACTGCAGTTGTTCTCCCCCACGTAATAGACCATGGTGGATGTAATGATCTCAAAACAGTGCGGGTTGCTGCCCTGGGCCAGATTACTGTAGTCCCGCGACTGTTCCACCTGGAGGATCTCAGACAGAGGGATTTCCTGTGGAAAAGGAGAAAAACTCATATTACCTCTGCAAAAGCAAATATATCATGAAATTCATGGGGGAAAAAAGCTCCAACTAGATATTATCTGGTTTTTTCCCCCAATAACTCTTTACTACACAGTAAAACAACAGTGGCACATTTACAGCTTGTCATGAAAATATAACAGTCAGTTTTTAACAAAATTGCCTACAATTGCATTTTATCCTGCATCGGTAATCAGCTGAAGCACCTTCCTGTAAACAAACGGACCTTACTGTTGACACGGGCAGCTCATGAATGCTGCCGTGCAAGAATCAAATTGATTCACGATTAGAATCACAACGTTGAGAAACCTTTAAAACAGGGGTACATTTTAAGTGGACGCTCTAAATCAAACAAACTCCCGGCCCCTCTCTTTTTCAATGACTATTTCCCTTTTTTAAAGGGTGCCTTTGATGCCATTTTAGGAAAATAAAAAATGACTTTAAAACCATCTGAAACAATAAATGAGAAGTGGAAAATGACTCCTTTAAGAGTTAGGATACAACCTACACAACGATCACGTAACAGCAACACTCACTCACAGGCCGGGAGTCTTCCCACTGGTGTGTAATCACGGTGGTGAAGTGTATAGTCCAGCTAACTTTCTCTTTTGCTTTCCTCTCTCTTATGAGTGTGTTCAGAAAAGACAGTTGGAGCCACATAAAAACCCCTTCCCCTCCGAAGTCGCTGTCAAATCAAAGGCAGGAGGGAGGGTCACAAATTAGAAAACACAGAGCAGTTCCAGCCAATAGGGAGCCGTGCAGACACGCGCTGTCCTCTCTGCGTGGCTCACCGCTGAGTATCAGATGAAGTGCTTGTGGTGAGCGGGGGCCTGGTCACGTGAATGGGCCCCTGCGGCAACTGAAGTGCTCTGGTTCCCTGATTACAAGGCAGGGCCAACCAGAGGCCCCATCTGAGCACGAGCCACTGGCGCTACCGCTAGCCACCGAGACAAAAAGACACGGCAACGCCGACCCCTCCGCGGGGCGGCGGTGGCCTGTGAGTGGGTGGGTGTGACAGGACTCAATCTGGCAGGGACAGAGAAGCCCCCTTACCCCATAAAAGGTTTCTTTAAAGAAAGCCACAAGTAGAGGGGTCTCATCTTCAAACGAGCAGTTGTTATGGCTTCCAAATGGAGAAAATGGCTGCCATGCCTGGCAGAGCAAGCCACGCGACCACTAATCAGATCGGAGGTATAAAGAAAGGACAAGAGGGCAGAACGGTGGCCGCACACTGATGAACGGCAGCCGAGAACCTTGGGGGGAAATTAAAGGAAACTGCCCATACAGACTGTTTCCCGGATGCCGAGCGCGCATGGACAGAAACCGCACTTGTGGACGAGAAGCTGCCCAAAGAACCTTTCCTATTCAACCCACAATCAAGTCATTTCATGTTATCTATCATGACTGTGAAACGTCTAAACTGCGGCGACAGGTGTAGCAACAGACCGACCTTTAAAGGAGGCAGCTGGGCTTCAGTTTACATCCTCACGGGCTTAAATGTAACTTGAAGTGCCGAGGTGATGATAAAGAACCACATAAAGACGCTAATAAAGCCAACACGTGGAGTCGATTCCTGGTGAGGTTTCCTGAAAGGCTTTAGTGGCAGAGGAGGAGGAGCCACGAGGAAAAGTCTTTATTTTAGTCTGGCTGAAACTTCTGACAGATAAAGCTAAACATTAAAACGTAGACCTGTATGGACAAATGTGTGTAGGAGCACAACTGCGCTGCAAATATGAATATAAAGGCTGTAAGACTGCAGCCTTTTACACAATATAACTCCGCACCACTTTTTTGACCGCAGTTGGAGGAGCTATCAAAGTCTCAAAACACACAAGGCGACACGAACAATAAAATGATTATATCCTCCGCCCTACATACACTAAACCACGAGGGCACATGTGGAAATCTTTACCACGCAGCCTGTAGTTACCTCCCTAAGTCCACACTGTGCAATTACTGTGCTATTAAGCCCCTGCGGCAATGTAATGACTGACTACGGTGCTGGCACGGAGCAGGAAGTGTCACACAATCTCCCCGATTGATTCTACATAGCAAACTGCAGCATTTCCCCTCACCGCCTGAATTTACTTTGAAGTGAATTTTCTGATTTGATAAAGTTGAAAAGGCAAAATATAACATCTCTCTGTCCAAGCTTGAACTTGAACCACTGTGGCGGAGTGCAAACAAGAAACTAGCCTCCTAAATTCCGTCTCTCCCTCGAAAATCCCTTCAAATGTCCCACCAGATTTGATACACATGAACTAACGGCAGAGACCAACGCGACTCGATGCCTTTTCACATGTGCGGAAGCAAGCCGGCTGCAGGGTGAAACACCAAAGGGGAAATTTCAGTGGACAGAACTGACTGCAGGGTAGTTCATAGTTGCAACACAACAGCTCTCAGACTGAGTCATCCTGCGACCAGTGGTTTTAAGCCTTAAATAAAAAAATAAAAGAGACATTAAAATGACTTTGACATCACCATCTTGAAATGACACAGCTCTATGAAATGTAACATTTTATTAATGCTATTATTGAATGGAACTGCAGGCATTCCTCAATAATTTGAAACGCTAGATGATGACATTACTTACTTTGTAAAATTTGGCACCGGTGTCGTTCTGGAATAGGCTCAGACTCTTGCTATCCAGCCTCCAGTAATGTCTCTTCCGCTGTTAAATAACAAATGCCAAGTTAGAGGGCCAGACACACATGACCAAGAGATTCTACAGCACTGGACAGTTTATGTTTGATGAGGAAGGAAGGCGAAGGAGTTTTCTCCGAGCTACGCTCAGGTCTTTTCAGACTAAGCTCCACTGTTAGGGTTATCAACCTTACTAGATTGTCTCTGCTGGTGTAATGAACCATCCAGCCCTCCTTCACCACTGTGGAGCTCCGCCTCTTGGTGTGTTTGATGGACTGGACCACCCGCATCAGAGGGATGTTGCTGCTTGTTGAAGGACTGCAAAGACACACACACACACACACACATTCAACTTAATTTAATAAATCTATCAATTTGAGAGATAAGAAGTTTCCAGAACATAAATCACTTCTGATGATAAAATTCCACATGGGAAGCACAATTTTCTTTTTATCCCACAGCGTCTATCATGGAAAGAAGAAGAAAGAGATAATACCCAGAAAACATACAGATGGCAGGAAAATAGTGGTCTGACAGACAGTAATCTTACAATACGGCCTGGATTAAGACAGGACATAAAACAGCCCAGCACAAAACATCTGGCTGTAAGAACCGGATAGTGGCAGAAACTTTCGGACAAAGGAACATGAAAAAGAGCGCTTCCAGCTAAAAACAGGAATAATATCTCCAGAGATCCCTCCAGAATAACCCAGTCCTTTGGACAGCTTGTTGGTCCCCACCTCTGCTGAGTGACATTAGAAAGAAATGATAAAATAAGCTCTACCTAATTGTCTTGATGGGCTCTTCATCCTTTTCTCGGTCCAAGAAGGGAGAGTCCATTTCAAACATCCTTTCATCTGGCGTGGAGGGTTCCTCTGGATCGTCCAGTCCTCTGCTGCCATCCAAGTCACTGCTGTCCACCTCCATGGTATCCATGGTAGTGTCAGAGTCCGGGCCGGGGCTGGCAGGCTCTACAAGTGTGCAAAAGATTGTAACATTCAATAATGACAGACACATACGTCACTTAAAAATCGACAGAATTTACCTCCATTAAAGTCCACCTCCCCCAAACAGTCTCTTGGTACCTTGGAAGCGCATCGCTTATGGCAATTGAATCTGCAGTCTGCCAGATGATAAATAAAAGAAAATAAAAGATTAAAGATAAACCTCAAAGATGATCCCCATTTCTTTGGAACAGGCTCTTCAGACGGGGTCCCACCTTTACACTGCATGCCCTGGCGAAACAGACCCTTGAGCAGCCGTTTGCAGTACTGACAGATGGTCGGACGAGTGTAAGTGTGGATGGCAAACGTGTGCGGCACCTTCACCCGTCCCAGCACCATCTTCTCCATCCAGATGGGCCGACCACTCCAGGACAGGATCCTTTTCCCCGCCTCCTGGTGAGACCTCTGCTGCAGGGGTTTGGAAACAAGAAACAGAGATGTTAGCAAGAAGTCTGCAGGCATAAAAGTTAAAAGCATGATAAATTTAGGGGAGCCCAAAGGGAAGAGTTGAGTTAATAGATGGCAGGAAAAGCAGGAACTGACAGAGTGGATTTAAAGAAAGACGAAGAAAGGCTTTGTTGAAAATTACCCAAAAACAACTACTGCATTCGCCATGTTTTACCACTAAAGCTCTCATTTCAAAACACGTGTAGCTGTCAAGCAGCTACAGACAAAACAGGGACAGAACCTTTCTATTTTGACAATGAGGAAGCGGACGCATAAAACCAATGTCATCAATGTAATTCCATTTTCTGAGAGCGCAGGACATCAAGTCTATCTGTGTTATTCTAAGAAAAGACATATTTGTTGTCCAGTTGAGACAGAGCTGGAGATCAGAATGTGGATCAACCCCTGCCCGTTTTAAGTCAAGAACTCTGAGGTTAATATGAGCCAGAATTAAGCAGGCAAAACACACCTCATCCAGGAGGAGCACGGCATTTTCACTAGACGCAGGTCGGGGGACGGACAAGGAGGGTCCAGGCAATGAGACGTTGGACAATCGCCGTTTCCTGACCCCAGAGCAGTTATTTGGAATCTTAAAGGCGCAGCGCTTGTGATAGTTTAAACCACATCCTTAAAAACAGGAAAACAGAAAAAGAAATTACCCAAAATAGTTATAGATAAATGTGATAATAGTTTAGAATAATCAAATGGTCTTGGGATGTTTTCAGTCAATTTTGTGGCTATTGTCCCAAGATGTCCATGTCGCGAACCTTCACATTTGAGTCCCTGTCGGACGAGGCCCCACAGCATCTCTCCACAGTAGTCACAGAAGGTGGGGGCCTTGTAGGAGTGGACATAGAGGGCATGGGGTCGGATCTGGAAGTCTTCAACGGTGGCCTGGGCTACAGCAGTGCAGCAAATAAAAAGCAAAAATGAAATTAAAAGGATTTCTGGCAGAAAAGGCATCTTCTTTTCAGACCTTTAATGGCAGTGTCACCTTCCTGTGAATTCATCATTGAAGGAGCATATACTTAATTACAAAATGGGGCCAATCTTTGTTGATATAATGTCCTAAAACTAGTGCTCTTTTCACAGCTTAATAGGTAATGTTTTAAAAGTGAGATGAAAATTGCGTTTTTAAAATTACAAATTACATACAAAATGTTTATACACTCAACAATGCTCATATTCTTCTCCAGCACATCCACATTTATCCAGTAGGGGGCAGAATTGCAAGAACATTGTATTTATCAAGGAAACGAGGCACACCCGTAGGACATCAGTCAATTATTCCATTTTTTTTTCTCCGAAGCGGCCTACAGCGTGAATGAGGAATAATCAGAAAAAAATCAAAAACATGAGTGCATGCTGTATGTACATCTAAGTAAATTCATTTTTTTCTCAGTTTCTCTTATAGATTAATGATATTTGCAGTTCTCACTATGAAATACGTCACTTAACAGAAATATATACAGTCAGAAACAAAAGGAAATCCTCCCCTGCAGATTTTTAGGGACACAGAACGGTTCATAACGAGATATTATTAATCTGCAAAAGTAGTCGGCTCCACATTTCGTTTTCTCTATCTGAGGGTATGAGAAATGAACTCAAGCAGATCCCATAACGCAAACGACCGAAGCTCAAGCAGACACATTAAAAGCCGTTTTATTTCCCCCCTCACATCTGCAAAATCGACCGTCTGTCTCTGGGCAGGCGCAGTAATATTTGCCGTGCCAATTTGACTCAAAAACAGCAAACATAAATTCTCCACACTGTTGTTTTTTACATCACTTGTAGTGAGGAGAGAGGCTTACATGAATGCAGCGTCTGTTTATTTAGACTCCTCATGTCAGAGCCACAAGTTTCCATCTGGCAAAAACAACTGAGCCTCTCGTATTCGTGACAAAATAGAAGATACTGAAAAATGTCAATTTCACCATGGCAGAGGGGGAGAAGAGAGTGGGAATTTAAGGGGGTGAAAAACAGAACAAAGGGACAAAACAGTGGAGTCAAACCTCAAACCTCACGGGCCTGAGATGGCCTGTAAGGGGTCCACTGCGTCCAGGGCTACCCCGCACATAACAGCATGTTTACACTCCACGGGTCCACTACAATCACTTACTCAAGGAAAACAAACCATCTCCTTTGAGCTTGCAGCCAAAAAAAAGCCACTTTTCCCTCCCTCTCGCAGTGAGAGATGTATCGAGACCGTCTTTCTCACACAGCCGCAAAATCCAACAACAGGTTGGTTGAGGGGAAACTCAACAGAAGATGACAGTAGACAAATTGTGGGGTGGAAAAAGGCTCAGATTTTCTCCAAACCAAAGGCTTGGGAAAGTGGACCTCTTAGCTTGTATTTCTCAGTGTCTGGCAGCAAAGCCCCTCTCATAAAGGAGGCCAGTTTATGGAGCATTAGATGGAATTAGAAAAACAGCGCATGTTGCATGTGAAGCAAATCTGAGCTCCATCTCTGCTGTGACGGTTTTCATGACTGGGTATCTGGAGGCTCCTGTCAGGCTCTGCTGGCGGAGCTCAAACCTTCAGATGGACCCTTTAAGGTAGGAGAGATGAGAGCGAAGGGGAGCAAAGAAGGAAAGGGAGCCACAAAGGGACACGAAAGACAAACAGACGGAGACAAAAAGAAGGAAGTTCTCTGGTGTTTAGTCTACATTCCTCAGCCTTCATGTCTGAAGTATTCTAAGATCTGCAACCTATACAATCATCCTGTCCAAATGTCTGCAAACAATCCTCTCAGCCAGAAACAAGACAGGTCCCCGTGCAGGTGGTGTCATCAACTCCCAATAGAGACAGATGGAGCGAGTCTAGGACAGTTTAGGACGAAGCAGATACTCCAGATCAGGTGTTGGTCTCAGTGGCACACAGGAAGCTGAATCGCTCCACAGGAAATGACAAAGGGAAAAATCAAACACCTGCACGGTCTCCAGAGAGGTGGACAATTAGATGGAAAAAAAAACCCTTCCTGGGGCAGATTTATCACAAAATGAAAAGCAGGTGCTTGAGCGTGGCGCTTGAGGAGCGAGTCACAAACATTTTTCTTCCTTTCCTTTTAACAAGGACGCTTACAGCAATCATGCGAGCATTTATTGGAAGGGATGTCAAATACTAGGCACCGAAAGGACAAGTGGTTTCCTCAACTTTATCAGTTCCACAACATTGTTTGCTTACTAACCTCTAGTTTACACATCTTGCCGAGACTATTTACGTCTAAGAAGCATTTAAAACCTGCCTTTCACTTCATCTGTTTTTAAATGAACTCCTTTTATATCCCCTGCTGGGCTCGAGCATGAACACTAATGTAATTTAATACACATTGGCAGGTGCATTTAAATCCTCAGGCTGGATGATGCTGCAGATTCGCTGCAGACTACTGCACATACCAGACAGCACCACCTCAATAAGATCTCCCTCGTGGATGTCTTCTGCCGAGGTCAGCCTCTGCAGGATGTTCTCGTCGTTCAAGTTGTGGCGGAACAGCAGGATCTTGTCGTACATACCAAAGAAGCCACACTCTGGGAACTGGAAGGGGACAGAAATAGGATTGAAGTTGAAATTCTAGCAAAGTTTTATAAATAAAAATAAAGGTCAAATAAAGAAGAAATGTAGAGGATTATGACTTATACACTGTAGTGGGTCACATACAGCGATTTAAAAGGACAAATGGACCATATTGCTATAAATTGTGATCTCTTACAAAGGTTTTTTGGTAAATACAATTAAACTTAAGACTTAAGAGACACAATTAATTATATTCCCACTGATTATTGACCACTGGCCCCCTTAATAGCACCTAAAAATACAGAATGTTTTATTTGTAGCTTTAACATTTCCATATACACACATAACATTCTGTATCAAACAGCCTCCACAATTACACAACTAAATACAAGCTGGAGTGTTTCAGTGTCACCATAGAGGAAAGGGGGTGGAATGGTAGGTGGGAGAGGGAGACAGGGTAGGAGGAGGTAAACATCCTGAGAGAAGTAGAAGAGAATCAGCTCAAAGGAAGTGCAGCGTCAGTCATTACTGAGTCACTTCCTGTTCGGTGGGTACTCTCTTTTCCTATAAGGATGCATATAAGGTATGAAACAGACACTACATACACACAGTCCACTTGAATTTGAATATTGGAATAGCAGAAGACTCCTGACCACCCAGGTTGGTACTGGAGGAGACACCTGGTTCCGCCCATTAAAACAGCAGAGCGGTGCTATAAAATGCCACATTTGTCAACAAAACAAACTAATCCGCTGCATAAAAAGCATTTAATGTTGTTATCGGACAGCGGCAAGTATACGGGGGGAGCATTGGCATATGAAATATCCATTGAAAATACACAAAAATGAAGGAACTTCCTGGATTTGTAAAGAACCAGAAGAAGTAGTTCTGCTGTAGAACAGCTGTTAAAGCCCGATCCTCCTCTCACCTCCTCTTCCTGACCTCTGACCTCTCTCTCCACTTCTATCTAAATGTCCCTGTATTCCTTATTAATACCATTGTTTCAGAAGGCATAATTTTAAAAAAAATGTTGAAACCATAATCACAAGTTTGTTATTGGTGATGACACTAATCAGTCACATCACAGAACTGAAGTATGTAGTTTTACTCTGTAGGAATGTGGAACTACACTGTGGACTGAATACTGTTCATGGTCACATCACAGGAACGTCTGGTGGTTTTATACATGCGCAACACTGTTACTCACACTCGTTCATGATTTATCACTTAAAAGTATAAACTGATTAATGCTGAGTGCATTTATTAACCATGTTTGCTGCAGGATGACAGCTCCAGGACCCTCTCCTTTCATCCTCTCAGTCAGTTCCTCCTGCCATGTGCTCAAACACATGGATCTGTTGATCATACCCACTTCTGCAGGTCTTCAATACAGATGTGGCAGAGGGAAAGGTAGGCTGTGGTGCTTCAGTCTCCTGCATGCATAATCTGCTCAAAACCCTGTGGGGACTCAATGTTTAACCCCAAAACAAGACATAAACCTTGTTAAGGTCACTGTCAGCGGTTGAGTCGTCGCTTCATTATGGAAGTGGGCTGCTGTGGGGAATCACATCGTCGGATCAACGGCAGTATTCAATCAATAACCGGGCTGGTTGATTGCGTGGAAGCTGCTGCATGCGTACGCATTAATGCTTTCGTGGAAATCCAGAACAAGGAAAAAGGAGCCGCATAATTTAGCTGAAGTCACAACACGTTAATTCCTGGGCTTCCTGCTTGTTCAATGCAGCTAATGCAGACTTTGGGAAAAAATTTAAATCTTTTTGTTCAAACCATTCAACAACAAAAAAAAATAAACACCATCACCAACCTACATCTGTAGGATGGAGGAATTTCCACTAGTGCTAAATGCTAATAAACATCACCTAATTTCCAAGCGTGTGCCATGCAGTGGTTACTTAGAAAAGCATTCCTCGTGTGAATGAACCATCAGTAGTGTGGATATTATGTAACCCTTGCATTGCAGTGGACATGATGTAAGGCATATTGGAGACAGGATATTGTGTTTGGAACAGTTAAACATTCCAAATGTTAAATATATTCCACACTGGCAGAATGTTAAAAAAGTAAAGTACAATCTGGTACTGCCCTTCAGTAACTTGACAAATATGGTGATTTAAATTAATTGGATGGTTACTTAAAGTCTCCCCTCCTGTAGACGTTCCAAATTAACGATCATTATGTGAAGGAATTACTAATTATGATGTCAAAGGAAACCTGATAACCTGATAAGATAACCTGAATTACTGTTCATTTTATGTACATTTCCACTGAATATACAGCACAACAAACACCTTATATCACATGTATTTCCTTCCCTTTCTATCTCCATGGGTTTTCTCGGAATTCTTCCCTGTTTTCCCTCTTGGATGAAGCGAATATGTTATCCTGTGAACAGCTGTTCTTCCCTTTGTTGCATGCAGTACAGGAATTTCCAGTCATCACCACCTCTGCATCAAAATACCGCACGTAAGCACAACAGTCGCACAAGCCACGTGCCTGCTTAATGGAACATTTCCCCCTCTTTTTGACATACCTACATCCTAAACCCACTTAGCTGTTGAGGTGATTCATGCTACGTGGCAACCACCAACACCACTGCAGGCAGTGGGGGGCATCCTTCCGGAGCAACCTACGGGGTGATAGTTGGGTTTCCTTCTCTTGCCTGATCTCAGATCTGCATGAACACACGCGTACAAAATCCGTGTCCAATGTTCAGCCCCAGCCAGCTGGAGTCACCCGTTCTTGGCACCCTGTGCAGCACTTTCCACTGTGTAGAACATGTCCCGTTCCAAAATGAGAGTCTGTGCTGAGCTGTAAGGGCAGAGGACACTGCTTTTTTTTTTTCCAACGTACAATTAAAGTAAGAGGAAGCAGAGGTAGAAGAACAATGGACTGGCAGGTTGGGGGCATATTTTAACACTGTGTTGTCCTGATTGAACAGATAAATTGATAACTGATGGCTAACCAGTGAAGTAAGATCACTAATCTAATCTCTGGCACATGTATGTAAAGTCCTCTGACATGTACCTCCAACACATGGCCCGCTCAGGCTACAGCTTCCATTTCCAGGGTGCAGAGTGACTAAGCAGGTCTTTGTCATCTTCAAACTTTAATCAGTTCAGCTGAGCAGCCGCGACCACACACGGACACCAAACACCCCGATGCCGAGGAGCAGTGTGTGAGGTCCACAAGTCAAGCTGGAAAGGCGAGTGGAAAGGGGCTTTGCAGGGGAAAGCTGTGCTAAATGAAGTAATCCGCCATTGATATGCTAAATCCTGTGATAAGGAGGGACGTTTCAATGAAAAGGAGACAAAGATGATTGTGCGAGATGGATGAGAATCAGGATATTTCATAAATGACCAAAGCGATTTAAAAGAGTCATAATATAGGAAAGATGTATGAGGTATGGAACACTGAAGGCCATTAAGAGAAAAGATAACAAAAAATATTTGAACAGATTAACTTTTCTTGAGAGGAATGAGGAGAACTCACTATAATTGGGTGGAGATGAGGCTGACGTGTAAAAAGTGCTTACAGAACGCTTCAAACGAGCAAAATTCCAGAATAATTAACTAACTAAGATGTTTTTCTGCCGATCAAAGTCAGAATTCCATCTATGAGAAATATCTTTCCAGGAAAAAAAAGGGAGAAGTATTAAACAATTTCGCTTCTGTAATTCTGTATCATGTGACCTCTGGAACGTTACATCACCATGTGATCTGTACTGAAGCGCCTCTTGTATGGGATACATCGCAGTGATGTAGGTGTGCCAGGCCAATTACCCAGTTCAGTCCCAGCAGGGACGCCATGTTGCAGGTGACTGAACCCTATAACCAGGAAAATAACCAGCACAGACCCCGGGGTGGGGAGAGTGGTTCACACCTCGCCTTTTGCACCATAAAAGCAGGGTAGTATATGTTCCTTTGTGTGGCCTAACTCTAAATATGTTCACAAAGGTAGCGGGTTGTTGGGAAACATCTAATAAGAGTCAGGAGGTGGAAGGCTGGTTTAAATTTAGCTTGAGGTGCAAGATGCAGACTGTCACAAGATCAGTGAGATACAAGGTGCTTTTTTCTCAACAGATAAATAGGCCCCTTTGACTTATAATGTTGCAATTATTTAATAGTGGAATGGCACAGACCACAGAGTTTTAGAGAACCTACACCAGCAAAAAACAGAGTTTGTCCCAACACAACTGGTAAAAAAAAGAAAAAAACCCCAAAAATAAAACAGTTTGGGTGGATGCAGCAGGCCTGTGCTGTTGAAAACACAGCTCAATAAGTTATATAAATGCATTGGAAAATTCAATGATGTGCTCCAGCAAACCAAGTGTGAACACGTCATATGAAAGATGATGTAGCAGACTGCACCTCATCTATTCAAGTCAACAGTGCTCTCACTGTACAAACAGAGGAACCCTCCCATAGCATGCTAAAGACACATCCAGTTCTGCTAATTTCACAATTAAAAGACGTGAGTTTAAACACAATGACAGCTTTCCTGAGAGGAATGAAGGTGTGAATTCAGTATAGATTGAGACTTCACAGTATGTTCGCTGTATGTTCAGTCGACAGCAAATAATTACATATGCCTGAGGTGTAAATGTTGAATATTGTATCATTTCAAAGAACGTCTGTCTTTATGAAATGATCCCAAATGAAATGCATGCAGGCTGACAGATCCAGGTCTTTAGTAAAGGATTAATGGGACGACAACAACCATGATTAGAGCTGAGAATATCTCTCTGACACCACAACAGATGTGATGAATGGTCTACTTGGCACTGACTTTGTGTTTGGGTTAGTCTTGGCATGTCCCTCCTCTTCCTATAACCGCATGCAAAGTTCACATAGAATTAAAAAAGCCCAAAGAAAGTGCACTACAGCCGCCGCCACGATGAAGGGGCAAGTGGCACGCGTCATTTCATGTTTTACGAATGTATTTGCCCTCAAAATATATACCCAGTTACAGCTGGGGGGGGGGAAGGTCTTTCATGCAGCTGATATTGAAATGCAGTCTTCATATGGTTTATATCGAAGCAGGCATTTCTGTAAACTTGCGAAATCACAGAAATTCATCCCATCACTCTTGGCAACACACAGGAATTCTTTATATAAGCTCCTCTCAGTCAGCGTGTTCACACGGTAAAACAAGGGGATATGTGGCATATAGCAGAAACGAAATCTCACCTGTGGGAGTATCACAAGGGGACCTGGGAGTTTCACTGCCTGCTGGTTTCCTTTCAAAATTGTGATTAGACGATAAGCTTCAAAAGATCTGTAACACTTTTGTGCTCTCTGAGTCCTGCGTCGAGTCTGAACACGAAAGCGAGGCCGAGTCAGGGCTATAAAGCAACAACTGATTTGCTAATATTTCACTGCTGTGTTCCTTGTTTTTGTAAGCTCACCCCCTCTACACACACAGAAACTCACGGGGGTGAGCATGTTTGCATCGGAGATTTTACCCGTCGCTGGGGGCCTTTCTCTCACGTGATTTTGGCAACACTACGCAGCCCACCGATGTGCATAACTCATCAGAGCTAGCTTTTTTTTAAGGTCAAATGTCTTTCTGGTGTTGCAGAACTTTTCCCGTGCCAAGAAAACCTCCCGTATCATTCACAGAAACAAGGGTTGTGATTAGGGATAATAATAGTGATCAGTTTCTGTCAAAGTTTACCCTGTCCATTAAAGAGCCGGAAGCTCCAGTGTAACAGCACTTTTTACATCCATAGGAGGAAAAAAACAACATCCTCCATGTGTGGGTGTTTACTTCCATGTACATGTGTTGAGAGTGCACGGGTGTTGCATGTACAAACTAGGTCCCGAGAAGAAGCAGAGAAGAGGAAGGCTGAGTCACAGGATCTAAGGGCTCACAGGAAGACAGCAGTGTGATCTCAGACACGCTCAGCCAGGCCCCCACACACTGCTGATGAGTTATGTCCCCACTGTAGTCCTCTGCCAGCACCTCTGCTAAATGTAATTCATCTGCTGCGCGTTTGGTGTCTCACACTGAAAGTGACCACATTGTTCTCCACACAGGGAACGTTAAAAGGTAGCATTTATAGAAGATTAATGATGACTGCACTTTTTCTCTTTGCTTAAAAGGTCAGGAGGTGTGCAGTAATAGCAGGATGCGGACCCATGTTGCCGTCGCGCCACAGAAATAACAATTACCGCAGCCTTGCAAGAGAAAGCCTGAAGTTTTTCTGCGTCTTTATGATTAATAACAAGGCTTTATTTGTATTCTCTCTTTGGTCGAGCAAGCTTTTTCCACCAAAACAGCGCTCGACATATGTAAAGAAATAGCATAACACGAACGCTGAGCCTGTCAGATCTTTTGTAAACATTAACACGCGCAGAGGCAATTACTGGGAATATTTAAACACACAGACAAGAATAATAGCAAGTGCAGTGTGCAGAAAAGCCATTTGAAGACAGGCGCACGGGCTGTGCTGCTCCGTCGACCACAGCAGATTGGAGAGAAGCAGAATATGGAAACAGGGAGCGGCTCTGAGGGGAGCTGACAGAACAGCAAGTATGACTGAAGAGAGAACCAGACGGACTAAAGCTCGAAAGGTCGACTACCGCCGCTCTTCATCCTCAAGTCAAATATATCCCCCCCGTTTTTGACCCGTGTTGCTTTCCATTAGTAGAAATGTTGGATAAACACTTCAGTGTAAGACAAGGGAGCAACCTGCGTGTACGGCACGGATTAATACTGCCACGCTGACACGGCCGCGTAGCTACAACAGAGAGCATGTGGTCTTCATTCTGGGAGACTGGGAAAGGTTTTGGCATGTTAACACATCTGGGAAGATGATGACAAAAACATCTGTTTGTACTAGCCATCAGAGATGAGAAGCTCAGTTCAGAAAATTACCATTAGTGATTAATCTCATTTGCCGATGAGCAAGGGTTAATGGCTTTTCAGCGTTCGTCAGGACTGAAGTCTTCTCGATGTTTGCCAGCAAGGGCGGTGAAGGAGAAAAGCTTTAATGTGTAAATGGATAAGGGAAACAGATATCGTCTTTCAGCGAATACTACAGTCACACATGTATGAATGGGAACAGGCCTTTGGGGAAGTGCTCCTAAATCACGACACACAGTTGGCTTCACAAGGACAAAGTCACCAGTCCTGAGTATTGAGTGTTTTGACATCACCGCTGCCTACCACTTCATCATAATCACAATCAGGAGCCAGGCCAGGCGGCATTTAAATAAATTGAGAGATAATCTCCCACCACTGGTTAAAGTTAAACCTGGGCAAGGGCATTTGATTGATCGATAGTGCAGAAAATCCGTAATTTCAGGCTTCTGTTGATGGTTCTGGCACAGATGGAGCTGTACAGTTTGCAGTGGTCACAGGCACCACTGTGTACCAACACTAGGCCTGCCAACAGGACAGTCCAGGCACCCGCCTCCCGTCCCTAAAGACGACCAAGGCTTTATTCGCTCTGTCACACTCGCTCTTGTGGCTGGGCCTGCCTTCCTCCCTGCCACTTCACATTTGGGGGAGAGCGAGGCGGCAGAAATGTGCACTACAGATGGTAAAAATTACGTAGCTCTCTTTACTTCAGAGATTTTGTTTTCTCTTTTTTTCCCCCTCTCTCACTCCTTTTTTCCACAAATTACTCCAAGGCCCGGGGAAATTGATAGATTCCGTGTGCAAGTGAGCTTTAAAGTTGTACAAAGAAGACTTGTTTTTTTTCAGCAGTCACAATAATGATAACAATGTAATCGGCTGGAAATAAATGATGAGTTTTTAAAAAAAGAACGTAGCGGCGGCGCGCGGGGGCTAAAAGGCCACTTTTTCATTGTAATTAACCTTTAAAGCAGGGGTAACCAGATCCAGTCCTCCAGGGCCGCTGCCAGGATTTCTGTCCTAGCAGGTAGACGACGTCTTGTAGGAAGCTTTTCCAAAAAACCCGGCCAAGGTCATCAAAAACTGGATTGGGTCACCTCTGCTTTAGAAGGTCTAAATTAATGTTACTTCAGCTTTAGGAGTGATCAAAACCTTGTTGTTTTAATGAACTGTCCTATTTTACTGTATGTTCTACAACATTGCTTGTTCCTGACTTGAAAAATCCTTTGTTGTGCTAATTACAGAGCCGCTTCTACAGCCCTCGACCAGAAACTGGGAATTACAGCAGTGACTAAACCAGTAGGGAAACCTGCGGCTGAGGCGGCTGCCTTTCACAATATTCCAGGCAAACTGGGAATAAAAAGCCCCTAGAAAAAGTCCAAACAACACACAAATGTAAAAGAATTGATAAACTAACATTTGAGGTGATGCTTTAATGTTTTTTCCATTACCTGTGCCAGAAAAACTTCACATTTCCTTCCTCCAGCTAAGTTTGATCATCCGTTTTGATTGTGAAAAAAAAAAAAAAAAAACGCAGCCAAATGTTAAACTGTAAATTCTTCATTTATATAAAGCAGGACTGCTGCCAGTACTGACCGGAAAATTCTGATGCACGTAGGATTTTAAATACTTTCGCATGAAGACCGAAAATGATTTTTTTTTTTGATTGCGCAACTGCCATTTCTGCATCCATCCAGACGTGTCAGATGTTCAGTATTCCTGAGGCAAGTGTACAGCCTCAAATATTTTGGTTTCCTACCATTCATTACGCCCATCCCAAGCAACCTCACATCATCCTCCAAAAATGCCTGGATGGAGAGGAATGTCCTGCAGTGTTGACCGTCCAGGCTGACCAGCTGCCTGACTGGGAGTCGTGAACTTTTGTCCCACCGCTGCTCCCTCGCTGGCTGCATGAGATGACTTGAGCGACACTAAACAGGAAGCCCTCAACAAGTAAAGGCTATGGATGTTTATCTAAAGCTATTCATCAAGCCCAAAAACGAGACGGAGGAGTCATGGCCCGACCCAAAAAACAGGGCTAGGCTCAACTTGAACGCGAACGTAGCCAATGGCAATGTCGGCATGGGATGGAACCGAGCTGGTTGGCACCCAACTGGGCGGGAGTCCACCACCCATTACTGGCTTCCTTTACCCTTTCTCACAGCCCTCAGGGGGCCTGGCTCAGAGACGATAGCCTTGTGCCAAACGGTGACACCAAGCAGCCACATTCACAAGTAGCTGATGGACTGAAGGAGCCCAAACCACAAAAGCTCAGCAAAGACAATCTATCAAGCTCAGGTTGCCTCTGACTAGTTCTGGCATTAACCAGCGGTGGCTGTGAGTGTGGCCCAAACCACCACTGTCACATCCTTCAGCAGAGAGAACACAGGGAAAGTAAAGCTATCCCTAGGAAGCTGGCAGGTCATGTGGCTGAGCCTTAACGTGATAAATCCATACAGTACACAGCTATAATAACAAGCTGCACAGCCCATTGTCAAACAATGAGGCTGATTCAAAACTAAAGGGGTTAAGTGGAAAAAATGACATGTTGGCCTTGAAGGCATATTATACATACATATCTCGAAATTTTACAACTGATTAACAACAGAATTTTGTTCGCTGTAGCAGATCCAGCACAACAAATGCAAAAGTGTGCCCACTTCACGAGAAAATAACCTTTTCCCTAAAACCCTGGCCTACAGGATAAGACAGATTCAGTGTTTAAACACCAAAATGAGAGCCAGGGTTTCATATATGAAAGAAAGAATAACCATGTATGGTGATGTAGCAGCGAGATCAACAGGTGAAATCTGATGCCCCACCATAAAACCCAACCCCCACTGTATCGTGGTATCTCCTTGTGTTCCCAAGAGTTGGCTGCAAATCCAGCTTCACTGTTGCAGGAGGTCAAGTGTTTAGGTGCTCTGGCTGCAGGCTGGGGGAAAAAATGACTCGTGGAAAAGATATGACAAGATCTACAGCTCGGAGCACGTCTGAGGGAACGCTGAGCTTCCTCCTCAGCAAAAGGAGCGTGCGTTCTTCTTGGCCTGCTGACACAGTGGCCCCGACCTATATAAGCTACAGGAAGACAAGGCAAACTGTTTGCAGTTAGATGAAGTCTGTCACGATGCCGGTGTGGTTAACCTCGTGATTCGCGCGCACCTGCATCCCGAACTGGAGGAGCTGACTCGGCAGAAGAGCCGACGCTGGCCTGACAGCTTTAAGTTGGCACTTGCTTTCCTGTTTGCTGCGTGTCTGACTGCTGAGTCACGCTGTCGGGCAGGAGAGCGCTCAGCGGAGGAAACAGCAGCACGGATAGGGCCAGCGTGTCAAAAACCCGGGGCCCCGCTGACTCTAGCTACCCTGGGACAAGTGTCGCCGGCTAAGCTGGGGGCCAGAGATCCTCTGGAAAAGGATGGATTTCTGAAAAAGCCGTCATGCATATTTCAGAAGAGGAGGGAACGCAAAGATGGACTGGAGAGTGCTCAAGGCCTACAGTCACATTTTCCACTGATATCAAAGCCATATGGCTGGATTTCATTATTAGTTAAGGCACTGCACCGTGGACGAGCAGGCTGAAACTGACCGTGGCGGGATATTACAATAAAACTGATGTATTAGTATATACAGGATGTTTAACGTATATTTATATAGTTCCCAAGAGTAAAAGGGTTTTTCTTAGATTCATTCACTACACAAGTGATACACAGGATAAAACATATTTCAGAAATATGTTACTTTTCTGGCAGCTTTATACCATGACCTCACCGCAGCGTCTTTATGGATCACTGGGGAGTCTTGGCCAATATGTTACAAGACCCACACAAATATGTGAAGTGATGAGATTTGAGGGAACAGAAATGTCCAAAACTGGCTAGTGGAAAGCGGCAGACCTTTAAAAAAAAAAAAAAACATTACCCATCGACTCTGGAATGTCAATTTGTCAACACAAAAGAGACACGGGCACAATACCGCCATCACCTCCTCTACCTCTATCTGCCTGTTTTTTTTTAATTTGTAACATCTCAGGAGCAAATATAGGTTTGCCCTAAATGTTCAGATCCCTGCTGATGAAAGTGCTGATGTTTAATCACGGGTGCAAATGGAGTAATCATCATTAGACACAAGGGGTTTAAGAAAAATAAAACCTGTGAAGGCACACAGGAGCCATTTCATTACGCCAGCAAGCTTTGCACACCATTAATCCTTCGTAGTGATGAAGTACATGTTCCCGAGCTCAGAGAAGATAATTACTGCCAAACCAGTTCAGATAACCTTTGCAAAATATATATTTAATCAAAAACAGATGTTGTTTTACTTTAGATTGAATCACCGGTGATTAAGGATTCCGGTTTTAGTGGGAAAGGATACTAGTTTAGATTTCTTAGCAGCGCTGTAACACAATATGTTTTACACTTTAAATCCAAATCTGATTAAAAAAATTCCTCTCAGGAAGCAGATTTCTGGAAGTCGCATCGGAAATACTGTTTTCTTGACGAATGAGACGACACGCTTACCTTTTGATCCACTATGGAGCACACCAAGTCCTTGACAGCAGACAGCGAGAGGTCACTGGCCTCAAGGTTCACTGTCTCTCTGGTCAGTCCAATCTGCAGCAGGAAGGACACTCCATGGAAGGAGCCGCGGGAGTTGGTAGGGCTGGGGACGCTGTGGCTGCCGTTGGACAGCCGCATGTAGATCGGTCCGGACGGGCTCGGCCAAGAGGACGGCGACGACGGGCGGTGAGGATTGAGAGAGTGGAGGAAGGCTCGAGGTAGAGATGGGGGAGAGGAGGCAGACATTGGGTTTCTTCCAATGGAGACTTGAAACGCTGAATAGTGGAGGCTTCAATTGACTTTAATCTCCGCTGATAAGACCCCGATGGCGAGGGCGATTGATCCTCGCAAGTTCTGAGCCAGCGCTGCGTGTTTTGCGTCAAAACGTCAGGGTTTTTCGCGAACCGAGAAGGCCCCGGCGAATTCAAACATGATCGTCCCGTATAGACAGCTAGCAGAGACAGGTCTGTGCACAGATACCTGCATCTAAATCACTGCAGCAAACTTGTCCTGGAGGGGAGCTTCTTCTCCTGACTGAGGTCAGTCATCCACTCCGACCACAGGAGGACTGCCACTGCAAAGACAGACAAAAACACACATGCCGGCCTTTTTATACCCAGTTAAATGGATTGTTTACAGTCCAAGAACATGAAGAACCGACACATCATTTGTAGACTGACGGAGGACACAGCAGCCTCATAAAAAAGAGGCATTTTTATTGAAACAGCCACTTATTGTAACCCTGCCTCATCATTGTGAAGAGCCCTGAACTAGTATTCATATTGGTATTGCTGTGCTCTTCAGAGTGAGTTTTGGAGATGGTGCTTAGCTAGATTTTATGGCTTCAAAAGATTAGTTTTGATCGTATCTGCAATCTCTGCTCAATCCAGTCAGATTAGCATACACCGCCTGGTTCCTGCGCTGGTCGTTAAAACGAGGTTAAGAGTAGATACAGCGTATAATTAGGGTGTTAGAAGAATTCTACCTCCACAAACATCTGGAAGTGAGGCTTCTGAACATCTGCAGCCCTCCCACTTTCGATTGGTTTGCTGGCAGAACACAACTCGAGTCGGGAATGCCAGCAAAACAAGTTATACAAGACGTGCATTTACGCATTCTGGGGTGACTTCTTTCAAAGTCGGGCTACGACTCCACGTAAAGCTCGTTTAACAGCAGACTTTCGTTAGCATGTCCCAGAGATAAGTCCCTTTACCTTCACAGCCGGAGATTGCTTTTCTTTCCATTGTGAGTGGAACGAAGAAACTTTGTAACTCCATCAACTGAGGAAAGCGCAGTCTGAAATTGCATGGGCAAACTTTGGGAAGTCGCGCACTTGAACGCCGCGTCGAGGCTTAACTACAACAAATGTCGACACAAGTTTAAGAAACGGGCGAGCTGAAACTCACCGAGCCGTCCATTTATTTTCTATTATTTTATTCCAAAGTGTAAATTCATGCGCATCTTATTATCCTTCCAGCTGCGACTACTCCCCCCGTTTGACGAGGGAAAAAAGAGCAGGCACCGCGTCTGGGTGATGTAGTCTTTTCTTCCGCTCTGCATTACAGACTGTAAGGGCTGAGGAGTCACACTAAAACTACAGCCGCCGTGACGCAATGGCGCCGCCCACCAGTGCGCATGCGCATTCTTTTTCCGTTATTTCAAGGAAAAAACTTACACGACACTTTTAGACCCATTACGACCCGCACAAATTTGGACGTACTAGTTTTGTCGTACGATTAATGGATTCCTAGATGTCGCAGATACATGTTATCTTTTATTCTCATTAAACGTGCTTTGCGTCTTTCCTGGTAGGTGTACACTGAGTTTGAGAGGTTTCTAGGACGATGCGTGTCGGGGATGTGTAAATAAACATGAAAAAGCGTGTTCATTAATTAGATTTATATAAAGCAATCTCTGGATTAGTCAAGCAGAATTCTAAAAACACGCAAAACTAGGAACAGATGGTTTTGCAGGAGTTATCACTGCCAGCTCATGTTTTTTTGATAATCTGATACAGATTGAAAAACAAGTTTCAGATACCATTTTGCATGTTTTATTGAGGAAGAAGATGAGGAATGTGATAACATATAAAACACGCATTTACTGAGGGAAAAGTATTTACAATGGATTAATACTGAGGAAAGGTGGAGTCTATTGTCTTTGCCCAGGCCATTAGGCCCCCGCAAATGTCTTTTACAGTGACAGCGTCCACTTCTGATCCACTCATCTTCTCCATAACCTGCACCGCCTTCTGGGAGTCGTTGCCTAGCTTACAGATCACATACACTGGACAAAGAAGACAAACATTTGCAGACTTCAGTATACTCAAACGTCTCATTTAACAAACGAATGAACATGTAGCGCAGGAAGAAACCTTTGGAACAAATAGTTGAGGTGTCACCTGGCTAAATTTAGCCCGCCGCTCAAGAAAGCTAAACAAGGTGAATATCCAGATTACCGCTAAAATAACCTCTTGCATATTCATTTCACTAAAGCAGACCAGCTGTACGGGTTGACTGCAATTGTTTTGGAAAAGGGGTCACCTAGCAACCCCAGCAGTCCAAAACAAGCCGACACATAGTGCTGTGCATATGTATAAGTGCCTGTTCATAATGGGGTTTTGGAGTTACCTGGAGGCTGGAAGTCACCCGACCTCCCCTGTCTCAATTGGTCGATTCGCCTTTTCAGTAACTGAACATCTTCGAGCTTTCTTTCCTCTAAACACGAAAGGGGAATATCTGGCAACAGTATCAGGAAAATGACTGCAAATTTATTGAGAGGACTGGAAACTCGTAAAAAGAAATAAGAAATTCTGTCAAGGATACTGAGAGAGAAAGGTAAACGGCATATGTCCACTTCCACAAGAGGGCGCACATCCAACAAAAGATGGGGCTCCGCTTTGTCCAGTATGGATTTATATTCCTGTCATTAAAAAAAACTCAATAATGAACCATTTCATACATAGAGAGAGATGTGATTTTATTACTTGACACAAATATTTAATATAAGACGCAGAGATAAATAGTGCGAATCCATTTCATTTTGGTTTCGCACTGTTTTCCCTCAAATCATTGGAAGCAAAACTGCTCCTAGCTGGAGCTCTTTGAATCTTGACTACAGCCCAATCAATCTTTTTTTTTTTTTTTTTTTTGGAGTTAATGACTCGGCGAGTTTGAAATTGGCTATTCTGCAGAAACACGAACAGACGCAATTCACTGCCGCTACTCTCGGCACTAAATAGAACATATTATTCTCTCCCGTCGAAAAAGTACTGGCACATTTTAAGTCATTTCCCATTTGTGGGCTGGGGCCACTCTAAGATGTAATCAGTGTATGAAAGCAAATGAAAACCTTGAAAATTGTAAGTAATCATAAAACAAATAGCACTAACTAAGGAAGTCACGCACTAGCCAGCAGTTCCTTGGTATATGTGTTCTACCTGTACTGTGATCCTCTGATCTCTGGAAAGGAGGTTGAGTCTACGACACTGAAACACACAGGAAATCAGGCAATGAGAGATTTTTCAAATGAGAATAATTGTGCTTATTAAATGGGAAAGTTCAGCTGATGTAAGCGAGGCACTTTATCGCCTAAGAAAACAACATTCCTGTGATAACAGGCATACCTGACCCCATGAAATGAGGTGCCTCATCAGATTTATGTTTCACGACCAACCTTATCAGAGGCAGCAGACCCACAGAAGGTCTCGTAGTCCACCAGCTGGGTAACACTTGGCTCCTCTCCACAAACTGCACAGTCAGCCTTTTTGGGTCGCAACTTAATGGACCTGAATTTGGCGTCTTGTGCGTCGAACATCAGCAGCTTTTGGCTGCAGGAAGCTGACACACCAAGTCAAGGGCCAGGCTGTTTCGTGAAAAGAGTGATTCAGCGAATCAGGTGGCACCTCCCTCATTTGAATATGAACAGCTACACAGGCCTGAATGTAGTTGACCTTATGGTGTTTCACAACTGAAAACAGATATTTAATGAAAGTCTGAGTGTTAGCACGGTCTGCAAGTTGAATAAGTGTTGTTAAATAACGAGCAAATTAGGAATACGGTCAGGCTTTGTGCATCGCTCTCCACCGTAGTGTGACAGTTCTTTGTCCATTCATTTGATGAATAAATCAACAAAATCCTGGTCAAAACTAACAAATGGACAAAGGTGGTGCATCTACCAAGGATACTTCTTTGTCCTGAAGCGATCTTGAGCACTTCCAAAGCTTGAACACAGCCCATTATCCCTGGTACTTTAAGAAAAGTGGAAAGTTGCAGGACGTTTTCACAAAGGTAAAGGCTTCTGGACAGTTCGGAGGACTAGACTCACCCACTCCTAAGACCCCGCCATCAGAACAGTTGGTCACTGTCTCTGGGGGTGGGGGTACTGGATACAGACATCTGTAGCAGGGGCCTCCATGGTAGTTATATACGGTTAGCTGCAAACACACAGGGTAAGGTAAAGAAATATTTGGAACCCAGAGCAGATGATGCAGATTTTTATCATTACCTGTCCCTCCAATCTTAGGGCACTTGCTGACACCAGAGGCTTACCGCTGAGCACACAGGCGTCGTTCACCAGATAACGGGTGGGGACGTTGTCGGAGCAGTCAGCAACGATATCGTATATGAGGGAAGCAAAATCAAGGAGTCCTCACAAACAGAGATACACACTTGCCGAATAAATATTCCAACACTGGTGTCAAGCAGTATAGAGAATTATATATATTAGTAGTTTCACGCCACAAAAAAAGGGGGGGGGGGGGTTGTGGCAGGATACTGTTGAATAAGCTGTAGAGCATTCTGTGGTGAGAGCTGCAGGTGATATGGAATGCACTCAACAGTCGAGTTCAACCTGCAAACATAAAGTCATATACAGAATTAACCAACTATTTTAAAGTCTGGTAGCGTTCTCAGTACCTTTCCACAGGTGTTTCAACAAGTGCCATGTTTCTGATTTAATTAAAACAAGAACAAACCACGCAACATATGAGTTTTTAATCTGACATGGGGCTAGCAGGAGAAAAAGGTCAGGACATCTGTGCATGTGCGACTGCATGGACGGCAGCGCAGGAAACTGGCAGAGAAATAGCGCCCCGTTGTGGTCGTGAACAGGCAGTGCGTATTAAAGAGCACAAAAAACTGCAGAAAGACGTGGGTCGAGCTGGACAAGAGACTCAGGCACTGGTGATTCCTTTTCTATGTTAAAATCAATGTCCTGGGAAGCTGGAGTTTAAATACATTACCTAAGTAATGAAACACACACTCTCGATAATAAACTACTCTCGGCACTAATCTCTGGCAGCGTCAGCATAAAATGTAATATGACACGCTGTTGGAAGAGGAGGCACCAAAACTGTCAATTTTCATTAAATTTGTGCCCTTGTGTCTTGGGAACCATTTTCAATCCTCAATGCACTTTTCAAATGGTCATTTTTAGGCAAGATTACAGTTTGTAATGTGTAAAAACCTGTAATATGCACTTTAAAATTAGAGAAATCGCTCCGAAGCTCCAGGTTCCAAACAGAAACATCTTTAAAATAATATCTTCACACAGGTTCTGAAGCTATAGTGAAATGCACAAGGAAACATAACGTGCAAAGATTGGAAAGCACCACCGTCCCTTTTATAGCATCCACTTCCTCCAATAAACCAAAAACTTTACATTTGGTATCGACGACAACTAGTCTATAAATAGATTCAGCACAATAATGCATTACAATTCACGTGTTCAAGTAATATGGAACATAATACAACAGTGATCATCCAAATTTTTGTATACTACTAACAAAATATGAGCTGCTCTGTTGAAGACCTGCATTAATTAAATCATCTGATACATATGCTGGTATATACGCATGTATATATGGATATGGATAAATGTAAAAGAGCCAGTTGGTACCTTTTAAGAGCTTGGGCGGCAGACAGCGCCTTGGCCTGTCCCTGGTTCTCCTCCCCATGGAGCACCTGTCTATGCAGATTATTGAGCTCCACTTCATCATAGTCCAACAAGCCAAGTCGGCCTGCAACGTTAGAAATAAGCTTTTTCAACAAACATCGAATGCCCGAACAACAAATTCAGAACCCATGCTTTCCATGTCCAGTGGATCTGTTCACAGTTCTTCTTCTCTTCTCAAATTGGAAAAATGAGACAATGGTGATGTAAAACCAAGCAATTGATAGTGTTCATTTTGATTAACTTCTCCTAAAAACAGCTCTCATCTAAAACACCGATACTTTCTCGTGAAAAGTATCCAACCTACCGATGCCTGCTGCTGCAAGGTACAGTGCCAACGGGCAGCCCAGTCCTCCACAGCCCACGACCAGCACTGAGGTTTTGGATAAGTTCAGCTGACCTGTGGGCCATCACCATTCAGTCATGATCAGTAATGTAGGAACTTGCATGGGTGGGATTCTGCATGTATGTGTGTGCACTGACCCTGTACAGCCAGCTGAGGCACCAGGAGCTGCCTGCTGTATCTCATGATGTCTTCATTGCTGAGTGCTGTTTTGGCTGTCAGAGGGGTTAACGGAGTAACTCTGTCATACAGCTCCTGCACCGAGTTATGGTTCTGAAAGGAGAATATTCTGCAAAATGAAAAAACAAAAACAACTGCGTGCCTCTTTTATTGCAGTAACTAATTTAATGCTAAAACGCGTTCCGTCCCACAAGCTGCCATCTTCAGTGACAGATGAAGCTCATTGACTAGCTAGAAAGCTACTGTCAATCAAGGTAAGACCATCAGCATTTAAAATGACGTTAAATCCGCTACGTGGTTTCTACCTTTTCCAGTTGTGCCAGTTTGTGCTTCAGAGCAGCGATCTCTTCATCTCTCTCCTTGAGTTGCGCCTTCAAGAGGAGAACCTCCCGAGACATGACTGTTGTAACACAAGGAAAAAAATAGGTAATCTATATGACACAAGCTAAATTGGATATTTGGTAACTCTATAATTCAGCTCCAAATAGCAACATGTTGACATGTGAGGCTGACCACTGCGTGCGCCCACTTCCGGGTTGACGTCGTGACGTACAGCGTGATACGTCACGTACGGACCGCGAGTTCTTTCTCTCTTTCTTCTTTTAAATTCTACTTAGCGACATAATTACTCCCAAATAATTACAAAACTAATATAAGCATATCCAACATATTTAAAGTGCAATTTAGAATTCCTTTAAGCGCAGGTTTCCACATTGCCTCTATTGCTGTTGCCGATTCTACACGCACGCACACGCGCACTCACCGTGACGCCTGTACGCGGTTCGAGAACCCCGAGTCCTCCCTTCAGCCCTTCACATGATCGGTAAGGAATGCTGAGAAGAGCGTCAACAGCGATGGCTGAAGGGAGCCCCCGTCCGTCAGTCATGTATTTCATTTATTCTGCTGCCGTCTGTCTGGCTTCCATCCAGCGCGCCGCAGGACTGCCTTGGACAGAAGAAAAGGTGAGTCTGGAGCAAGAAGCTGGCGCATTTGTGACCATTTTGCCATCTTCACACACTGAAATGGAAATTCTGGTTATGCGGGCAACCAAAATGCCTTCAGCTGTAAAAACAAACAGTAGACTGCTTGTGGAAGTATTGAGTTTTATATTTGTTTCAATAACCAGCTTAAAACTGTTTGGTTATTCTAATAAGATCTGAAGACTTCAAAAAAGAAAAACTGTCTTATATCTCATCATTGGCAAAGGATTATTGTAATATCTCTTTATGAAGCGGTTCCTCCGGGGGTGCACCTGTGCGTGCTTGGCCATTTATGTATCTTATTTATGTTGCTCCCCATGCCTCTTCTCCTGGTTGCTATGGCAGCACAGCCATCACCGGCGAGCCCTCCAACTACAGATCGTGGTATTTATAGACAACATACTGGATCCCCTGTCCACCCTCTCTGGCTCTGCACCTCAGCTTTTTGGGCTACTATTTTCAGTCCCATATAATTATACATCTCCGCTCTTTTATATAACACAGTAATTACACGCTTGGTGTGTGAAGCTATACATATATAACATATTTGGACCCAGTTTTCATTCAACAGGCTTTGTTGGAGAACGTTGGACTGTACATGTGTCTCACTTCAATATTAGCCTACAGAGCCTCCGTTGGGGCTTCATTTTGCCGCTACAACCACCCTGGCTGTCTCCAGGTGACCTTTGAGACCAAATGAACGAGCGCTGTGGAAATCTGTGGATCAATATGTTTTCTAAACTCCTGACCGTAGTGTAGCGGGGAGTCAGGGTGATTTAACATTCCCCACCTCTTTATTCAGTCGTGTTGCTTGTCTCTTATCTTGTTTTTGGTAAATCTGATATTTAAACTATTTTTGAATGACCTGGGATTGCCGGTAACTGTCATTCTTGTTGCTCAATAAGGGAATACCACTCTTATGAAATAACTAAGCAAAATAGTGCTATTAAAAAAGAAAACGCACCTGTTTCCCTGCTGGTTTTTATTGTTTCCTGCGTCCCGCCTCAGCTCCATCACCAAGCCCTCACTCTGACCGAGGAGGAGAGCCGTACTGCTCTGTCTCACACTGACCTGGGTCAGATGTGGTCCAGGCACCTGAAGCCGTTGCTGGTCATCAGGTATCCAGGCTCTCCAGGCAGCCTGGCTGTACAGGAGGTGAGTTTAGGTCCTTTCTCTGGCTGTTCCCAGACTTTCCAAAGTCCTCTCCCTCACTGGTATTCAATCGTCTCTTCACAGCACATCAAAACCACCCTGAGTTCTCTCGGAGCCGGTTGGGAAGTAACGGAGGATAAATTTATGTCGGGAACGCCCTACGGCCGTCTGCCCTTCAATAACATCGTCGCAACTCTGAACCCGTCGGCCAAGCGCCGCCTGGTCCTCGCCTGCCACCATGACTCCAAGTACTACTCGCCCCAGTGGCAGAGGGAGTTCCACGGCGCCACTGATTCGGCCGTGCCCTGTGCCATGATGCTGGAGGTGGCACAAGCCCTGGATGAGGAGCTGAAAGCCCAGAAGGTGCAGCCCCCCCCCTCCCATCCTACTCATTAATCGCATCTATAAGTCAGAGATTCCATTAAACACGCCAAAAGCACGCGTCTGCGGCGTAAACAAGGGTGATCCAAAGTAAGCTAAAACTATTCAAAGGTTGCTCCGCTGCCCTGAGCCTGTGTCACAGTTGACCTTTGACCCCTGCCTATGGTATAAACACCAAACGGGGTGTGCGTTAAGGCAGAGATCAGCTGGGAGGCATGTTTATCTCAGAGTCAGCGGCCTGTCACAGGCTGCCCAAGGAGAATAAGAAACACATTCGCTGATAAGAAACCACCATGAAATCTGTCATCAGTCGTTTCAAAGCCACCAACAGGCAGAAAAACTGACTCGACTGATTTGACTTTGCAGGCGTCCAGTGCTGACCTCAACCTGCAGCTCATCTTCTTCGACGGGGAGGAAGCCCTCTTTCGGTGGACCGCCTCGGATTCCCTATACGGCTCTCGCCACCTGGCTCGAAAGATGGAGGCCACGCCACACCCTGCCGGATCCACAGACACCAACCTGCTGCATGGCATAGTACCCAAGCTCTGCTTTCTGTTGTCAACACTAGCCCACCTTAGCATGACCTTAGCATGACCTCTCTCTGCATTCTGTCTCTCCGAGGATCTCTTTGTGCTGCTGGATCTGATCGGTGCTGCCGGCCCGCGCTTCGGCAGCTACTTCACCAACACGGCGCGCTGGCTCCTGAGGCTGCAGGACATTGGTGAGTAAGGGAATGGTTGCCGTGCTAGGCCGTGAATTTCTAGTCTACTTTAACCAAACCTGTCGCTGCACTTTCCTCAGAAAAGCGTTTACACTCCATGAACCAGCTTCTGGATCACCCCAACATTGTGGAATATTTCTGGCCCGATCGGCCCATGGTCCAGGTTCAAGACGACCACGTCCCGTTCCTAAACAAGGGTACGCTATTTTACAGCAGTGGCAGGATGGCGTTAGGACATATGTGCTGATGGCCCGTCTTTGCCTGTCTCCACTAGGTGTCCACGTCCTCCACCTCATCCCCTCCCCCTTCCCGTCCGTTTGGCACACTTTTGACGACAACGAGCAGAACTTGGACCGAGCCACCATTCAGAACCTGAACAAGATCGTGCAGGTTTTTGTTCTGGAGTACCTCAACGTCAGACCTACTGTTGCCACAAGCCCCCAGAATTCTGGGTAAAAAGCCCAGCAAAGACCACATTCAGTTCAGCCAAAATGCCAACTACACTCTGTTGATTCTATATGTGATATAATATATTCCTTCTATGTGTGTGTATGTGTGGTTGTGTGTGTGTGTGTGTGTGTCTTGGTGTGCCTGAAAGGCCTTTTACTAGAGAGCTTAGAATAGTCAACATTTTAAACCACAGGATCAGAACACAGAAGCTCCTGTGTCTTTGCGTCACACAGCCCTCTTTATGTCAACCTAAACCTCTTCTTTCCTGTGTCAGGAGGCATGTTAGCATCCAGTAATGTCTGTGGGTTGCTTCCTATGTAGCTACGATTCTGAAGAATCTGTTGATTGAGACTTTTACTAACTTATATGGTACGGTATATGACTTGTGTGATATTTCCTGTCTGACAGTAAATCCATTAGTAGAGTAAATCAGTCACTGGCAGTAAGCAGGCGTTTGCCCTACGTATGAAGTGAACAGCTTCCTGTGCCACTGACTCATAAGCCTGCCTCTGTTTTTACATTACCCTGGTTTGACTATACCTACTGGGATAGTATACAATAGCAAAGTTGGACTTCCTCTGTTATGAAGCTGAAATAAATGTTTTAAGAGATCTAGCTTGTTTACTTTTTCTTTGCATGCCTTGGCTTTCACACGTGGTTCTGATGCATGGTTCTGACATTTACTTTGAATCTTTACATCCCATCCTTCCAGTTTTGCCTCCCTGTCGCAGGCTTAAGTCCTGCTCCTCAACTGTTCAGGCAACTCCTCCCTTCTGGCTCGTCTTAAACCACTTCACTCCACTGTGGAGTACACTTTTCCCACTTTCCCTGCAGACCTACATAATATATCTGTTGTGTGGCGATTACAAGAGTTTGAAGGACATTCACTCCTGGGCTGCAGAGCTCCCTGACAGAAATTCAGTAAGCAAAATCCATCTTAATGATCTCTTTTGAAATCATGGGCAATATGTCAGTGGTCCACTTCATAGATGTATTTCTTTCTGTCCAGTTGGGATCATTGAGTTTAGTCAGCATTTTATTGAATATAAATTGATCCAAGGAACAAAAACATTATTTATTTTTGTGTGTTTATTTTAATATAGGCTGCACAAACATGGCTTGAATAAGTGGTTCTCCGGAGGGGGAGGTAAAGATTTTCCTGATGTATTATTTCAGATTGACATAAATTTATGTGTTTAAACTCTCCATAATCCTGTTTCCATCATAGATATAGTAAACAAAGCACAGTATTGTGTTCTTTATAGCCACAACATCAGGCAGTCAAAACTGAATAAAATTCCTAGAGTAGCTCTTTTTCTTCTTCAACAAGATATCCTACAAATTTGATTATCAGGTTTCGGTAATTTGAAATCAGTTGTTGGGATTATAAATGGTGCTGGACGGCATTACGATCACAATTGTTGCAAAGAGTTGCGCGTAGAACACTTTTGCCACCAGAGGGCAGCAGTGGGTCGCTTTTCTTTTTTAAATGGCAAATTTAAATCACTATCTCTATTTTAAAAGAAAACAAAAAACGTGGAAACCATTTTCTTCCAGTGCAAATATCTTTATGTCGGCCAGTTCAAGTCAGATTAGCGGCAGTTATATTCACAGTGATCCCTTTGTAACAATGCACCCCGTATAAGACGCAAATAACCATAGACATTTTAAACTACCCCCCCCCAAACAGACTACCATGTTCACAGAGAACCTGACATATGCGCACAATATGATATGTGTTGCGACTGTTAAACAGAGTTAAAGGATCTACTAAACTTAAGCCGCACAGATTCTGCACGCCTCCCTTTTCAAATAAGGGCGGTGAAATCGTGTGCTGCATTGATGGTGCTGCTTATACCAAAGTAAATACCAGAATCGCCCTGAATTTGAAAAGTTGCAAAACTACTAAACTTAAGAGATAATATCAACTTCATAATATGTCAATCATCTAAGCATTTACACAGAATATATTTATAAAGTAAGCTATTATAGTGCTTAGCTTGTCAATGTTATTCTCTGTAGTAGGAATTGCTCCCACTTTATTGTTGCCCTTGAATGCAACATAGGCCCGAAACCCGGCACTGAGGAGCCGCGGAGGCTTTTAGACCGGCCCCCAGAGCAGCGTGCACACAGTGGTTTCTGTCAGGGGTGAACTAGTAGATCAACAGCACCGATCTGTTATGGAGAATGTAACGGCAAAACAATTCTTTTATTTCAACTATTAAATCGGGTCGCCGCATCATCGGCGTATTGTATCCCGTGTTTTTTCCTTTTCTTCTTCTTCACCAAGTCATGGAGCCGATAACCAAGTGGACGCCGAAGCAAGTTGTGGACTGGATGAAAGGTGAGACCGGAGCAATTTATTAACACGGGGCTCAGTTTTGACAACATTCGGCCACACTTGAACGCAGCTGCTCTGCTCCACTTGCGAGTCGCTCCGTCACCATCCTGAAGTAGTTTCGCAGAAACCGCAGGAGCGTTTCAGCCAGAGCCTTCAACAATGGGGCTGCCATCCACCCTCCCTCTCACTGGAAAGTGCATTTGCCCCTGAAACATTCACCCACTCCTTTCACCATAGAGTGGAAACAAACCAGTCAGATGGTCTTGCTGTGTAAACTTTAGAATGCTTATTTATTTGTGTCTAAACCACCCCAAGAGAGCTCTTGTGATATAAACTTGTATATATTTTAAGCATCACAGCTTCTCATTGTTCCACCCGTCCGATGTGAGTTTAACACGCAAATATTTGACCCTGGCTCTAAAACCCTCCTCACTAATGTGGAAATTGCTCTCCCCTTTGGTAGAAATAGATCGAAATGCATCCACCACCTGTTTGACTACTTTCAAGGCCACCATTTAAACCCCCCTCTCCCCCTTCTGCTCATGGAAGTGGCATCTTGGATCAGAGCAGAGGTATGTCTGATGAGGGACTACAGTTGGAATGCAAACAATGAATGGAAATGGATTTCAATCATTCCAGACACATTAGCGAGGGAAGTAAGTGTGTCACACGGTGGCGGCGGCTCTTATCCGAGCTCTTCGTCGCAATATTTCCTCTTGAATCCATTACTTTTGTCGCTTTGCATCAGAAGGCGGCCCCCTCTTCCCTCCAAAGCCGTGTTGTAGTAACTGCTGATTAAAGCATGCCCGCTAGTGCCAATCCATAGCTGGGAGCTAAAGAGGATTTTGGAGGGGTTAGTTTCAGTGTTCCCAGTGAAAAGAACCCAGCAATGGCATGCACGGCTGGGGGGATTAGCTGTCTAAACTGGCCCCGTCGCCCACTGTCGGGACACATTGCTGTCAATCTCCCCGCAAGGCTGACTCAGCGCTTGTCTCTGTGGGCCTGAAAGGGTGGCTTCTGTTTTCTTCCCCTCTCCCAAAAAAAACACAGCAAATACAACTTCAAAGTGTTCTCCATACCCTCCTTTAGTGTCTAGGGTGTATCAGAGTACTAAAACCTGCTTGTTAGCGAGGTTTCTGCCATATATTGGCCCGTTCCCACCAAGGGCAAACACGGGTGTTCCCACCTGGTTTTTTTTTTCTGTGACAGAAGTCTTAACCCCCCCCTCCCCCCAATGCGTTGCTGGTTCCTGTATGGTTCCTGCACCTGCACAGCTCGCTCTCCACCAGCTCTGATCTCCCAGCTGGACCTGTGGTGTCACGCGCGGGGCCACTTGCGCTGACAGAGCTCTTCAGCGGCCGCGTGAATGCCATAGTTGGGATTATTTTGTCGCTCGTTTGATTTAGAGTTTGTTTCTCTTTGACATCGAATGACACCCCTGATATTTATGTTATTAAATCAAAAAAAAATAATCCCACAGCTACTCTGTTTCCAAATATAGTATTGACTTCGAGTGTAGCTTTTAAGTGTGTCTCATTTATCAAAGAGGCTTCCTGTCCACGTTGTGGTGGGACTGCCGAGGCCTATAGATGTAGCTATAGAATGCTGAATAAAGACAGATGTGAATAAAGATGCATCTCTTCAGCGGCCTTATCTCTCGATGATAACGGAGGTGTCGCCAGCGATGGTTCCTGATCCTTATCCGGCTAACGCGGAGACATCCTAAAGCGGAGTGCGAACAGACACCGCGCAGACGCCTCACCCTTATTAAGGCATCTGCTGCATCTGTGTCATTGGTGGCTCTGTGTTTGGAGTGCCTCCGCCGTCGTCATTAATCGGCCGGAGCGCCGTCTGTGGACGTGCGGCGGGGCGCTCTGTCCGCATGTGCATGGCAGTAGCACCAAAAAATTCCCTTTATCTTTGCAGATCAGCCTATTGTCTTTCGTCAACGGGAATCGAACCACCTTTAGAGTGAAGGGGAAGTGCTGTAAGAGAATCCCCCACAGGGAGAGGTGGCTGAAAGGGGGTTTTCTTCCTCGCAGTCCCTCCGTGGCCTGTTTCTCAGAGTCCATGCATGCGTAGCTGCTGGAAAACCCAAGAATTAGCAATAGGCGCTAACACGAGAGGGACTATATTTAAATTACTGCCATTACTGACGCAGGTTGCACGTGGCATCGCCCAGGGCAACTGAAGTCCCTTTCTATTTGCATGTACATGTAATGGACCCGCGCTCGGTGCCAGGAGATCAGACTAAGTATCAGCCCGTCACACGGGGACGGCGGACCAGTTTGATTTTCATTCAAATCTAGAATGTGCATTGCAAATCGCCCAGATGATCTCGGCTTATCAGAACCTCCAAGCTGTTTGGCTTCGCTCTGCTTCAGCAGCATTGGCCTGCGAGGTGCCCGGATCAGATGAGAGATATGAAAAGGCTGAAGGGGCACCGCAGGTGCAAGAGCGTTCTGAACTGGCGTGCTGATTGACTTATTGCACCTGGATGCTGAATGCACTGGGTTCTGTCCGAGCCCCGTCTTGGCCAAAGGCAACGAGCTTTCTTGCCGGCATGTTTCACCCCCAGATTGGTTCTCATCTTAATCTATGCACAGACTGTTGTCCCGACCTCCTCTAATGGGCATAGACCTGACCTCAAGTTCAGAATCAGCTGGGTAAACAGGATCTCCGCGTCTTTAACCACACAAGATCGTGTTTTTAATCAAAGCTGTAATTATGTATTAAGATGTTAAACAGCTTCAGGACTGTGGCTGTGCTGGGCTCCAGACGGGGAACTGATTGAAAGTGATTGTGTTGGTCTTGCTATCAAAGCACTGCTTAATGCGTTTATGCTCAAATAACCATAAAACATGACAGGAATGCAGCTGGCCGCCGCTTTTTTTCCCCCTGCCAAGCGAATGGCTTTGCGAAGCAGCAGCGAAAACAGATCGCACATGCCCTTTGTTGCATCTGGGGCCGCCGTTGCTTTTAGGGGATTTAAAACGTCGAGCTCGCGGAGGTTGTTGGTCCTGCTTCCTGACCGATTGCACACAAAGCTCACCAGCTTACACCGTAATGGAGTCTTAAATCATCACCAAATAGTTCTGTAATTTTGTGAACTGTCACCAGCTTTGTGGCTTTCAATGGCTGTTTATTTATTTATTTATTCAGAGCATGTCCAGACTTGTCTATATCGGCCCTGTCCTCCCAAAACCCTGTTTTTAAACTTGTCGGATTCATTTAAAAAGCGCTCACTGCCTCTCATTTTCTAATCCATCCTAGTTGTGTTTGCATGCTCCCATTGTTCTGGTATTAATCGCCATTGTCGGGAAGCTGTAATTGTTTGTAGGTTTGTGCGTCCGCGTTCGTGTTTTCACGTGTTGTGACCCGTCTTCTCAGCTGTCGGGTATTGATGGAGAGGCCCGCCGCAAGCGTTTAGTCTGTGTTTTTACAGCGCCGACACCACCCGCCATCACCTCGGATGTAAATCGGGTTGGATTTAGAGGGAAATAATGCGTTTTACATGGAGTCGTGCACTCCTATTGTGGTTGTTTTTATGCGATTTTCCATGTACGTCTGCAGCCCACAGAACAGGTAATTGTGGGCGGGGGAGGCCGTAAAGCTCACTGGGTACCACAGAAACTTCCACAGAGCAGACCGGCATTCCCTGCTGCATTTCTGGAAGGTCTGTTTTACTTTGCTTGTGTCTGAATTCCCCGTCCTCGCTTTAAGAAAGCCCCTGATGGTGCCACCGGGTGAGTGGCAGGTAATTACCTAAGTTCTTGACCGTGAGACTCGCCCTCCCAGACGTGCGTTAGCATTTTGTAGTGCAGAGAAGCCTCTCGCCTGCCTTCTCCCACCCGCCCTTAGCGTGGGTTTGTACATGACGCTGTTTCCAGTCAACAGCGCAGGTATATGAAGACAACCCTCCCTTTTTCACCTGGTTGTGGCTCGGAGGCTGACAGGTGTTAGCATGAAGTGGGAGGAGTTTTTTTGTTTTTTATGGGGAAAGCAGTGAGAAATAACCCCTGGGAATACTCGTATAAATGGCAACAAACGCGAGTCAATGTCTTCGCCTACTGTTACCTATTTTAAGGAGGAACCAACAACCTCCGTCTGTGAAGGGCGGCTGAGGAAGAGGTCCACTAGGGTCCCCACTGGACCGGTGTCAGCTTTGATCGGCTGGGTTTGGCAGCAGAATCACTCCACTTATTCAGTTGGGCTTTTTAACAAGATTTGGGGGGGGGGATTTACCCTCTGAGAGAATTAGCAGCAATTAGTGGCTTCTTATCTCTAGATACTTACGGGGATGAGCGTTTAGAATTGGAGCGAGCACAACAGTCACGACAGCATGACTGTACATATCGCTGCAGATTAAATTCATTCGTGTACCGTTGCAGTTCGATGTGCAACATCTACAATCTCGAAGGTTTTTTCCCAAGCCTCTCTGCTTTGGCTCTTGGAAAAATCCACCCTGGTGCAATTACCGAGCCCTTACACACTTTCCCATGGCAAACTAAAGCGTGCGGAGCACGTTTCCTCCTTCAGACATGTTCATCTTTATTGTGGTTTCCATAGGCAGCTATTATGGTGCTGGTGAATTGCTCTGTAATCAGCATACTGGGCCACCCCGATCACACGCCGTCCATGCTATCGGATTAAAGCAACGACGGCTTCCCTGAGCCTTTTCTCCACGACCCGTTCTCCTCTCAGCGGCTCTGACTTTGAACCCAGGGTTACGGTTGATGCTGGCGCTGGTGATTTAAAAGCGGTCATTTTCTTTCCTTGTCCCTCCCTTTGTTTACCAGCTTTTTACCTTTTCCCCTCTCTTTCTTTGAAAAGAACCCTTAATTATAGTTTTGGGGAAGCAGTGTATGTAGTTTTGGGCAAAGTGAGTGTTTAGAAGTCTGCTGACTCTCAGACTGTTGCTCATTATTTCACCGTCAGGGACTCCGGAGCTGCACAGTGGCAGCGTCACGGCTTTTGTTATAACTTTGAGATTAAAATAGAAAAGCACTCCATTCTTACGTACAGAAGTAACGGCCTCTATTGTGTTTTTGGCACAAGCATCGGCGACTATCTTTGGATATTTATCAAGGGGTGGAATCGAGGTATGAACACTGGAGGGACTGTGAAAGACAAAGGACTGGAATGGGTGTGGAACGTGACTCAGAGGGGGAGTTTGAGGCGCGTTTCAGGTCCGGGTTGCTTTCTTTAGTAGGTGTTTATGCTGGTGGTAGCAAGTGATTGGTGTTTATGTTAGCCTTGGAGGTTGTTGTTTCAACCCTGTGGCCCCACATGCACGAGCACAGACAACCGCTACCTGCACGCCCATTTCCGACTCTTTTGGAAGAGGAACAATGGTTTACGTGGCGTTGCCGACCTCCGTTGCTATGGTCGCTGGGAATGGGAATCATTTTTCAAATATTTCTGCGTTAATGACTTACCGTGTTCTTGCTGTGACCTACTGAATGCAAATAAAGTGTGATTCCTTTCCATTTTTAAAGAAAAAAATTATTATAGAATTATATGGACACATATAATACTGCAAAAATGCTATATGAAACTGGGAAACCTCAATATTGAGTCCTTTATTTAAATATTTGGTTAAAAAGTATTCTGGGAGGAATGTGACGGGGAAATTATCCACGAGGTGCAAACCCGGTGACCCTGACAACCAGTTTGTCAATTTTGCCACGCCTGTTCTTGCAAACTGTTGTTATTTTCCTGAAAGGCTCTGCCTGACGTCTGACCATGGGTAAAATCCCTCTGGTGCAGAGCTACTGAACACCACCTCTCACCTCCATATGTGAGGCTCCAGGCTTGTCATACTGGCGCTGTGCTGCTGGGGGGTAAGGATTAACTCATCCTGGGGGGCTAGTGCTCGAACCACGTCGCAAACTTTGACCCTTTCTTTGGTCGCTGGTCATCAGTCATCATCTATCACCGTGGCTGTGACAGAGCAGCTTTTGTTTGCCTGCCAACGTTCCGACCCCAGCTGTTTTTCCTCACTTAGGAAGCCCACTAGGGACGTGTCACTGCCATTTCGGAGTTGTCTGCATTTAAGATTAGCGAACATGAAGTGAAACACTCTCTGTTGGCTCGAGGAAGCCATGATAAGATTAAAATGTGGGTCATACAAGGTCATAGTTAAGCCACCAGGGAGTGGTGGAAGTAAGAAAATTAGGTCCTGGGAACTTGATTCCGGGGCTATGTAGATCCCTGGTGTACCAACAGTCTTTTAGGAACCTAACATGGTTGATGTGGAGTTGTCGAGCACCATTGTGTAACTCCTCTCCCAGTTCCCATTGGACGGGCAAGCCCAGTCAGTGTGTGTGTGTGTGTGTGTGTGTGTACAAGCTTTGTTGTTGTGCTGTGAAGTCATGCATTAGGACAGCTTAGTAGTCGCCTTTCTAATTACAGCACAGCCACGGTCTGTCCAAACCATTGTGCCAGAATGCTGTGAATTCCCACAATGGAGCTGCTCAGCGGAGAACAATGAGTGGAATTCCTCGCTGGTCCCCGCAGGTTCAGAGGCTGGGCTGATGAATAAAGACAGCAGAGTTACAGTGGCTTTGCTATTCTACACCCAGTAGCTTTCCCACTGCTCAACCCAGTGGGGATATTGGTGTGTGTTTGTGTGGATGTGTTGCAGAATGGCTAGAGACCCCACTGGGATCTCCAGGAGGGGCTGAAAGATGTGGGAGGTGGATAGTAGGATGCTTGTTTTATTGTTTCTCTAGGCTATAAAGGCCTTTCACTCTTTCCTGCAGCTCAAATAAAGAACGTACTTCCTTTTTATTTCATTTATTCTGTTTCCATCGTCTTGAGAATGATCTCGGCCTTGATAAACAGACGTCTTCTGCTGTTTGTGTTGTGCCAGAAAGCATGGGCTCCCAACTCCAACATCTCTGATTCATCCCCACCACCGTGGTGGATCTGCAGCTCGTCACTCCCCAGCTGTCGAGGAGCACGTCTGTGTGGCACGCATGAATCTATACATCATCGCGGCCGTGCGGTTAGCTTGTCGCACACAGCAGTGGGACATGGTGGGTGGCAAAAAAAAGACCTCACAGCAGACAAACGGCAGCTGCCGTTGTGCAACCCTCAGACTGGCACCTGCCAGTTACCTGCTAACGAGTCCACCTCCTTTATCATGGGAGGATCTTTTTATATGGTTAGATTACCGCCGCTGTCACCGGCAATAGTGGCAACTGGTTAGCATCTGTTCACCAAAATAAGAAGGGGGACGGAAGCAAATGGTGATGTAAGTGCAAACTTTGTCTGAAGAAGATGTCTTGTTTTGGATTATTGTGCAGAGTTTTCATCTGCGCTACGTTTAATTGGATGTGGACTCAATTAAGATGATATTTCTAAGTATATGAAAGTTTTTGGCACAGTTGGAGTATTTACCACCCCTGGTGTGTGTGTGTGTGTGTGTGTGTGTGTGTGTGTGTGTGTGTGTGTGTGTGTGTCAAATACAACCACTTGCTTTGGTTTGAGAACATGTGCCAAGTGGTTCAGAGAGACCATAAAACTCCAAAGTGTTTCATCCTGTGCAGGCTCTTTGGAAGCCTTCACACGGTCCTCCATTTGCCTCCCTCTTTTCTGCGTTCACAATAGTGTGACACTCTATCTCCCTCAGTGCTTACCCTTGCATAATGAAAATAGACGGTCTCACACACCCCCGCCGTCATTGATCGAGGCCCAATAAATGTTTTATAAGCGCCACCACAAGGGCTGCCCTCCGTAACGCAAGTGTGAGGGGTCGATTCCACACTCGGCTCCCAGGAATTCTGGGAAGACCAACATGTTTTCTGTGATATGCACATTTCCTCGCTGCCAATTTCTTTTTTTTTTCTTCCTATTTATCGCTGATCAATTGGAATCCAAGCGTGAGAAGGAGTTTCTGAACTCCAAATTTGACTTTTGTGACCAAAAGGAGGATATAATGTTTACAAAATGATCTGGTCTGGATAAGTGAAACCTGCCTAGAGAAGAGGATCAGCTCCTTATTTGACCCTTTTAGATACATTTTCCCAGCTTGTTGGTTTATAGTTCAAGCCACTGGAATGGTGCAGTGCTTCTATGCTAGTGGCATGAAGGGGACTGTCCCAGGGTTCATTTGGCTTCTTTGGGTCCACCCAAACCATCCAATGTGGATCAGGCTCTCTTGGCAGCTACTGGACAGTCAGGCTAGAGCTTAAAATTCTCTGAAATCTTGTTACCAAACTGATACCAGGGAATGCAAAAAAAAAAGAAGAAATAAGTCTAATGAGGCCAACTGGATTTGACTTGCTCAAAGGTTCATGTTAAACTGGTGACTGTGGAATTTCCCTTTGATTCCATTGACTTGGAAGTGACTTAGGTGGGTGCCTGATATTCTCTCACAGGAAAAATGGTTTTAGAAGTGATCTTTGATACATTGTGAAACTTTCATGACACCGTAATGCAAGTCTGTGCTGATATATTTGTTTACCTGTGGTAGATCGAGTATTTTACTTAGTTTTTCCTTTTTTAATTTGATTCTCCTCATATTCATATTCAAGACCTTAAATGAAGTGCACGTGCACGTGTGCATGTATGAGGGAGAGACCAACGGTTAGAGCAAGTGAGGATGTCTTTCAGAAAATCAGGGCACGGGGCCAGGGATGTGCAGCTGCCCCCTCTGCACTAGAATCATAGTGTTTACATCCACACACACACAGGCTTGTTCGAGTGTTGATGATTCCACTGAAAGAACCATTGTGTGCACAGGGAGGGGATGTTTGTGGGTTTGTTTGTGGTAGTATTGTGTCTATTTCTATAATATCAAAAGTGGGCATCACAATGCTTAAGTCCCTCCCATGTGTACAATGACCATAACAATCTGTGATATTCCTTACTGATGCCCCAAATAGTAGCAAAATGGAAACCCAGTCACACACACACACACACACACACACACACACACACACACACACAATATCCATTGTTTAACCAGCTGAGCAGTCTCAGAGGTCTCAATTGTTCTCTACTGTTTGCAGTATTATTTGTCAGACCAAGGTAGCGGTTCCACCTGTTCCTTATCTGCACTGTACACACAATAATAGCACAGATACAGTAGCCGAGCTTAAAGTTGGCTTTTATTTACCTTGAGCCGTGGAGCTCCACCAGTTGTCAGTTGAACCGTTTCAAACCGATCTGGGTTCTTTGTTTGTCTAATGAGTCTGTCTCATTTGCCTTCTTTGTTTTGTGTGTCCAGGGTTGGACGACAGCCTCCAGCAGTATGTGAGCAACTTTGAACGCGAGAAGATCAGCGGAGAACAGCTGCTGAAGATCACGCATCAAGACCTGGAGGAGCTGGGCATAGCTCGGATCGGACACCAGGAACTGGTGTTGGAAGCCGTGGACCTTCTCTGTGCACTGGTTAGTAGCGCTCCGTTGTAAGTGTTGTAAAACACCTGGGATGTCACGGGGGGAAAATGGAATTGTTGGACGAAACTACGTCTTAAAGGGAACAGCAAAGCTTCTGCTCCCAGTGGGGCCTGAATACGTAGCCTGTAGTGGGGCAGAAGAGCTCATCAATTCCCACACAACTCAGCAGGGCGTGGGGGGGGGTACAACGAGGCACGAAGCAGCCCAAGGGCACTGGGAAACCGCCTTGTCAGTCCATGTGGGTGACAAACTGGATTGGAAAGGCCTTGGCAGTCAGAGAGGCTGTAAACAGCTGTTGGTTAAACATGGAGCTGCTAATGGCGGCCTGATATGATACGTTAGAGGAGGCCTGTTCTGCAGCTTCATATGTAAAGATCTTTTCTCAAAGGCTGCAAGGAACTCATCATTATCATCCTCTTATCAAGAACATGTAGATTTATATCTGGAGAACAGGTTTGGTTCTTATTGGTCACCCTGTAGATGGTTTCTATCTCCCACTGCAGCTCCCACAACCGTCAGAGTCATTCAGAGGTAAAAGAGCAGTGAAGGCGTCCACGTTCCATCTAAAACAGTCCCGGCTTTTCCAGCAGATGGGATTGATTTTGAGCTTTATCACTTCCTGTGCTGTAAAGGTCCTATGTTGTGTTCCCCGCACTTTGATGTGTCAGCGTTTTCTGTCTTTATGCGCTCATTAAAGCCTATATGTTAATTGTTTGCATCAGTCCTTTCTCTTGTTATTGATCTCTCACTTCGGGGCATTATGAGGGAGTCTTTAACACCTTGTATAAAATGACTACGTGAATGTTTTGATGTGTAGATTGTAGTGAAGGCTCATCGCATCTCCGTATATGTACCAGTTCATTCCTGCCACTGAAGGTGGGCTGTTTGCAGGACTCGTGCACATTCATTTTGCAGTTTATCATATATAATATGTGCGAACGGCTTCTGCTAGTTGTGGAATCGTGTGGCCTATAGCCTCCTCCACTGTGACACTAATCAGAGACAGACTTTTTCTCACCCCAGCCATGCAGCAGACTTTCCTTTCATCTGCCATCCATAAATTTGCTCTCCTCTTGACGCATCTGGTGTTCCTCCACGGTATTAATTTTGAAGCTTTTATGCGACTTTATTCTGCCTTCACGGGATCCGCGCCTGTCCACAGATAAATGCACTGAGCCCGTATTTGGTGTAACACTGCTTTAGTAGGGCCATTTATAGGAGGAATGTTGGACTCTGGGTAACCTTTAACCTATGACTGAAGCGGCACATCTAAGTGTTTTTTTGTCCATTAGGGGTTTCCTTATTAAGACTGAGACCTTGGTTTGTCACAGGTCCCCAGGGAGGAAATGACCCCCCCCAGTTGTAACTGAGACAAGGTCACTGCTACCAGCACAAACTCAGGCCCCTCACATTCCCCCTGCTTTCTCTATTTGTGTTTACTGTTAGATCAGACACTTCCTGTTCAGGCAGCCGCATAAAGCTTTGGAGGAGTTACCGCCAGGCTTTCCTTTTTTTTTTTTTTTAAACAGTTTAAGCACATGCACACGTGTTAAAGAGTTCCAATACTGTGTATATACAGTGGGATGAGGGAATCAAGCTGACTCGGACCCAACTGACTCGGCAACGGCGTATTTCATCATCACCAGGGGGTCAGTTTTCCCCAAAGTGTCATTTAAACCCAAACTCCTTTTGCACATTATAGCAGAAAACACGCACAGACTTAGAGTCTAAATGGATCCATACAGCAACCGCGGTGAGGACAGGAAGTGCCGTATTGTGATTAAATGTTATTACTACTTTTATTTCTGGTGGTCTTTTCCAAAAGTCCCCTCGGAGGGCCCCCCGCTCCAGTCGGCCCCGGGAAAAAACCTTCACCCCTCTTCTGTCTAGAAAGACAGTAAACATAATATACTGCTTCCAATACCGTTGTGAGAGGGAAAACTAAATGTATCAGAGTGGAAGCGCAGCTTTGGCTCATACGCGGTGGCTTGTTGCTCAGCTGGTTGTGTGGGATAAAAGCTCCATGGACATCTGTGAGCCAGTTAGAACTGCTGTCACTGTGTGATTAGCCTGCTAATGACAAATCCCAAAGACCAGGGAGACAGAAGATGCTCTGGCTGCCTTGTGCAACTTTCACTGTGGAAAAGATTAGAAGGACAATGGCCCCTGTGATTTACTTCCTGTCGGCCTTCTCGATTTGCTCGCGTGCGGTGTTTCAGTGCACATCAGTCTGTGGCCACGGTTTTTCTGGCTTTCCTACCATGTTGGAGAGAGAGAGACGGCTCAGGGGAAAAAGTAGACACTGGCCACTCGCGGATCCGCTCCGCTGCTTTCCAGACACGTGCCTTTTTATTCCACGTACAGCACATTTAGCCCCTGGCTCTGGCTCATAATGTTGCTGGCAGCGACGCAACAGCATGTAAGCTGATATTTACCCAAACAGAAGCCAGACTGCCCTCTCCTACCATGAACCGACACTTTCCTCACTTAAAACACTGCACAGACTTTAACATTCCAGGTAGTTAGTCTCTTAAAACACATTTATACAAAATGGAGCCACTCGCACTGCAGCTCGCCGTCTGGACACACTCTGGTTCAAAGTCTCTGAATAACTTTGAGGAATGCCAAAAGCAGGAAGTGACTTGGGTCCAAGAATGCAAAGGGATCAGGTGATTGCACGTGCACCTCATGCACCAAACCTGAGGACCAAAGGGTAAATTTCATGCTCAAACAAGCGAATGCACGTAAATCACATGTCAAAGTAATTACACCTGCTGTTTGGGCAGAAAAAAACATGTTTTCAGGCATTAAAAGACCCAAATTGTGGGGGGGGAAAGGATGTAGATTCTATCCGTCTGAACTAATTAAAAGTGTTTTCATCTATTGAGATGTGCTGGTTCTATATTACCCGCTTTAAACGGCGTATGAATCTGATCATTTCAGAACTACGGGGTGGAGACGGACAACTTGAAAAGTCTCGTTGTCAGAATGAGAGCGGCCACCAACAATCTCCAAAAGGCCATCTCGGAGCGCAGGAGCAGCCCGACGTACGACGGCAGCACCTCGCGCAAGCCACCCAATGACTTCCTTACCTCAGTGGTGGATCTGATCGGCGCTGCGAAGAGCCTGCTGGCGTGGCTAGACAGGTAACAGCCCTTTCTATCCAAAAGATGGCGATAATAATAATGATGTGAAAGTTCCTACTGATCTCTGTGACCACTTTCACGTAAACACTGCACAACCAGATGTGTGGTTTCTATATATTGTGCTGACTGCAGGGGGATTTTCAGATCCAGTGCCTTCAAAAATGTTTGCGTTTTAGTTCGGCTGGTCTAAGTAAAGGGTGGGGCGGAGGTGGAGCTGTCTCATTGCTTCCTTAAATTTCCACCAAGCGCAGATAAGTGTGTTTTTGCTGACCGCAGCCAGCGTTGGTCACAGCCGTTATATGTAATATTTAGGTTTCCACTCTCGGTGCCACAGCACACGTCTGCTCTGGAGACTCTTGCTGTGGTCACACAACAGACAAACCCACGTTTAGCAACACGCAGTCTGATGCAGATATGTGCCTTCACACGTTCTGCTCTAATGGCTAAAATGGCCATATAGAGGGAGGATAGGAGCTTTAATGGCACCCTCTGTGCCAAGTATCTGTTTTTGATGCGATTAGAGAGCAAAAACAACATTTCCACACAAACGCTGCGTATATTTCTTTGCATTTTAAGGGTTTTCTTCAGACCGTTCTCATGGTCTCATGGTCTGCTTTGCAGGACACCGCTGACGGGGATCAGTGACTTCACCGCTACCAAGAACAAGATCATCCAGCTGTGTCTGGAGCTCACCACCACCGTCCAACAGGTCTGTAGGAACGGGGCCGCGGCAGCACGCAAACACGCAAAACAGCTGTTTCCGCTGTGCCGCTTGGAATGAAATGAAGGGAAAGAGGCTCATGCGAGATGTGGCGCCAGCGCTTCAAGAACGTTATTGCAAATGCTGGTTTTGTTTGTTTTTTAATCCCTTTACTGTTCTCCTCATTGTGCAAGCTAATGAGGAGACCCCCTTAGGAAGGGGTGTTTTATGTTAAACTCCTGCGTTTCCAGTTTACTAAAAACCCACTGGTGCGCTTGTAAAGGCAGCTGCCAGCAGTCCTGAGGCCGCTATATTCACTCAGCCGTGCGGTTCTTGGCTTTTTGTTGCTCGTCTGAGCCTCTCGCAGAGAGACGGCTCACAAGACTTCCTGTGCGTGGGTTAAACGCCGGGATGATGAGTTGACCCCTTTCAGGTTGATTGACGGGTGAAAACTAAAAACAGCATCTGGATTTATGAAACCCAGCATTGGCCCAACTTTCTAACAGGACTTGCTTCACTGTTGCGTCATGTCTGTCAGGCGGATGCAGTCAGCTGTGGTTGCTTATCCACATGTTTTAAAAATGGGAGCTGGTGAGCGGCCAGAACTTTAAATATGAAACAAAACTAGCTTGTAATTTTTTAATTCTTCTAAAATGGCCTGCATTAAGAACAGATGGCAAAGAAGCTTTTTTTTTTTTTGCTGCCCTTTAAGGCAGCTGTCGAAATTGCAAGTGTCATTTTTCGAGGAGTTATTGCATCAAAATAAATTCCTTTCCCAAAAGTGCCCATTTCCTTAGCAGAGCCTGGGATTTCAGCGCCTGGGGTGATTTACTGTGGGTGTCTCGGTCATGGTCATCCAGGAAAAGCAGGGGGATATATTTCCCACACAGCTATGTAAAGTGGAGAGGTCGCGGCGTAGAATAAACTTCCGATAGGTGTTGAAAGAGTCGAGCAGGATTGTATAAATGAGTTTCCCTCCACATGCACATGCAGCCAGGCTCTTTGTTTCTGTGCTCTCTTGTTAATAATCCAGGTTGGACAACAGACAGACGTAGTTTTCCAGTGATGGGGGAGGCAGCAGGAGGTCTGCCCAGCTCGTTTGGGGACTTCAGCCCAGAATTTATGCGTTCGGCCTGAATGAAGTCTGTGTGCGCGCACACAAAGGGACACGGCCATAAAGCCGCGAACGCCTCGGCCCTCTTAATTGACTCGTCTGAGCTGAGGTCGTCCCTCTTCAAATCGTGCCTTTTTTCATTTGCCACACTTGTCTGTTGCCATTGTTTTGATCCTTGTTTTCAAAATCCAGATTAACTATCGACACCAGACAAACTCTAGATCTGCATTTATTTTTCTCTCTGGCTTTTTAGTTGTTTTTTTTCCGGTCCCGTGCAAAGTTAAAAACAACCACGTTCATGCCGGCGCTCGTTTCTCTTTGACACGTCACGGCTCGACCGTGCAAATCGTCTCTGGTAGCAGATCAAAGGGGCCCAGAAGAGCCGACAGAGAGTCATCCGATCTGTGGGCAAAGCCCATAACATGAGGGACCAGCACACATGGGGAATTGTCCCTCGCCTTCTCCCTGAGCTTGTCCACACTTGGACACGACAGAACTGGGATGGATTTGAATGTCAGTAATTGGATCTGATGTAGATGAAAGCAGAGAAATGTTGGCGAGATGTTTAGCGAGCTGCACTGTAGCTGTTTTATCTGCAGGTAAGGTTTAGTTTCAGCAAGGGTTTATTTTTAGCTCATTCTATGCAGTTTAGTCAGTCGTGCAGCGTTCCAAACAGTCTCAAGAAGGAATATCAGTATATTCCAGACCGAGCCAAAATAAAACCGCTGCCTGTGGAATTACTTCTGGAAATCTGAGTTTGGAACGAGTTTGTAGTGAATTGTACCTGTCACGATTGGGGTTTTTTTTCCGTATCATGACTGTTTTGACTGTTCCTTTTTGTTTCCTACCATGAAAGGGAAACAAATTTTTAACTGAATCTGAAGCTGGACCTCAAATGGGTCCTAAATATATCACTGGAGGTAGTTTACTTTGCTCTGCAGCCAAGGCTCCTGGCCACAGACGGGCCATGAAAGTCTTGCAAATTCATTGTATTTGCAAACAGAGGTCCCCCTTTATCCTCGGAGAATGTGCAAGCTATGGAAATATGGGAAAAACACGTTCGACACCCCCCCCACCACCACCACAGCCGCCGCCATCTGCACAATACATTTACAAAGAGCGAAAGAGTTTGCTTTGTACGCGGCACATGCCTCTGCATGTCACCAGTACTGCGAGGGGCAATCACAAGACCGGTTCCTCTCTGCTTCACAGAGCACAATAGTGGCCCGTGAGGACTCTCGGGGAGTTTATTTTTCCTGTTTCCCGCACCGGTTTTGACAGAAGCATTCACCTGTGGAGTGATTGATGCTCTTCAGATAGCCGTAAACATGCCGCACATGAACAGGGGCCCTCTGAGCGCTCACAACACAGTTGTTCAGGGAGGCTGTTGCCTCAGCTGTGCCCGGTCCAAATGCAGCCATTGAGTGGTGCGTTGGGACTCTTGGAGCGGATGTTGGTTCCTCTCCCAGCTGACTGTGCAGAACTTATTGTTGGCTCCTTTCCCCGAATAAACTTAATAAGTGCTACTGTGTTCAGAGTTCCACCAGCAGCACCTCACCCACCGCTACCAACTGTTGTCCATTTGCAGCAAGTGAGACCTGAACTGAACTTTACACGTCCAATATTTGTTTCCCATCTGCACATTTTCAAAAAATATCTGTGTTTTGTTTTTGTTCGATGGTTTCCTGAATCACGCGGACACTCTCGCATCGCAGCTGGTGTTAAATTTAGACAGAGGGGTAATTGAATTATAACGATTGTATATTTGTGGCTTTTCCTCCATTTTCTGCATTCTGGAGATTATATTACTTTCAGCCAAACCCTATATTTTTCCACTTCTAGCCTCGGAGCGCCTCATCCTCATGTTTTGTCCATCTTTTTCTTTGATAGGACTGCAGCGTTTACGAAATGGAAGAGAAGATCCTGGATGTCGTAAGTTTTCTTTCGTGTTTTTCAGAAATGGGGGGGGGGGGGGGTGGTTGACCAGAAAGATTCTGCACGGGTGGGAAAGGTCTGGTCGGTTTCTTTTTGAATGTGACGTGCTTTCAGCAGCGGGGTCAGTTTTCTGAGGTGCACAGAGCCGACGACTCTATAGGACTGTCAACAAAGGGGGCGGCTCTCGTACGCCTCGGCCATCAATCAGTGGTTCCTGTTACTGACAGTCTCCCGAGCCACTCGGCTTCCTCCGCTGTTCCGCCTCTGCCTTAATAAACCCAGATCAGGCAGTCTGTCTGTGTCCAGTTGTTTTTGTTTTATACCTGTACAGCTTAGTACTTGGCTTGTATATTTCAGTGTTGGGTGGAGCACTAATCTTTATATTCATTGTCCATAAGCTCAGCCTTTTAATCAGGACAAATGACATTTCCTCAAGTAGACAATGCAAGCACGTGTCCAAATGGCTGATTTAGGGCGAATGGATGCATTTGTTCATCCAGTGAATGGTACACTAATGGTGTTTTTTGGAGCTTTGCTCCAAACAATAACACACATGTGAAACTGATAAACTCGGAGGCAGCAGCCAGTTTACACAAGAAAAAGCACAATATCCTTGATATTATTAAAGGAACAGAACCACGTTAAACGGCTTTACTTTGCTCTTTTGGTGCAGTCGAAGATTCTGAACAGCATCTGTGATCAGACGGTCAGGACGACCTCTGACCCCCTGATGAGCCAGTCGGCCTGCCTGGAAGAAGTCCGGCTGACCAATATCAAACCAGGAGAGGGTCTGGTGAGGAATGCTGCTTCTTTAGCCCTGAACTGCTGTCTCTTTTATGAGTTCTCAAGTTGGAAACCAAAGCCCCGTGTCATAATGTGACTCACGCCTGTGAAAATAATGCATTTGTACTGAGACTAGAAGTAGCTTTGTCCTCTCTCCCTCATAGGGAATGTATATTAAGTCCACCTATGACGGGCTACATGTCATCACCGGAACCACAGAGCACGTAAGTACAATCAAAGAAGCTGGAAAGATTTTAACCGATTGTAGTTTTTCTGTTTAGCTGGAAATTTCTTCCATGACTCCTGTAGTTTTGCCTTTTGGTCTTCCCAAATGGAATCAAATAGTAAATTCCAAAACCCTGCAGCCTGTCTCTGTGCGAGTCAGCGACACCTCATCCACTAAGGCGAAAACTCGTTTTGCACTTCACCAACCAGTAAATATGACAAACCGCCTCAGCACAAGGACATCCTACCTTCCTTTACACCGACACGGCCGGTCCCTGACTAATATGACGGAATCGTCACGGACAGCTTCCAACACCTACGGCTCCGGAATGCGATTCGCCGGCTGAATCATCGGCGGCAACGACGAGTTAATCTCGTTTGGCATTTGCATAATGCGAAAAACAATTGAACAGACGCGCTAATATGCAGCCCGTGTTTGTGTTTGTTTGAACTTTGAGCGCGTGTCACCAGTTTCTTTGTTGGTTTTTCCCTCCAGTCGCCAGCGGACCTGACCAGGAAGATCCATGCCGGCGATGAGGTCATCCAGGTCAATCAACAAACAGTAGTAAGAACCACACAGACTGCCACTACTTGAATGTCTTTGATCCTTGATACTGAAAAGGCCTTGTTTGCATGTGTTCCTGTGCACCAGGTGGGATGGCAGCTGAAAAACCTTGTCGTCAAACTGCGAGAGGACCCCAAAGGTGTGCTTCTACTTCTTAAGAAGAGGCCCACAGGCACAACAGGTTTCACTCCTGCCCCGCTTAAAAACATGCGCTGGAAGCCCCCGGTACCACAGGTAGGTGTACACAAACACACGAGCCTCCACACATGCTCCTTTCATTCGGAGAGATCGAAAAAAAGACAGCGCGTCTAGTCATCATCGGGCAATTATCAGCTTTTAAAGGGAGTTGGTTCCAAAAAGGCAAGTTGAGACATGCGCCAGAGCCACAACAGATGAGTCGCGTGATGATGTGTCCTCTATTGTTCAGTCTGTTTGTGTAACAGGCAGTGGGGAAAAAGACAGCGAGGTTAATAATAATCACGTCAGATCGCCTTTGATAAATGTGTCCTGGTCTCAGGAAGCTGATGGGTAAATAGCTCATTCGCTAATTTTGTCTTCCTTAGTTTTTAGCCACTCCTGAGCCCCCTCTCGGAGCACCGCCACGTGGTGCTCCGGGATAAACAGGAGTCGACCAGAAATGCTGCCTTTTAGTCAGAGCTTTCTGTAATTTAGTGTCAATCGTGCGTCAGGCCACGCCCACTTCACAGGTATGAGAGGCCGACTCGCACGTCACCTGTTACCAGTCGACCAGTTTCGACAGAACATTCCAAGCGCGTGTTTTGGGAAAATTTCACAACCATAGCAGCAAACGTTTGAGGTTTTGACAGTAAAGCGCTCTGTTCGTGCCCAAAACGTATCTGTGATGTCACAAAAGCTGCCATTCATAACGTCCAACATTCATCACATTAACTCTTTCTCTATGTTTTCCAGAACAATTCCTCCTTGATCAGGAATCAGTCTCCGTGCGGCTCGGCTAACAGATTAGCCAAAAAGGAGAAACCTGCTATTTTGGACTTGTACATCCCCCCTCCACCACCGGTGCCGTACGCCCCACGGTGAGGCTTCATTACTCCTGCTGAGAGTAGCCTTTTATGACGTTTAGGTTTATTTTTTCTAAACTGAGGTATAGGCTGCATTTCCTGTCCCCGCCTTCCCCTCCCATCCTGTTTATCAGCGCTTTGCCCCCCCCCACCACTGTGGCCAGCGCCACTCAGATTTGCCAGCCACTCTTTTGCTCGTGTTGTAACCAGCAATTCGCTCCTGTCCACAGAGACGTGAGAACGGACGCCCTGTCCAGCGTTAGCCAAAGACCAAAGGGCTCCGAGTCGCCAAACTCCTTCCTGGACCTGGAGAACAGGAGACGCACCGTCGCAGATTACGACAGGCTGAACTACGGCTGCCCCATCGAGGCCAACGTGATCCAGCCCAAAATGAGGGAGCACAAGCCCTCGCGGGGTCGGTGCCACCAGGAAATCTTAGAAATTCACAGGTTTGAAATGTGTTAGAGCCATTCAGTAACATTTAAGTGTCCCCTCCAGGGAAGCCCCGGCCCATCTCCATGCCAGCGGACACCTGTCTGGGGGTGACGGACCCCTACGCTAAACCCTGGGCACAGGGCAGGAAAGGTATTCCCGTCTCATAGTTTTCCAGCTGCAGAGCTGCAGCAGTGGTGTCAGCAAGGTTGCTCACGGCGTCTCCGTTTTAGGCGAGGACCTTCTCTACAGATACCTGAGCAACGAGAGGATCCCCACCATCGCCGAGGAGGTTCCCTCCGTGTCCCCCCCTTACAGAGCAGCGGGGGAGCGCCATCTCATCCGAGTGGACCGCGTCGGGGGCAATCGCTACTTCTCGAACTCGGACCTTCACAACAGCGCCACCATTCCGTACCAAGAGGACGCGAAGAAGGCTCCCGTAGCCCCGGTCACCAAGCGCACGTCCGCAGAACGCTCACTACTGGTCAGTTGGATCACAAGGCTTAAGCTATTGACTCACTGATGATGCGCTTCCTGTCCGGGGCTTCCTGTTTCTGTCTTTGTGTCCTTCCGTAGTGCCTTTGATATTCAACGTCCAGCTGTTTTTTTGGCAGCTTTGGGCTTTTTTTCCCCACATTCCTCTGTCCCCGACTTCCATGTTTCCCTGGTATAACCACTACTACCAACTACTGCTCCTACCAGACTCGCTTGTAGATTTCATCACATCATGCGGCGATGCCTTTAACACTGTCCACCCCCCATGTCCACGTCCCCTTCGAGGAGACCCAGTTTCTTCAGGTTGAGACGGGTTTTGTGTGCTGTCTGAGTTCTGTGTATATTAATTGATGTCATGTTTTCGCTTCAAATACTCTGTGGTACTGCTATTTAAAAACTAAAACCTGATGTCAAGTACATTTTTTGATCTGATTTATTAGCATAGTCTCAAAAAAAAAATCTAAGAAACGGCATATTTTGTGCTTTGATGTTACTCTTTCTTTTCAAAATGGCATTTGTTGTACCCATGCTACCAAAGGTTGCCTCTTGTAAGCTATGCAAGAAAGACTTTTCCAATTCACTGACAATGCTGTACTGAATGGTTAAAGGATGTTTCTGTCTTAGGACTAGCAAATATGCGCGCTAGTTTCCCAGCTATGCACTCATCAGAAAAGGTTAAAATGCCGTGTTTACTCTGCAGTTACCCTACCTAAAGGGCCTACGCACACAGCTGGTTAACAGAAGAAAAATGGTATTTTGAAGCAAACACTCGCAGGTCAACCTGCCTTTTAGACCAGTAGGGTGACGCTGTGGGACGACCACAGTTGTCAGGACAAAGGTGGTCAGCATTGACAACGTAGGGTCTCTTTTATCCGGGTCATATTAATCCGTAGACGGACGGACAGTATTATTTATGAAAACGCAGGAAAGTGTCTGTTGTTGCTTTATCTGCCTTTTGTAAGTTTTGAATAGCATTTTATTAAAAATTTCAGCTCATGTCCGACACCTTTTGTATTGTCTTTTGTTTTGTTTTTTTACAGCGGGTGTGAAATTGCTTCCCGTATAAATCAAATGCATATTTAATGGGAAGAGCACCAGATGTGCTCCTTATTTACCTGCCAGCTGGCCCTTTTTAACCTGCTTTGACCTTTTTAAAGGAAAACACTGCCCCCCCCTCCCCATGAAACGCGATCGCTAAAGTCAAGTTACCTTTTCTGCGTATCTCCGATGGTGATGCTTATGTAACTGTCGCTCTCTCTTTGATGAACCTTAAATTCCAGCTGGGGGACCATATGGCCGAAGCGGGTTTTCCGCCCGTGCACATATGTTACCTTTTAAGCATTTAAAAGCCAGGTTAGGGGGGGCTTTGCCATTTTATTGATCTGAAGTGTTTACCTGGGAAGGATCTGCCCCCCACCCCCCTTTTCCTCATTCCTTTTCCTCATTCCTTTTCCTCTGTCTTCATGCATGCAAAAGGTCTTTTTTTCCCACCTCCTTGCATCTTTTCTTGACCCAAACCTCCACTCTAGTCTCACTCACGCCTCACTAATTTGCACTTTCTCTGGTAAATCGGTGTAACCTCCTGCTCTTTGCTGATCACTAACGCCTCGCAAAGTGATTTACTGATTGTGCCTGGATTTCTGTCGACTCATCGTGAATCACATGTGAATGAGATGAATGTTTTACCCTCCCTGCCCTTAGTTCCTGTTTCCTTGTTCTCGAGGCCTGTCAGCACTCTTTAATTTGGTCTGGAGAAGTCTCGACCGTACGTGTTATTACATAAAGCCGCACGCTGGATGTTGACTGTAAACACCGACACCATCTTAAAGTGATAGTCAACAGTAGCTTTGAGGCTCCAGCCTCCAGATCAGTGCATCTCAATCACATCAGAAGAGCTGGTTCCAGCCCCACCACGTGTTAACGCATGAATCTTTATGTATCACAGGGACCTGATTGGCACTCTAGCAGTGACTTCCTCCACTGGTGAGTCCTTCACTCTCCCACACACACAGAAATACACACCACACGTAGATCTGTCATCCATAGGGCAGACAAGGGTGGGTCCGTTTTTCCAGCCGAGACTGAAGGTCAGCAATCCTGGGGAATCTTAAAAACAGCCGGTCTGTGGGTGGGCCGCTTTTACGATCAGGGGAAAATATGCCTCCAAACCCGAGGGTTCATGCAGGACAGGGCGATAAGGACGGAGATAAAAGGGCTCTTTGAGGCTTGGTGGGATTTTACTGTCACTAAAATCAAGCATTCCCTACTAAACGTGACAAAAGCATCTTCAAATGTGCACAAAACAGGCTCATATTTACATGGTCTCTCAGCAGAAATCAATCGGTGCTTCCTGAGCCCTAACGTGCCAGTCTGGACTCCCACTCTGCTGCCCCCCCCCCCAGATATCATCACACACCCGCGACTCCATTTCATGACAAATGCTGATTGCTGTACACTCCTAGTTATAAATAAGCGCGCCCCACGGCAGAGGACAACGCTGTTCCTCCTGCCCTCGCTCCGGTATCGGACTGAGGGCCCGAGGAGGTGTGACACCCCCAACAATGACCCGTCCCGGCTGGTTCTATTCCGAGAGCCGTGATGTCCAATCTGCGACCCACTCATCACTGCCGGAGCGTCCATAATGAAACCCTGACGCAGGCAGTTTGATTGACAGCAGATTTAACTATTATTTTTGCTTGTTAATCTGACCAAATAAAAGCCATTCTTTGTCTTTGTGAGAAAACCTTAAATGTGGCATCAGCCTAAGGTTCAGCATCAGCATCAGCATCAGCCCAGCGGAAAGTCCTGGTCTCTATGAGTCCACCGATGAACTTAGGCTTGCGACACCTTTCGAAAACCAGCATCTCCTTTAGCAAACCAGTCATTTACAGAGGAGGCAAAGACATGAAAATGTAGGGATGACTGGAGAGGCCGACCGCTGATGCCAGCAATAAGAAGCAGGAAAAACAAGTCCGAGACAGTTTCGGGCCCTGAAATTGCAGGGTGAGGCCCCCGGTGAGCTTTTGGAGCGTTGGGGAACTTCCTCGTCTCTGAGAAGCTTTGCCACATGTATTAGCAGACACAACATGGTGCCAGTGCATCCGCAGATGGACTGGAGCCTAAATGACGGATGTCGAGTCATTTCAAAATCTCTGAAGCCTCAAATTTGATCTTCTCTCACAGGTATAATCAACGATCCTGGTCCTTCTCCCAAGCAGTGAGTACAGTAAACGCTGGGAATGATGTCTGTGTGTGTTCTACTGTATCGGGTCGGTATCGTGTGCAGTGTGAGGAATGTCGCAGGCATCCACAGGGGGACATTGAAGGGGAAAGTTTCCACGACAGGGTTCTGTATTCATCATCAGGGCTTTGGGCCCTTTTCAGGTCAAACCAAACTAATCTGTGCTCATAACAGGGTTGTTTTTTTTAAGCTATAAAAGAATCTGATATTATCTGCCCCCCTCACCTCCCCCTGCACCATGCGAGATTTCCCCGTTGAATAATAGGCACTCTGTTCCCCCACCATTTCTGTCTTGACACACATTCTGGGTGGGGAGGTGGAAATGGGGGGTGGGGAGGTGGAAATGAGGGGGGGGGGGGGGGGTCGCATTAGCTAAGTGCCGTGACAATCCTCAGCGTGGCTCGTGATGGGAGATTGAGGGCTACAATGGTGTGACTAATCTGCATCGCTGCGAGTCCTTCAGGCTTTTGACATGAGTCGCAGGCAAAATTACCTCACTTCCACGCACAAAAAAAGGGTTTGTGGTCCTTGAAGACGCCGTAAAGCGACATGCTGAGATTTTCTTTCCTCAAACGGGGTGAGGGGAAGTGTATGTTTTCTTATTCTTTAATTCACAACTTTAATTGAAATGTCAAAGGAGAGGGGACGGCTTTCTGTTGGGGTGACGCCAGGAAGTTACTTGATATGGATGAGAATGATGGGGGGGGGGGGGGGGGGGGAGTCAAGCAAGAGGGGAGGCTACAGTGTGAGAAAGTGAGTGATATAATGGGGGGGTCTCTTTACTGATGTGCCACAATAGCAAGTGGAACAGAATGAAGAGGAGGCCCTTGTGTTTTCCTGCATAAATGAAACGGGGAGTATAATAAACCAGGACCCAGGGAAGTTCCTGATTGGTTAACTAGGTAGAACATCTCGTCACATTCAGGCAGATGCAACTCGTGGAGTGATGTTTTGACTACCAAACCAGCTTCCCACCGAGGCAGGGCGCGGGGCCCCAGATCGCCTGAGTACCTCACAAACACGTTATATCTTCTTTACATTTTTGTCCAGAATTTTTTTTTATAGCGATATTAAATGTGAAAGGCATTAACTATATTCATTTTACTTAAAGCTCTTTCGCTATTCCAGCAATTATAAGGGCGGTTATGTGCCTTACTGTGGATTTAGCGACACCCAGTGGTCAAATGTAAGAAGTACGACGGCTTTCAGAATGACTTTTCCCCTTCAGTTGCTCAAGAATGTGTCATTATTGAGCTTTAACTGCTTAAAATATGTGATTAACCACTCGGTTCCCACATTGCTGAGGAATATTTAAAAAAGACACTACTAGAATTTATTTTTTTTGGAAAAAAAAAATGACCAAAAACACCGTCAGGACCGAGATGCTGGCAAAGGTTCGGTCAAATTTTGCTCAGATACTTCGCGATAAATTACGATCACTGAAGTCCTGGTGGCAGGTAAACTACCGATCACATTTGTCTTTAAAAGTGCATATCGATGATAAACGAAGTGAAGTTTTAAGCCAATTTAACAGGAAAACAAAGGCCGAGTTAGCCGTTTGAGGCTAACCCTTAGCTGGACACGCTACTTTCCTATGCTGCTAATTATGTTAATTTAAGTTAAACGGGTGGGTCGAGCACCCTGACCCATTAAAAACAACGCTTTTATCCACGTTTTAAAATTGCGATGTGATTAAACAGTTAACTGTACGCAAAGTTCCATTTTCTTTATTTTTAAAGAGAGATGTGCCAGTTTATGTGATCTACTGGGTTTTATTCTCTCAGAATAACATCCCCACCATTAAAGAAGGCCATCATTCTGAGACCTGTTGCTCTGCTCTGTGGCTTCAGTGGTTACTGGCTGCCCATGATGTGCACTTTACACAGAAACCCAGTTGAGAGGCGCCCACGTCCTGCATGTGGAGCAGAAGTGGCCACAGCAGATACTGGAAGAGCAGCATGTGTTTACAGAAGCCGGAACCAGTAGGGGTCTCTCCTTACTGGTTTCTTGGGTGTGCTTGGTGATGGGAGGCAGACAGAAACTGGACCCCCGTGATGGTGGTTTCCACCATTCAAGATCTGTCAGGTATTTCAGCGTAAATAGAGGCGTAAACAGCCAGCTGAGTTCCTGGTCTGTGCCGTTCGCTGTTGCCACCAACAAATAAAAGGAACTGGAAGACGCAGAGGAAGTTGGTCAGCGCCGCAGCCATGATTTCTCAAACTTTTATCACTTTGCTGCTGCTGCGCCGAAAAATGTTATTTAGGCTTGACTGCACGGGGCGTAAGATTTGACTCTGTCAGCACGTTTTGTGGTTAATCGGCGCGACAGAAGTGGAAATTCTCCACATCGGAGCGGCTTTAAAATAATTGTTTCTTCCCACACCAATGGCAAGAAACAAAATTGAGCAATCTGCACTATCTGCCCATTACATCACTTCCTGTCACCGCACTAGTGAGAGACGTCGAGCAGTTTTTCTTTTTACCCCCTCAGTGGCAATATTATATACACAGGAAAACTGTGGTTTAGATTGCTTTGGGTTTTGTTTCCCTTTCGTACAGGCTGCCTTCCCAATATCTGGAGCTCCAACGATGGCTGCCGAAGACTACAACCCCGTAAGTGTTCCTTCCTTTTTAACGGACGGCATTTGGTTAGAAGACTGTCAGAGTTATGAAATTACCGCGCTGATAACGGCACCGCTTCAGCTTCAGCTCTGTCACGGTGACGAGTCGGAATGTTAAAACTCATATTGGATCTGGTTGAGGAGATGCTGGGGTGGGGGTGGGGGGGCGTCTGTGGGTGAGTGTGAGAGTGAGAGAGAAGTTAAACATGAAAGATGCATGTGACACTTGTCTGTGTGAGAGGAACAGGATGTTCTGGACAGCTTCTCCGAGACTGTTCATGTTGTCTCCTGCTGTTGACACTGACTCGAGCGCCCTTCCTCCCCTCCCCTCCTCTCCTCTCAGGTCTCCCTGCGGCACAAATCCAAGAAGAAGACCCGAGGAGGTGAGTGTCCCCTCCCACCGCTCCGTGCCCTCCTCTGTAATTTAGATCCTGTGTGGGTGTGTGAGAAGTGGCAGGCCAATTAAGCAGCAGAGCCACTTTCAGGTCTCCATTTTAGCCGCTCTGTGCTCTCGGCTCGGCTCGGCGAAGCTTTAGATCATTTTCTGGCCGAGAGGTTACAGGAACAGGTAGGAGTCGAACTTTTGAATCACCTGGTGTGGAGCCAGCGGGGACTGTTGAGTGCTATTTTTAGCGCTCGTATGGGTTGTTTGTGCAAGCTGCCGCGTCCATTTCCTCTAATTGCGGCGCTCGGCAGGGCTTTTTTCACTTGTAACCCGCGTTCTCGCCGCGCAGGCAATGGCATCATGAGCAGGAGACGCATCTCCGTCAAAGAGCTGGGCCAGCCGGACCACCAGGGATGGCTGTACAGGAAAAAGGAGACCAAAGGCTTCCTGGGCATGAAGTGGAAGAAGTACTGGTTTGTGCTGAAGAAGACGTCGTTCTACTGGTACAACAACCACCAGGCGAGTAAAGAGCGCGTTAATCTTCACGCGTTAGTACGAGGCTGTAACGGGTCAGGCTGGGACCAGTCGATAAAAATCTAGTTGCCAGTCGCCAATCTAGTATTTAGGGTCGCCTATTTGTCCACTGGGTTCTCGAGCGCGCTGGCGATTTGTGATCTACGTTCCTGATATGTGCACCAGTATGAGCTGGAGGGTATCACTGGGTGGTCAGTCACAACCAGGAGCCCTTCAAGGAGAGCCGCTGATTCATTTAGAGCTTTGAAAGACAGCGGATTGTTTGCGCCTTTAGAGTGAGTCACACTCAAGCCCGCGGCGTCCTCGGCTGCGAGCGCCGCGCCTCCATCTCGATAGGAAAGAAAAAAAACCAGCGCAGAAGCTGAGCGTGGTTGAGTGCTGCGGCCTCAGCCAGGAAGTGCCGCACAGCCAGCGTCTGCTTTTCAAAAGCTTGATTTGGCCTCTTCTGCACTGCAGGCTGAGAAGGCCGAAGGCTACATCAACCTCACCAACTTCGTGATCGACAGAGCCATCGAGTGCAAGAAGAAGCAGTAAGCCACGTCCACGTCGCCCTTTTCTCCCGCCCACCGGCGTAAGCCGCCGCTGACTCCTCTCTTCTTCTCTGGCAGTGCCTTCAAAGCGTGCCATCCACAGGTGATGATGTTTTACTTCGCGGCGGAGAGCCACGAGGACATGAACCTGTGAGTCACATGACATGACACCCCCCCACACACACACACGTCTCACCCCGACCACACTGCATCTCAAGGAAACCTCTTTCAATTTCGTTCTCAAGCTCAGCAAAAGCTCTAATGTGCAAATCAAATCAACCGGAAAGAGAAGTTCGACTTTTATAGTAACGGGCACTAACGGGCTTGTCATTTAAATCGCCGTCCTTTTGTTTGCATGCTGGGTTCGTTTAACCTTAACGTCTCTCCCATTTTAAAGCTGGCTGAACAAACTGGGCCTCGCCTCCATCCAGTACGAGCCAACGGTCCAGAACGCTGCAGCCGGTGAGCTCCCCGTCCTGCTGATCCGAGTTCTGCTCCCTCTGCCCGGGTTCTGACCTTTGACCTTTCCTCCCGCAGAGTGTTACAGTGAAGCCAGTGACCACGAAGAAGCGGAAAGCACAGAAATCCCCCCCCCACCGTATACGGACCGGACCCTGCAGGGACCTCCTGGTGGGACACACCAGGTCAGCCGCGCCGGTACGCCTTCGGACTCGGTGTGTCAGAACGGAACATGTGATGGTGTTCTTCCTTTTTCAGGGGACTCTTCCTCCTCCTTACTCCCCCGCCGTCCCGGTCGCCACCACTGGGTCGCTGTCTTCCCCCGTCAGCACGATGACGTCGCACAGCTCTTCCTCCTCGCTGGCCAAGCAGCGGCAGTCCTGGTTGGATCTGGTGTCGCAGGCGTCTCCCGTCGCCGCGGAGACGGCCGTGGTGTGCTCGGTGCAGGTGCACTCGCACCAACCCGCAGCAGAGGAGGCGGACGGCGAGGTGTTGGAGAGCTCCTCTCAGCCGGACTCGCTGGACACCGAGTCCAATGAGGAAAACGCCGGTGCAGAGGAAGAAGGGGCCCAGACGGCAGCTCCAGAACCTCCAGAAGGTGAGGCTGGGTGTCCTCATCAGCCTCGGGTTTGGCTTTATTAACATTATTTTTTTAATGTGGCTTTATTAACATTATTTTTTTAATGGGAGACGCAACACGTGACTGTTCTGCCTGCTTTCCGGTATCTTTCATCCTCTTTAAGCTTTTAAACCAGAGAGGAGGTGTTAAATGGTGAAAGTAGGTCATTGGTGGAAGGCTGTTTTTACATTTAGAATGTTCTACCCATCAGACAGCTGGCTGTTCTTGTTTTTGCTGCTAAAAAAACTACCGAAACTAGTAGTTTACATATTTCTTTCGCAGAAAAACAGGCTAGTTCTGTTTAGGATAAGTTAGAATTAAGTAGCTTACGCAATCTTCAGTGTGGATCACTTCAGAATAAATATGTTTCTGATATATATCGTGTTTGATATCACACATATTAAATAAATGCAGCAGGGAAGTAGCAGTTTAAAGAATATTGATTTATGCAGTGTCTCAGCAGTGATACTGAAAAGTGCACGTGTTGTTGCAGGAAACCACGGGAACGTCTCGGATGAGATGGAGAAGCTGTACATCCATCTGAAAGAAGCCAGCCTGTCGCCTATAGGAGATCGTAAACCATCCACAAAGAGGGAATTCAGGGCCTCCTTCATAAAACGCTGTAAAAACCACGTCGTCAATGACAGACTGCACCAAATCAGGACGCTCAACAGCACTTTAAAGGTGCGTAGCAGCTTTCCCCTCTGATTTTCTGCTTTTTTTCCCCCCCATCTGTATTTTAAAGAACTTAATTTGAGTTATCCCCCCCCCCCCCGTCTTTTCACTCAGTCAAAGGAGGCCGATCTACAAGCCATCGAGCAGATCCTGATGGATCCGGAGCTCACCGCAAACAAGTTCAGAGGGTGGAAGGAGCTAAACCTGACCCTGGTGCAGGAGATCTGTGCGAGGCAAAGCCAGCAGGGGGCAGCAGAGGCGGGGGAGGCAGAGGCGGGGGAGGCTGCGGCGGCCTCCAGCGCTGCTCCTGTGGCGGAGACCAGTTTATGAGCCGTGGACTTGAGGACTCCCCTCACTGGCTGTGGACACAAACACTGACTGCCACGTCCATGTCAGCTGAGCTCTTATGCTTCAACCCTCTGGATCACCGAGTATTTTTCACCCCTAAATGGAGCCAGAGCAAGTGTGATTCGTCAGTCATACTGAGATGTTTGTTTACTAGTATTACTTTTGCTGTTTGAGTTGTATGATTGGATTATTTTACAGATGTTGAACTTGTGCACATACTGTTTTATATTTTGAGACTATTGACATTGAACCAGTGGATCCACTGGCACGGGCTCAGAAAGGCCTGTTTTTACAGTACGTTTTATATTTTTGTTTCTTCGGGGTGAACAAATTTCAGCCTGCTATTGGTGCCATGCATCAAATGTGTGATGACACTTGTACAGCAATGGTTTTACAGTGTGTCTTTCCCCAAATGGAACACCTTGACAGATTAAATGTTGCTCTCAATGTTGGTTCTGCTGGTTGAATTGGATTTTTATTTTTTTACTTACTAACTGAAAGAAGGGAATTGAAATGCCAAGAGAAATATCCCAAGGTAAACGAGGACTGATGAACCCTAACCTTAAGAGATAAAGAATTCTAATAACACTTGAAAACGCCACCAGAACAAATCGGAACACGGCCACAGGAATGGGATCAGTGTTATGATGATAAGGAGACATTGACCCCTGAACTTCTAAGAACGAAGGGGCTTTGATCATTAAATACCCCACCTTGTATTATTGCCCCAAAACTGTATCGACTGCCGTCGACCATCAATCCTTCCACCCGACCCTCAAACGATATTTGTTGCATATCTTCTGCCTGCTGAATTTCAACATATTAGTGAATATTTCATTTCATTCATGTAATATTTCACGACACACCTGGAGTCAGTGTGCTTGTTTGCCCAGAGGGTAATTGATATTGGACTAGTTACAGTTGCTGGGGTGGTTGTTTTTTTAAACCATGTTGTAGTGTCGCCCATCGTCCACTGGGGGTCGCTCGCTCCTCGGCAGATTTCTATTGAGGTGATGCGCCATATTGGCAGTCTCCTCCATCTCAGCCAGCGTCGAGCATGCACGTCTCCAACCGGTTAGCGAGGGGATATCTGTAAATACTGCAGCCAGCTGCGAGCCGAAAAAACAACACCATGGAGGCCGTCAAAGCCTTTAACATTGAGGTTTGTGGAAATGACTTTTCGTTTGTGCAGCGAAAGAGTGACGTTAGCAGCAACAGCGAGGCGCCCCGGAACGTTAGCCGCTGCACAAGGCCACTGTCTGTGCAACACAACAGTGGTTAAACTGTTCGCGGCCTACTCGCTGTGCACTGTCTACCCGTAAAGAAGAACGTTTTTGCTTGGTTTTTAATCCGCTCACATTATGTCAGCTGGCCTCTCCGTGAGCAATCACTTGCATTTGATAAAAATCTGAAGCTAGCTAAATGACGTGATCACGTAGGTTAGCTACCTGCGCGTCAATTACCTAAACCTACATGGGCAGAATTGGTTCGTTTTGCCCCTCGCTTTGTTAAGCCAGTAAATTTGGATCGTGCCAGTGTTGACTTATGGGGTTAACACCCAGAAACCACAGATGATCGGCATCAATTATCCTATTTAGGCTAGGCTAGGCTAACCGCTAAAGAGCGTCTCAAACCGGGGGCCCAGCTAACTGCGCTGGTCCAGGCGGCTGATGCTGACCTCGCCACATCCTTTGATTAATCCCCGAAAACTCAGTTTTTCTGGCTTCTGCATTGGTTGCGATGGTGACATCCAACGGGAAATGTCAAGAGATGAGCCCAGTATCAGGCCTCAGTGAGAAATCTGAAACATAGATCTATGGAAATGAGTAGGGGAAATTTGGCAAGGCATCATTCACTGACATTGACTGTGATGGGAAGCACATTCCATGTTTGTTTAAAGGTGTATTCTTATTTTTTCCCCCCCAGTTGTACTCATTGAATGAGTACAAGCCGCCCATCTCCAAGGCCAAGATGACCCAGATCACCAAGTCTGGAATTAAGGCTATTAAAGTAAGTATGTAGTGTTAATGTGGCAGGCAGGTAACCAGTTAAACAGTGATAGCAACATTCAGGATTACAGTTTTTCACCCGTAACCTTGCTCTCAAGCGTAAACACGTCTGTCTAATTAAATATTCATCAGTCGTTGGGGGGTGATCCACCAGAAGAAAACTCTCATTAGATAGAAACGCCAACACGTGGCTCTGTTCTCTCGCTGTAAATCTATCAATAAAAGTAAGACGGGATCCCAAATCATCCCCCCCAATATTCCTGGACATAAACTTCTCAATGGTTTTCACGTGAACTTTTTTAAGTTGGCGCCATGTGGATTGTAGGGTCTCAATAGTTTGGTCGTGTGACACACAAATCGTGCTCAAATGTGAATTTAAGCAGCCTTAAGTGGCCCCAGAGTGAATATTCTAATATCTAGTATATTTATTTGTTTATTTTTTTAATATCTTGACTTAAAGATTTGTCGGAGTTGATTCTGTTCGCTCTTCCTGCTGAGGAGACTTTAACAAGAGCTGCAGAAGCCTGTGCGTTATTACAGCTTTGCCACCGTGGCGCTCTTGTTAGTCTTCTTATTATCTATAGTAACCAGGCAACAACAAAATGAGGCCCTTTATTCTGCCAGTTTTCTCTGTAATGTCTGAGTTTCTGCCTCCGATCAGAGCTGAGAGGGAGCTCAGGGTAATCGAATGTCATGTTGGTCAACAATAAGCACAGGTGGACGTTAGACTACTCCAAGCTTGGTAGGTGGTTGTGTCCCTTGGACAGGACGCGTCCAGTGGTTTCCATGTTTTGCTTTTGGTTTTTGTAGGAACTGAGCAGCAGTTAGTGGCGTTAGAGGAACGTGATGGCAGCACATGGTAAAATATGTTTATTGGCTGGGTTTTCTTGATCTGCGGCTCTATTCGGATGACCGTGGCTACGTTTGTTGATCTCTCTAACATCTGTCCTGCGCTTGTCTATGGTTAGGACAAGAGGGTGCCATCATTACAATGTAGTAACGACGGTGTGTAGAATAAAATATTTATGACGATGTACAAAAGGGACTTTAAAACCAGCTTGTTTCTTCTTGCTTTAGTGACTAAAAACCTGGCGCAGCTGTAGTAAACGGCCTGTTGTCCACTTAGTTTGTGATTAACGGTGCTTTTCCCTCAAAAGGCCTGAGAGATAATTCAAATATTAGGTGTCTATCTCACACGCAAACACACACTCGATGTGATCGAGTGATTTGTGAACTTCTTCTTTCGCCTCTTGGTCCACTGTGGACTTCTGTGTAGTTTGTACCATCTGGTTTATCCCGTCTTTACAGTCCATTGTCATTTACAGTCCATTGTCAATAAAGGTTGTTTTCTGAGAATGTACTGGATTACATAGAGGCAGCCTCCATCTATAACAGGCTCATCTAATGTGTGTTTAGCGCTTTAACGTGTCTGTTGTGGATGTCTGGTGCAGCCGGCACAGGTAGAAAGACGAGAATGACCACCGGTCGCGATAACGACATTCCAGACGCAGTTATTCGACAGATTAAAGGTTGATACTTTGGTTGTGTTGCTGCTCGTGCAACCAACCAAACACAGCTAGCTAATTAACCCTTTAAGCCTCGATTATTCTGGAAAACGTCAAAACACACGGATTCTATGTCAGCTGGGAATTGTAGTCCACAGAATGTTTGCTCTCATTCCACTCTGTAGCTTCTCCCCTTTGATGGGACTACAAACATGGCCGCCTTCATAGTGGACAATGGGGGCTAAAGAAGTCAATGATGTCAGTAGTCAGCTACACAATTCTTAAACCCTAAACTCTTTCTAAGTAGTGACCTGATAATAAATGTTGCAGGAGGATGATAAAGTGATTTTATTTAATTTTTTTTATCAGCTTTTAGCTAATTTATAGTTGTCTCCAATAAAGATGTTTTTGTTGATTTGTTAAAACACTCATTCACAAGTTTCTAGCAATAACTGACCTTATTATCAGAAATGTCCAACACACCTGTATCCGAGATGGACTTGTGACGTTCAGGACAGCTCTTCTCTGTTCCGTGTCGTCCTTCAATGAACGTGTTTTCATTTGTCCACTTGTGTTGCTCTGTCAATAACAGCCTTTTCCCCTTCCCTCAGCAGCGCCCCCAAAGCACTGAATGTGAAGCAGGAGGATGGGGTGGCGAGAGTTACACAGAGATAATCCCTAACCAGCTTAGGTAGGAGTATGGGCTGTTTCACAAGATAGATGGAAGAAGAGTAAAATCATTTATTCCCACATACACACACACACACCAGCAGGGCTTCGGCCAGGCACGTTCAGATGCTTGTTAATGCTGAGCTTGGCGCGGGCTTGAGATGGTTGCTCTGGAGGTGATGCACATCTGTCTTGTGTTCTGGTGCACGGCGCTGTCATGTACTGTTGTCGTGGGGGGGTCACATGATCCCACGTGTAGGTTTAATCCAGGGGTGTCCAAACTTTTTTCACCGAGGGCCAAATACATAAAAATATAGGAGGGGCTGGGCCACTTACTAGAAATTAGGTATATAGCCTTAACTTTAGTGTATTAAAGTCAGAAAAATCAATTAAAAGTGGTCAAATATGTTATATTGTTGAATATAATTAAAGACAAAACTGCCTTCATCACAGCTTTCCATAAATGGATCTTTATTGAGTTATTCAGAAAAAGCTTTGGTAGCTCATTCCCAGAACAGCAGCCTCAGATTTCTTCTTGGAAGATTTACAGTACAGAGAAAAAACAATAAAATGGAACTGGTAGATTTCAAGCTTGTTATTTAAGTTATTAGGCTTAGGAGCACACCTAATAACGTTCACTTGAAATGGTTATCAACATTAACAGACTGAACTGGACGTGCGTATAAATTTAGTAAATTATTCTGGTGAGTATCAGCTGGGTATGTAAATCGGGCCATCAAACTGTGGTCCTGATCTGACGCCACTCGTGCCAAAAATCCGGACAAATGTCACTTGATCAAAGACCAAATCTGCATCAGATGAGATGAGCTGCTTTTGCGTGTGCAGTGTGTGCGCTGTACACAGCGGTGTGTACACTGTGTGTTAACCAGAAAAACGCTTATTACAAAGTGATGCGCAAAAGCAGGGTTTTCCTTTTTGGTGGAGTAACTGCCTTGATGCCAACAGTAGCTTCCCCTGGTGTTAAAACTAAGAAGCCACATACACTCAAGCAAAAGTTGAAGTGCGGGCCATATTCTATTTATAAAATGTCTTGCGGGCCAATTAAAAATGGACGAAGGGCCGCAGTTGGCCCGCGGGCCGTAGTTTGGACACCCCTGGTTTAATCTGTAACACTCATACATTGATCTCAGCATATATACGTTTACTGATGTCCTGCACGTTGAGGGCCATGACGAGGTGGCTTCTCTGTCCCTCTGATGTGCACGAGAGTGGGTCGATCATCAGAAGAACGAGGAAGGATATATGGAGAGACGATGCTGGTGGCGGAGAGACGTTCAGAGCCACCGTGTTGATGCGCTGGGGTGTCCGTTTTATTGTGTTTAAACCCGCCCATGTGTTTAAACAGATAGACTAGTTTAAATGTAGCTGTACTTATCTAGAAGAGTATCAGGTTTTCCAGCTTTCTTTGAGCTGCACGTGCGAATTGCTCGTTTCTTTCTCCTTTAATGGTGTTGATTCAGTCAGTTTTGATGGGACGGACACATTCAGTGGAGTCTGGAGGCCGAGTTTTGCTCAAGGACTCAAGTCATTTTCCTTGAACTGGAAGCCCATTTAAGTTTCCAGCATTAAGCATTTGGCATAAAAACAAATCAAATCAACTTAAAAAAAAAGGCAACTAAACCTGTGTTTCCCAGAACAAGGCAGATGGAGATCTTTAAGCCTTGTTTGATGATCATGTGCTCATGACCAATTTTGGCACTAATTGTTGCAGGGCTTTTTTTTATTTAGTCACCTGAGCTTTTGTCGGTAAAATGGGCTGCTAAACAGTGTTTTTCTGCACTGATTGAGTCATTTCTCCTTTCCGATACCTCCGGACGGCTCTGATCACCACAGCTGAGCTTTTAAACAAGCAAAGGTGACAAACCGCAATAAGGACGTATTGTTGCTCAGCTTCCGGCAGCCTCCGCCCCCTCCAGGAGTCTTATACTCACTGGAACAGCTTTAAGGTGCACCAGCACTGAGCGGCTGCTTAACGGAAGCATGGTTTAGCATCAGCCGGTGGTCCATGAAGACATTCACAGGAAGGACGGTCTATGATGTCATCTCTTACGTCTCAACACCCTCCCGAGCACATAGATGCTTTTCTGGGAGCGTTTCCATGCCACGCTGGTTGGTTTGGCCATAGAACACAGGTTATTTTTTTTATTTTTTTTTTACCAGTTTTCCATTTTCAGCAGGGAAATTCTTTGGAATTATGGCTTTAGTTGAAATGAACTAAAGCGGCCATCATTATCCACATGATCATTGAGTAATCCAGTCCTCAGATTACTCACCTGTTTTCCCCTCCTTTTCCCCCCATGTTTGGTAGCTGGTAATGATCAGTATTTGAGGTGATGGGGTGGTAAATTAACCAGATAAACCTCAATAAATATGATAAGAACATAAATGATTTGAATCATTTCAGATTCCTTCCTACATGAGCGTCCAGGTTTGTTATTGACGGAAGCGGTGTTAAAGCAGATCACAGCAGGAAGATTGTAGCACCGCTGCACCTCAAAAATATTTGAAATAAAAGCCCTTTCCAGTACCTACAGCTCTCCATAATGGTCAACCAGCAGCATAAGTCCATAAACTACACAGCCATGGCAGTGTGACACCCAGGAAAGCTGCACAAAGCTAAAGAGAAGTGCTGCTGACGCTGAAGCTGACGCTGAAGCTGCCTCATTTAGGGCCAGGCTGTCAGCAGACTCGTCCTGATGGACAGATCAGAGAATCACCATCGCTCCACTGTCCCAGGGCGCAGTGCTCCTGGACTGGGATGTTCCCTGTCTTCAGGAGCGTCACCTCTTTAACGCAGCAAACATCCAGCTGCCGAGAAAGCAAAGAATTTAACGCTTCTATTCTTCATTTTGATGCTCGTGGTAGTTTCAGGGACGTTTACTTCATCTTACCTGTCCAAGAAACGTGAATATAAAAGGCACCTTTAGTCAATTCTATTGCGTGATGACATTTCAAAGCTCCTCATGAGAATAAATACAAAAATAACTATTTTAAAATAAATGTTGATTTACAGTGCAATTTATGCAGCTCTACCTTTGTCCTGGATTTAGAACAAAGTGTTTATTTCTTTTTGAATGTTTTAATTCTTTAATACTGTTCACAATTGAACCAACTAAAAAGGCTGTTGAAACTGAAAGAAACACGAGCTTCACATGAAGAGTCACAAGCTCAGGATCATTAAGGGTTCGAACTACCGCCGCTCGTTTAACACATGGATTTACCCCATTTGGAACTTTATTATTTATTATTGTTGGTTTTATACATAAGAGAAGCATGAGAGTACTAAACCTTTATCAGTTTGTATTTTAGTTTTTATGACCACATTTACAGTATTATTAACTCGTTCATCTCTGGGTCTATAAATAAGTGAAGATAGAAATATTCTCTGCCTCTTATTTTAAAAAACGGAGGTGTCCTTTTTCTGGTTCTTTTTGCTTGTTTAAAGTCCTCACATGTTTCTGATGGGTGCTGATAGTTCTGCTGTCTCCTTTTTATGTAGTCGTGGGGGATGATTCCTAATCAGTGGTCGTAAACTGGTATTAAATATTCTCTATTGTAAACCTCTTTTGTATCACATGACAAACTAAAAGATCAATGGGGGGGGGGGGGGGCTCTGTATGCCCCCTTTGCTTTATTGTCCACTATAAGGTGGTGTTGAGGATTTAATTCTCAAAAATATGGAGTGGAAAAGCTTTAAATGTAAGCAGTGGCACAAACTTTCTGTCTGTCCGGGGTTGTTTTGGTCCGATTCTTCAATCAGTGCATTGATCTAATGCCTCGGTCATAAATCTGCTTTCTCTTTAGTCTCTGTGCTCTTTTGCTCTCAGCCTCTCAAATTCTTTCCTTCTTCTTGCTCTAATTCTGTGAACATTGGCAGCAGATTGTGATCCATAAATAAGTTCTGTGAATACGGCGTGCACAGCTTCTGCTGCAGCTTTGGGTTGTGACTATTATTGTTTGATTTTGACTAAAGGAATCCAGTCCAGCAGCAGTTTGGGAAGTTTGTCATGCAGAATTCATCAAAGTCTTCCCGCATAGAGTGTCGGAGTTTGAGTTATTGGACACAAACAGATTTCCAGTTATGCAGAAAAATCTTTGTAAATGAATACTATTAAAAGATCAGCCAAATAAAATAAATGAGTCCAACAGTAATAATGCATTTGTACAGGCACACGAAGACCTCTGGACTTTATTTTGCAAAGCTGCATCTTTGACTAATATTAGCATATAAATTAAAATCTTTCCATGAACGCATCGCTCCCTCTGAGGGGTTTTTTCTTACGCTGGAGACAAATTCTAACTTTTATTTTCATAAACCTGTTGAATAAACACTGCTGCTGGTGGAAGAATTCTGATCTGCTCCTGTATGTGGAAATAAATGAATATTCTGAGCTGGACGCGACATGCGCTCGCTTCCTTCTCCACTCTGATTGGCTGCAACTGTTGGGTCGGACAGATGTGAGGCGGCTGCAGACTGGTTCCACTCACTCTGGAGCAGTAAAATAACGCCATAGGTTTGAAAGTTAGGCAAAGAATCGCACCAAAATCCCCAATTCGGGCATAGAAATTGTGGAATTTTCTACAAAATCCTCTCGTGTGTTTCAGCCAATGCAAGCCACACATTCTATTTTTTACAATGAATTTTAAACCTTAATTCTTCATTCTTACACATGTAACTTGGATTTGTGGTGACCTGTGTTTTAAGAGTTTAGGACATGTGTCAAACATTTAAATAATTGTATATTTGTTTGCTGAATAGTGTCGGCAGCCGCATTTGTTGGGTTGAATCTTATCAGAGGAGTAAATGAGGAGAAAAACAGACTTTAAATTGATGATGTGACATAAAGTTTTATTTAATAATTGCATAGGTTGTGTTTTGTCCATAGAATTAACTTTAATTTACTCCCCTGCTTTATTAGTAAGTTTATTTTGCATTTTTGTTTCAGTTCTACAAGCATGTTGTCCAGAGTGTGGAGAAGTTCATACAGAAGGTGAGACATCAGTCCAAAATCTTCATTTTCTGCTTCGGTCAGCACGAGCGCGGCCCTGAGGAACGCCTTGTTCTCACGCCCGCCCTCTGTTTTATTCCCTGGAAACAGTGCAAACCAGAATACAAAGTTCCTGGGCTGTATGTCATCGACTCCATCGTCAGACAGTCCAGGCACCAGTTTGGTGCAGAGAAGGATGTTTTTGCACCCAGATTCAGCAAGAATATCATTGCAACATTCCAGCATCTGTACCGCTGCCCTTCAGATGACAAGGTACGGAGACAAATGACAAAGAAATGACACGTTTTCAAAGGGGAAGTTTGACATTGGCTCTTTTTTTGTTTGACTTTAGAGCAAGATAGTGCGAGTCCTGAACCTGTGGCAAAAGAACGCTGTTTTTAAGAGCGACATCATCCAGCCTCTGTTGGACCTGGCAGCTGGGATTCCTCCTCCAAGTGTCACGCCAGTTATGCCCGGCAGTGCCGCCCAAGTCAACAACACTACACCTGGTCGGTCCACACAGATGAAGGAAAAGACCTCGATCCCGCTCCAGTTCACCTCGGGGCTCTTTAACATAACGCCACTGTGTGTTTGCGCAGGGACCCCGGCGACCCCGGCCACTCCGGCGAATATAGTCCAAGGTCTGCCTGATTGGGCGTCTCAGATCAACAACACTGACACGGTTGCAGCTGTAGCGCAGATCCTGCAGAGCCCCCAGGGACAACAGGTTAATACAAAAATAATTACAACCATTTCAGTCCTGCTAATGAACCCAAAGAAGGTTTATATCCCGTAGTTCCCTGGCTGTGCGGCAGCGGGTGTAATAAATGAGGGCGCTGGTGTCACTTGCAGTTGCAGCAGCTGGTGCAGAGCCTGCAGTTGCAGCAGCAGAAGCCCCAGCCGTCCCTGCTGCAGGCCTTGGACGCCGGCCTGGTGGTGCAGTTACAAGCTCTCACGGCTCAGCTCACTGCTGCAGCCACGGCCAACAGCCTCAATCCTCTGGAGCAGAGGGTCTCCTCCTTTAATAAGGTAACGCTGCAGACACCGCTTCAGTCCCTTCGCTGCGTCCGGAGCCTCTAATGCTGTTGTGTTGCGTTTCTAGAAACTGCTCGGCCCTTTTGATTTTGGGACCGACTCCGAACGCAACGAGGAAGCAAAGAAGGACTCCTCGTCATCTCAGCTGTGAGTTTACTTTGTTCCGTGTCTTGTTCCAGAATGTGAATGAGCCAGACCGGCTCAGCTGCCGGCTCCTCTGTTCTAATGGGCTTGTTGACTCCTTTCAGACCCATGGTTTCAGAGCCCATCAATAGCTCTCTCTTCCATCAGCTGGCTGAGCAGTTACAGCAGCAGAACCTGGAGCAGTTTCAGAAGCAGCTTCTGGAGCATCAACAGCACCAGCAGAAGGTAGTTCCAGCAAACGTTCCCACATCTGCTTCTCAGAGTGCTTTTGGTCTTCCTACTTACTTTATGCAAGTTTAACGCCATGTTCTTTTCCTTCTTACAGACCATTTCTATTGAAGGGCAGGACTCACTGTTTGGCCCAGATAATTGTGTCGCATCCACGCAGAACAGCAGCCAAGCGCAGCTTCCTGAGACTGATAACAAACTGGATGACTCCATAGACAACCAACAGCAGGTACGCTGGATTGGCGGCTCGGAAAAAAGCAGGAGGACTGAGAAGAAGCACATATAGAGACGCGGTTTAATGGCTGCACTGTTGTAGGATATGGATCTGGACGAAGGTCCCGATGGCCTGGAGGAGGAGAACTTTGAAGCTGATGAAAAGAAAACGATGAGCGCACGCTCCAGAACACATTCAAGGTCGCGTTCTCGGTAAGTTCCCTTTGATGCATCAAAAAATATTTAAAAAAACAGCAAAAATGCAAAAAAAAGTGTGTAAAAACACACATTCTGTAGGTCTCCAAAGAGGAGGCGGTCCAGGTCGCGCTCTGGCTCACGGAAGCGGAAGCACCGCAAGAGGTCGCGCTCACGCTCTAGAGACCGCAAGAGAAAATCTTCCAGGTCTTACTCCAGCGAACGGCGCGCACGGGAGCGGGAAAAGGAACGGCAAAAGAAAGGGCTGCCTCCAATCAGATCGAGGACTCTGAGCGGTAGGTGGAAGCTGGTCGTTGGAGATCCTTCCTTTTCCTTTTCTCTTCACTGCTCATGTGAAGGCTGATGATTGTTTCCTCCAACCCTCTTCAGTGTGCAGCACCACTCTGTGGGTGGGCCAGGTGGACAAAAAGGCCACTCAGCAAGATCTCACCAACTTATTTGAAGAGTTTGGCCAGATCGAGTCTATTAACGTGAGTAGATCTCCTTTCTCTGAACACACTCTTCTTTATTTGTGAGTCTTTTTTTAATGTTTGTCTCTTTTTCACCAGCTAGTATTGGGTTGGGAATTAACTTTGGGTTTCACTGATTAGACATTTGGATGTTTTTATTTTTTTTATAACTTTATTTCTCTGGATGTGAAACATTTGACCTGCGCCTTGATTGGTAGGACCACTGAAAGAGCGAGAGCTTTGCTTGATCATAATCTGTATTGTGATGCCTGCAGATGATCCCCCCCAGAGGCTGTGCTTACATCTGTATGGTGCACAGACAGGACGCGTACCGTGCACGTCAGAAACTGAGCACCGGCTCCTTTAAGATCGGCTCAAAAGTCATTAAGGTGGGCATAACTCTTCTAAACAGCTGCATTGGCATCTTATGACAGTGGGTACTAATAAAGATGAAAATAGTCCCCAGATTTGAGTAAATCCTCTTGTATTTATTTCATTTAGATTGCCTGGGCTCTCAACAAAGGAGTAAAGCAAGAGTACAAGCAATTTTGGGACGTGGACCTGGGGGTCACATACATCCCCTGGGAGAAGGTGAAGGTGGACGACCTGGATGGCTTTGCTGAAGGAGGAATCATAGATCAGGAGACCGTCAACGATGGTATAAAAACACGATACACACCTCTTTGTTTGGAAAAGGAGTCAGGAATCGTGTTTAGTTAATTATAAATAGCATAGCTGATTTATTTCCAACTGCATTACTTCAATAATTAGTTTTATATTTGTATCCGCACTCGGCTAACGGCTGATAAATTCCAGAGATTGATAGTTTTTGGTGCTTTTGCAGAATGGGAAGCAGTAAAAATTGCTGAACAAGCCAAGGATGTTATAAGCCAGCAGTTGAGTGCTGAAAGTGCAGCTGCGGCCAACAGCCAGCCTGAGACCTTTAATCAGCAGGTCACTATGATGCCTGTGCAGGTACTAAAAGCACACTCAAGATTTGTCCAAAGCTTTCTCTTATAAAAGAATGACCCACACTTTCTATCCCCCTCCAGCTTCCTGTCGCCCAGGCTGTTCCCAGCTCAGTAGGCTTAGTACCTCCTGCCTTCCCTGTCTCCATGGGTATACCTCCACCAGGCTATGGGCCACCACCCTTCATCAGACCTGGCTTTAACGCATCACAACCTCCCCCTGGTAGGCAGATTCAGCGGAACAATGAACGAGCAAAGGTTTATCAAACTTGAGAACCATTCAAACCCTTTTCAACTTTGCAGGGTACATGCAGGCAGCACAGGGGGGAGGCATGCCCTCAGCTACTACTTGTAAGGGTTTTTGACATCTCTTAATAGACGCGACACACGTTTGGGACGCACGACTCGGGTTGAATTGTCTTTTGTCCTTTGCCGACCCCCCGCAGCTCTGGTGCAGCCTTCAGGAGCCACCAGTCAGGATGTGGTGAAGGAGTCGCCGTTCGGGGCCATGATTCCTCCCACCACCGCTCTCCCTGGCAGCTTCATGGCCTCGGCCATTCCGGGAGCGGGGATGTTCAATCCCGTCGGGGTGCAAAGTCAGCAAGCGTCCGGTGACAAACCGGCGCAGGCTGCTGAGAGCGTGGACGCCGCTGAGCTCACTCTGCAAGGTGAGCAACGTTCCGTCTTCCTGATGTGTGAAACCGCGCTCAGCAAAGGACACTTGGCACTGACTGTTGTCATTGTGGGGTTCTTTAGGCATGCAGAATGCGGTCCGCAGCGGGATGGGTCTCCTTGGCATGCATCCCTCTGCCTCCCTTGCACACCCGTTGCATCAGCCTGGTTTGGCCGGACAGAGAATGCCAGGCCTTATGCCTCTGGACGTGCGAGCTAATCTTCTTCAGTCCGGGGCTGCTGGCCGCTTTCCTCTCCTGATGCAACCGGGCCCTGCCCAGCAGGGTGCCAGCCTCCTCGACAGCGCCCTCCAAGCTCAGGCTCGGGCCAGAGCTCCTTTCCCTTTGGACCCTTTCAGCAAGCCCCCCACCCTTCCCAGCGATAATTTATCGAAGGTAGAGGACGAGCCACCGTCTGGGGCTGATGAGGGCAAAGACCAGGACTACCGCTTCCCCCCAATGGAAAAACCCAGCACGGGCCTGCTGAGGACCCCCCCACGAGAGCATAGGGAGCCTCTTCTTGGTAGCGGAGGCAGACCTCCGTTGCTTCAGACCCCGGGAACGCAGCCGGCCAGAACCAGCCTTGTAGGACGCCTGCAGGCTCTTGCTGGTTTCACCCCTGATACTCGCTGGAATCAGATCAGAGGGGACTTCGATGAGAGAGATGGCACCCGAGGGGGGCTGCAGACCCCAGTCGGTCCAAAAGGCTTCCAGGAAGAGCGTTCTACGCCGGGGCAGAACTTCTCCAGTCGTTTCGACAGCCATCCCGCGGCCACGAGTGGGGTAGCTGGAGGCTCCGGTAATCATGGAGGTGTGGGAGGACCACAAGCCTGGAACCGCACCGGAGGTGCCAACGCAGCTTTTGACAGCGAACGGCATCAAGACCTGGATGAGCGAAGACGTCCATGGGACAGGCAAAGAGACAGAGATGAAAGAGATTTTGACTTCAGGAGAGACATGAACGGTAGCCGTCACAGCAGGGAGAGGGACAGGGATCGAGGCCGGGACAGGGACCGGGACAGGGACCGGAAAGAGCACGACCGCGACACAGACCGCGACAAAGAGCGAGACCGCGAGAGGGACCATGGGAGCTGGGCGCCTCTCCTACCTCTGCCTACACCTTTGCTTCCAACTCCACCTCTTAATCCCAACCTGACCCTGAACCAGGGCAAACTGCTGGCACCGCTCAAAATGAACCTCCAGCTTCAGAGGTTCCAGTCTCCCCTCCTCTCTCAAGCTCAGAACAAGCTCCCCCTGCATGGCCTGAACCAGCCGCCACCCCAGGTGACGCTCAAGCCTCCTCCCACATCACAGAGCCAGACGGTTGCACCTGTGCCTAAGTCAGAAAGCCCCGCCCCGGCCGAGACCCCCCCGCCCCAGTCGTCGCCTCCGCCCCACCCGTTCTCTGAGAACAAGAGCCCGACCAGCGAGGCCCGCGCTGAGACGGGGCCTTTGTTCCGTTCGGAATCCTCTCCACAAACTGAAAGTCCCCAGGCCGCAACTCAGTGCCCCTCCAAACTCGCCAGCTCTCCAGAGAGCAAAACCCCCAGCGAAAGCTCCCCGCCGTACGAGGCCCCGTGCCAGGATGCACCCGTGGCCTTCACGCGAGCCGCAAACCCCCCCCCAAGACTCGCCATGCTCTCTGGAGGAGCAGCAAAGCCCACAGAAGAATAAAGAGGGCGCTCCGGAGCAGTCCCCCACGCCCCAGCACCAGTGGGTCAACGGCCCCGGGATTGACATTAGCACCCCCGAGCCCTCCACCCCAGAATCCTCCCCCGGTTCTCTGCTTCCCGCTAGCGAAGCAGAGCAGCAGGAGCGGCCTTTTGCCTTTGCTAAGGATGTAGACAGTGATCAGAGTGAACCAATGGAGGACTCTACAAGTCAGCCAGTGCTAGACTCTGTCACAGACACTGAGGGGACATAATCATCACTCAGTAGGTAAAAGATCATTTTGTAAAGTTGTCTCTTCTTCTCTGTACTCATGTCAGCAAACCACCACCACACGGGACATGGTGACTACTGACTCACACCAGTTATTGTCTGTCAACCAATAACAGATTATTTTATCTCTCACCAATACCAGTTACTTAATAGAAGTATCTTTAGCCGATTAATTGCTAGACTATTTTCTTTGTGTTTACTTTTCTTTTTTCCTTTTTTAAGTTGTGACGCCAACTCACCCGTTTTAATTATTCTTAGCATGACTAATTTTATATAATGGCCAACCAAAATGTTTTCACTTGTGTTTTGGGGGGAAAATTAGCTTTGCCCTTCCTATGGAAGCGGGTCAGGAATCCTGGCTGGACTGAATACAGACGCACAAAATACTTGAAAACGTTAGTTGCTCGGCCCATTTCTGGCTCCATTTCCTCTGCAGTGCCGCTGCAAAGTTCAGTGAATGCTTCCGTGGTGTCCTACAACGCTCCCAGTTAAAAGCAGCAAATTAGCCCCGGTCGCTATAAACATTTAAAAAAAAGAAAGAAAAAAAAAAAGGGTCCCCTAAATGAATGTCTGTCTTTTTTTTTTCCACGTACACTGCGAACATCAACATTAAATTAAACCTTGGGGAGAAGAAAAAGAATAGTTGGATGTTGTGATGTTGGGTACACACTGTTTTAGTTTGAAATAAACATGCTTTCTCTGTTTGAAACATACTTTTAGGACTGTTTTCTGACCCAGGACCAGTGGAAAGTAAGACTGCTTTACAGACTCGTGCTCGTGTGCCGTCGCCTCGGTTGATTTGATGTTCTCTTAACTCACGTTGCTGCTACACCATCTATCCACAGAGCACTTTGTTGGATGCAACCATGGGACTTCTAGTGTGTAGTTGTAGATGACTTCAGCCTGTATGATTCCCTGAGCTTGTGCTGGGTGACTGTTGAGGATGGGATTGTGCCTTTTTAATGGATGGATTTGTCGATGATGCTGCCCAACACGTCTGTGATATACGCCAGACCGCGCGCTACTGGTTTCAGAAAAGCTGACGAAAAAAACAAAAAAAAACTGCGATCCCCGCCTACCGTTCCACGGTAGCTGCCGATCGGTTTGTGCAGAGCGCTCGCCCGGAGGAGAACGAGTCCGTATACTCCATCGTTCTGTGCATGCAGGCCTGTAGCCATGTTTTACTATTCTTGTCTCTTGTTCATTTCAAACTTTGTAGTGGGTTTTTATGTTGAGACTTAATAGAAATCCAGAGTCTGTTCTCTCAGACCAAATGTCAACTACAGCAGTTTGTGATGTTGAATAAAATTTGAAGGTGCATCAGATTTTTTTACCACCCGTTTATTGTCTAAATCCTAAATAAGGGCCATGTTGCACACACAGTATACTGAGAAAAGTCCATCCCAGTCCCTGTGGCTGGTCCTGGCCTAATACCAGCATTCCATTAATTACATATCCAATTTGTTCCGAATCATAAATAACTGGAATTACGTCTAGAATGAGCAGAATTTAGTTGAATAATTAGGTCATTAAACGGTCTAACATCAGTATCTGAACCTGTTACAGTAACAAGCTCGTTTATTCAAACAAAAACAGCGAGAATTATACTTTAATTCGTAATAAATCGAGGCTTTTCTCTCAGCTTTAAACACATACATCAACCTTCAGCTGATGATGCCGTGGAATAATTCCTATGTTGGGAAAACAATCGCAAATAGCCATCCAAAGGGCCGAAGTGGGAGTTCAGGCAGGTTCTGGCGGCTGCAGGAAGAAATTAAGACCCCAACTGGTGTCGGAGGGCTTTTTAACCCTTGATTTGCCGCGACCTTGTAATAGTTCTCTGTAATAACACTGAGGTCTCAGAACTGTGGTGCCTTTAGGTAACGAGCCTGCATTCCTGTCATTCTAACTGAAACTTGCTTCCAACTACTTTTGTTCTGGCCCCCCCAACAGGCATATCACAAACTGAACCTGAACCTTTTGAGTCTCAGCGTGCCAACCTTCAGGTTCAGGAAGTGGGAGCCAGCAGGGGGTTCTCACCATTGTGAAGGACCCCGTTATTGTGAGTGGGTCTTTATTCCTGCTCCTTTTGGCATTTACCGGCAGGCTGAGACGTTCAATTAACCTTTAGTAGTTCCTCAGATGGTACAAGAGACTTTTAAAAATGCGGCAAAACTGTAATCAGTGCAAAGGGCCAGCACCATTTTCACTTTTATTCAACACTTTAAAATCAGATCAAGTATTTAACCTTATAGTGGTCCCAGTTCCCATTTGATTGTAACTGTTAATTGCTTTGACAAGATTTAAGCAAGTGCGAAATACAGTATGTCACTAATAAGCTCCCAGCCAGCTCCATGGCAACAATAACCTTGGTCTGAGCGGATGAGGAGCAGCTGAACAATAACGGCTTTTAAAATGGAATAGTGGACCCGCTTTGTGGCTAGTGTTTGGTTTATATTGCAGACCAGAGACCAGTTGAGTTAGTGAGTGATTCCATCACTGATGCTGCTGTTGTCGCTCTCTGTCTCTTTCTCTCACACACACACATACACACACACAAACGCGTTTATCTGTAGTGTCGATACCGTAGGTGACCGCTAGAGGTCAGTGTGGCACCGCGGCTCAGCACCTCCGCTTTCTTGGAGGATGCGACAGCTCGAAATCTGCAGTGTTTATCTCCTTTCTTACCTTCTCTGCTTAGCTCCAGCAGAAGCAAAAAAAACCCACTGAAGCCTTTTAAGACAGACAGAGGTTTGGGTAATGAAGATGAACGGCGGCGGCCTTCAACGTACCTTTGTGATGAAATCAATTCATCAAAAGTGTCCTTTTTTTTTTACCTCCTTCAGATCAATAGTGAGGAGGTGTAGTGAATGGAATGGGGTCCTTTAGGGTGGGACTTGGACAATTTCCAGAGCTCCTCTGCCACTGCATTGTTGATTCACTTATTGATTAGTCCTCCCCACACCCCCAGCTGGAAGGCAAAGCCTTGGTACCCAAAGATCGGTCCAACAATAGGGTGGGGTCCAGTCCAAATGAGGACAGACATTAAGCACAAGTGATGGAATTAAGGGCGTAAAAAGAGGCGTCTGTGTTCTGACCACATGTTTAGGCAGCAGAGGAATCCCCTGTATCAACTTGCACTTGGCCACCACCATAATTACCCTCCACTGCCGGATTTTGACTCCCCCCCCCCCCCACCCCCACCCCCCATGGCCTCCCTGTTATCAGAGCCAAACGGCTGTAAGAGACCGGAAAAAAGTTTCCTTCAGCCGCAAACTGAGACCTGTCAACAGTTCACTCCTGCTGTGGCCGACGCTGAGCTGCAAACCCGCCAGGAGAAGCTGCCAAGGTCAACCAAAGAGCCCCCCCCCCCCTTCTGAAGCACCCTCAGGGATGATTCTGGACCAGTTCCCTTGAACTTTTATGTCCATTTTGAAAAAGACTGCAGAGATCTGTGGGCCAGATCCAACCCCTGCAGACTGTGACGCACACCTAACCCTAACCCTAACCCTAACACCCCCATGAATATCCTCCCACTGAGAAACCCCCCTCACAGACGCCCCCCCCGGTCTTTAATTATCACCTACCCTTGGTCCACAACAAACGAGGTAGCCGGCTTATTTAAACCCTGGATGCTCTTTGTTTCCCTTCCTACTAAACTGGCTTCCATTATCACACACACTCATTATGACACACACTCATTATGACACACACTCATTATGACACACACTCCATTTCAGAAGTGGACTAATTGCACACACTGGTGTGCACGGCGCCGCTCCTGCGTACATAATGCATAATGTGTCTGTGTCCAGTGCTGTAGACTGGAGTCTGTGGTTGTCCCTCGTCCATCGCCGCTCTTCCTTTGTCCTGAGGGGAAGAGTGTGTGCGGTGTGTCGGCGTGTGTTATCGGCCTGCGTCGTACCTCTCGCATAGGCAGACCCGGCGGTTGTGAGCAGCACCACGACGCGGCTAATGAGCGCACTCATGGCGGCGGGGGCGGGGCGGGGGCGGAGACTGTCTGCATTCAGGAGCGATGTCTCTGACCCTGAAGATTAGCTCTCTAATGTCTCCTGTCAGAAGGCTCCTAGCAGCCACTATCTGTCCAAACATGTCTTAAAACTATAGAAATGTCACATTAGGGCAGCTCTGCCCCCCCCCCCCCATAGGGTCTCAGGAGGGTAGAAGGTCATCCCAGTTCGAAGTTGTGGGGGGTGATAGGTTGTCATGGAGATAAGGCTGGGTGTCAAAGATGCTCTTGCCTGTTATCTAGGGGAAAGGGGGGGGGTCATGAAATCTGCCAGCATGTGTGTGGCTGAGGGGGGGGGGGGGATGCTGAGCAAGCGGTGCTTTGTGTGCAGAGAGAGCTGAGACGTATCAGGAAAGACGCGTTCGTTAAAGGGGACGCGCCCGTACGCGCTCCAGAAGGGAGGGGGGTGATAATGGCATTCGCAAAGCTTTTCATACGGGACCGTTTCCATCCGCTCTGTTCTCACGCGGCCTCCATTTGCACATCTGTCAGCATCTGGCAGGAAGAGGCTCCGAGAGCTGGTTATTAAAGGCTGAGTCAGCATCTTCCTGCTGCCATGACACCTGTTCTGTCTGCCAGCACAACAGGCCTCACTTTTTCCATTAACCCCCAGCGAGTGAGCGAGGGGGAGGGTGTGTGTGTGTGCGCGCGTGTGTGTGTGTGTGTGTGTGTGTGTGTGTGTGTGTGTGTGTGTGTTCTTGTACATACTGACTCCCAAAATCTGCATTCTACCGAAAACGTGGGGACATTTTGTGGGAAGTGAGGACGTGCACGCAACTACAAAGGACTTTTGGAGGGGCAAGATGTGGTTTTAATTGGGGGGGGGGGGGGGGGGGGGGGGGGGGGGGGGGGGGGGGGGGGGGGGGGGGGGGGGGGGGGGCGTTGTGATGGTTAGGGGTGGGGGGGGCTGATTGATGCATTTTTTTTTTTACATAGGTTCTCAGAAGGATAGAAGTACAGGGGTGTGTGTGTGTGTTTGACACCCCCCCCCCCCCCCCCCTTGTTGGGCCTGTGCTTGTTTATGATGTTTAGAAGCCGGTTATCATCTAGGTGCCCCCCCCCGACCAGAGACAGAGAGCAGACAATGTCAGAGGGAATTCCTGACTCATCACAGTGGTGACGGGTGATGTGAAAGGGACAGGACAGGACAGGACAGGACATGACAGGACGGGACGGGACATGACAGGACGGGACGGGACAGGGTTCGAAATGTTTGTTTAAAAAAATGCAAATCTGTTTGTTTTTTGACTCGACCTTTTAGACCACTCGTCTCTTCCTTCTTATGGGCAGAAAAAAATTGACGTTCTGCTCGAGCAGTTCAGTCAGCTTCAGACCTGCCTCCTGTTGCTCCTGCAATCTGTCCTGTGTGTGTGTGTGTGGGTGTGTGTGTGTGTGTGTGTGTGTGTGTGAGTGAGAATATCACCCACGAGGGTTCCCTTCCACCCCACTGGTGAGGATTAAATATTCATGATTATGTTTATTAATGACCAGCAGGCATGTGGGATGTCCAGCCTGTTCAACACACACACACACACACACACACACACGGAGGTGTGTTCACATGTCAAAACAGAAAACACACACATTCGTGCTCTCTGTAACGCTCCTAGATTGCGCTCAATTACCTGACCCTGACGCAGACCCACTTTTGGGATTAAACATGGACCAGCTGTCCCGCTGAGACGGGGACTTCCTGTGTCTCCTGTGTCTCCTCTGGACCCCCACAGGGGCGGAGGGATGGACCGAGGGGCTCCCTGTGAATATCTGACAGCAGGGCCCAGCAGAGACCGCGGCGTGACAGGGCTTATCCGCTGCAGATGTCACAACAGCGTGTGTGTGTGTGTGTGTGTGTGTGTGTGTGTGTGCACGTGTGTGCGTGTGGAGGGTTCAGGAGTCCATGACCTGGGGAACAGGCTGAGAAGCGCTCGTCTTCCTTCCTTCTCTCTCCTTTATTCCAGCGGAGACGAAAGGCCTAAATAAACAGTTCAGATGGAATCTGGCGGATGAAATGATGAACGAGTGACGTGCGGAGGAGCGCTGCCGCTGCGCTCCTCCCGCCTCCTCCCCCCGCTCTCCTCGCTTGACCTCGCCTCCTCCCTGAACCCTACCGATGTCTCCCCCTCCTGGCTCTTCTGATCTCTGCTCTTCCTTCCTCCGACCGTTTGATCCACTCCTCCTCCTCCTCCTCCTCGTGTCTGTCGCTCTTCGTCCTCTCCGGGCCAAACCCTCACTCTAGAACACAAGGAACACTGAGGACGTCTCCGCGCAGCCTGTGATGGCGCAGACAGGAAGCCGCGGCGCTAGCTGTGATAATTACAGGGGACGCCGCCGCCATTAGCTCTTCCTCTCAGAGGTCCGTGTCAGGTTCCAACCTGCTTTCACAACGGCGGCTTTGTTAGATCAGTTTTCACCATCAGAAAACATCCCGTCGTGCGTGCCAGCGCGAACTGAATTGGGATTAACGAAGACGAGCCCTTTGTTTTTGCGCCCGTGGAATCCCCCGACCATGAGAGGGCGTAATGTGAAGTCGTGGTCATGTGACGCCTCGGGACCGAGCTGCGGTCTGGACACGTTTGGTCCAAGAATGGGGTCGTTTTATAAATATAAATATAAATGTGAAGGTCCGCTTGGTGCGCTGGGGACGTGCACGAGAGAGAACAAGCGTTGCCTGTGCACGGGGGTTCGGTGACGACCTCTCGGCGAATGTTGGTTCCGGTTCGGATACGTTCGGGCCGGAAACAGACGTCAACACCTTAAAAAAAAAAACAATAGCAGAACGCGTCGTCCAGACCAAAACTGACATGAACCCGGAGCAGGAGGGAGGTGCTGAGTGTGCTCCTCCACCCCCTCCCCTGTGGTGGGGGAGGGGTGGAGGTGGAGGTGGCAGGAGACCTGCGGGGGTGTGGCCAGGTTAGCGACGCTTTTATTTACAGGCGGAAACACGAGACGCGTCTAAATACAGAAGGTGGACGGACTAAACATCATCACGTCGTGATTATAAGGTCAGCTATACAGGCGGCAGTTAGCGGTGTGTGTGTGTGTGTGTGTGTGTGTGTGTGTGTGTGTGGTGTGTGTGTGTTGTGTGTGTGTGTGTGTGTGTGTGTGTGTGTGTGTGTTGGCTACAAACCAGGTCTGTGTTTTTAATGTGGATTCTATTCTGGGCCTTTGGGATCAGATGTGTTGGTACGATGAAGCCAGCTTCTATGTTGCTTCATCTTCAGCTTCTCCTCAGAGCTTTAGCACGTCGCCTCCACGTGCTTCCAATGAACATCGGCCGACCTTAATGACGTTAAACTCGTTTATTCCACCCAGAGGCTTTTCCTCCTTGAAGAACACTCCAATATCCTGCTACCCTGCGGGCGGTCGCCGCACGATGAGGCCACGAAAGCTTCTTTTGCGATGAGCATCATTGATGCTTTGGTTATTTTGTCTACAGCAAAATAAAAACACTTGTTTTGGGGACACGTGCGCGCCGCCGCAGCAGACAGGCTCGGCCGGAACGTAGAAATTCTCACATGCGTTTGTCATTAGCGGGTTCGGCCCCAGAGGTGAAAACACCAGCAGCGGAGGTTGCTTTTGATGCAGGTTAGCATTTGGTAGCTACAGTTGCGACACCTGTCGGCTTTGTGTCACCGAAGATGCAAATGACACGGACATCTCTGGCGGATTTCCCGGTCAAAATCTCTTCTTTTATATTATGTAACATGTTTGTTTAATATTTGATATGCTAAACTGACGCGTGATGAGGGTGAACCGCAGCTGCGCTAAGCTAATTTTGCGAACAAAACAAGGCTCCGTGGCTAAGTTCTTATCCCCGTGGAAGCTTCGGTGCCAGCTCACTGTGGAAGGCAGAAGACACAGAAAAGACTTTTATCTCGGCTTTAGCGGACTGCTGATCCCAGCTAGCTGCGTCGACGCTCGCTCACATTCAATTAGCGCTCACTTTAGCAGCGCACATTCTTAGGTTTTCCACACGATGACATGAAAAAAAGAGTACAGTCTTGCTTATGTCTGCCAGAATTTCTGAAAATGAACGCGTGCGGGAGAGTTGAACGCGATACTTATTCCAGTCGCTTCTTGTTTGGTGTTACCGCTAAACAAAACACCCTTTCGAAGTTTGCCGAGCGCCGCTCTGGCTCCGACCCCGAGCACATTTCTCCGACACGTGCAGGGTTTCCACAGGCTTGGAAGACCTGCCGTAAACATCTCCGAGGAGACGTTCAGGGAAAAACTCCTCACGAGCCCAAAATTAGCCAGCACGTACACTAATCTACTGTTACTACGAGTACCTCCAGGGGCCCGCAAACACACCGGTCCAGACGGTTCTGAAGGCGGAATATCCGCTTTTATTAACATCTCCAGGTTGTTCCTTTCCTACTGCTTTTATAACCAGACGGCCGCCTCGCCCTAGGTTTGGCGCTGGTGCTGCGTTGCCGTGGTTTTCTGGGAAAGACCAGTGCGGCTGTTAGCAATTAAGGAACGTAAAAAGGGGCCGATTTTAGCAGCTGCAGCCTGTTCGCACTGGTGTGAAAGTGTTTCTCTGCAGGAGGGGCCGAGGAGATAATGTGGGAACGGTTGGTGGAGGGACCGTCGCAGCCCTAACGGGGCCCATTTGTCGCTAACGCCGCGTATACTTCGCCGTGTAGCTTCTGTACGTCAGACGACGGCGTGACCGAATTTAAAAGGTACAATTAACACGTTTGTTGTTGGCTGCCAACCTGGCGGCCGCCGGCTCGCTTTGCTCCTCCGCTCTTATTGAGTTAGAACCCAGGACGGTGCAAAATCACGCGACACCTCATTGGAATCAGGCTTTGCCAGTTTTGAAGCTAAATGGAGCCGTTTGTGGAATCCTGGCTGGGTCTTCACCTTCGCCTGCCTCTAACTCAATCGAGTGCGGCCGTGTTTGCGGTGGATTCCCCTCCAAGGGCCTCCTGGCTGTTATCCGCCGGTTTGTCATTTTGACCCGGCGTAGAGAGATTTGAAGCAGCTTAAATTGTCACTCCGGCTCAGAGCGGCACACTGCCTCCTTATTCTCTCCCTGGGAGTTTGTAGAAGAGGCTTGTCCACTGTTCCATCCCATGCCGCCCTCAGTCAGTCACCAATATCCACTCCGCTCTCATCCAGGATGAATTTGGCTTCTTCTCGCTGTGTCAAATCGAGCCTAAATTCACTCAGAAGGTGGAAAAATATGGCGTTGAGCTGTGGGCCGCACAGATCTGACCCCTCCCCGCCCTCTTTTTTTAAAAAGCGATTTTCTTCTTACGTTAAATTCGCGGCTAACGGAGAGTAAATCCAGACGGCCGAGCTAACGTAGGTGGCCAACGTTGCCTGAGAGGAACTCGTAAAAGCTTGAAACTTCATGCTGATAAAACAGCGGAGCTTAAAGGGATGAAGGACAGACCGGAGTTCATCGGGTTTGCGCTGCAGCCGGGAGGGATCTAAAGGCTGATTCCATCCCCGAAAATCTGGAAAAAGAGGAAAATTGAGCTGCAAAAAACAGAAATAGAAGAAAAAGCTGAATTATTAGGTTTCAGAGAGAGAACAGGGGAATCGGAGGAGAGCTCACACAAGATATTTACACCACAAATGTGCTAAAAATTGAGCTATTAAGGGATGAAGATGGAGAATCTGAATCAAACATAAACCACACCAAAGTGAGACAACAGCTAAATTCTTACGACATGAATAAATGTTAGTGTAAACGTCAAATTCAAGTTAGAAAGGCAGCTGACAGAAAATCTGGTGGGACCCTGGTGACCGAATCTGACCCCTGCCGATGGAGAAACAAGCATCATTTCTTCCGGAGCTGAGCACAGGCGTTAGCACCTGTGGCCTCTTCACACCTCTATCATTGGTTTACAGTCCCAAACCTCGTATCCATCCGCCGAGTCGTCCTCCGTCTCGTCTTTCACACAGGCAGCGAGACAAAACAGTGATTCAGCTCCTCGCGCTCTCACGCCCCTGTGATAGTTTTCTCACTTGCAGCTCAAGTAACATCTCACACGCGCGCACGTACGCGGCCTCTGCTGCCTCGATCGTGGATCTATCTTCTACATCGTCTCTTTTTTTTTCTTTTTTTTGGTCGACGAGTAATTCGGTTCGAGAAATTTATTCGTGTAGCTCTTCTTTTACTGGAGGTGGACTAATGAAATCACATGTAGAGGGAGGTAAATCAGGGCCTTTAAGTGCTCCAGCTGTCCTCCAAAGACCTCCCTGAACCCGGCCTGAGAGCCGTGCCGTCGCTCAGCTATCGTCATTATCGATTCCTCATTAGCTAGGCCCTCAGGAATCCGCAACCTATCACCTGGATCAGATCCGTCCTCTTCGATTACACCCCTCCTCCCCCCAGTGGCCCAGCCTTTTCAGCCTTTTCACACCTCCAGAGCCCAATGATTGCCTTTGTCCCCAGCGTGGCCAGTGGCCTCGCTGCAATCTTTGCTTTAATGTCACGTGATGGCGATTGAAGCCGGTTTCTTTGGGTTAAACCCGACAGCAGATCTCCTTCCACAACAGCCCATCAGCTCCAAACCGCAGCAGGCTTTTAAAGACTAGGTGACAAATGAGGTTGGTAATGGCGTGTGGATTCTGCCCCCGCGGGCGCTGGCAATAACAAGAGAGGAGGGAGAAACTCGCTCGACTTACGCCGATGACCCTCTTGTCTTGTTTCGTCCATCCAATAGGAGACTCATCCTGTACAGAAGTCATGGCTGATTGTTCCTTTTGATGCTTGTCTGGCTGTTTTTAAGCATTAGAACTGTGCTGAAAAGGAGGGGAAAGTTATTTAAAGGTTACCTTGGATTTAGAAAATGATGGAGCCAGAGGTTGGACGGAGCCTTTGACTCCAATTACAGGAGGCTGCTGGATCTGTGGATCTGTGAGTGGAGGATGAAAGCAGGGTGGGAGGAGAGCAGGACGCCATGAGGACGCCGTTATGCAGATGATTCTGGTGACACACCTGACTGAAGGCTGCATTGTGATGTCTCAGCTGTGTTATCAGGGCGGGGAGGTGTTTGCACGCCACGAGACAATAGAGCGAGGGACGGATACCTAAAATTCAGGGCCACGAATTACAAAGAGCGTCATTGGTTCATTGTCAGAGGACGGCAAACCTGTTTGCTAATCGTCTCATTCTCTCGTGGCAGATTCTGCTGGTGATATTCTGTTTGTGATTTGTCTGCGTCGAGGCTTAAAGGCGCCTTTTAGGACAAAGGTCATTTGGGCAATCCACGCTCCAAACACACCTGTCTGAATTTATCCAAAGTTCAAACTCAGGTCATTAAACCATGAGAAAGAAGGAATCCCAGCTAGCTAAATGGCTTTTTTAATTATATGCTTAACTTGGAAATCCTCCAGCTTCTGTCATTAAAGCTTACAAAAATGTGAAATCTCACAGGAAGTAATGTAAAGACCCTGGAGGATGTTTGGGAGCTCCTGTTTATGGTGACGTGCAGATTAATCTCCATGTATTACCCACGGTAAAAAAAAAAAAAAAAAAAGGAAAAAGAGAGAGCAGGGCCACCCCCGCCTCTGTGTCCGTGGGAAGGAGGAGTTTAACCCCGCACTGTCTGGGAGGAGCCCGCAGTCTCCCGGCGCTCTGTCCCCGCAACGTTTGCTCCGGACGCGGAGGGAACCGTGAAGCGCTCTCCGAGAAAGCGAGGAAAAAACCCCCGTTTTTAACGGGTCTGTAAACGCACCACCGTCGCGTGCGGCAGCCGCGCGGACCGGAAACACGCGAGGGGCATGTTTACGTCATCCGGTAAGTTGCAGGCGAACTTCTCCTGGACAGTTGCGACCGCGCGTGTGCGCGCTTTGTCTCAACGCACCTCTCGTCCGGCGCGTTTGGGTGCGTTAAAGTTCTCGGGTTTTAAAGTTTTTCCACCGACGCCGTCGGTGGCTGCAGGAATCCGGACGGTGCAGAGATTCTCCCGCAGACGTGCAGCTGTTCTCGGGGAGAAGTTCCCCGCAGCTGGGGGAGGTTTATTTAGACCGATTAGTCACCTCAGCGAGGTTGACTCCTTTCTAAATAATCACATTAGTTAATCGGTTACAGGGAACCACGTCACCCCTTAAAAGCCCCTGAAATCGTTTTTTGTTTTTTTTTAAACAGTGTTGTCATGAAAAGTTATTTTGGTTTGAATCCATCATGGAGCCACGTCACTACTGATTTATGGACTGAGACTGGGGGCCCATTCTGCTAAACGGTTCTGTATATGCTGTCCTTGTGTTTTATTGGGTGTGATTAAGAATCAGCTTGTATTGTGTGGACCCTGTGCTGGGGTGGAAGGGCTCTCTGACCACTTTACAGAGGCAACAAAAGGGCCCCGGGACCCCCTGGAGTGAAGTTGCAAACATAATTAAGGAAGCAGGCATGCCTTTGGCACCTTTACCATGGAAACTGACATGTAAAGATGTCAATACAACTGTCTTGCTACCGCTCAGGAGGGTGGGGGGACGGACGACCCGGGCTAATGTTTGACGAGAACGGGCTGGCCGCGCCGCTCATCCATCAGTCTGAGGACGCCAAGCGTCCAGCATTCTTCCAGGGTTTGGGTTGAGCCTTCAGCGCTCATGGTTGTTGCCCCGTGTTTACATACGGAACCAGAAGGCTTCTTCTGCTCGCGCGGTTCACATTTTTGTGGCAAAGCAGCGCTCGACCACGAGGAACGTTACCCCCTTTACCGTTGTGTTTTCCTCCCGGCCGGGCCTGGTGTGACGCTGATTGCATGTGACTTGCAGTTTCCTTTTTTTTTGGGTGTGTGTGTGTGTGGGGGGGGGTTGATGGGTTTGCTCGTTCGGCGTTTGACCGCCTGACACGGGTTGGGAGTTACTGTATGTCTTTGGGCTGTCAGATGTCAGAGCGGTGCATTGGTGGTGAAAGGGAAGGGCAGCGTCCCACCTCCTCTTCTGGGAGGCTTGGGGATGATTGCACAGCCCGTCTTGTCTCGTTTAAGTCCAACAACTCGGCGGTTGCATGCGAAAAGGACGGTGACGTCGCCCGCCGCAGAGACTCTGTGGTTCGCCTTTCAGAAAGGGAACGATTTGAGGGTTATGGAAAATGTTTCTTTGTGCCGCTTTGATTTGGAAAGTTGAGCTTGTCTCTCGGCGTAACTTTGGGATGGAGGTTCGGGGTCCTAGCACGCTGGCCGAGGAACGCCAGTGTTTGATGTCTTCGCCTCTTGTCCATTTTTCACCATATAAGGGACTGTGTGTGTGTGTGTGTGTGTGTGAGCGAGAGAGAGAATGATCAGGCAGGGTAACATCTGTGCTTATTGTCACAGGATGAGGGTCTTTTGCTCTCTTAGGTAGAGACACTGTGGGGGGAGACCACAGGGGCTCCATATTACTGGTCACCCTTTAAACAATAGGATTTAAAATAGACCCACCTCTCTTTTTGTCCCCTTTTCTGCACGCTCCCTTCCTCCCTCCCTCAGGCGGACGAGCATCCCGCGTGCACCCATTTCTTTACTCGCACGGTCGAGATTATATTTGGCTTTTCCAAGTGTCCGCTGCTGCGTCTGGAGCAGTTTCTGTAAAAAGCAGGTGAATTTAAGGCTGCCGCTGACAGCAGCTTGGCCCGGGCCTCTCGTGCTCGCCAAGACGCCGTCCAAAAGACACGTGGCCGGTTCTGACTCCTCCCGGGTGCACACAACTTACTAAGCCAACACCAGACAAAACAGAGACCTTACGCATCCCGGTCTTTAGTCACAGCAGAACCAAAAATATCAGCCAGTGAAAGGAGTCATGTTGTCTCCGTGTGTGTTGCGTAATTCAGTCAGTCTGAATTAACTCGATTTTCGGTGGCTCTTGAACGACAGCCCCGCACCCTTTGGGTGGATTTGTTCAGCGTGCGTGCGCTCCAACACAAGATTTCCCCCGCACTGCTGCACAAACAGGAGCCCTCCTGTCCTGCTCAGCGGAGCGGCCCGTTCTCCTCCAGCTGGACCAGCGTTCCCATTCACCAGCAGATTAACGCATCCGTCTGAGCTGAAGCGCGACCGGCCGGGTCAGCTGCTGAAGAATGGCCTCTCCAAGGTTCGGCTTTAAGGGAGATTAAACGTTTGGCGTTAGCAATGTAGCAAGCAAGGTAACCGATTAAGCGCTAGCACGCGGACCTGTGTGCGATCGGGGCTTTCATTAACCCTAAAGATGTGACCGTCAGACATGGGTTTACGTTCTGTTATTGATGGTTCTATAAATCACCAGTAAAAGGTGCACATGAGGTAAAAAGCCCCCCTGGCAGCACTTGGGTAACAGTGCATGTAATTCCCCATAGCTCACCACATGACACGCAGCCTTCCAGTCAGAAAGAACCTCCGCCTCAGCATTTACAACATGGTAGTTTTGATTCGAAAAATACGTGAAGCGGGCAACGGTCGCTCGCGTGATATCCGGCGTTCCGAGCTATTCCCTCCACGTTACCCTTTAACATACATCTGAACTCCGACGCCCTCGCTGGAGTCATGTCGCGTCATGTCTGCGAAGCCTGGGTGGGTCTTTTAAAGACCACAGCCGTCGGCGCCTTCCTCAGACTGACGCCGGGCCTTTTTTCTGGGGAAACGCACGGCCGCCCTCCCACCTCTCTTTGCCTCCAAGCTGTTTGCCGATCAATCCTCATAACAATACAAATTGTGATTGATCTGCCCTCGCCGGGCCCAGTAGCCACAAGGTCTCACTTTGCCACCCTTGCCCCTATTGAAACGGCAAACACAGCTGGTCCTGCTGGGGCTAAGTGCTCGGCTCTTGGAGGGTTCTGGAGGACACGTGTCACGTACAGCCTCCATGATGGATGGATAAATCCGGGGTGCACGTTTATTGCAACATGTCGCACCTGCTCGTCGGGAGGTGGAGGCCGACTGTCTCATTGTCCCCGATGAATGCTCCGCTCCTCTGATGTATTTTGCATGGCCCCCTCGAGCGATCCTGATTATACAGTCGGAATCGGAACGTCTCTTTGAGCCGGTGTGGCATTGTGGCAGATCTTAGATTTTCATTACCGTTTATTTGGATTGCAAATTTTTTTGTTTTTTACATAACCACAGCCTGGCGAGCGCTGCGTCCTGTCGTCCTTCAACTGAAAGATGAGACGCGATAGACGGCTGCGGCAACAGGAAAAGGAAAATAACGCGTAGAACCGTCTCGTCAAAGCATAAAGTTGCCTTGGCAACTGCGGTATTCATGTCAGGCGAAGGCTCATTAGCACCCCCCCCCAATGTCCAGCCCCACTGAAGTCATCCACGGTTCCACTTCCTCCCAAGATGAGCTCTTTTGCTCGCGTCTCGGCCTCCGAGTCTCCGTGCTGGTTCGGTTATTTGGCGTGCGACCAGTGTAAACAGAGACGGGGCGCTGATTGCTCCGGGTCAACGGCGGTCCTGGCATCTACTCGCTGTGCACGCTCAATTAAAACTCTCTTCAAAACTCCCTTTGATTCAAAGAGGTAAATGCGCCCAGGATAAACGCTTCCCGGGGCAGCATGTTGGCTAACAGCCCTCAGCTGCCAGGAGGAAAAGGATATGTGAGCGATGAAAGTGGCTCTGATGCATGTCCAGATAAGAGCCAGTAAATAGCCGTCGCAGGGATATTTCACCAGCGTCATCATTTATTCCTCTTGTATTTATCGTGCAGTCTATCCGTCTGGGAAATGCCAAGAAAAGAGGCCGTAGAAGAGTCTGTGTGTGGGCTTGCTTATTTTACAGCCCCTTAAATACCCAAAGATTGACTTGCATATTTCTTTCCGTGGTCGTCTTGCGCTTCTTTGATGCTGTTTGCGTTTCTTCGCTGCCTCAGCTCTGATTGGCTGTTACATAAGTGTTTACCTCAGCGTTCCGTGCCGCCATGTGGTGTTCATGGCTCGGGCGAAGAGCACATTTCCAGGTTCCAGATTTCCAGTTTTTCCAAACGACCTTTCCAGCGCAGGATTCCACTCCTGGCAGGTGGAGATGGGGGGGCCTGTAAACCTGCATCTGCAGAGCCAGGAGGTCCCCGTTTTGGCGCCCACGGGCTCCTCCGCAGGTTCACGTTCAGTCAGGCAGCGCTAACGCTCGGCACGTTGCAACCTGAGGAGAGTCCTGCAATATTAACACAGCTTCCCTCCACGGATGGTGCCGCAGCAGGCAGACGTTGGACGTTTCGCTCCTGACCCGATCCTGCGTCTTTTACCGTAGCTCTCTTGATGCTAAGCTAAGTTAGCAGCTCCAGCTCAATATTCAGTGTACAAATATATCAATACAGGCCTCAAAACACGTTCAAGTCAATTTCAGGTAATATTTTCCCTAAAAATCAGCACTTCCTTAAACAAATTAGTGGAATTATGCTAATTGATGAGCGGCAAGGATGCGCAAAAGCCTGTTTTTTGCTGCGGCACACGTGTTGAACATCAGTTCTGGCGTTCTCTGGAGCTGAATAATAAGAACCCCGTGTTCGCCTTCATCCCTACGCCGCAGCAGTAGCTGCGCGAGAACAGATTTCCAGACATGAATCCCAGCGCAAATCAAAGAAGGGGGTGGGGGGGCGCGCTGATGTTACATAGTTAACTGCCTCAGCACTCGTTGGTATTCACCTGCCGTCATGCGGCGAGACCCGGTGCAAACGCAGAGCGCTGAGTGGCAAAGTTATTCAGGATAAATCATTTCCCCTTTGGAAGGGTGAGATCATTCATCGGGTCCCCCGAGGCGGCTGATCCAAGGAGCACGCCCTGACGGGTGAGTAACGTGTTGCGTTGCTCATCCCGCTAACATGGATTCACTTTGGGGTCTTTCTTCTGATGCTACGCTGGAGAGGAACGCCGCGTTTTTAGCGCGAGGCGTCTGAGATGGTATCAAAGGGCCGTTTTCTTCATTTCTGCCCCTTCAAACCCTCCAAAACTGACTTCGTTTAAAGAAACGCCTCCCATCTGTCTCCTCAGTTGTTTGTTTGGCTCGTTCTTTCAGAGTGAGACCTTGTGGCTGCTGGGCCCAGCGAGTGGCTCCGGTCCGCTCACATGGAGAAATCAGCCTCACTGGAAACTTCTGGTTGGCTGTGACAATATTATACGAGGCATCATTTCATAGCGCCGCGGCCCAGCTGAGCTAATAATAGCAGGGCTGTCAGGAACAGGGGTTTCCTGACAGTTTGGATGGTTCCTGCAGTTCGGGGAGCCAAATAAAAGCTGCACTTATGCGGTCGTGTTTTATTCGTAATCGTCTGTATCGCTCCTCCGTTGTCCGGAGGAGAGCAGAGCTTTTTAAAGAGCTCATGTGTGTTATATTAGGCCCATGTTTGCTCCCAGACATGCCTGCTGGTGTTGTTATTTTATGAATCATGCTGTCATCCGTTGCCACTGGCTCCTTTCTTCGCTCCTTCTTTTCCAGCTGTTCTGTAAGCCCAACATGAATTTGTTTCGTTTGAAAAAGCTGTAAAGTGCCCCCACTGCCTACATTTCTGTTGTATTTCGGGCAAAACGCCGTTTGAAGAGTTAATTTAGTCCGCCGAAGCTGCTCTCTGCCTCTGTGGCCATTACGGCTGTTTAAAGTCAGGCGGCGGTGGATGAGCTCTGGCAGTGGGGAGGATCATTATGGCCTGTTCATCCAGACTGGATGGCAGCACGTTCTCCCCATCAGACGAGTCTGCCGTAATCGGCCACAATTTTGTTCTTGCGGGGACTTTCTCTCCACCTTCGGAGTATTTCCGAGCCTTCCTGTATAGGAACAGTGCACGGTCTGTAGTTAAACCTCTGCTTCGAAGGGTTAAGTAGCCTCCTCCATTCCCTCCTTAGCCCAGCCCATCTCAGGAGGAGAGGGCTGTGAATAAATACCACCCTTGTCCTCTCATAATGGAAAAGCTTGACCCCTCTGACCTCTGCCGGTCGGAGCATCTGCCCGTCGATTCTACCAGCTCCTCCCTTGGGACCAGGCCCAGCCGTCACATCTGCCTGTTAGCCCTAATTCGATTGGCCGTGGAAATTTATTTAACGGCGTAAAAATGAATAGCGGCCTTTTTAATTTTTATTTTCTGCAAGAAGCCCGTCAGCTGGAATAAGCTGCTCTGATTTACACTTTTGTAATCTGTGTGAAAGTGTTTGTTTTACTCTTGGCACCGCACCCGCGGCTCATTGGCATTCTGGAGGCTCCCTATATGGATGGGAGCACAACCAGGTTGTCCGGAGCCTTCGTTTAGTCGGTAAAAACCGTGCACACGTAGCACAGCTGCTAGCGCTTAGCCTAGCGCTGCGATTCCCTTCAGCGGCTTCTCTCTTCTTCAAAAATCACATTCCTGCCTGAAAAGGCTCCGCGGAGCTGCACAAATAAGTTTGTTTTGCAAAGACTTGCGTCTCAGCTGCTCCACGTGACCGCCTGAACTGGTTTAGCCGTGCCCCCCCCCCCCCCCCCCCCCCCCCCTCCCCGCAGCCAACACACATTAATCTTTGTTGTTTTGTTTACCGAGCTCACCGAGCTGGATAAAGGCCCGATAATCGCTCCCAGCTAATTTCCCCTAATAATTGAGTTAATTCTGCTCTCACCTTTGGATCCAGTCAGAACAAGATTTATGGAATTCCCTTGAGGAGCCTCAAGAGTCCAAATCTGTTCCAGCAGAAGCTGAAAATGACTTTTGGGGTAGAAAAGTTCACACAGCAGGTTTCGGGCATGTTTATATCCTCAAACACAGGTGATTCACACGCAAACCTGTTAAAACTGGGTCACGAGTCGCACCGCTGCGGCGCGTGGCCCCGTTTCCCACAGCTTCAAGAGTGAATAACCTGCATTCCCGCGCAGAGCGCGTACGCTAGCTTGAAGTGCACAATTCAAACACCCGTGCACACGTTTTGATCCGGCTTTTGCTTTCGTCGTGCTACGCTCGCTGCTATTCCGCCTCATTCCCGTCTACGCCCGCCCTCCCCGGCAGCTGTCCCGGCCATCATCGGCGCTCTCGGGATGCTGAACAGCTCAGGTTTCGCTCCCCCGTGTGTGTGTGTGTGTGTGTGTGTGTGTGTGTGTCCAAACCTGTTTGTTGCTCTGGCAATTTTCCTTGATGAATTCTGGAGAATTCCATCCCCTCTCTGCTCTTTTCCTGCGTTTTGCGGGAGCTTTCCGTGCACGTGGGAGCTTTCCCCGTACAGGGCCTCTCATGTAGGTCTCCCGACGGCCCCCCCGCGGTTCTTATCCTGCCATCTACAGCCGCCCGCCCGGCCTCGGGCCGCCAGCAGGTTGCGATGCGTGCGGCGTGATGGGAATACAACCGCTACTCTGGTGACGCGTCATATTTAGTTTTGCGTTAAGGAGACTAATTGTTATCTTGTCCTGGTGAACGCAGCCACTTTCCTGCTCAGGTCCTTCAGAGCAGCCAACTGGTCCTGAGCTTCTCTTTTAATGAGTTAATTTTCGGTTCTGCGGGAGAGTTTCAGACGTGTTACAGAGCTATGTGCTGCTGCCTGCTACGCTGTTTTTTGGGGGAATTTGTCTCAAGTGTCACCGTGTAAAATCCATCCCGAGCACTTAATGGCCGTATTTTTTATTTATTTTTAGAACTGCCAATGAGGCGAAAGAAAGGCTTTAATCCAGCCTGTAATTGCTTCTGGTAATGGCCCCTAATGGCTGGTAGAGCTGCGGCTCCTTTTGTTACCATTCCTGACCTTGACCATGATTAAGGGCCCGTCCCAGACAGGCCCAGACTGGTTCAGACTCATACTGACTTGAGGTGTGTTGCTGCCCTTCACCTGTCAGTTGGTCATAGTTTACGGCCCCGCCAGACAGCCCCGCGATCTGGTGAGGAAAGTGCTGAGACGGCAACAGCACGGATGCCTCACATGGCCATATTTTAGCTCCCTCCCGCCTGTCGGTTTAATTGGTCGAATTGATTGTCGCCGCTCATCTGTACGCCGAGTGATTCAGGTTCCGCTCTGCTTTAATGCAATCAGGGCTTGGACCTCTAAGGGGCCATAAAAGCAGAGACTTTTTTCATTGGAACCAACCCCGAGGATCACCAACATCGGCCTGACCTGGTCCGACAGGGTTTGGTGGGATGTTTGATTCCTACAGTGAGCAGAAGCAGCCTCAGAATGTGGGAGTGGGTGCTTTCAGGATGGGGGGGGGGGCACGGGGGTGACCTCCTGGTGGCGTCAGAGCCCCACAAGAATGCATGGAGGGATTAAAGCCTGTCTGTGGCACTGATGGATGAGCCCCGGAGTCACAATCGCCAGCATTTCCCTATAGCGCATCTGGGTGCGGACCGCCCGGCCCCACCCTGCAGTGCTACGTGCTGGCTTAGCAGGTGTGCACGTGATGTGTCTTTGGAGGGACAAAGCCAGACTAGCTTGTCCGTCCTACCACCCCTGCTAGAGCCGTATGCACAACCAAAACTCTGCTAACAGTCAGCCTCTCCTCCTTCCACGCATTAGGACCCCCCCCCCCCTCCTGACCAGGGCTGGGCGAGTGCTTGTTTTCTCCCATGGGCCTCGAGGTGTCTCATCTGACCCCGTTGCAACACATCACACTTTCCCTGCGCAGCTTTATAGCCCAAAGACGGCAGCTGTAGCAGCGCGCTCCGCTTCGCTGGGATGTTCTGCTGCAGCGCCGTTTGTGGGTCACATGACAAACCATCATGACTGCACCAGAGAATCAGCTAAGCTAAACTGTGGGAATTTCTCAGCTGGGTTCGCACACATGTGCACGTTTTAACCCTCAAAATTACCTTGTTCAGTCGCTTAAGCTGCTTAATTAGCAGCGAAAGCTAACCTGCATAGTTAATCTGGCCGTTTGTTGGAGCACACGCACGCTTGTGTGTGCTCCCCTCCTTCCAGTCAAAGCACCTGAGAGCGTACATGGGTTCCTGGGCGCTGTCGGCCAGTCGACAGGATCTGACACCCCCTGGCGTCTGTTGGGAGAGGACGAGAGAAGAAGTCAAGGGGTTTGAGTAACGAAGAGGTGGACGAGTGAGGTTGGGGCGACTGACCTTTGGATGATGGTCATGCAAATTTTAGTTTTAATTTCTATATATTTAGAGGAAATTCTTTTGAAAAACGAGCTGATTAAATGTAAATCCAGGTTTGAAAAATATTTGGATTCCTTCGCGAGACAAACCCCCCCCCCCCACTTGGACCGTGAGCAGCTTTTTGGGTGGAACCCATCCTCCCAACAAGAGTTGACCTCTCACCCCTTCCTAAAGCGCCCCAGCTTAAGCGAATTCCATCAGTCTAAATCTAAGCAGCACAGTTATAGTTTCTAATTTAGCCGCTTTAGATTTAAATCTGTGTTTCTATGTGGGGCGCTGTGCTAATCTCTGGTAAAATGAGGAATTAAAATGAGGGAAAGACAAATTCGTGCCCTCCCAGCAGACTTTGTTTGCCAACTGCTGCAGATTGCAGTCCCTGGTGAACGGCATAATCAATGGCTTCAAACCATAAATGGCCTCCGGCTATGAGAGTGGCTCCATCACGCTGTTGAGGAGGGAGCTGAAAATGATTAACACATCGAGCGAGCGCTCATATTTCTTCCTCTGGCTGTCCTGCGTTTGTCAGCCCAGTCCCGTGGGCATCGTCGGATCATCAGTCTGACTTTTAATCAGACTGTGAATAGTGCGTGTGATCTGTCTGAGGAAACAGCTTGTAATTTAAGTACTTTGCATAATAATTATCTCCCAGGAAAAGTGGGATTTTTAGCTCATAAATATGAGGCATCATGAGTTCTACAATAAAATAAAAGGTTTCTCGTCCAGGTGAGGATTTTTCACCACCATCGGTTGATTTTTATAGGTTCAGTATATAAATGGTTCCATATTTATAGAAAGATATTAACCGAGCTAACAGCCTTGCACTCAGATAACAGTGCTAACATGCTAATGCTAGGAAAGTTGGAACCCTCGAACACAAGCGTTGGACAAAGCTTTAGGCATGGTGCTATAAAAGTAATGTTACACGTGTTTTGTATGCTTGCATTGTCATTTGGATCTGGAGAAGTTGGCGCCTTAATTGATCTTAATTAGCCATTAGACCATTTGGAGTCAGAGGCAGCACCTGCTCTGCATGAATATGCATCTCCTTTCTGAGGGCCTGAGGCTTTTCAGCGGGATGTTGACCCACCTTTGAGCAGCCTCCCTCTATACTGGGACAAAGGGCTTTCAGAGGAGCTCAGTCTAGACCACGACAACTATTGTGTCGCCAACAATGTTGCGTCGGCCTCCTGCACGCTGCTAATATTGTGATGGGAGCTGACGTCTGTGCGTCAAGCAGCCGGCTGATGGTCCATTCAACAGCTGCTCATTTGGAGCGGCACGGCCGTGACTTTGAAAAGCTATTCAGGCGGATTTGTAGAGACGAAGCCGATGAAGCGTTCAGGGAATAAAGTCCGCGTGTTCCACATTCAGGAGAAGTGTGATACCGCCTGGAACATCAATAATTTTCACTTAATTCCTCTCATTTAGCAGTTGAAAGGTCGGACACGCTGGGTCCGTAGAGGTATTCATGAAATATTCCATAAATGATACCCTTTTTTTGTTACCTTGCTAAAGAGAATCACTTGCACATTTGGCCTGGAGCCACTTTCGGCTGCAGCATTTAGCTCCGATCCCTGTTTCCTTCTGTGGTCCTGCTCTTTTTCACACCCACCTTCTGGATTTTCTCTTATTTAGCTTACATTCTCCTCCCGCACACACACTTCTTCTGTTTCCCCAGTGGTTAACTTCTTCCAAGGGGGTCGTTGCGGTATTTTGGGTCAGACAAGAGCCCCAGTCATTGCGCCCTCCCGGGTGTGTCCCAGTCAGGGCAGCGGCGAGCCTCTCTGACCCGCGCTGCTCGCTGGTTTTCCAGCCGGTGGCTCACTCTCTCCTGGCTTTGCTCTGTTACCCGGGGTTACCTCAGGAGGATTGTGATTCGCTGCTGCTTCCAGGCAGGGGGGCGGGTGGGGGGGGGGTTTCCATGTGTCCTCCAGCGTGTCTGGGTGTGCGAGTCAGAGCTCGAGTGTGCGCTGCTTTAGGACCCCTCGTAGGAAGCCTCTACTGAGAGGAGAGCTCGCCGGGTAGATTTCTTGTTGGGAGGCATTTCAAAGAGCTCTTAGATTAACGGCTGGGACACTCAGGTAAGACGTTGCTCTTTTATCTGCTTTCTTTGAGGGTTAGAGGGACTGTCTTCACCCTCTCCACGTCCAGATCCACAGGTGTCGGTTGTGTTTGTGTCTGGATCTGTTTGATAGACAGGGACCGTGTTTCACGTCTGGCCTTGGAATAGCCGATACAACAATACAAAGCTCCGAGCCGTTATCACCTCCACAGCTGTCTGCTCGGGCCCGGCCAAAGAGTGTTCACACACGTCTCGCGTTCGCCTCATAAAGGGAGAGAGGAGCAAACTTTGGGTCAGAAGGAGCCGTTTTTGAGAGGCTTTTACCCCGTCAGAACTCCTGAACGTGTAATGAGAAAGTCCTGCTCAAACAAGCAGCGTGATGAATGTTTGCTGGCTTCGGCCACATCCATCTCGGAGTAATATGGGCTTTCAGCGGATGATTCATGCACAGACTTTCCCGGTCACGAGCAAACAACCGCAGGATGCTTTAAACCCGTTTCAGATGTCAAACATAAATGGCGGGCCCTTTAGCTACGGCCACTTTCTTTGCTTCCCGTCACTGCCGTCCGGAAAGAACTCAAAAGTTTTGTGCAAGTGTGAATCGGGGCCTGTTCCAGCGAAGCGCGCGGCCTCTTTAAGAGCGCCGTCGTGCCAGCGCCAGGGGAAAGTGATAAGAAACAACTCCCATGGGCCTTGATTTGACACGAGGAAGCCGACGTGATTGTGTTAGCGGCCAGTACCAATAACAAATGAGCTCAGCCTTCCTAACTAATGTGATAACAGAAATGTGCTAAAGCATTGAATCTTTTGGATACACTTATTTTAAGGTGTGAGTAACACCAAACTAAGCCTTTGGCCGCATGGCCATGAGGCAAGGTTATCTTATTTTTGTCCCAAGTTTAAAGTCAAACAGGGAGGCCAGAGTCGATCGTATCGACCCAGGGCAGCGTTACAGTCCCACGGTAGTCTCCTCGTGTTGTTCAACTCCAGCAATCACGCACCTACAGTGTTTATACCCTGCCGGGGTGTGGCTCCGTTCCTCGCCAAGACGCAAGCGGTGCCAGACTAAACATGGAGTGGAGGTGGGAGTCACCCAGGGGCAGGGAGAAGAATGCCAGGTCACAGGGGTGCGCTGAGGAGCACTGGGGTGGCGGTGGTCCATAGGCCCCCGAGCAGATGGCCTGCAGGAAGCCTATTGAATAAGAACAGAGGAGCGACAAGGAAGCGGGTGGGCGTGGCCTGACTGGGAGCAGTGGCTTCACGGCTAAAAGGAAGACTTGTCTTGTCGTTTTCCCGAAAGAACAATCGCACAATACCCCAGTTCGAGTTCCAACAGACGGCAAACGTGTGTGACTTAAAGGTTTGTGTGAGGGTCTGTGAGGGTTTCAAGCCCACAGACCTGCTTTTTGTAAATAAAGTGCGAGACAAGCCCAGCGGCGGTGTTCTGAAAAGGCGGCCTCGGCGACGAGGTCGACGAGCTAGCTTTGCTGGGACTCCTCGTGCTGTCGGCAGCTGCTCTCTTGGCCTTTACTCCTCACAGCTTTTTGTTCAGCTATTCTTCATTCATAGAGTGACTGAAAAGCCTCTTTTAGTCCAGAAAGCTCCTTACACATGTGTTTCTGGAGATGCTGGGAGATGGGGAACGGCCATAAGAACTATCGACAAAGGACGCGTTGCAGCTCAATAAGATAACGTGACTGTTTTGCTGCAAAGTTAATGAAGTCATTGCAGTTGCAATAATTAAAAAAACAATCCTGATAGACTCAGAGCGATGGATCCTGTTTACTATTTTAGTTTAACTTTTTCCATTCCCATGTGCTCAGTCGCCACTGTTTAATGTTACTTCACTGTCAGGGTGCATCGAGGCGAGCAGCTAATGTCCTAATGCTGCCGATCACCTAATCCTGAAGGTTAGGACTTCTGGCAGAGGCTATTAGCTCTCTAACCTTATAAAAGCTGTCCAGGTACCACGAGGCTTAGTGACGCCAGCTCTGCTGCCGTTGTGCACGCTGCATACATGTAAGTGGGTTATATTACACGATACCGTCACGCCGTTTCTCAGAAGCCGCCTGGCGGGTGCCACCGCAGAGCGCCCTCCTCTCCTCATTCGTCTCTGTTTCAAGATCGCGTCTCCGGACAAATTTGGCGGCGACTGGCCAAACGAAAAAAAAAGAAAGAAAAAGGAGCGGGCTTGGATTCCAGCGTTTAAAAATAAACAGGGGTGTACTGTAACCGGCTTTCAGACAAACTTTCCCAACCCCCGTTGAAAGGCGACGTCATTCACTAGCGGGGAGGTGGAAAAATGCTACTAAGGTTTGGTTTGGATGACGGATGGAGGAGACTTGGACTCATGGGGTGGAGAGATTCTTTTCTGTTAGTCACACTGCAGCGCCAGGGTGGCACCGCAACACTTCACTGCCTCTCTTCTTCTCCGATCCTTCTGCAAAGCACTTCATTGGAGGGGGGAAAGGATCTCCTGGATGTTGGCTCAGTCACTTTTGCACACCTGCCAGCAAGTCTGTCAGTTTTAGTCCTGGACTGTTTAGCCGCGTAATGAGCGAGCGGCGCTGCCTCCACCTGGGGATTAGATCCGTTAAACCGGCACACGGCAGTTATAAAACACGGAGCCGGTTGCACGTCTGATAAATTGCAGTCAGACCCTCGTCGCATTATTAAGCCAGGTTCTGTGTGTGTGTGTTTCAGATATGCCCCACTGCCAAGAAAACAGTTCATTTTAGGAAATGAGGTGGGCGGAGCCTCGCGCATAGAAGCTCCAATCTGAGAAGACGCTTTCAGGCAGGTGAGTTTGCTCATGTATTTATATTTACATGTGTTACTTTGGATGTAACGACCTTAACTAATCAGTCTGGGTGTTGTATTGTTATATCCTGATAAATAGGTTTGGTCGTCTTTGACTCTAAGTTGTGAAAGCTATTTAACTTCACCTCTTATGTAAGGTGGTATTTGTATCCTCATGTCTGTTGTCGTGCCACCAAGTCTTACATGTACAGTGAGCGTGTACCAAGATGTCCCTCTGGTCACGGCTCTCGGTTACTAATGCAAGAATGTTTTGAACAGTCTGGAAGTTCTTTTTTTTCGCGTCTCCGTCACGCATAACATCCGTGACTTTCAGTTTTCTGGAAAGAGGATGAAAGAAGGCTGTGAAAGGGGTTAACCCATGCAGGTTAACGTCTGACGGCAACTCTTTTAACTTTAAAGCATGAGGGAAGTATTAGACCACCCGATGTGAGGCTTTGTCTACTGTTCATCACCCATGTTTGTCTGCATCCTCTAATGCCTTATATCTGTTTTGTGGCTTTTTTTCGGCAGCTATGGGAAATTCAGAGAGCCAGTATAGTATCCAGGGCCCCAAAGGCACCAGCTTCGTATTCTCTGGGAAACCAAAGCCATGCTCACAGAAGCTCCATTCAGCTAAAGACACTGTGTCTCCACATACGTGGTGGAAAACAGCCCCGATAGGCTCGGGGTACAAGGCCCGGTGCGTCGGCCGCGGCTGCCTCTCACCCCCTAAAAGCCGGCAGCCTTACTCTCCTCGCCACTATGACTACGTCTCTAAGGGAGGGAGGGGCGGCGACCATCGCTGGCCCCGACCGGCTGGATGTGGTGCGAGGAAGCGACATGTGTCGGATGAATATGATGAAAATCCGTATGGTTCCGAACGCAGTGGGCACACGCTGAACGGACAAGTGGACGGGCAGGAGTCTTTACAGGAACAAAGCAGCCCGCGGGTGGTGATCAAAAAGGACGGCAGTCTCAGGGTGGAGTTCACCAACACCTCAGGTAACCCCCTCCTCTTGGATGAGGCTTCTGGCCCAGTGCAACTCCTCAAATTCTCTCCCAACTTAGAGCCTGCCTCCACTTCCAGTCCGTCTGGTTCCAGTGGGAGCAGGCAGGACGTCCACCGCGGCGCTCCACCTCCGGCCTCTACCTCATCCACAGCCAGAACGAGCAAAGGCAGCTCCCTGAGCTCCGATGGCTCGTGGTACGACTCCCCCTGGGGTCCCAACGCCGAGATTTGTGAGCAGGACCCACCCAGTTCAACCGGCATGACTGTCCAACAACTGGACTCCTACCCCAAGCAGTCCCCGCCGGTTTCCATCACAGACTTGTATAAAGATTCCACAATGGCTGCTACCTTCCCCACAACCAGTGCGCTGTCCTTCCAAATCCAAGCAGCTCTTCCTGACCAGAGGCAGCACAGAGGGTCATTCGCTTCTGTCATGGACGTCCCGTTGGAGGAGTGCGCCGAGGTCCGCCAGTACTCGTCCTACACCCTGCCTTGTCGCAGGCCTAAAGCCCACACCATGAGCGAAGAGCTCGTCCAATATGGCGACCGGGACCACACCAGAGAGCAGGTCGGAGCAGAGTTCATCTTCCAGAAGAAAGATTCCATCAAAAACCGAATCCGGCGCCTCAGTGACTGGACGGGCAGCCTCAGCCGCAAGAAGCGGAAATGTCAGGTGAGATCGATCTGACTGCTTTTAGTCCTCCTTGGATATGGGCGACAGCGGCGCTGGAAAGCAGCGGCCGGTAGTCACGTCCCTCAGAGCTATTGCTAAGTAGACGGCGTCGGTAACGACCGTGCAGTTTCCCGTCTGGCACGATTGGTGTGATTATGGAACTCGATGGTGGTCCTGGCACGGCCGACCTCCGTCCTCCGGCCTTTGGCAGCACAACACTGGCTGTCTGTGGTGAAAGGCACAGTGGGGCAGCACGAAATGAAGTCTTGTTGTTTATGTGAGGACGGAGGAAAGCACGAGGGACGCGGTGGAGGCGAGTTTGTGACTCTGCCTCACCACCTCCATGTTCATTGTTGCTCCTGTTCAGCACTTTTTGGAGTAGGATTGCTTTGATGTGGTGATTTCCAAGCAGAGCAGACGGGAGACATTTTCATGCTAGTGAAACGGGTCAAAGGGCGGATCGGAAATAACCGCAGCTTGGCTGCACGTTGCCAGCACAGGGCGAGCTCATCCTGCGAGCGCTCCGTTCTTATTAGCTTTAGTTCGACGAAAATAACGAACGGAGCCTGAGCGCATGTCCCTCTCTATTAGACTTGAAAGCAATTGTTTCTGCATTAATTCATTCAGCTTTTGCCTTGTAAAACACTCAAAGAACACTGTTTGGACTCTGCCAGGAGAATAGCTCTAAGCCTTCACGAGGCTCTGTTAGAGTGAAACTAAATCCTCGCTGAAGACTCAACCCGCCCCTCGTCTAATGCTAATGAATGACTTCTTCTGGCTGCTGCATGGTTTGGATTTTCTGGGCTCCCCTCGTGATCTTCAGGGAGTAAATCTGCTAATAGGGATCGCTGTTGAGTCAGCAGGCTCTAGCGATCAACCAAAGGCCCGAACAGAAGTGTCATTGTACATTCGGTGCTGATTGAAATATAAGAGATGCAGAACAAGGACGCTGTCTGTCCATCATGTCTGGAGAAAATATGGGGAACAAAATGCTAATGCAGCTTTTATTTTGCAGCCTGCAGTTCACGGTAATCATCCATCATCCGCCATTTGGAGTTGCAGCATCCACAAATGTGGTTCTGTCTCTGTCTTCTGAAGAGAAACGAAGGAGGAATGCATTTCCACTTGTCAAACTAAGTCAAATAATGGAGTCAAATCGGTGTGCTTCATGGACACACAGTGCTCTCCTTTGTAACCCTAAACACCCTCTTCAGATTTACGTCACAACCTTTTTTTGGGCTATCGTTGGTGGTTTAGGTGGCGCACCGACCCTCTAACACCCCTCCGGTTGATGAAATCGGCTAATTCCGGGTTCAAAACAACACTCTTGCGCCTCCAGCCTCGTTTTGCCTCCACCTGAACTCTGGGGGTTTAAAGGTCACACCCCAACCCCCAAAGTCACAGGTCAAAAACCTGCACATAATAAGAAGCAGCTGAAAGATAACCTGCAGAGAAGGTGCACACATTCCAGCTGCACCACCATAATAGACCAGCCCTCCACCTTTTCTGAGAGGTTCTCACTGAAAAACTGACCTCAATAACCCATCTTTGTTTTCCCTTAACAAGTGAACGTAATCACTGATGGACACAAAAACCCCACAGGCCAGTAAAAGCCACCGATCATCAAAGAAAATCACGTACTTTTTATGTCGTGCAGCCTTTCAGTGACCTCACATTACGTGCGATAATATACCAGTGTCCAGTTTGATCGGGTTCATCGCTGCGTCTCGTTGGAATGCGAGCTTTTATCTGTTTGGTTACAGGATTAGAAATAATCCTCATCAGGCTTCAGTGAGGGAGCATCGGTTTATTTGCACAGAACAAGCCATTTCTGTTTGCTTCGGGGAAAAGTTTGATTGTTTCTTGATATTGACAGTGGCGAGTGAATGAACGGTGATTGAGAGGTCGGGGGGGGGGGCTCTCTGTTGCTCTGTCGTGACGGTGCATAACGTGTGTCTGCATGTTGAGAGCACTCCACTCTGTTGCCAGGGTCAAAATCAATGCCGCAATCTTGTCAAGTGTACGTATACCTCCATTAGGCTTAAAAGAGTGCAATTCCATCAAGTGTTCATTTGGGGAATAGAGGAGCCGCAGCGCAGCTCGGATGATGTGAAATTGCCTGAGCCTGGGGGGGTTCCGACCTCCCAGGTGCCATCATGGGAAATTTGTCCCACTTTCGTGAGTCTGGCAAAAGATTTAGAGCCGGTAATGGAAACTTTGAAGCAGGTTTGGGAAGGGATGGGGGGTTCAGAAGTTCTGCAGAGTCTTCGGCTAATTAAAATAAACATTGTTAAAATGTTGGCTGGGGCCAACAGACCTCCGGCCTTTGATCTCACCTCTCGTACGTTTCTTGTGTCTGTCCGTCAGCAGGACACCAGATACAAGGATCTGGGCGACGCCTTTGACAGTGGCGTTGATGGTCTGACGGCGGACACCAGCTCCCCATCCCAAGTCTCCAGCCTCCTCTGGTTCTCGGGAACTTCCAGGGCCCATTCATCAGGCGCCATCCACCAGTCGGCAACCAGCAATGCGGTCCGGCAGAATATTTATGAGAACTTTATGCGGGAGCTGGAGACGGGTATAGGACAGGGCGGGGTGGGTTCTGGTGACAGACTCGACCCGTCCACTGGCACCGAGGAGGGGGAGAGCAGCAGCGAGTCTGCGGAGGGCTCCCTGGAGCAACTGGACCTGCTGTTCGAAAAGGAGCAGGGGGTGGTGAGACGAGCCGGGTGGCTTTCTTTCAAACCCCTGGTCACCCTGCACAAAGACAGGAAGCTGGAGCTGGTGAGCCGCCGCAAATGGAAGCAGTACTGGGTGACCCTGAAAGGTAGGCTTGAACAGGAGGGCAGGCTGGTCACAGCACCACGTCCTGTCAGCATCGCTCATTCCTGGATCTGCTCGTCCCTGCAGGATGCACGTTGCTCTTCTATGAAACCTACAGCAGAGGCTCCCCAGAACTGGAGCTGTCGCCCCGCTACGCTCTCCTGGCCGAGGACAGCGTCGTCCAGGCCGTTCCCGAGCACCCGAAAAAGGAGAACGTTTTCTGCCTCAGCAATTCCTATGGAGACGTCTACCTCTTCCAGGTAACAGGCGGCAGAGGCCCCTGATTAAATCTGCTGTCGCTCTGAAGGTTTGTTCCTTCATTCGGAACAGATTGCGACTCGAGCCCTCCCCCCGAAATCCGCTCGTCTGTAGTTTCAGTGGCTGAATTATACCTGACTCGCATCCTCCAGTCTGGCATAGAGAAATAACCAATTTTGGCTGGTGAGGGGAAGCAAATTGGGCAAAGCTTCTAGCCGAAGGGTCCAAGAACAACGTCCACATTGGCTATTGTGCGGGCTGACCTACATACGATCCTAAACTTCAGGCCTCGACTCGGCTCCTTTTAAGATCACAAGACAGCCGTATGTGCGGCGTCTGGACCGACTCCTTCTAAAGTAGTTCTGTGTGGAGCTGACAGGGCCCCAGAGGCAAAAGGGGATGTGGAACATGGAGCCGGGAAGACGTTTTTCCACTGCTTTTGCTTCGTAAGCTTCAATCATCTGCACATCTAAATGAGGCTCAGCTCATTTCCCATTTCCCAAATTCCCTTTCGCTTATACGGAGAAATAATCATATACTTGACTTGGGAAGCAATTGTGTGATTTAATCACTTTATAACACTCGCTTCCTCGGCATCAATCAGGTTCCCTCATATTGATCCGGCGAGGCCCCCGCTCGCCACCCGACGGCCTCCCGGTGATGTATGACGGAATAACTCGACAGCCGGGCTTTGGCGGCGCCAGCAGATTTGTCACCTGTCACATCTGAATTCAACCTGTGGGGAGAAATATCGGCCTCGCCTCTAAATCTCCCCCCTCCTTTCTGCCCTCGCAGGCCAGCAACCAGACCGACCTAGAAAACTGGGTGACGGCCATCCATTCCGCCAGCGCCTCGTTACTGGCCAAGCGCCAGGGAAAGGAGGACACGGTGCGCCTGCTGCGGAGCCAGGTCCGCGGCCTCCTGCAGAAGATCGACATGGACGGGAAGATGAAGAAGATGGCCGAGTTGCAGCTGACCGTTGTCAGCAACCCCAAAAACCGCAAGGCCATAGAGAACCAGGTGAGCGACACGGCGGCGCCACTGAGTGGGATTATCCGCGGGCGTCGGTGGAGACCCCCCCCCCCATCACATTTCCATACCATTAAACGACAGCAGCGGGGGCCCCTGAGACAGTAGATCTGCGTGAATGTGCTGATGCATCATGTGGCGTGACATCTGAACTTTTCATGCTAAATTATGATCCGTTCCTCCCCCCGGTGGATGTCAGTATTCCACGCCATGTGTGTAGGAACCACGTGACGCGTCCCGCTCTGGGTTTCTGGCTCTGTGACCGCGGCGACAAGCATATGCTTTATTTTTATCTGTGGGTGGGGGGAAGCGTCCTAAATGCACCATTCCCCAAACGCATCTCACGGGGCCCCAGAGATCAGCTCTGTCTCCCAGCATCAAATAAGGATTCCAGATGTTTCTAGTAATGGGCTCTCCATGCATTAGCCTCCTCCTCTCAGCCCCCGGGAGAATCCAGAGCCCCCAGCCCCCCCACCAATACCTCCATATCAACAGCCCAATTTAAAAATGTGGAGGAATTTCTGCAACAAATGCTGCTGGAACAAACCTTTTTACACCTCCAGCAACGACATGGAATCTACTGGTGTGTGTGTTTCCTTTGTGACGGCTACTTGCTGCTGTAGGTGGCCATTTTGGAGGGGGTGTCACCCCGAGCGGTCAAAAAAATGCTATTATGAAGCTGGACGGCTCGCCCCAGCGATGTCACTACCTGACTCCGAGGTGGGATTCAGGCTAATTGGAAGCAGATACACAATCAGTCAGGAGAACAAGAGACAGCGAGGCCGGCGTCAATGAGGAGGTCAGAGGAGTTTGTGACGGGCTCTGATGCAGACTTCCCCAAGGCGGATGATAGATTTGAGGTTGTGACGGGGTTTCTTTGATGTCCCCCTGCCCCCGCCCGTGTCGGCAAGAGTGGGTTCCAAGAGACCGCTGTTGAAGAACGGCTTTGGCAACCGCTCATGCACACAAACGTGCACCGAGATCAGGTTGCAATCGGAAGGGGCAGATGCTAAAGAGATGAGAATCTCCTCAGAGGGGTCCAGACATGTTCACCGTCCTGATTCTGCGCGATGCAGAAAGAAAAGCTGTCGAAAAAACCATCTTATCGGTGCAGCAAAAGGCGTCTTTGTCTCTAAAGAAGGATCCGAAATAGTATAAATAGAATTCTCTCTTAGCTAAAGAATTCATTGCAAGGCCATTTGGGAGTTTGTTACTTTCCGATTCTCCCGTTTCCTGTTGCGAGATGCCGCTAGTGACATAACGTCTTCGCTCTCAGTCAATGGAAAACCAAGCAGCTTCTCAGCAACTGGCCGTAGCACCGGAGCGGAGCTTGTTTTGGTGGAAATAGGCTCATTTTCTGTCAAACATTCCTGGTTTCCAATAAAGAGTTGGCACTGGGCACCAGAGCGAATGTGTTCAAGAACTGGCTTTAATATTCCACAAATCCCGGTGATGTAATAGAGATCTCGTTTGATTTGCGGCTCCTCCGTTGTTTAATATCGTTGGTCAGGTATTTGTTTGCATAACTGACGCTCCAAATGCAAGGCTGCATTCAAACCAGATTCCTCAGGTCTGGAATGAGAGTATCGGCTGGATGTCATTGAAGGGAGGCAGGTTAACAGAGGCCACCTGCACACCGGCGTGTTCATGGGTTTAGCTAGCGCAGCGTGCGTGCCCGCGTTGAAATTTCTGTTTCAGTTAAATGTTTAAGATGGTTGAAAAGGCAGAGGTTCCTGAAGTGCCCGTCCGTCCTGGTTCTGCAAAGAATTACCCCAGCGCGAGCGCGAGCTAATTGGACGCCGCCGCGGGGGGCGTTATTGTAAATGAACTTGCACAAGCTTTTAAAGTCAGTTGTTATGGAGGCTTGTTTAACTTGACTGCTCCCATTAAACAAAGTCTCCAGCCAACAAAATAAGCACTTTCTCATCGTTTACATTGTGCAGGCTATTAAGTCTGCGGAGGTTTAAGTGAAGGCCTGCGCAGCGTCACCGCTCTCGCCGGACTCGCATAAAAACAATTTTAGGATTTACTGTGCTGGTGTTCAAATCTCTTCACTCCCCCAGCAATTTGCCTCCTCACCAACATCTGCAAGCAATCGCAGCCTGATGAAAAGCGCTCGGCTGACCCTGGATCCAGCCCCTCTACCTCTGCCCCCCCATCCCCAGAAAAAATCATGAAACTCGCCTTTCGTTCATCCAGAAAAACCTGCTTAATAAACAACGATCTTTCCTTCCCATCAGATCCAGCAGTGGGAGCAGAACCTGGAGCGATTTAACATGGATTTGTTTCGGATGCGATGCTACCTGGCCAGCCTACAGGGTGGAGAGCTGCCAAATCCCAAGAGCCTGCTGGCATTCGCCAGCCGGCCCACTAAAACCACGCTGGGACGCCTGGGAATCTTCTCCGTCTCCTCCTTCCACGCACTGGTGAGAGAGCGTGAAAGAGCAAAGGACTGGAGGGAAAGCGTCCACGTTTGTGCGTGATGCTTCGGTAACCTCGAAGACCTCTTAAGCGGAATCTTAAAGGCATCAGACAGACGGTCCTGAACGCACCACCGGAGAAAACCTAATTAAGATGGACAGATTAGACTCCCGGTGAAATTTCTGTCGAGCTAAACGATCCCAGTCCTGATATGTGCATCTGTTCAGATCTGTTCCAGAGATGAGGCCACGCTCAGGAGGCGTTCGCTGTCCCTCACGCACCGACGGCGCAAGAAAGGTCTCTTCTCCTCCCTCAAGGGCCTCGACAACCTCACCAAGAGAGGCCGCGAGAAGCGCCCCTCTGCATCCAAGGTACCGCCCGCCCCGCGCTCGTCTGATGCTCGCTGCATTTAAACAGACGTCGCCACCCCCCCCCCTGTAAAGAGATGTCGTGTTTGAGTGCGCACCTCTCATTAACGCGAGCATTCCTCGCCCAGGTGCAGACCGGGAAGCTTAAAACCTCGCTGGTTAGTAATTAGCCTCACGCTGGCTGTTTATTTACCCACACAGAAATCCTCCACTCTGTTCCCCGAAGCTCCGACCCGGGAGAATCCGCTCGGTGGTCTATTTTCAGTCCCACCACAGGAGGAATTTACTGCGTTCTTTTAGCACGTTCATTAGCAAGGGGGGTGGGGGTGAGGGTGGGGGGGGGAGCGTGGTTTTGATTAACAGTAATGGATCCTCATCGTTCTGCGCTGTGAAGTCGATGCGGAGCCACTTTGGTTTTTCCGAGCCAGCCGAGCCCATCTGAAGCCGAGCCACGACCCCCCCCCCGCTAAACACTCAAGTTTCTTATCAAGCTCGCACAGACAGCAACCCCCCCCGACCCCCCATATTCAAATTTGCACGTTGCCACACATCTGCCGGCAGCTGGGTGGAGGTGCGTACCGGTATCAGTGGCGGGGGAGTCCAGTCGGCCTTAACAAGGCCCGGTTCCGTCTCCCAGTGCAGAAGGTTGAGGCGGCGCCGCAGCACGCATGAATTATTGAGAGCCATATGTGGCTGACGGCGTCCTCCGCTCTTCTCTCGGCCCCGCAGACATCAGCAGATGGCCGCTGTAGCGACGCTAAATATTAAACACCCTTTCTGTGTCCCCCCCCCCCAGGCCGACTGTTGGAGCTTCTTTCTGGGATCAGGGAATCATAAAAGGGTTAAAGTGCTGGCTGCCGTACATCTGCCGCGTTTTGACGTAGCGTTTGTTAGAGTGAAGGGTCACCCCGGCGTGGTCCCTCTGTTGGTGTTCATCACCGGCCCCTCGCACCTTATCTCGCATCTTATTGGCCAGGCAGGAGTTTGGAGCGTGGGCGGCCTAAAGGTCCAAACAGTCTTATCTTTTGTTACCTTTTCTTTTACACTTTTATCAGTTTTCCTCCCTTTTTGCTCCGCATGTATCCCCCTGTCCTACGAGTTTCCTCTCACTCTCTCACCATTTGTCTTCTCTCCTTTGGCCCAAGCTCTCTCTCCCTCTCTCCCCTCTCACTCCTTCTCTCCCTCTCCCTCTCTCTCACTCCTTCTCTCTCTCCCTCTCTCTCTGTCCCTCCTTCTCTCTCTCTCTCCCCTCTCACTCCTTCTCTCCCTCTCACTCCTCTCCCTCTCACTCCTCTCCCTCCTCTCTCTCTCTCCCTCCTCTCTCCCTCTCCCTCTCTCTCCCCCTCCTCTCTCTCTCTCCCTCTCCCTCTCTCCTCCTGTCTCTCTCTCTCCCTCCTCTCTCTCCCTCCTCTCTCTCTCTCCCTCTCTCTCCCTCCTCTCTCTCTCTCCCCTCCTCCTCTCTCTCCCTCTCACTCCTTCTCTCTCTCTCCCTCCTCTCTCTCTCCCTCCTCTCTCCCTCTCTCTCTCTCCCTCCTCTCTCTCCCTCTCTCTCTCCCTCCTCTCTCTCTCTCTCTCTCTCACTCCTTCTCTCCCTCTCTCTCTCTCCCTCCTCTCTCTCTCTCCCTCCTCTCTCTCTCTCCTGTCTCTCTCTCCCTCCTGTCTCTCTCTCTCTCTCCCTCTCCCTCTCTCTCCCTCCTCTCTCTCTCTCTCCTCTCCCCCTCTCTCTCCCTCCTCTCTCTCTCCCTCCTCTCTCTCTCCCTCTCACTCCTTCTCTCTCTCTCTCCCTCCTCTCTCTCTCTCTCTCTCTCACTCCTTCTCTCCCTCTCTCTCTCTCCTCCTCTCTCTCTCTCCTCCTCTCTCTCTCTCCTGTCTCTCTCTCCCTCCTGTCTCTCTCTCTCTCTCTCCCTCTCCCTCTCTCTCCCTCCTCTCTCTCTCCCTCCTCTCTCTCCCTCCTCTCTCTCTCTCTCTCCCTCTCTCACTCCTGTCTCTCTCCCTCCTCTCTCTCTCCCTCTCACTCCTTCTCTCTCTCTCTCCCTCCTCTCTCTCTCTCCCTCCTCTCTCTCTCCCTCTCACTCCTTCTCTCTCTCTCTCCCTCCTCTCTCTCTCTCTCTCATGCCACATGCTCAAGCCCGCAGACTTTTTTCCACGCTTTTCCATCCTGAGTCATATGTTGACTAAGCTTAAATCTCATTTGCCGCTACGACACAAGGCTCTTCAACTTTGCCGCAGTTATTCACCCCCCCATCCCTCCCAGTTTTCTCCTCTCTCATCCGTCTTAGGGGAGCCGTGTATACAAGAAGCTGGCCGGTCAGCTGTGGGAAGCGGGCCAGGAAGGTCTGAGGATTTGTGGGAGAGTCGGTAAAGCTTTCTAAAATTAGCTGGTTAGGATGAAGCAACAGTGTTTACAGACGCTTTATAAATGTAGCCATGTTGAGGGGGGGGTGGGGTCAGCTGAGGGTTCTTAGAGGGAGCCAGTTTTTCTTATTGTGAAGGCATCACACATAATTCCTGAACGATGAAGCAGTGAAGCTGCACACGTGACGCGAGGGAGAATGCACAGCGAGGCAGAGTCCTCACACGTGTTCAGAGGGACGCCTCAGGCAACGCCAGCACATGTGAGGCACCTGCTGTTATATGTAAAAGGTCTCATTAAGATTAAAACCAAAGCGCCTCAGGAGTCTGCAGCTTGCTTTCCATCATAGAGAGGAAGAAAATGGGATTTCTTTTATCCAACGGAAGCTCGGGAAGGATGCATTAAAGCCCCGATCTTTATTGACCAGAGCTGGACGACAAACAATTCCCGACCCCCGTGAGACACTTTTATACGGTTTGAGTGTTTGTGGCAGGACACGAGTATCGTGGGGGTTTTTTCACGCCACTTTCAGGACCAAACTGCTCCATTTCCGTCAGCAGCGGCGCCGCCTGTCATGTCCGTCCCAGCGGATGACAAACTATCACAGCAATAAGCTGATAAGTGCCCCCCCTTTCCGAGCAGGAGCTGGTGTTTGGATGTAACGGATGGCTTTGTGTTAAACCTGGGTTACGTTGCTGTCAGAGTCCTGCGAAGGTAGACTGGGAGGTCACGGACTGGGAGGGCGGGAGAGAAGAGGGGGGCGGAGGGATTAAAACAGACTCACCCCCCCCCCCCATCCGCACACACAGACACACTGAACACAATCAAAGCATTCCACTCGCCGCGCGTAGTTTTTAATGAGCTGGCCGGGCACTAAATCGCTCATGAGTCAATCCATCTGTCTCCCCGTTTCAGATCTTCGACGGCGACGCGGGAGGCCAGACGCACACGTTGCCTCCCAGAAGCACCGAGGTGAGAAACGTCGACAGATCTTTGATTCCCCCCACCCCCAAACCCACCACCACCACCACCCCCACACCCATCCTGTGGCACCATCTCCTGGCCCAGATTATCGGCTGCCGCGTACAGACGCCACGAAAGATGTTGTGATGTCTCTCCCGGTTTGGTCAAGACAGGCGGAAACTCACCGCTGTCTCTTGGAGACAGATCAGTTTTATGATATAATCATCTCCTGCCAGTGTGTGATTATTCTGTGAGCACAAATCTGTGTTATTAGATTGTGAGTTACTCCCACAATGCATCTGTGGCCAGTTATTGTTTTTCTTTTCGAAGGATTTCTTCTATTATTGAGGATTTTTTGGAGCCGATGGGATATTTTTAGGAATGGTTTTTATGTTCATACTTGCTGCGGATTAGATCCGATGGCACGTCCGACTACGCTGGCGGTCAAAGTCTCCGTTCTCCGTCGCTGCGCGTCATCGGAAGCGGCGATCAGCCTTTAAATCAATTCGTGTCCGATCCGTCGAGAAGCGCGGGGTTTAATTTTTCACACTGATGAAGCATAATGGACACTTTCAGACCGATTTAGATGGCTTCTCCGAAGATCCGAAGAATGCTGCGATTCATTTAACGTGCCCGTGCTTGTGCGCGCGCGTGGGGGGGGATGTGGCGAGTGTTAAAACCGGACCCATTAAGGCCCTTGAAATGGACTAGGGGCAGGAAATGGTTTGTGGATAACAATAACGGCCTTCATTGGTCGGATGCTTTAATGGGTCTGGAAACGCGTCTGAGTGCTTCGATCTTTTCCTGGAGTCGGCTGGGATGAGGGAAACCGGCGCATCACAGGAGTCTGTTTAGTTTAGGGAGGATTAAGACGTCTTAAGCCGCCGAGGGCCGAGAGGGCGAGGACAGCGCGGTTATTGATCGATATTTTTTTTTCCCCCTCATCTTCGTCTTAAAGGTGAAGGTGCCTGTTTTTAATTTACTCTAAACACTCATCTTGAGGTGCCACATCGTGTGTCAAAGTGACTGAAATCCAAACTCTTCCCCCTCGGTTCTTGCGTGGAAGCGAAGCCCGGCCACCCCAGACCAGCTTCTACTTTCTGATATTAAAGGCCGGCTATCATGAGCTCACTGAGTCTCACCGCCACAAATTGATCTCTTTCCAAGCCGCCGCCTCCTCGCCACGCGCCACCACCCTCCCCTGCTTCACCTCTGAAGCCCCGGGAGCACGCGTCAGGGACATGTTCTATTATTGTCAGTGTCTGTGTCTGTGTCTGTGTGTGTGTATGTGTCTGTGTGTGTGTGTGTGAGATATAAGTAGAAAGAGGAACCCCAAATTTCCCTAACTTGAGTCAGCCGGTGCTGCCCAGTCACTGACATGACCAGATGGCATTTTTCTTTTCCCACAACAGTTATTAAACCATCCGTCATTCCATTTTTAGAAGCTCCGGGGCGGGTGGAAGGAGAAGTTGGGTGTAATTTCCACATTTCTGAAGGAAACATTGAGAAGTGTTTGGACTAAATCGAGTACACACCTGCGATTTGTCCGGAGTTTTGGGAGCTATTCAGGGAACATGACGGTTTGGTTCCAGCTCTGTCAGACCGTCACGCGCCGTTAGTCAGCCGTCGGGGTCGGTACGAGTCTCAGTTCACCGGTTTGTGATGCAACCGGTTGCCGTGGCGACTTAGCGGTTCTTTTCCATGTTTGCAAGCGTGGCCTCGTTCGCCGCCCACCTGCACAGACGGGAACAAACATTAGGGAGCTGAGTTTTTAAAGGCTGCTTCTGTCCCTTGACTGACTGGAAAAGTTTGCCTCTGTTTGTCTGTGCTTGCACCAGTCTGGCCAGTCTCGTTTGTCTGGAAGGGAACCCTCTGTGGGTCTCCGGTCTCTGGTTCAAGCTTGTTTAATATTTGTCGGCACTGCTGAATCACCGACTTCCTCGGCTTCAAAACACGGCGGCGCTGCGCCGTCCCTCAAGGTCTTTTGGAATTGCGGTCTGCAGTCTGCGCAGCGACACTCCAGCACTATTTTCCTTCCTTCAGAGACACAGAGTCGCAACCAAAACCTCTAAATGACTGCCTGTGAGGCCGAGCAGTTGGCTACTGCACCACCAGCACCGCCCGCCTTAATACCCAGATCAGACTGGCTCTGAACGATACCATCAACGACTGTACGAACATGAAACTTTCAAGCTGTGGACCCGGAGAGCTGCAGGAGCCTCGTGCGACTGGTCTGGACGTCTAGACTAGTCGGCCCCTGCGAATCTGCCTGCGTGTGCAGCCATCGCCATGTCTGTCGTGTGAAGGAACCGCCGTCTGTTGTCACATACATTTCTGAAAGTCTGTTTGTACGTCTCTGATCCAGAAGCAAACATTTAACTAATAGAGCCGTATTGATCAGTGTTCTGTCAGAGGCCCACAGAGTCTCACCGCCAGCCTCCCTCTCTTTTTACCTCCATCTTCTGTTTTCGCTCTTTAATCTGATGTCCATCTCGCCTTTCTTCCTCCCTCACAGAGGCTGGATGTGCTCTCCAGCATCTACTCCATGTCGCCCCCCGAGGACGGGGCGTGGGACGGCGCCGGCGGGGCCACAGAGGCGCTGGCGTGCGTCAGCATGCCGGACGGCACGGCGGTCCAGCTTCCAGTAGGAAGAGACCAAACAGCTGCTGAGCTCCTCTCTGCGGCCTGCAAGGTTAGCTCGCTGGTTAGTTGGGAAAAAACAAGTACATATTTCTTTTAAAGGTGAAAATTAGAAAAACTCAATTTTTCCTTCAGAGCTCCATATACTAAAACTGAATCCTTAATGCTCATATAGGCTCCTGGAAACATATGTTGCAGCAGCTCTGTTTTAATGTGCTTTTAAAATGCCACTGTACACACACTCTTAACACCGCAGTCCCCTGAGCGAAGGCTTTTGGTGGTTGGCGGCGTTTTCTCATCAGTAAGTGTAAACTTGGTGAATAATTCACACCTCGGACGCGCGGCATCTGTCAGGCTAAAGCGCTGGCGCATGAAAAGCGTCAGCTAATTTCTCGCGTGTCCAGGCTGCTGCATATTAAGGGGCTCTTGTGTAAACAGGTGAAGCAGCTGGAGCCGAGCCTGCACTGCCTCAGACTGCGCAGGGGCGCCGGAAAGGGCGCGGAGGTGCGATACGCCGCTCCCGCGGAGCCCCTCGGCGATGTGGTGAGGAGGGCGAGAACCGGCACACTGATACACGGCAGGTGGTTACATTGGCTTTATTTAACGAGCGCCGGTTTCGCCCCGCAGGTCAGCGATCAGTTGGAGATAGTCCCGGTTAGCGTGTTCACGCTGCGCATGAGCAAGCTGAGCGGCAGCGGAGACTTCGGTGAGTGTCACAGCTCACGTTTACCTCCTTAAAATGTTCCTTTTTTTAACGCGCCGGTCTCGTTTCCACCAGGCTTTGCCGTAACAGGACACATAGACGGCCAGAAAAACAGCAGGATTTGCGTCAATGAAGTTCTTCCAGACGGACTGGCGTTTAACGAAGGTGTCCGCTTCTTAACGGTCGCATCAAACGGATCCACGCCGCCGATATTCCCGCCAGACCTGCTGAAACCCGCTTGTTTGTGCAGGTCTGCGTCCCGGTGACGAGATCTTGGTGCTGAACGGCCGCAGCGTTTCGGGCCTGGACCTGACCCTGATCCAGACGCTGTTTTCCGAACAAACCCTGCACCTGACCCTGAGGCGGGACGGACCCCGGCCCCCCGCCGCGGCCTCTCAACACCCAGCCCCTCCCCTCGGACGGCAAAGGGAAGGTGGCGGCAAGCACCACCGAGCCAAGTCATCTTCAGGTGATTAAACCATGTGGAAAAACTCCAGGACGCCATTGGTGGTTGTTTTTCTCCCATAAAGTACAGAGACATGTGTCTCCCCACGTCTCCCACGTGGGCTTCAGGCTTATCAACGTTCAGTTGTACCCCCATTAGGATTCACGCTAACTCAGCTTTATGTGATGAGAAGATGAAGTGTCGCCTAAGCCACAAGTTAGCAGATGCACTTCCTGTCAAGCTCGCGGTCGCATCCTGACTTCCTCAAAGACGCTTTCCGCTTGTGTCTAAACTCAAAAGAGGCAGAAAGGGCTCCGGAGTTTACAGCTTCAACGCGTCCCGGAGGAGAGGAAAGGCCGCGAGGTTCCTGCGTTGGCGCAGAGCTCATTAACGTCGCGGACGTACACCCTTCTGTCGGCACGCTTTAAGCACGCGGCGGACGTGAGGCGCTAGAGGTGAACAGCGAGGTCATCCGTGCCAGCTGATATCCTGCCGATAGCCAGTTTAGCCTCGTTCGCTCATCCCGACAGTGAAAGGTAGGCAGACCTGGGCGAAGGTCCTCGGATATAGGAAATCATTTCTAAAAGAAACAGCGTAGGAAGGGATTACACTGCCAATTACAGAATTACGTCCCTGTTGGGTCAAAAACGATCGTGTAAAGGATGCTAATTATTTATCCAGGAGGTAGCCACGTGTATATATTTTGTTCTGTATTAATGTTCACATATATAACTGAATGGCATTCTAAAGAAAATCTTTAACAATTAAAGTAATGGGCTGCAGTTCTTGTCTCCGCCTCTAGAGGGCACCTGATCCCAACCCTGCAGACCAGAAGTCATGGAGGCAAACGCTCGCAGGGGCGAACCAATGTGTTCTCCATGACTGCTTACCTAGAAGGCAATCATCCGTCAGTGCCTAATTCAGCTGGATCCACGCGGATAAAGTGGGAGAAGCAGATTCAGATGACAAGATATCTTTTGTAAACCTCCTCGCTCTCATTTGGATGGCAATAATTGAGAAGTTCACGTCCGCGGGGGGTTTCTATTGTTGTCACACCGCTCTGCCGCCCAGGCTGCGTTCAGAATAAAACCTTTCTGCGCGTCAGCCGTTCGTTTGTCCTCCTTCAGACCTAAAATGCTGTAAAAAAACAGCCAAATCCTGTCGACGTTGCTGCTGAATATATGCTAGAATTCAGTTGAAGAGATCCCAAAGGCCTCGCTAAGAAATGTCAAGCATTTCTCAGTCCCATGGCTGTTTTTAGACCGAGATATTTATGGTAATTTTTCATCTAACTGGCAGTTGCCTGTAATTTCATGTCGTCTGACTGCATTGTTTTGCAGCCAGTAGAAACGCGCTCGGCAACAGAAATCACTATAATAAAAGGCAGCGTTTGGCCGTTTGGGTGAAATCGCACGCAAACTGGCAGACCTCGGCCACTGCTCTCCCCCCCCACCCCGACAAACTCGCTGATTGACAGACGCCCCCTGTCCTGTCTCTCTTCCCCCAGATGTTTGCACCGCAGCTGGCGGCGAGGAGTCCAAGGACGTAGGACTGGAGGATGCTCGCTCCCACTTTACACACAGGCCTGTTCAGCACAGCAAGGTAGGACCTCTCTCTCTCCCTCTCTCTCTTTCGCACGCTCATTGCAGATGGGGGGGGGGGGTGTTGGGGGTGGGGGTGAGGGAGGTGGCAGCTGTCAGAAACCAGAGTGGCACCAAACGTTAGCATTACCATAATTAGGATAGTTCGTCATAGCCACAGGTATAAACACAGCTCGTTACTGTCACAAGGAGTAGGGATGTGTCACACACTCTCTCACACACACACACACACACACACACACACACACGTACACACGTACGTAATCCTGTCATGTGCCTCTTCACTTTAACATGAATGTTTGTTAACATCCTGTAATTACATTGTTATAAGACAGATGCTCCTGTGCTATAAATAGCCTTTTGAAAGCAGATGTAGGGACCCTTTTCCTCTAAATGTGGGACGTGACTTCATGTCTATTTTCGCTTTGTCTGTTGTTGAATGTCCAGTCTGATATGTGAACCGACGCCATTAAACTGAGCGCGAGCAAGGCCCATCGGGAATTCCGCTTCAGCGCTACGGTGATGGAATACAGTCACTCGTGTGTGTGTGTGTGTGTGTGTGTGTGTTTATGGATAATGAGTGTGTGGTCATCACAGAAGAGCCATGTGCTAATGATGCAGACACGGCTGGGAGGCGGCTGCGTGGGTGCGTTCATGCATGTTCGCCCCTTCTCTCTCATCGCTCGGCGACGCCTCTGCGGCCGTGAACCCTCAGCCTGATGGTCAGGAGGGCAAACGCATGTTTGACCCCGATTAATATGCACTGACGGGGAAAGGGAAGGGGCAGCTATGTTGTTTTGCCCACTCCAATAACGATCAGCTGATAATGAATCCGGGCTAAATATCCTGAAACCGTGGCTAATTGGCAAATCCGCCGCGGCTTTTTTATTCTAATTGCCTGTGTCATGTGATTGACCTGAGGTCGATGAGAAGGAACGACCCAGCCTCTTCCTCTCTCCGCTCTGACTTCCTGTGATACTCTTTGTTTGCCCGGCGACACGTGCCGGTCCAATTGCGCGGGGTTGGGGTGGGGGGGTGGGGGGGGGATCGGCACCGCTGAGGCATCTGCAGTCTGTGTTCCACTCAAATGAGGACTCCAGCGAGTGAACATGTGCACGTTGGAGACACAGAAAGGGTAAAAATAAAAGGCGATGTTCTCGTTCATCACGCGGGGTGTGAAGCCGCTGCGGCTGAATTCGTTTTTTTTTTTTATTTTATTTTTTTTTTTGTCGCCACCAAGGTCAGACTCTAATGATCACATGACCAGTTTGTTCTGTGAAGCAGGAAGTCAGCGTAGGGGTCCGTGCACGTACGTACGCTCCGAGCTCTGAAAGTCGATGGAGATTGATGGAGGCGAAGGACTAATTTCAAGCCTTTTGTCCCGACTTGAGATCGGCCTCCCAGGAGTCGCTGCCTTTGATTAATTGGTTGGTTGCGTTCCATTTTGTGCTTATTACACACACACACACACACACACACACACACACAGATCACCAGGAAGAATTGTCTGTGTTGGTGATCATCGGGATCAACACCATCAATTCCAGCTGAGTTCATTAGCGATGCTCGGGACTGTCGGGGGCGTAGATGTGAGGGCGCCACACCGTCCGTGAGCTTAACCAATCGATCCCGGTGCTGGTTGGAGGACGAGTCTCACCTTGGTTTGAATTAAATTGACATTGACCGGCAGAATGGTGTGATTTAACACGGAGGAGAGCGCACGTACTGAACATCTGCATCTGTTTTGCTCGCGTTTGATCGTCTTACCACAGGTTTAGCACATGAAGGGCCCAACGGGGGGGGGGGGGGGGTATATTCTGATGAAGTAGGAGGTTTATTGATTTAATGAGGATGTCATTCCTTTCTGTTAGTTGGATAAAAAAATAGCTGAAGCTCCCAAGTTGACTCTAAATGGAATATTTGCTTCCCTCCTGTCATGTTGCTCTAAAGCGATTATAAAGTCAGCGTCCTTTATGAAGCCCCTGAAACAGACTAATAAGCCTCTTTGTTTTGGTTTTTTGTCCAGATTGGACGTTCCATTAAGAGCATTTAAACGGACTTAATGAAAAGATCTGACTTCTTCCGGATTTGTCTCAAAGGGGCCCTGTTGCAGCGTCCCATTCCACCCGTCCTCTTCTCTCCGTCCGACCACGATGTTTTTTAGCGCATTATAAATGCTGCTGATGGACCGAGGAGTTATTGGGCTTCAATTTTCCTCCCGTATCGACGTCCCGGGACTTCAAAAAGATCCCGAGTAGATGCCTGTGGACATTAGCTCGTGTCATCTTCAAACATGATTCCATTTGCTTGGAGCTACAACCTCCTCCTCCTCCTGTGTTACCCCGCTGATGTGTGTGTCTGTTGAATTTGGGGGATCATTTCTATGTGTGTGTGTGTGTGTGTTATGACTAAGCCCATCAGCCACCATCTGGCTGTGAGCGGGCCAATAATCCGGGCTTACTGCTGGCTGCACAGTTAATGCTAGCCCGCTTTTGTCAGTCCACTTCCCTGTAAACAAGTTGAAGAGCTGGACTTTAGGACTTGGCGAGCAACCGGAACCTGATCCGAACACGGCGCTCACGATGGCGGCGTGATCAGCAGCGGGGGCGGCGATGGCCGTAGCCGTGACGATCGCAGCCCCGGCGGTCAGCGATGAAGACCCTCCGCCGTGCCTCTACCTCCCCACCTTAGTTGAGCTCCTTATGCGGGACCATCCTCCCTCCCGAGCCCTCTGCTCCTTCCTGGCCATGTTCTGGTTCTGGTCCGACTGGGAGGCCGAGGAGAAGGAGCTGCTCCTGGGAACGGTGCTGCTCGGTTTGCTGCGTTTTCTTAAAGATAAGATGGCCTGTCTGGTCCTGGACCTGCTCTCCTGCTTCTCCTGTCACAGAGGCGCCAAGGGAGACAAACAGCCGGTAACTATGAGCTTCTCCATTCTGGGTGGGCTTTTTGGGATGGAGCTGATAACCTTCTGGTTCTTCTGGAGCTCCGTTGGCGGCGTCATGGAGAGAGAGCGCGCTTTATCGTACCGTTCTCGTCCTTTCCGGGGTGGCTGTCGGCGACCTGCCAATTAGCTGCTTGTGTTAATGAGGAATTTTGAGGACTTTTTTTACCCATCATGCATCACGTTTGCTGTTGTTGCTGCTCCCGCCGTGCCCCCCTGCAGATCCTGCTAATTTAAGTGTTGGCTGTAAGATTTACAGTCCCCTATAATAGCAGGTCAAAAGGTCACAGTATTACAGTTGCCCCCCCCCCCCGCTACCATTATTGCTAGCCATGATGTTATCACTGCAGAATGGGCTCTATTACACTGGCTCGCCTCTCGGCTGCGGCCTTTATGGGCGTGTTTTCGCTCTGGCGCGGTCACCCCCGGTGCCCAGCGGGTCCATAATCTGTGAGCGTTGCGTCGTCTCGGCACTCGGATGGTCGGGAGTTCAGGGTGCTGCGCTTCCCACTGAATCACTCAGGTTCCCGGTTGGGAAAATCGGTCCTGCCGTCCTTTCATAGACTTATTTTATTTCCTTTATTTTTGTCATCCAGCCATGTTTGTTGTTGGCAACAAGTATTTCCACCCCCCCCCCGTTGCTGGACTGAAAATAGTGAACGGTGCCGCATTACTTTGCTTTTGTACTGGCAACCAGGCCGGGAAGTGGATCTGAACTGCCGTAGGGAAATCAGGAGAATGGGCGCTTTAATCCGGAGCTGCCGTCTTTATTAGAACGCGCTCGCCTCTCAAGTTCCTGCAAGACTTGTTTGAATGATATTTGTTTAGGGGGAATAATGAAAGGCATAAAGGGGCTTGAGTGGGGCGGGCTGGGGCCATCTTCTCCCCCCTCCCCCTCTTCACGCTGCTGATTTATGAGGACGCGTCTCCTTTTTATTGAGCTTTGAAAAGACGATGGCGGCGCTGTAGCCAGCGGGCCCACCTCTCGCTCTCGCCGCCACGGCGTCCTGTGGCAGGGTCGATGCACTGAGGGACGGGTAAAGCCCGGCCCCAGGGACGCACGCGTGCTTCACCACCCCCCCCCCCCCCCCACTCCAGCTAAAATAAACATGTGCAGGGACGCGATCAGACGGGCGAGATGCAAAGTTTCATCTTCGGCCCGAGTGCTTCTTTCATCTCCAAATAACAACTTCACTGGAGACGGAGATGAAGGCGCTCCGGGTTTATTCCGTAGCCTCCCAGTCTGACGGAGCGGCGGTTGATGTCGGCAACCAGGAGGAGAAAAAGAGCTGGTTGTCAAACATCCACGAGACCCGTGGCGACTGTTTCAGGGTGTCAGTCAAGAGAAAATTAGCCAAAATATTGACACATTTCTCGTATCGCTGTCGTTACTATGAAACAAGTCGTGTTCATCGCTGCCATGGTTGGCATTCCTGTCCATTGGCCCCCACCGGCCTCAGCTTTTGAGTCAGCCATTCCTCACGCACCAGAACAGTCGTCATTGTGCCGCAGCTATTGAGGGATGCCCCCCCCCCCTCCCCCCACATCCATTCACCTCCCTGGATGATCACAGCGAGGTCACGCGCGTGTGGGAAGAAAGAGGAGGTGAGCGGACAGAGGGAAGCGGGATTGATGACAGGACGTGGAAGTAGAGGTCTAGAAAGTCCCGAGCTGATTGGAAGAGACGGGCAGGGTGTGTGTGTGTGTGTGTGTGGGGGGGGGGGGGTAGGTGTGTCTGTGGTCAGGCCGCCTCGCTCTAATTGACGTGTAAAAACGAGCTGGCGGCGAGCACTTTCCCCCTCCGCCTGCGCTCGCTCAGCAGCGGGACAGAGGATCAATGATTGATTCCCATCAAAGCAGCCTGGGAGAAGCAGGTGCCCCCCCCCGGAGCAAGGCTGGACCGTGGTGAATAAGAGGAGGACCGGGGGACTGCGGGATGAAGATGTGACGCAGATGAGCACTTTACGAGGGATGAGCCGGGTTTTTAGTCCCACTGACCTGGGGAAACCATGCCGACCAGCGGGGGGGGGGCGGAGGGGCTGCTCGCTGGTGAGGAGGACCCGGCGCCGGGCCACGGCGGCGTGGAGGCTGCTCTACAGACTGCTGTTCATGGTGAGCGGAGCGTGTGAAGCCGATCGCCTGGTGTCATGTTGGGTTTTTCAGAGGCCTCGTTAGGAGACGGCGGCGTTTTCAGGCATCGTCGCTCCCGGAGGAGTCGAGATAATTAAAGCGCTTTGGATTAACAGGCGGTCGCGCGCAGGTCGCCAAAGACCACCTCGGCGTTTAAGAGAAAAGAAAAAAAGCTGCAACTATAATCCAGAGCCGCCAGTCGCCACCGGCAGGAGCTGAAACGGAGCCGCGAGCGGCGGCGAGCGTCTTCCTCGCCGTCCTCTTCCTCCGTCCTATTGGCTGTGCTGGTGGGATTCATGAGAGGCAAGGGTCTTTTCTGAGTCACGGCGGAGTGTTGGCCCCTCCCACACTCACTCACTCACTCACTCACACACACACACACACGCACACTCACACACACACACACACACTGTCTCCCTTCCCTCTTTATTTCCTGCCTACCTCATCTCGTCATGCTCCACTGCAGGTGTTTTGCCACTTACTCCGAGGAAGCAGTCTGAGCTGAAGGCGACATTCCTTACCCACACCTCCCTGAGAGGCCAATCGCATCACCATTACACCCCCACCCCCCCCCACGCGCTTGTGTGTTTGCGATGAAGATGAAGCTGGTATCTTTCCCCTCGAGTAGCGTCTCTGCTCACCCTTCGCAGGGTTGGTGTGTGTCCTGCAGGGTAGGTGTGTGTCCTGCAGGGTTGGTGTGTGTCCTGCAGGGTAGGTGTGTGTCCTGCAGGGTTGGTGTGTGTCCTGCAGGGTAGGTGTGTGTCCTGCAGGGTTGGTGTGTGTCCTGCAGGGTAGGTGTGTGTCCTGCAGGGTTGGTGTGTGTCCTGCCGCGTCCATTGAGGACAGGGACGGGGTTCCGTTCAGCCCCCTCATAATTATCATCCCACATCCGAAGAGCTCCAGCGGAGAGCGCTGCCGTGGGTGGCGGAGCACTCCAAAGAGGCTTAGCCCAGATCCAGATCCAGAGGGGCCTTTTCCCTCCCGCTCGCTCTCTCAGGCTGTACGGAATTAGCAGGACGCTGCCTCTGGAGGGACCGCGCGATGACGAGCTAGCTGAGCTACGAGGCTCATTAACGGGAGCCCGGGTCGTCGGCGGGCTCCCCGGGACCAAACGGGGAGCTAGACAGCACCGGTCTGAGTGCAGCGTGACTCAGACAGGTGAATCCTGCAGTGTTGAACTGCTTGGATGGTGTGTTGCCACGGTGATACACACACGCTAAAAGGTTGGAAATGTTTAACAGCTGTTGGCCTCACAGTTTGGTTCCCCTACGTTGTTGTGCAGTGAACCGAATGCTGAATTTGCATCCCACAGTGCTCCTAGCATCCGCTAGCCTTAGCATGTCCACGACAACACAGCGTAGCTTGGTGCAGCGTCCGAAACGCCACCTTTTAAGGTGCGAGTGTCAAATTGTAGCGTTCAGTCACAGCGTTGTAGCTTTCTTAGGTTGTAATAAATGCAGATTAAGGCTTGTCTTCATTCTTGCACACATCACACGTTATATTCACCTGCCACGGGCAAGATTCCGCAGATTCCGACGTTTCATTTTCCCACCCGAGGCAGGGCGGAGTAACGCGGAGCGCCATTTTTACCGTCTGCAGCTCTTTACCAGGTTCCACCTCTTCAGGAAGCACAATCCCCCCCTTTTTTTGTGTGTGAATGAGCCAAGGAGCAAAACGCACTCCTGCTAATACGTGACCACACGGGAGATTCTGACACGACAAATCGTGCGGAACCGATGTGACACAAAGCTGCATAAATGTCCATTATGGATCTGGGAGAATGTGAATAATGTGCTGTAATGCTATCTGCTGGGATATCCAGTTAGGCTTTGATGCAAAGCCAATTAGCATAGAGTGCATAGCTAAATCTGTAGACTGCTCCCAGTACGCCACAGGGAATCGCTGGGCTCCACATCCAGGCCATGTACAGTAGAAGAGTAAACATTGGTGCTTTTTTCCAGCAGAGAATTTATTAGCGGAGAGAATCAAGGAAGGACGGAGGTGAACTCCCATCCAGCCGGCAGATGTTAAAGAAACCCCTCGTTTGTCTCTATCTGCAGAGCGTGGACACCGTGTGCACCCTGTACCAGTCCTTCCAGGAGGGGACGGGCCCGTCCACCGGGGGTTTGATGGACAGGACAAAGGACGCTGCGGGGAGGCAGGCGGGGGCCGCTGGAGAGACCTCCCTGCTCAGGCCGTGTCACAAGCACATGAGCGCCACGGAGCGGCTGCGCAAGGTCATCCAGGAGCTGGTGGACACCGAGAAGTCCTACGTGAAGGTCAGACCCCCTCTTTTCCCTATTTCCTGTCTCTCCGCCACCTCCCCGCAGTTGAATTTGACCTTTTCCCACCTCGCGGCTTCGCCGGTGTCCTCGGTGACGCTCGTCAGTTCTTCAGGCCTGTCCCGTATCTGCGCCCCGATCTGGGCTGCACGGGGAGGGAGAGGGAGGCTCATAAATCAGTCTAATGAGAATATCCCTTCTGATACCACAGCATTAGAGGGGTGGGGGTGGGGGGGGCAGGTGGATGTGCTGTGTGACAGATTTAGTGAACAGTCAGGTTGTGGTCACTTATTGGTGTTTTATTCATCATCATTGTCCTATTTTTAATTTGTTTTTGCAGGATCTGAGCTGTTTGTTTGAGATCTACTTGAAACCTCTGCAGAATGAAACCTTCCTCACGCAGGACGAGGTGGGTGTCGGTGCGCCTGAAACACGATAAGGCTTGTCCCGGGAGTTGTCGTGGCGACGTGCGAATAGAATGTACTGTTTATTACCCACAGGCGACATTGATGAACTATTCTAGGCCATATCTGGCTCATTACTACTGCAGGACAAATTAGCACCCCCCTACTCTGACCTTGTAGCATCCTACTGGGACACGCCAATAAAAGGCTAGCTTGGGGGTAAACCCGCCCCCAGATCCACCTGCCACAGGATAGCTGCTCATTATGTTCTATTCTGCCGCAGCGTTTAAATTGCAAAACTGCACTTCTCTTTCAACCATAAGCAGATTCTCCTTGTTAGCTGCGGTGCGCTAGCAACCGTAGCATCACGGCGTCGTCTTGATTCATGCACACGACGCTAACACGGGATGTCTCTGCAGACGTGCGGTCGATAGGCCACTGAACTCCGAGGTGAATTAAAAGCCCATTATGGGGCAGTGAGACGCGTCCAGGCGCAGTTTAATGAAGGTACGCGAGAGATTCCTCACAGTGGCGGTGCAGTTCCGCACACCCGGTAAATCCTGATCTGGCTTATGTTATCACCATGTAGCACTAGCTGCCTCAGCCGCATTAGCATTACTCTAGTTTATGACAGCGTAGCCAATGGAAAAGAACATAACACAGCACAAAGAGCTAAAATTGAACTGAAAAGTTGCATCTAAAAACATTAGAGTCAGCAAACACAACTTGCATGTAAAATAAATAGCATGGAATGGGCGTCTAGTTCAGCTAGCTTGAGTCGCGCTGCTGCAGGGTGAAACACGGCGTGTTCTCTGCGCACGTTAGCAGGTGGAGTGGAGGTTTTTATAACCCTCCAGGGCTCCTGTCTGTTATGAATCAAAGCACCTTTTTTATTCATTCTCTGCTTCTTCCCGTCAGCTGTCATCCTTCTGCCATTCCGTGCTACTTTGTCTTTAACCTCTCCGCCCCCCCCAGATGGAGAGCCTGTTCGGAAGCCTGCCGGAGATGCTGGACTTCCAGAGAGTCTTCCTGCAGACGCTGGAGGAGAGGATCGCCTCCTCGCCCGACTGCAGCACCTTGGAGACCCCCGCCCAGTTCAAGGTGCGTCACTTTTTTTCCCCCATTGAGGCTGTTGGGTTGATAAATAATGAAGGCGGGCCTGACGTGTTAATGCACGGGGGGCGATCGATCGAGGTGGCGGGCCGCTGCCTGATCCCGAGCTGCTAAAATCCATCACTCACAGGACAGTTAGGTGAGAAGCAAATGACGAGAGCGTGTGTGTGTGTGTGTGGGGGGGGGGGTGTCATCCAGAGGGGGCAGATCTGTCTGACCGTGACTTCACATGTTTGCACTTTCTCGCCACCGTCTCTCTCCGCACGCACCTGCCGCTCCGTGAGGCACTCAGCCCCCCCCCCCTCTCTCTCTGTCCACAGAAGTTGCTGTTCTCTCTGGGGGGCTCCTTCCTCTACTACGCCGACCACTTCAAACTCTACAGCGGCTTCTGCGCCAACCACATCAAGGTTCAGAAGGTCCTGGAGAGAGGTACGACACCGCAACACAAAGGTTAGCTAGAGCCGCTCCGTTAGCAGCTCCGTTAGCTCCGTTCTTGCTCCGAAGTTATCGGAAGCGCGCCCTCCGTTCCCGGGAAATGAAGCCATTTATGAGAATAAACAGTCCCGCTAAAGAGGGCTGATTGGGGAGGTGATGATGGATCTCTGTACATTAGTGAGCGGCTAGCTTCTCCACCTTCCAGCTCCACCAGCTGCAGCTTCTCACCATCACGGTGGGGATTAAACGGAGGAACAAACAGGTTTATTTACGCAGACTTTGAACAACCTTGACAACGAACAGCAGACCGTGACAGCCTGAGCGCCTCAATAATTCCCCCTTTAAACGTGCGGCGTTCCGTCTTCCGCCGTGGCGTGACGCCCAACGCAGAGAGGAATGTAAGAAGATTGCCTTCATGAAAGGGGGGGGGGGGCTAATTGTCCCCCTGCGCTGCCTAAATCTGCCCCATTACTGGGATTGCGTGGGATGCTCCTTGAAGGAGGCGGTGGGGATTGATTTTTAATAGGATTAGGATGGAAAAATGCTCCCAAAAAGTCTCCGGAGGGTCAGAATCACCTGGAGGAGGATGACGTGCCGCCAAAGGGGGTTCGTTCCTGTCCTCCAGGCGGAGCTTTAGCTCCTTGGCTGCGACTCGTTTCTACGTAACTGTACAGTACAGGTGTTGCCATGACGCCCTCCCCCCCACAGATTCACAGACGGGAGAAACCTGTGGGAGTTTGTCAACTTTAAGTAATTACACGCTCGTCACTGCCGTCTTCATTAGCCCTCCCCTCCCCCCCCCACCCCAGGGTTGCCTGAGTTTCTGTTTATTTGCCGGCTCGTTAATTGCCTGCCGATTACTCGGGGAGGTGTGGATGCGGCTGCCTGTCTCTGGCTCGCGGAGCCATAATTAATACTTTAATGGCTCCCCTCCGAAGGGAAATGTCATCACCTTCGCGTGGACGCTATCTGCTCCGGTTCAGGACTGACGGGTCACCGTTTGTTTTCCAGCCAAGACCGATCAGGCCTTCAAGGAATTCCTGGATGCCAGGAACCCCACCAAGCAGCACTCCTCCACCCTGGAGTCCTACCTGATCAAACCGGTGCAGAGGGTGCTCAAGTACCCCCTGCTGCTCAGGGAGCTGGTCTCGCTCACCGACGCCGACAGCGAGGAGCACTACCACCTCACAGGTGAGCGAGGAGAACCCGCTCGGTACCAGTTTTTTTTCCCCCCCCCCCCCCCCCCGCCCTCACCCCCTCACCCACGTTCTGGTCTCCGCAGAGGCCCTGAAGGCCATGGAGAAGGTCGCCAGCCACATCAACGAGATGCAGAAGATCTACGAGGATTACGGCTCCGTCTTCGATCAGCTGGTCGCCGAGCAGATCGGCCACGACAGAGAGGTAAAGGGGGGGTTCGACAGCGCCACCTGCTGCCGCCACGTCCAAACGCAGCGCACGCGCCCCATTTTATAACCACCGAACGGAGAACTTGTGTAGCTGATGTTGTTTTCAGCACGTGGCCTCTGGGAGCTGAATACATTTACAGAGTGATGGAATATTTAGCCGAACGCACGTTCAAAGTGAATGCTAATCACCCCCGTCCGGGGTCACGTCAGCGCACGCTCGGCCTTTTCTCCGCCCCTCAGCTCTCTCCAACCATCTCCGTGTTTCTCCCAAGGTCACCGAGATCTCCATGGGAGAGTTTCTGGCGCATTCCACGGCGGTCTGGCTCAACCCGCATCCATCTTTGGGACGCGTCAGAAAGGATCCGGAAATGACCGTGTTCGGTGAGCGCTAGCTGCTTCTGGGAGACACGACCTCATCTCCTCACATTTCCAAAGGCAGACGTTAGCCGCGAGGCGCTAACGTTCAGTTATCACGTAGACGCGATGTTCGCTTGCTAAGAAGTTTAACATTTGTTAATTGTTCTCGTAATTGGAGCCAGTTTTCTCCTTCAGGGCTTCAAGGCGGCATCTAAAACATTTGCTTTCCTCCAGTCGGCGTCCTCCCGGGAGGCGCTCGCACGCCAAACTAAGACGCCGCTGTGTTTTCTCTCCCCAGTTTTCAAGAAAGCTGCGATATTGGTCTACAGGGAAAACAACAAGCTGAAGAAGAAGATGGTAAATGCAGCGCGCTGTTCTCACGTTCACAGCAGAAGTGGTGTCGTTGGCTTGAATTCCTGCCCCCCCCCCCCCCCTTCCTTCTCTTCCCAGACCAACGCCCGCTCGGCGCTCTCTCACGGTGACTCGGACCCCGTCAGGTTCCGCTGGCTCATCCCCTTCTCTGCCCTGCAGGTCAGATTAGGCAACACAGCAGGTGAGACGCCGTTATCCCCTGAGAACGTCTCAGAGAACATCGGCTAAATCTTTTTGTCCCTCAGTCTCCTTCATACACGGCGCCATTTTATTCAGCACCTGCTGCTGTACACCCCCCCCCACACTATGTTTTACAGCCTCTGTCGCTTCTTTGCTCTCTGTCAGGTACAGGAGCAGAAAGTAGCTGCATCTGGGAGCTGATTCACTCCAGGTCTGAAGTGGAAGGCAGACCGGAGACGGTCTTCCAGCTGTGTAGCAGGTCAGGGATTCAACTTTCAGGGGGGGTTCTGGGATGAGTAATGCTGGTATTTATTTATTTGCCAGAAACGGGACATTTATTTCAGGGATTGCGGTTTATTCTGGCCACGTACAGTAATATTACCGGTGGCTGGCGTGATGGCTGCGCCCACATTGGTCATTTCCACTATAACGCCTAATGAGCTGAATCACCCATTTCACCGGGGGGGGGGGGGGGGGGGGGGCTCTAAAATGAGCCCTTATAATTAGCCGCGGGCCTCCTCCTCACATTACTATGGCGCCTCTGCTTGTTCCTGTGCAGCGTGCCGGAGACCAAGGTCAAGATCGTCAAGGTCATCCGCTCCATCCTCAGGGAGAATGTGAGGAGGAATATGGGAACGCTGGAGAGGGGGTGTAAGGAGCGGCTGGCCCCCCTGCGCAGCACCCTGCCGTCTTCAGCTAAGCTAGGTGAGACCGCAGCGTTTCACCGTTCAACGCCAGACGTTCCTGTCCAGCGTCGGCGTAAACAAACCTCCACATGTGTATCCAGGTTCTTCCCGGGCTTCCTGGCTGTATAAGCAGCCACCGGCGGACCTCTCCGCCCACGCTGGGTATCCCAAGCTGGGCCCGGACTCGGATGAGGGCAGCCTGAGCAGCGGAACGTACAGTTTGTCCGGAGCGCCGCCGTCCTCCGCCTCCCCTGACCTGCACATCCTCCCCGTTCAAGAGAACTGGTCCGAGACTCCCGAGTCCACCTCGCAGGCCCGCTCCCCCTCTGCTGTGAAGGAGTCCGACATCCTAAGCGACGAGGACGACGACGGCTTCAGCGAGGGGGGGGTGAGGAGGGGGAGCGGAGACAGCGGAGACAGCAGTTCGCCCACGAGCGCCATCGAGGCTCAGTTCCTTCAGCTTCAGCTCTCGGAGGCCGCGGCGTCACGGGCGCCAGCTCCACGCGTCCAGCCCGAGGACATGGGGGACACTCCGGAGACGCAGCCCAAACTGCTGCGAGGACACTTCAGCGCCGTGAAGAGGAGCCAGGAGGCGCTCCTCAACACGAAGCCGCACAGCAGGTCGCTGGAGGCGGCCTCGCCGCCGGGGGCCGTGGACCTGAACGCGCTGCTGGAGAGAGAGTTCAGCGTCCAGAGTTTGACCTCTGTGGTAAACGAAGACTGTTTCTATGACCTAGCAGAGGGCGGCGCCCCCGACTCTGGACAAGTCGCCTCCTCTTAGGAGGATCGAGTCACAGGAAGGAAGCTGGAGATCCCCTCAGCTCTCTGGCCTTCATCTCCTTCCAGCTCCTGCTCAGCGACAGCTTGCAGGCTTTGGCCTCCTCTCCGCAGGACCTCCGTCTGACCTTGATTTGTCCTTCTCAAAGTTAAGAGAGCGGTGAGTCGAGTCCTTCACCGCGCTGCTTCCCAGTGTGGTCAGATTTCTTCGAAGGTTCAGCCGTTAGACTTCTAAAGGAGCATGTTGGCCTTTTGCTGGACGTTCTGCACTAAAATACACTGTTTGCCTATAATAGTTGGAACATTTTTTTGAAATCTGTACAGTTTTTAAATGTAAATAAGGCGTTTTTTTATTTATTAGTAGGGTTGTTGTAAATCAGCTGTTTTTTAGTGAAAGCATTTGGTGAGAGATTCAGTCCATCAATCCAAAAAAATATTTTCTTCTGCTTCCTTTTTTGCAGTTTCCTCCTCCAAGATTTGTTTCTTTTAGATATTTAAAGGCTGCTTTATTGATTCAAACTGCGATTTTCTTCGTCCTGTATATAATCTTTTCCACGTGTGACTCTTTGACACTGTACAGGTCAGGAACAAGGCAGGAATTTTCCAGGAATTTTCCAGTATATGCAGTCACTATTTTTCTAACGTTTAGTTTGCCGTAGCTTTGAGGAGGGGGGCAGGAGGAATAATTCAAAAGAAGACAACGGCGAACCACTGAGGCAGTTTTCTCAGCTTGAACCTGACCGTGCTTGTAACGCTAGCATACCAATGAATGTGAAAGGCCTATTCTTCTACATTTGTTTTCTAAATAAAACTCTTATCTGTGAACGATGCTTCAGCTCCACTTCCATGTTTTCAGCATCCTTCTGTTCGTGGTGACGGGCGAAGCGTCTCTGAAGGGTCCCTCAGCCAGAAAAGCCACAGTTTCCGATGAGCTGTCACAGGAAACACAAAAATGTAGTGGAAAAAAAAGTGTATTCTCCAGGGACGACGTAATTATCTGACAGAAGTGGGACACGGTTACATGACAGAAGGTTTCAGTTTCATACCTGCCACGTGAAAGGACGCCATCTCTTTGTCAATTCTGCTTTTGCCACAAATCCAGCACGCTGAAAACCAAATATTGTCCACAGCCTCTTTTTTTTAAAGCTGACCTCACCTGTACTTATAACGTGGAGGTGGAGACTAGCTTAGCATAAAGTGGCTTTGATCTTTCTATGGTTCACTGACCTAAAATAAGGAATATTCAGAGACGAGCGCTACACGGCTGCACCTCTGCAGCTGCTCAGCTGCGTCTAATCCGTGCTAACTGCTTCACCTTGTGACAGACGTCGGCACAAAAAAGGCTTTTTCCTTCCAGGTCTCCGAGGCATCGGCACAACATGTCCACCGGCCGTGTTGATCTGATAAAATCCTGATTGTGGCTGGAGATAAACACCCACTGATCAAGACGGAATTAAAAACAACAAAAAAAACCCCTTTCTGGCGAGTCACACGGAGCGCGCCATCTGCTGCGGCGGCAGGCGACAGCGCGCCGATTATCTGGTCTAATTCAAAAAGGAACATTTATTACGGCAGTTTTATTTCAAATCTTTAACAGCACAACTTTGACTTGGGTGACAGATGCCATAAATTCATCAGAGTGAAAGAAATGTGCCTCCAAATCAGTCAATAGTGCTGATTTACGCCTCTGCGACTCTTCTTTTATCTCGGTACAGCTTCCTCTTCGGTACCGACTCCCCGGTGACTTGCTAGAGCAGCCAGAACGGCGGGCAGCGGCGCAGTTCCCCGTCTCTAAACCCACCCTGAATGCACGCTGACATTTCTTTTGGGTCCCAGAGGACAAGGTGTTATGCAAGTTAAATCCGAAACAAGAACTGGGGCATAGACACTCGCTCGTAAACAGCTATTGTTCGTTTAAACAAATAAAACAAAACATTTTTGCCCACGACACACAAATCAGAGCGGACCCACCCTGGACAGGCTCCTGGAGCTGCTCCAACCCATTAGGCTGGTTCGCCTGGTGGTCCTTTTCTGGCCGTATTCACAGCACGGCGAGGAACCTATCGCTCCCCGGGTGCCGGAGAAAACTTTTTAAAAATGCATGTATATGCCAGGTGGAAATGCCACCGCTAAGAGCAATCTGCTGTCTCCCTGCGCTAAAACAGGCTATTAGTTGGAACCCTTGCGTGCTTTTCTTCCCTGCCTCTCAGCAGTGAGGGGGACTGGATTGGACGCCGCTCGCCGTGTCCGCGAGTGTGGCCGCCGGCGTGCCTTGCTGCCTGCTGAGGTGCTTCAGCCTGAGCTCCTCTCTGAACTCGTAGCTCTGCAGGTCGGGCTCCAGGGTGCAGAGGTGGGCGTAGGCGTCGGCCAAGGCTCTGATCTGGGGTATGGTGAGCTCCGTGGGCCGGAGCGCGGGGTCCACGTCGGCGCGCTGCATCACCTCCTGCGTCATCTCCGGACGGCAAGCCTCGGGGAACAGCTTTCTGAGAGGGAGCGACACAGACCACACTCGCTTTGATATCAGACCCGTCGTGCATGTTTAATGGAAACATGAAGGTCAAACTGAAGGGATTCATCCCTCCGCAGTTGCTTCACGTCTGTAAAGTTAATTGAAATCGCAGGAAACGCCAGAATTACAGGAATTATCCATCTGTATCCTTCATCTGGAACACCGACACCAACGGAGACAAACTACAATCAGCCGTCGTTTCAAAGTTGCTCCAGTTCAGAATATTCATCTCAGCAGATCGAGCAGGAGTCCGTATATCTGCTTCTGGAGGTGCGCCGATGCCGCCAGCCTGCTGCCGTTATGTAAAAAGCGCTGCCTCGTTTCTCTTGCGATACCTCAATGACTCATAATTGCTGCTCTCTTTTGCACCGCCGGTGTTCTTTTGTTCTCTCGGGCCTACATGCTCTCTCCACGCAAGCACCAGGGGGTGACGGGCTGCTCCGGCATGCACGTGGGCGGGTTCTTTCTGTTTTTTTTTTTGAGTGTTTGACGTTTAGGTTCTGTCTGTGTGACCATGAAATGAGGGCAGAAATCAGCGGAATTAATAAGACGGAGAGGCCGCGTTCACAAGGTGACTGATGAGGATGAGGAAGACCGGCAGACCGAAGGAGAAACTCTGCAGTTGTGTGTGGCGTCGCGCTTACTCGATTCCTTTGTGGCAGTGCTTCCTGCGGAACTGGAAAACGTTCCTGACGACTTTCTCCACCAGCTTGAAGGGCTGCTGGATCTGTGCCTTCACCAGAGGGGTGAAGTGAACCACCCCCACGTCCACCTGCACCAGAAGAGGAATGCACACGCACCTTAGAGGACACGCAGGAAGACGGTGGGAGGGAACAAAAGCAGGTATGTGGGGAGGGAGTGGAATGGAGAATGGAGGATGGAGTGACTTGTTACCTGGCAAAGGAGAAAAAAAGAGAAGAGAGAAGGATGGAGAGAGACTTAGAGAGAGGGGAGGATCAGCACAGAGGAATAAAAGACAAGGAGCAGGCGGAAAATAAGATGACGCAGCATGGCTGCCTGACGAGATGGTTCCGGTTGCCACAGTAACACCTGTGCAACAGACCGTGGAAACTGAACCCCCGTCCATCCCTCTGTGCCACTCCAGCTTGGCCGTTTCATCCCTTTTTCACTGCGTCTAAGCGTGGATTGCCTTTAAAGTTGAGACTCTCCGACAAATAAACAAGCTCCGATTCAAACACATGAGCAAATGACTCATTTTCATTGGCTACTCTGGGTCTAATGGGGGGGGGCACAGAGGCAGCAGAGGTCCACAGACAAGCCAAAGACCTCTAATGACCTGTCAGGTGCCTCATCATGGCCGCCCTTGTAAACCCCGGCACCGTCTCCTATCAGATCTACAGATCGTTGGGCAGAAGAGCCTGGCGGCTGCTGAGCGCGGCGCCGTGGCGGCACGACAGGAGGAGACGTGGATGAAAAACAGAGGTTAAACAGGCATCATGCAGCCAGATGTCTCACTAGAAAACACCGAACCCGGACTCTGTCTGTGTCAGAAGGGCTTCGACACCGTTAATGATCATTGTTTACTTGCGAATGCTTTTATTTCAGATGTCGAATACGAAATGCGTGTAGCAGGCCACCGGTGCACGGCTGCAGTGCACGCTTCGCCGCTTTATGGAACTCAACCCCTCGACCTGTCCGAATCAGCACGTGAGGCTTTCCGCTTTTAATTCCTTGCGTGCAAAACGCCTCTAACTGAGTCTGGGCGACGCGAGCTCAGATCTCCATCTGTCCCGGGAGATGCCATAAAATAGGAATGCCTTTAATTTCACTCTCTGCTGCAGTAATTGGCCCATTTATATTCTGCGCCTGGCGGTTTCGGAGAGGAGGGGGCAATATTGGGCCCATGCAGGCGGCGGGATTTCAGCCATCAGATTGTCGAAGTCATTTTACAGATGTGATTTATACACGGCCTTGCATCGGGGCTTCGCCGGGTTGCACTGCTGGAATATGACCCGTTCCCTGTCATTAATCTTCCTGCTGATAACTCAACATGCAAGGAAAGTCCACCTTAAATCACCACAGCATCCTGTAGACAACCCCGAACCCCCCCCAGATGTCTCACACGTGCTGGGGAGGGGAGTTGAATGTCTTCTGGATGAGCGTCACAGCTCCCGCCTAGACAGTATTTCCCTGAGATCATCACTTGTAAGCTTGAGCTAACTATCATATTTAGCATAAAGTAGCTAACATTACTGCTAATATGAGTGGACTCAGATTGTCTGTAAAGGGTTTGTTCCCCCGTAGAAGGACTGAACACACCGATCCCCAAACGGATCAACATCTATATCAACACACTTGTGTGTTACCACTTTCAGATTCTGACCTTCCCACAGCTCACGAGGGAGCTCCATTAGTCCAGCCTCTTCCAACAGCTCTCCAGCTCTAATGTCTTGCTTTTCTGGTTCTTACCAAACGCTGTGCGAACAGTAATTTGTCATGTCCCTCTAAGCGGAACCGAGACGAGATGGCCGGGCCTCTGGGGCGCCGGCTGCGGAGCTACCTGAACCGGCCGCTTATATAATGTAGGGGGTAGAAGGAGGCCGAGGAACATAAGAAAAACTCGCCATCGAAGAGAGCAGAGCTGCATTAATCATGACAATACCTTCAGAAGACAACCTCCATTACGTCACAGGAGGGAGAAGGCACCAGTCAGCGCTGCGGAATACACAAGGCTGATGTTGCTCGAGGGGATCGGGGAGGACGGGCTGTGGATGCCTGCGCGGGCAGCCCATTAAACCACCTATGACATGCAAGCAGGCCTTTCAAGACCACTTCTTGACAAGACCAACTCCTCAGAGAGAAGACGGCGTCACAGGAAAGCTTACATTTGTGAATATACTCACGGGCTGTCGGTATAAGGGAAAATAGTTATGGTGGGATGTTTAAAAAGTCATAAATGCTGCGCTGCTTCACGTGGGCGTCCGCGCAGAAGAAGCTCGTTTATCAAACTGGGTAATTTCCCCGGCATGCCACGAGTGACGGGGGCGAGTTTACGGCGCGGTCGCGGGCCGTCGTGCGACATCTCTGCTGAGAACAAGCTAGCGAGCAGCAAAACCTATTACTCAAGGCAGGACATAAAAGAGGGGAAAGGCGAACCGAACCGTAAAAGCCCCTTGTGAGGGCATTAAAAAACAGTGGCGCGGAGTGGTCCGACTGTGGCTCAGAGCTGCGCAGAGGCTGAGGAGCCCTGCCGTGAGGTGATGAACGAAAGGGAAGCGGGCTGATAAGAGCCTCCAGCATCTCCACACGTCTGCACGCGCTGCGTTTGTTTACTCCTCTCCACCTTTTCATCCGCTCCTCCTCCGATCTATTTATTTATTTGCCCTATTCCCAACAGAGCACTGCCGGCATCAGCACTTTGGATCTCATCAGTTACAAAGAGATGGGTCACGCTCCCCCCCCTGCTTACTGAAAGGAAAGATGATGCTGAAGAACACCTCCCACTGCTGTAAGGTGGCGCGCCTTATCCCGACCTGCCGGACTCCTCATTTTAAGAAGCACCGGGAGAGATTTATGTGAAAACCAACCACCAAGAGCGCTGGGCCATTGTAAACAAACGGATCAATGGCTAAACAAATCAATTGCTACCAACCTATCCGGAGGCTACACGACCGCCGTGGTCAATGTTCGCGTGTTTGACTCTAAAAGGAGGATAAGCCAAATGATTTCCCAGAGCTAGTTCTCTGTGTTCCGGTTTGCCCACGCAGCAAAATAAAAGCAGCACACACCTGCGTATCCAAGGTTATTGGGTCGAACACAGCCCCATCTGATGTTTTTCTCTCTCATTTTCGCCCTTGTTGTCAATCTGGAATCAAGGCCACTCCCACCCTCATCTGTCCTTTACAGAGAGGCGGCGAGGAGAGGGCAGCAGCTGTGAGACTTAGGCTCCCGCTGACTGACGCCTGATGAAGATGGTGCCCCGGGGAGGGTCACTTTTGGCATTGCGGGGGTTCACGGGCTCTTCTGGACCAACACATCATTAAACAAAGCCACGTGAAGCCCAATTATTCCAACTGATGCTGGATAAGAATGGTGGCAGTTCTTCCTTCTGTTTTACTCAGATTAACCTGCCTGCTTGTGTAGCGGGTTTGAGCATTTTATCATGACTTTGCATCTTGGCAATCTTTTACAACAGCAGTGCTGCAGAGTGGATACCAAGCAGCTCACTGCAATGATTAGCTAGTTAAAGCTGAATTTCCCCCACGGATACTAATATATGGAACCTACAGAAAAATATTCATCCCCCTGGGTTGTTCCGCTGTTTGTTTTCTATGAAATTATGGGCTTCTTGCAAAAAAAAAAAAAATGCATAGCTTATGCAGCTAACCTATAGAGACTTTTAGCAAATTAGGGAATTTTCTCACATAACTTGGGCTTCTGCACATGGCATCAGTGGCAGCAGCAAAAAAAATATTTATGAAATTTATTCTTAGCAAAAGAAACCACCTATCACTTCACTTTCAGTCTTATTTAGCACGTGAAGCTAATGTGAAACCCTGAAGGATTTTACTTCTTTATTTAAATAATCCAACTAGGCAAACACTTCCATGACTGCAAACTATAATAAGTATCGGCATCTTGGAATTTAGATAATTTTTTCTTTATTCCTTAGAAGTCCATCAAATAAAAGAGAGACTCACTTTTCATCCTGAAATCAAAGAGTCTCCTGGGAGAATGGCATTGACAAGAACCACTCAAAACCACTGCAATACGCAGCTCAGAGGAACAATGTGTGCGGAGCTGAGCTGCAGGTTTGCATCCAGCACCTCCACAAGGCTGCTGAAGGAAGTGGAAGCAGGCCAACACACACACACGCCAAACAACCAAAAAGCTCTCGAGGTTAAAACACTGTAAAGATTTCAACTTAGAAACTTTAGCCGATTTGCTACTGGGAGCGTCTGGAAAGCCGAAATAAATTTACCACAGCTCGCAAATGGACTAAGATTAAAGTCAAAATGTCATAATTGTCCCCTCGGCTGCAGGAAACGTGTGAAAATAAGCTTTTTTTTTAAAAACGCGTCCCCCATAAATAATTGCCGCGTTTGCTGCAACGACTATAACGACATATAAAATATTTTCCTTTATTTTCCAATATTACAAAATATATTTATTGATTGTGGAATTGAAAGTCGGCGGCGTCGTGTGACATCATGCAGCACGCGCGAGCGGTTTTAAAGTTGTTGTGAGGCAGAGAGCGGGAGGCGCGCGCGCACGCACGAGAGCGAGAGACGATGAGAGAGAGAGAGAAAGAGTGAGAGTCGGGAGCGCTCCGGTTATTTCTCAGAGGTTCCGGTCAGCAGAGTGCGTGGTCCACGCTGCGGGGGTGTCCTCCGATTACCGGGCTCTACCGATGCGGAGGAAATGGGTGTCTTGAATGGAGCCGCGGACCGGGCCGAATTCTCGTGCTCGCCTCCTCACCAGCGCGAGTGTTTACAAGAATCAGCGCGAACAACGTGACGCGCCAGCGCGAGCTCTGCAGCAGCCTGGGTGAGGGATCCTTCTCGCGCCGCTTCTCCCGCCACATAGAGCGGGAAACAAAAGGAAACAATTAGCCCGAGCATCGACACGATTTCTGAGATTTAATTAGACGAGGACACGCTCAATTTAGTCCTGCTAAATAGGAACTCACGCCAGCATAAAGTTGAATTGTTTCATTTAACTGAACTGTATTTTAACTGGAGCTATACTGTAGCTCTGGTATTACAACCTGTTTAGAAGTAAATAGCTCTGAAATCAAGGTGGCTACAGCGGGAGCACTGCAGCTTTAAGTCCACATAGCTATTGAGTATTGCAAATACCACAAACTCATTTCTGCCTCTCCTGCATGGCTCTATGTGGCTCCGAGAGGAAAAGGAGAAGGAGGCACACAGAAACAGGATACACATGCACAACACTGTTTTGCTTACCTACGATATAATAAGCTTCAGCCGGCTCTTATCGCTGACATTTCATGCTGCCTTTTGTTTCCAGCGAAAAAAAAACAACCAATCTGCTTGTGTGGTGAGAGGAGATACGCTTCAATTTTTCATCTCTGTCCCCCAGCACAGTCGAGCTACAGCCGAAGAAACGGGGGTTTGACTGGCAGCTGGTGCACCACCAAGACTGAAGAGAGGGGCGGCTGGACAGCGGGGGTCGTCAAGCCTGGCTGACGCTGCGTATATGCTCCCTGGCGGCGAAAAGGGCTGACGGCTTTCAGAGGAGCATGACATCCACAGGCATGCAGATATTTGGATTTGTCCTGGCGCTGCTGGGCATCATGGGTGCCATGGTGGCCACGGTACTCCCTAACTGGAAGGTCAGCGCAGACGTGGGCTCCAACATCATCACGGCCATTTCCCAGATGCAGGGACTGTGGATGGACTGCACATGGTACAGCACGGGCATGTTCAGCTGTACGCTAAAGTATTCCGTTCTTTCGCTCCCCGCCTACCTGCAGACTGCTCGCACCACGATGGTTCTCTGTTGCGTACTGGCCGCCATGGGTCTCTGCCTCGCATCCTTGGGACTAAAATGCACAAGATGGGGGGGTGGGCGGCGCTCGAAACAGCATGCCGCAATTGCCAGCGGCAGCTGCTTCGTCGCTGCGGGCTTTCTGTGTCTGGTGCCTGCTTCCTGGTTTACCAACGAGGTCATCACCAACTTCCTGGACTCCAGTGTGCCCGAGAGCAATAAGTTTGAGCCCGGGGGAGCCGTGTACGTGGCTTTTGTGTCTGCAGGATTCCTCCTGATGGGGGGCTGCATCTTTTGCATGTCCTGCTCAGGGAAGAGGCATGGCCCCCAGGACCTGGTCCTACTCCCTCCCCCTGACAAACTGCTGCTCCAGCAGCAGCAGCAACAGCTGCTCCAGCAGCAGCAGGAGCTCCAGCACCAGTACTGCTCTCTCTCCCCCTTAGACAATAAGACTGGCTACAGCCTGCAGGACTACGTGTAATAAAACAGGCATCGAGATGAGCCCGAGGGGGGAACCATCGTAGCTTACGCTACGCACACTCGGCTTTACTTCAGATGGAGGAGAGGGGGGAAAAACACAAAGAGGGCAATAACTTTGATTTCATTTTCCCCCCCCTCTATCTTGCTCTTCTTCCTTCCCCCCCGTTTTGCAAGCACAAGCAGCGGAGGTATTCCCCCAGCAGCGCCTCAGAAGAAACGGCGTCGTAAGCGTATGGAGCAGCGATAAGGCGCCGCAGCGTCGGAGGCAGCCGCTAACTGAATGCAGACATCCTTCATCAGTAAATCATGGAAAGGCTTCCCTCGGGAATGGATTAAGCAAATAAGGAAGCCTTGCTGTCGACCCCCCCCCCCCCTTTCGCCAAAGGTTTGAATTGAAACAGAAAGCAATCATCAAGCTGCTATTTACAATCGTTTGTTTCTCTCCCAGTTGAAAAATTAGAGCGTATAATGTCTGAGAGAAGTAGATGGAAACCCTTTCATAGCAAGCCATTGTAGTTTTTTGTAATTCTATCTACTAGAATGGTATATGGACTTGATACAAATGCTTTTATTTTTGTTAGCTACTAGAATGACGTTGATATTTTGCCTCTAAAGCATGCTGTGTGGAGCCTGTCTGTGTAGTACTACAGCAGAATGCCTGGTAGAAGAGAGACATAGCCACAAAAATGCCTGTGCCTGAAAAGCTGTAGAAATATTACTCTGCTGTAACCGTTCAAAGAGGACTGTCGGGAGGAGAAGATGTTGGCCGCTGGGCTGAATTCGAGACAGAAACGAGGCGAGAAAACAGTCGTCCGCCGCTTTCGCTGTGGGACGACTTGAAAGAGAGAGAGAATTAGAGTGAGGCGGATTCGCCGTCTTGTATGTGGCTTCCACTCAGACAAAAACCCCACCGCCTCCACTGGTCCACCCACACGTTCCTGCTCGCCCTCAGACACACACCCACGCACTCTCTCGTGCACTTGTGTGTGCACAAACACCCAGACAAGCCGGCATTTTTGCTTGTCCTTTTTCAGTCCTCCTCCACACTACCATGGAAACAGAATTTGCCATTCAGAAGTCTGTATTGTGTGGAGGGGCATGTCACCCACTGATTGGAAGTTGTTTCAAGCCACGGTGCTGTGAGTTAATCAGAGCTTCTGCTCTTACTCCTTTCGCTAATCTCCATTATTAAGTGCTGACATGCTGAGGCAGCATCCTCGTTACATGGTCAGAGATTTTTGTTGTGGTGTCGCCACCACGCAGGCGGACTTGGAGCGAGCGGATGTTTAATGGTGCAGCAGCGAAAATAGTAGAGCAGGAAAAGCTTCCCGAGTCATGCTTGGTTGGGTAGCCGCGTTTCAGGCGTCTAAAAAAGGTTTGAGTCATTCTCCATATGTGACTTGTTTTTCAAATGCGTCAGCAGTGCGCATATGCTCCCAGCATGCACCTGCAGACCAACTCGGCGTCTAAAATTGCATCTGCTCTCATACGTTCCCGGCTTCCCTTTCCCACCTGACACGGATCTCTCCGTGCTCCCGGCAGCACATGTCACAGAGACGTGAACCCTGGCACAGGGAAGTTGTTGCATGTCGGAAGCATGTCCGTTCTGACACACTGGCAAACAACGAGCGACACCTGCTCAGTGTCAGTCACGTGTCTGCTCTTCTGAGCGAATGATATCGGAGCACAACGGTGCTGCGCTGGGTGAAGCCGCGGCAGTGATGTAGGGAGCTGCACCGTCTCTTTATTTGCCTCTCTCTCCGATAAACATGCAGGTTCCCGGGGAAGAGCAGATGGCTGAGCCAAGCTCGCCACCTGCAGGCGGTCGCAGACGCCACGGGCGTCCCCGTCCTCTGGGGCCGGGTTTCTTCCCCTGCCCCGGAGACAGAAACGCGGCGTAGCCAACAACACTGGCCTCCTGACAAAGCCTCCCTCCCCGGGCACCCTGATCAATGCAATAAACAACGTGAAGAATGTGCCATATCATCAACCGATACCGACACGTTACGCGTTTCGAGAATGTGCCAAATCGTCTCACAAGGACACATTTTAATACAAGTTGGATTTGTCTCTCTTTATTTTTCTATTGAGTTATTTGCACATAAATGATGTATTAGAAAATGTATTATGGATTATTTTTATTTCTAGTCAGGCTGGGTCTCGTGCGACTAGGTTCTTGTATATGGTCATGTGCAGCTCTCGAGGGTTATTTTAAATCCTCAATTTTCTCCGTCCAGTGAGATTTTGCTGGTTATATGACCCTGGTGTATGATTACTGAGACCTGTATGCAAGAACCTAGGTTTAAAGGTGTTTTCAGTAGGTGGGGGGGCACGAATCCCTCAGACTGGCTCAATAGAAACTATAATGTCACATCATACCATATCTTCTTTATAAGAAGACCACTCGGTGCACCTTTGCTTGTGTTACTTGTTTTTAAATGACTGAGCATCCTGAGCTCCATCTGGCATCCTGTTTCCGAGACAACAAGAGGGACCTTCTGACCGTTCCGATGGGGAAACGCAAGCGTGAGACTTCTCATCCCTGTGGCTGCGCAGCTTTAACGTCAGCTCGCAAAAAAAAAAAAGATTCATCGTTTCGTTGGTGGCGGGGGAAGAGGTCTGCGGAGTTCCGAGTCTCCTGCTCTCCCCGTGACCCCGACGCTGATGACTGCAGCTTACTCCTCGCGGATGCTTCAGCACTTCTTACTTTGCCAGAGCATATTTGTGATGAGCAGTTCACGAGTCCTGATACCGTTGTCTCAATGTGCTTGTGCCAGTAGTTCTATTTTTTAAACCAATAAAACTATTTTGCGAAAGCGACGCCCCGGCTGTGCTGTGCGCGTGCTTGTGTTCGAGTGCGGCGGATAAACACGGAGTCGGCATTCATCTTCCTGCCAAATGTACAGATTGTTGGATAGGACGGGCTGTGCCGAGCGTAGGCGGGTAGTCTTGCACGCGGCGCCCACACGCAGCAGCGCCGGTCAACAGCAATACTCATCCCTGCTGCAGAACCACGCTTTCAAGAGACAATTCCAAATTTACTTCAGCTCGCAGTTGCGGTAAAGCAGCTTTTAATAATCGTAACTCTATAAAACTGCACTTTAGAATACTAAAAGACAACCCAATGACAATAAAGGCATTAATAAATGATAAAATCCAAATGTTTTGCTTTTTCCCCGTCGGTATATTTTCAGGGCACATTATCACTTGATTCAGTGGTTTAAAAGCTTTTCTTTTCATTTTTAAAATGGAATCTCTTGTCTGTTCGTTTTGGAAAAGCCATTACTTTTGTAAGAATTGGGACGGCCATTTTTCTTTCATCTTCTGATCCTTTTAAAAAAAAAAAAAGTTCTTTTATCCTTTTTGTTCTTAGCCCTTTTACGTGACCGTAAAAATCCGATAACAGCGGAATTAGATAATTGTAATAATCTGATGTCTTTATATGCACTTTAGAATCGCAATAAAATCCTGGATTACATGTTTCAGTCCATTTATTGGATTTCTGTTGGAGCACATACAAGAGGCCGTGCACGCCGTGTTTGCTCTGTTCCACCGACACTGATTACATCTCTTCCGTTTGCTATGTTTTGTTTTCTAACATGTGCACATGTAAAAGAATGAAATAAATCAGATGAATGGCTGCACAAACACATCGGATTACAATTTAGGAATCTAGGCTTATACAGGCGTTTATATGATGATTCCACATATCAGATAAAGATCTGATTATTACGGTCACCTAAATGGGCCCAACTTTGTGTTGTTGTGGATGAGGATAAAGAAAAAATACCATTGTGGTTTTTGTCAAACCCAAACGTTTCCATGCTGTCGGTTTCAGAGTAAAAAGCCAAAGCTTCAAAAACCATCTTCAAACTTTCAAGAATATAATGTATTACTTGCAAATTGTCGTCAAGCATGAATTAAATAGTTCCCCTCTGAGGGGATCTTGGCTCTGATTCCAGCTGATTGGAGCCTCGTCGACACCAGTTGACTGAGAATGTGCTTTCCTGAAACAAACATGGATTATTCACATCTATCTCTCTGCCCCCCTTATTCTCCTACTCCTCTTGGTTATGCAACAAGAGTGCAGATCAAATAACTACGCCTCTCATGGGAAAACTCTAATAAGTTCTGCTCCTCTGTGTATTTAACCTACATTTTCCATCAAAGGCTTTCACCCCCGAGTTGCCGCTGTGACAGATCGGGAGTGTGAGCGTTAGCTGAGAGGAGGCGAGGCAAGCAGGGGTTAATCATACTTGACTCGCTGCCTTTTTAACCGCTCTGCCCCATCAGAGTCACTGAATATTCTATTGACATTCCTGACCAGCCGATAAAAAAAATAAATCATTGACCAAAAATAAAACAAGAATACTGGAGACGATCAACGCAGCCATCAGATACAACAGCTTGTTCCCTCCATCAGAATGATAAATAGGCACCGTATTGGTTTAAAGAGCTGTTGATGGTCAGAGGTGCAGCCTGGACGCATGCAGCGGGGGGGGGGATGACCTTCTTTTGTTGGAGCCGCGTTATTCCCTCTGTGCTAAGGCAGAGGGAATAACGGCAACGACCTTGGCCGCGCAGATAACTGCTGAGAAAAGCAGTAAAATCCATGGAGATGACAAAAGGAGCGCTTGTGGGAAAACAATACAGTCTGACAGTTCAAAGGAGGCCTTTAATATTTCAGCTTTACGTGGGTGGGGGGGCAGGAGGCAGCGGTGAAAGCTGAAGGTGAGGTATGCCATCAGATCAGGTTTTAGGAGATGTGTTCTTTTCCTACGCTGAGATCCCAGCATTCCGTCCCTTACCCATCTGATCTAAAGTCAAGGATGAATATTGCAACATTAACGTGCGCGCCACTTATCGGTATATCGCGTCATCACTTGCGGTTTCCGTTCCTTCTTCCTTTGGAATGCAGACAGCGTTTTAAAGCGATCCCTCAGAACATCTGCAGCATCTCCTGGCACGTTCACCCGCAGAAGCCCGCTGAATTTGCAAAAGTGTGAGCTGTGAGGATGAGCGAGCGCTGGCACGGCTCCTCGCTGGGAGGAGCAACAGACCCCCGGTGGACGTTCACCAGCCAAGTGTGCCAGCCACGACATCTTGTTGCAGTGAGGAGGAGGAGGAGGATTTTTAAGTCTTTACGCTCTGATGTATCGAGACCAAACCTGCAGGCGGTTACCCCGCTTTACCCCCGCTGAAATAACTTTCCCTCGATAGTCCCAGTATTGCTTTTGACCTCGTTTGCCAGATAGGAGCGCGCTGTGATGAATTGCGGGTGGTGCGAGGCAAGGTGAGCGAGCGGCAGAGTAGCGGCGGGTTGATTTTTTACTCTCGCCACGCCGGCGAACGTTGGGCCACTTCAGGTCACGGAGCCCGTATCCATCACCTGGCTGCCGCTGAATTACCACCAACTGAGGGAGGTCGCATTCATCAGCAGCCTCCTCAGAATTCGAAACAAGATTATTTTGATGTGCGGAAGGGCCGGGGACGGAAATAAGTAGTCGCTTTAAAAAATTGACTAAATGAAAGCACATTCGCATCTGCCGGATTCTTACTGCTCAAGTCCAAACCGGCCCTGACAACTGCCAGGCGTAATGGATGTTTAATGCGGCGTCGACAAATTTAATTTGGGCCCGGCTCAGCTGGCCCGTGTGGTCCGACGGCGACTGTACAAGGGGAACATCTGCAGGCCTCTCCTCCTGCGAGGCTCCGTTAGCTGGTGGCTGACGGCTGGCGTGGCCATTACTCAGAGTCGTGTTGATGAGTGCCCGGGACAACCATCTGCTAGAGGTACGCCTCGCTCTGCCATCCCATTCGTCTCTGTCAGGCCTGTGTCTCCCAGCGCTCTGGGCTCGCGTGGGCAGCCTCCGCTTTCCAACAGCTTTTTTTTTTTTTTCCCTCCCCAGCTCACGTGTCATCTCACATCAGACCGTTCACACTTTTTCTTTCCTGCAAATCCTTGAGTTTCTCCCTCGTTTACCTCTCTGGAGGTCTGCCGAACCCTGGACTTCCTCCTGTGCTCCCTCCTACACGTTCCTCCTTCATTTCATGCTACCTGCTACGCAATAAACGTGGATCGACAGGAGAATTCAGCCGAGATAAACACCGGGACACAAGTGACTGCTGGGAGGAGAATGTTTGTAGATGGACGTTTCCTCAAACATTGACCTCAGTGCTTTACTCTGAGCTACGTAGGCAGAAAAAAAGCAAACATAAAGCATCAACTCTGTCAAATATTGAAGTGAAAGAGCAATTCAAAATTCTGGTGATCTGAAAACAAACAAAAATAACTGTAGTAGTTCTATAGTATGAGGCCAAATGTTGGTTGAGAGCATTAATATATGGCTGCGTCTGGACCTGTTCCCCTCCACCACCGACGTCTGAATCCTCCTGCCGCGTCTTCCATTCCTCCCTCTCATATCCTCCGATCTTTTAAACAATCCGGTTTGGATGGAGACGCTCCCTGTCATTAGTCAGCGGGTTATTCGTGACGGGGCATCGACGAAATGACTTATAGATGTTGATTGTAATCACCGAAGGAGGAGTCAACGCGCACTCCTCGCTCTTTGCAAATCAGCTAGATATCGTGTGAAGAGGTGCTGGAGAAGAACCGCGATGATTGCATGCGCATGTTGCAGAAGCAGTCGCGTGACGCCAGCGCGCGCACTGAAAGTCCTTGACCCCTGACCAGAATACAAATTAGAAATCGGCAGGATGTCTAAAGCACCAGCCAGGGCTGTTGCTAGCCTTGGGAGGTGGATTTATCCACGCCGATGTCAAAAGCAATTTGAAGATGACTCAATCTGTTTGTCCAAGTGAGAATTAACAGGAGCATTAATAAGGAAAGTGAGGCAGGTGTGATCTCCAGCTGGACCCACCTCCGGGATTTGGAGCCTGCCGGGAACGGGGGGGGGGGGATCAAAGCAGCCGATCGTTCTCGCGGGCCTTCAAGGACAATTTCTGTCACTCAATGTGACAACGCAGAGTGTGGAGGGGGAGGAAAAAAAGCAAGGAGGGGTCGGCGTCAACCCCCGCGCGTGGATATCGGCGCAGGCAACGGCTAATTCAACATTTCCCATCTCATTATCGCATTATCCCACACAGGCCACATCCTATAAGGTCACATCAGCCGGCGAATCAGGCCGCGCCTCCTCCCCCCCTCCTTCCAGTGAAGCCATTTCTCTCATCGTGGCCATTTGGAGTGGTTCACTGATTTCCTCGCATTGTCTGCGGCCCATTGTGCCTCTCTGGACGTCTGATTAGACACCACTGAAACCACTTCGGGCGTTTTCACACTCCAGTAAAGTTGCACGCAGAGGTTTGCCACGTCTACCTTGCGTGTTACGCGTCTGAGAGGCCACAAAGAGCTTCAGACGTTCAACAACACAAATACTGACAAACTCAACTGTGTGGCAGGAATCTGAAAATACAAACAGTAGCACAACCGAGTTGGGGGTATCAGGACACCTTTAACATCTGTACATACCCATTATTATGAATTCATCAATAATCCACCAGAATCTCACCTAAACTTCTTCCCGCCACCCCCCCCCACCCATAAATCAGGCGGGGCATTTTTACTGGTAAGTCATCGAGCGTAATTCCTCTTGTGTGGGCCAGTAAACAATGCCGAGCCATCAAGGCTTTTTATGAATTACACCTTGTGACATAGCATGAAAAATTACCCTGCGCCACACAGCGCAGGCTGATCTTTTATAAGACCGCAGCGGTGAGGGAGGGGGGGGGGCTGCTCATCAAATCGCCATCATCTCTCCTAATGATGTCAATTCCGCAGAGTGTCCATTAAAGCATTTAGTGGGGAGGGGAAGGCCAGCGAGGGCGTGCAGGAGACGCCGGGAGAACACCGCTAGCGCGCGCAACAACACAACCAGCGCGTATCTCGGTTTCAGTTTGATACACACAAAAACTACAGAGCTGGGTAATATGGGGGGGTGAGGGAACGGTGCCCAGAAAAGGCAGATGAGTGTGATGAAATAATCATCGGGAGCCATCTCTTCTGAGAGAATGAACAATCAGCGCCGGTCCTGTTCACTCTGCTACATACTTCTCCACACAGGCGATTAAATATTTACCGACAGCAGGTCTCCTACAGAGCTGTGACATCTTCCATTGGACCCCCATTTTGTTTCCGACACCCGCCCGACACCAATTCTTTCATTCTGGGCAAAACAAATGACACAGACCTGTTTGCACAAACATGTCAGAGAACTCCGGAGTCCTCCAAAACCGTGTCCATATTTTGAGGAAGTAACGCACCCTCTGGACTGAAGATTAATCCCACCTCCGCAGAAAGACAACCCACCAACACATACGTATTACGCAACAGCGTGCGTTCTTCCTTTTGCCGCTGATATATGCCCATGGGCTGAGAGACACGGAGAGAAATTGGGCCCAAAAAAAGAACTAGGCCCTCATTACAAGACACAGTGTGATCATGCCACATCTCAAATACCCACCAGGCATCATTACAGCCTCCAAAGGGTCTAAAGACAGAGTACAGACAACACTGATTCAACACAGTCTTAATGAAGCCTCAAAGCAAGACGGGGGAAGTCGGGATGAGTGATGGTGATGTGATGATGGGACCAGACGAGCAGAGGCTGTTGTGCTGCAGCAGGAAGAAGAAGAATCATATGTGTGTGTGTGTGTACAGGGGACGTCCTGCGAGCCACCATTTTAATAAGACTAAACAGGGAGTTGAAGTTTCTTAACACAGCATAATTATGCTAAATGAGCAAAGTTGAAAATTCTATTTCGGCATTATCCCCTGCGGTTTTATACGTGTGAATTTTTAATATCTGGGCAAACAGGGAGCACTGGAATAGATGTCGGTAGTATAGCCCCGGGCAGTTCCCTGCAAATCGTCAGCATTAAATGAAATTCAAATGATCTGCCAGATGCTAAATAGAAGTTTGGCTGTCAGGTTTATTAAAGTGGCAGCCGGAACAAAACAGAGTTCTTTTCCCCCCCAAATAGGCTTTGAACACACACCCTGATTGATCTTTGATTCGGAAAAGCTGGTTCTCAGCGTGGAGTCCTACCTCAGGTTTTGGGACGAAAGCCCGTCCTGGGATGGTGAAGCAGCTGTGGATCGTGCAGAGGTACTGAGCCATGATGGAGAGACGACTCCGCTGTCTGCTGCCCGTACTGGCCGTCAACCTCTGGGGGGAGCGAACCGATGGATTCAGAAATGCAATAAATAATGCAGAACGGATGGGAATGTCCCCGGGGACATAACGAGTACTGAAAATGATGTTTTATGTGTTGTGTTGTGACCAGCATGAAACTTTAAACAGGCACCCACCTCGGCCACCTCTTTCTGGAAGGTCAGCGTGAGCCGGGTGCGTCCGTAGGCAAAAGGTCCCGATTGGTTGGCTATGTTCTCCAGCCACTTGATGATGAGCGGAGTCGAGACGCTGAAGGGGAGGTTCCCGATGATGTGGAGGTTTGGAGGGTCTGTGGAGCCGCCCCGACACGTTACACTTCCTGAAATTCACAAGGCAAGGCCAACGGCCAGCTAGGAAAATGTACCAGCCCCACCTTCGTGCCACTTTTTAGAGATATCTCTGGGGAATCCTCTGTCCATTCTGTAGGTGAGGATGTCGCCGTGAACTATCCTGACCCTCCCCGGCGCTGCTTCCGACAGCAGCTGCAGAATCGGGACATTAAAAGGCGACTCGTTCAAACACCGACGGTCGTACAAGCAGGCAAGAAGACACCGTCGGAGCTGCTCAGTTTACCTTCAGCCCTGGAATGAAGCGCGAATCCTTCTCCACCACGAGCAGGTCAGCCGCTCCAGCATTGAGGATGGAGCGGGTGAGACCGCCAGGACCTGGGCCCACCTCGCACACATGGGCGTCCTTTAAGCAGCCTGCCTGACGCACTATTTTGTCTAAAACAGAGACAGATGGCTAAACAACGAGTGCCTTGCATCAACATTTTTGCACAGTCAGCATAAAAGGACTTCATCAACATAAGCAGCATGTAAATTAACCAGGACTCTCTTCATTAGAGTCCTGGGTGGCAAAATTGAGATTAATAGTGTGTGATACTGCAATATGTGTCTCCCTCTGCGTGATGAATATGAGGCGCATTAATCTAAACAAGTCACCTTGTGCAAGGACAAGGGAAGCAGATCCAACCTGCACTGCATCGCTGATAATTATGTTAAGGCTTAAGCTCTGCATGAGCTGCGAACAATTGACTCGTCGGCTCACGTTAGCAGAGGATCTAAAGTACTAACCCTCCCCGAGACAGGAAAGTCTGTCTGTTTTAATGCCCTGCAACATGGCAGCGGCGCTGTGCAATCAAGTGCAATGACAAAATGCCACGGCTTCATTACAGAAGATGCTGGTTCGGAGATTGGAGCGAGCAGGCGCTGGCGCAGTGCGGGCAGGGGTGGAGGAGGGAAGGAGAGTGCGAAGGACAGACTAACCTGTGAGCTTCAGGTCCAGCAGGAAGTTTTGCGACAGCTGTTTCTCAGCTCGTAGGTTGTACAACTTTATCAGCTCACCCACAGTTGGCAAGGGAGGAAGACGCAGGGATGCTAGTTTCTGTGAAGCAGACATGCCTGAGGCGAACGCTGTAAGAAAGGTGACCAACTATCAATTAATAATGATTTAGAACTAGGATTTTGGCAACTTTCTTTTTCACCAGGTGGTAGAATTGATTCCCTGCGTGTGTGAGCTGGTGATAAAGAGCCGACTGAGCTCAGGTTACAGACTAAAAAGCTCTCTTGCGCCACCTTGCGCTGACATAACAGTACGACAAGTTGCACCAGAAGGACATAAAATACTAATCTTATTCACGAACACACAATTTAAATCAGTGTTGATAGTGGCAAGGCTTCCTTTCAATAAAAGGTCTACCTCCCCTCGACCTGGCACCGACATTATCGACACATCTTTGCTGTACACGCTGTTGAGCACAAGTCAATTTAAAGTTAAGCTGCAAAACGAAGCGGTCATACATCGCAGTGTGGCGTGACGACAGCGACATTTAACCTTTTTCAACAAAATGATCACTTTTGACTCCTTTATATACAACTCGTACTGTGAAAAAGTGATTAGCGTCTACAGTGCACGTTAGCATCAAGTCCCAAAGCCTGAAGACACTCGGCAAACAGCTTCTAATACAAACGAAACTTTCCAGGTATGGTTTAAAAACCACGACATGCCTTGAAAAAAAACACAGATAACAAAGCAATCACACAGACCTCCAAATATATAAATGTTTACCCACGTTTCTCACCAGCGTCGGCTCCCTACTGCCCACTTCCGCCTTTGTCACAGCGTGGATGTCCAACTAACCAATCAGCTTGCGAGAACCATAACCTTGTCTAATCAGAGGAGAGGAGGCGGGACCTTAAGGTGCCCTTGAAAAGTAACGTTCCTGTAGTGGTGCCTTAATTCCAAAAGAGGGCGACAAAGACACTTTTGCGACGTAAATTCTGCGTTCTTGAGCGCTACGATAAAGCGCCATTATCTCTATCGAACTAATTCTAACTAACAATATGCGACATTTTGTTGATTGTTCCATATGTCTGTGTAGATTCCCAATCATCCAGGTCATAGTTATCCAAGGCAATTTTCTGTGTCAATTGGAGTGTTTTTCCCATACAAGAGCCATTGTAACCAACTGTATTAGTTGTGATTAGCTCCTCTTCAATTAAATAAAACAAAACAACAAAAGTTCTTGCACTGATGTATCTATAAACTGCACATGTGCAAGAAGATCATCGAAACTTTAATGTGAGTAATGGGGAAATATCTCTCTCCATAGATGCGTTGATGGGGTGGGGGAGATAGATAAGAATTCAGTTATTTATTGTATCTAATCAAAGCATTTATAAGATTTACAAGATCCAAAGGATTTAGGATCATTGCTAATTGTAATCCCTTCCCAGGGCTATTGGTTGGTCCCGTGGTTCAGCTGCCATTATTGTGCCATAAATTCAGCTCCTGACATCTCAATAATGTTGAAATAATTGAGTTTACAACTGATAGTTTACAACTGCAGTCTCTGCGTGCGTGGCAATCGACTGCAGGGCAGAAATTAATTGAGTGTTTTGTCAGCCCGCTCTGGATGATGCACAGCTGTTGTCTGGAACGGACCTTGTGGCTCCGAGGTCTGGTGGCCATGTTCTTGACCCCACACAGGTCAGTGGTGTCAGATGCAGGGATGGAAATACTTTTTCCCTGCAGGGACTGAATGGTGATTGGCAGCTCTGTCTCCTGCTGTAGTTGACCTTGACAGACAGCTTTAGGCTCAACACTGAAGCCTCATAGCGGTGAAGGTGCACAGATCTGTTCCTGCTTCGAAAAGCCACTATATTCTCAAGCAGGGGAGACGTCATCCTCGATGTTTCCTGATAAATCCTGAAAAAACTCTTCCTTTATTCAGTGGTGAACACTCGTGTGTGTCATGGAAAATAAAGGGAAAGTCCACTCCGACGAGGGGAAACAGCAGGAGATATTTGCTCTCCAACACCCAAGGAACCCCAAAGTTCTCCCACAGATGGACTTTTCCTTAATGTTTGACGACTTCCCCAAACAACATCAAGTATAACGAGCGATCGGAAAAACAGGAAATGAAAAACGTTTAATTAGGAGTTCTTCGTCATCTCTTTAAACTGAACGCCGCATCATTTCCAGGCTGATTTCAAGGACTGACTCACGTCCATAAAGAGCAGCCGCAGCAGATGAGGTGCCCGTAAAGTTAAAGAACCATTTATTCGAACCATCAGTCTAAGCTGCGTCACGGCTACGACTGCGCTGCGTTATTGATGCTGTAATTAGCTGAAAAAAGCTCACAAAGGGAAACTAGATGGATGCCATCATGAAAATGCACTTCACTTTACATAAACTACACTACAATATTTCAATAAACACAGTGTAACTGGTAAAATCATCTATAGACATCAATCCTAATTAAACACAAGAGCAGTCTGGAGGCTGACAGGAACAGGAAATCTGTTGTAATTTATTGAAATCAGCTCGGAGGGAGCAGGAAGTGCTTGAAGACTGCAGTGAATTATGCTGTTCTCAGTGGTATTGTTCCGATTGACTTTTCATAAGCAATAAATTATGTGCATATATTATTGTGGACAAGACCTTTCAGAAGTGAAGAACCCGGCGCTATAATTAGAGCTAATTATTGTGTAACAGCACCACATAAAGGGAGGGAATGCTTGTGGTCGTTGTTTTCCACTGATACATGAGGTGTGGAATTTTTGTGGTCTCTGGAAATGTACTAAAACGGACGAGACAATTAGGACGCAGGAAAAATAATCTTTAACGGAGATGTTTTTATATAAATAACCCGAGCGGGTGGTCTGCTGATGCATTCGCTTGTAATGGGAAGGAAGCAGCTTGAGGAACTAGGAAGGTACGTGAAGACTTCTAATTACACTGAAAGGAAATATCCTGAGGTAATTCATCCGAACCCATGATGGAAAAGCCTTTTTTTAGATTGTCCTCTTTTTTACAAACAGCAAGTTCTTGACTGGTTACCTCAACTTGTTTTTTTGTTTTTTTTTAATTTATCTATAAAATGTATGATCACCATCCTTTCTCCATAGGAGACAAGCTCCTCAGGACAAGCTCGGATGTTCTGTTGCGTTCCTCTTTCTACCACTCTGTATAAGTTTCTACGACTTTTGTTTCAACATTGCAGAGAAATTCCTCCAACGCTCATTTATTTTAATTTCGCAAAGCTTCAAACTTTGAGGTGGAAAACCAATTAAAGAGTGAAAAGAAGCAGACGTCCTTCCTAAATGTGTGTTCTGTGCCCCCGGCTTCTCAGAGCCCTTCCCTGCCCTCCACCCAGGAATGTGCAGTTTAGCCTGATCGATCTCTGTGGTCCAACCTTTCGTTAGCGTCTGTCAGCGCGGTCAGATCTGGGAATGACGCCGGCCCGACCGCGGCGGACCCCGGGGTGAGGCCGACGCGGAAGAGGCGAAGGTCAGCAGGGACGCGATAATGCTTTGTTTTGACAACGGACGCCGTCGGATGGGAGCGGGGTGTGTTACGCAAGGACAAAGAAGCGTTAAGAGGCAGAGGGCAAAGGTCGCGTCATCTCAGACGTCTCCATTGGCTGTTGTTTGCTCGCAGGTGGACTTTATCACCCCTGCCGCGTTCGCCAGCTCCGTCCTTCACAGGTGTGAAATGGCAGCTCCTTCGCTCACATTCCGCAGCCCCAGTGAAGGTCCATCTTATGCAACCGCAGCGAAACCCTAACGAACCCCCCCGGCTCTCCGAATCCCAACGCATGACCTCATTTTTGGGTGTGGAACTCATGGCACACGATCCAAATACACTCCGCATGACCTCAGCCTGCAAAGATCTACCTCCGCGGCAGAGGTGACCTCACGTACAGGTTGAAGGTGTGGAGCTAATGCTCTCTGCCTGCCCCGCCAGAAAAGTAGGCCCGTCCTGACCCCGGCGACCCAGGAAAGGCGAGGCGGTCCCAGCCGGAGAGAGAGAGATCTGTCTTTACAAGACATCTGTGCATTTTTCTTTTGTCTACTTGTCTGCTGGGTTTTTATTCCACTGAGCAAAAGATGACATCAGCCCCCACACCCTCCTAATCCAGGAGCAAGTCCGTGTGAACCGCCGGGTCGCGGCGCTGACCACGGGGGCGCGTGCACGTCTGACACGATTCTGCTGCGAATTTATCGCCGCTGCAGCCTTGTGAGTCACCTCCACCGCAGATAAACGTGTGTCGGTATCTCTCCCTGCTGGTGACAGACTTTCACTTTGGATTCCAATAAAACAGTCGTCCGCCTCCTTCAGTCACACCACCCGGGGGAAGGGGTGGGGGGGGGGGGGGGGTTATATAATAATAAACCGAACGAAGTTATCGAGTAACCAGTCAGTCCAAAGACTGGAACCTGCGTATAAATGCTCGGCTACGCGAAGCCGCCGTCAGTGTTGGAGAGAAAGTGTCTGTACTCCTGGTATTATGAGCACTTGCAGCACAGTCAGAGGTTTCAGACCTGGGGGGGGGTCATCCATCATGGTTGAGATGTTCATGCGCCTTGACTGGAGTCCACCAACTGCTCACATGTGATCTGAAAAGACTCCCGCCAGTGTCTGATGCCTGACATTACACAGGACAGAGAGTAAAGAATGAAGCATGAGGTCAAAAGCTTGAGCGATTATACCGAGGCACAAACCTGGGGGAGGCTTTCAGGGACAAAACTAAAGGTTCTTCAGAGCGTGGCCTCCCTCCTTATTCTGAAATGGACCTTTTTGCCAGAGAAAGGAAGTGAAGATCAAAAAAAAATGAAAAAGAAAGTTGTGAGAGAGAAAAGAGATGTGAGAAGCTGCACGAAATGCTATGAAAAATGTAAAAGAAAAAACAAAAAAAACTAACAGCAACCTTTGATTTATTATTAGGAACAGTCAAATTATGCATTTTACCGCTGAATCTGCTCCAGAACAACATTTATCAGCGGAACTTTGTGCTTTTGCAGTTGGGCCGACGAGTTGAACTCCTCAATCCGCCATTTTGAAGGAAAATGAACGTACGTGATGAATGTTGCAGATCGCTGCTGGCGGTTTTATTGATGACACGTTGAGGGATGTTTCCAGGTGAAACGTGTGCTTTCAGCACAGGTTTATGTCCTGCTTGAGAAAGCAAAATGTTGCCTAGAGGCTTGAAAAAATGGTTGCTGGAGTTTCGGCGCGTTTCCGTTCCACGGTCTCTGCGCACATGCTGAACTTCACAGCAACAGTGTTTATTATGCCAATTGACTTTAATTATTGCACCTCAGATTTAGCTCGACGGGCTTGTTTTCAACCAGCGGAGCCAAAAAGAGCAGTTTCGCTGCCAAACCTTGGAGAAGTTGGCCCCGCTCATCACTCCTGTGTCAGCAGTTGGTGCCTTTTTTTTTTTTTTTTTTTTAAGACTTCTGTTGGGGCTCGGGTGGCTGCCGTCTCCGGACTTTCCCGGCTTGGGTGAATGGCAAGGTTCAGCTGTCCCCCAGGGTCACGGCGAGGCGCTAACTAGCCACCGCTCAGCTAGCCTCAGCTGCTAACGCAGCCCAGAGCGGACGGAGTTAAATATAGAACCACACTTTTAGCCTCTTTGACTCCAGTCAGAAAGAGAGTAGAGCGGAACAATGGGGTGGGGGGTGAATCTGGCCTCGTGACAAAGGACATCGCACCACACCTCTGCCTTTCTCCTCAGTGGGCAGCGGCCCCTTTCAGCCTGCTCAGAAGGAACAGAATAATGGCCGACTGCCTCCACCCCCCCTTCTCCCCCTCATACCCTGTTGCCTTTAACTCTCACACACTCTCCAACTGACTTCTTGGAGGGAGGTGGGAAAAAAGAGAGGTATGCTTCAGCCCGCTATCGGCTGAGTGAGCGAAAGAGGGAGGGAAGAGAGAGAGAGAGGGAGGGAGGGAGGGAGGGAGGGAAGTTCCAGCTCTCTGTTGTTGCTCTCTATCATTCCCTCACTGACCCGAGGAAGTGGAAGAAGAGAGAGAGAGAGAGAGAAGAGGGCTGGAGATGGATCCTGGCACAGCTGTGTAGACTAGAACGTGCCGGCGGGAGGACGCCCGTGGATGCCCGGCCTCCGCCTCTCTGGGATTACCTCACTGCCTGAGCCCGGGGACGCCGCCGCAGCAGGTAAGGAGGGGAAGCCCTTCCCGCCTGATTGCTCCTGTGGCCTTTAGCGACCTCTTAGTGCCGCCGCGCGTCATGAAAGGCGAGCGTCAGGTACGGCACACGGCGCCCACGCTGCTGCCTAGCTGTCATCAGCTCATGAAACGCAATAAGAGGCTATTGTCTGGGAGGACAATACACACACACACACACACACACACACACACACCAGCACCACCTCCTTTACTGTCAGGTCACATGATGTGCGGGGGGCTACTTAATTCAGCTCACTTTTTTATTACCCATTCAAATCTTGTAGATTCGTGCATGCGGTATTCATCAGAGACAAGAGGCTAGTCTTGGTGCTGCTGGGCTCTGGCAGGAGGACGGAGTCATGAATCAAACATGAATTACATCTTATATCAGGGAATGAATAGACCCTTCTCTTGTGCAGGGTGTGTGGGGGTCCGCAGGACCACGTTCTCCCCTCTTTAAACGTTAAGCGTGCTCTTAATTGCAGTGACTTTAAATGTCAAATGCGTCCCGCCAACGTTGCTGTCATCAGTGGGAAATGTCAACCCCTCGGGATTAAAGTCTGGGCTAAAATATCTAAATTGTTGTCAATCCCCCCGATTCCCAAAGCCTCAGATATGAGTCACTTCTGTTCTGTAGTGTACTGGCCCAACTATATCCCATTCCATAGCAAATGGAACCAGATTCTATGTGTCATTGCACAGTTACACACACTGTATTTACAGTACACACACACACACACACACACACAGAATGTAGAACGTGGAGCATGTGAAGGATGATCTCTCATCCTGATTATTTATGAAATGTAATGGTGCCAAGATGGAATCCGTCTCATTCCCATGAAGTCATCTCCCTCTTCAGTGGAGACACATGCGTCCTGCGAGCCTCCACCCGTTTGGGGGGGGTGCTGCCCCCCAGCTGATGGGTCCTCTGTGTGTTCACTGAGATCACCTCTGACGGGAGACAAAGAGAACGGCGACGTGACTCATCGGCATTCCTGTCCTCGCTGCAGCCTTATCAAAGCTGGTCCGGAACGTTCCCCAGGCTGGATCGGGGCCTCTGGGGAGTGACGGAGCTGATTGTCGGTGTTGCGGCCCGCAAACGTCTCGACAGCAAATCAATAGCGCGGCCGCCGTTTGAGCTGGATCCGAGGCGGCCGGGGCGTTCGCCGAAGCGGCATCGATTTCCACCGTTTCTGTCGCCGGAGCTCCTCCGCTGAGCCGGGGATTCTGGGAGGCTTGGGATTATGTCACAAGCAAACAATGCACCGTACTTTCCAGGTGGCCCAGCGGTTGACAATCCCCTGCGACCGTTCGGTTCGTCTGCGGATCATCGGAGTTGCGGCGGGCGCCGTCTAAAAGGCCATTCCCTCGGAGGATACGCACATCTGTGGGGTGAGAACGCCACCGCATAACGGAGCGAGGGCTGCCAGCGGTTGGTGTCGCCTCCACGCCGCACGTCTGCTGGGCCTCAACAACAGCTGTCAGCGACACATGCGCAGCTCCGGTCGGATAAGGGCCCCTGCCTGAAATTCCAGAAATGCGGTTTAGACACATCGGGATATTTCGCAGAGCGGCCGTGCTTATAGCTCACGTTCCCTCGGTTTAAAAATAAGCTCCTTAAATCCATAGCAACTCGAAATCTTCTCGAGCCCGGCTAAAAAGGCCGCAGGATGGCACAGTTGCTCGGTTCCTGCCCGGTTCTTGACGTCTAAGAATACGAGGCGAGGCCATTGGCGAGCTATGTCTAGGACATAGGAGCGCATCGGGCTGGATGAAATGACATCACCGTGACTGTTTCAGTGAACCTGTCACGGTGATGAAAGCCACACAATGGCCTCATCAGTCCGGTGATGTCACCAACACCCAGGCAAAAACAACAACCCCTATTTACCCAAAAGCAACCACGACTGGATTCTGCTCGGCAGTGCTGTAATTTCAGGCGGCGAGACTCAGCCGGGACTTTATATTGTATATTTCTGTGCCGCTTGCAACAGCAGCACTCATTGTTGTTTTTGCTAAGCTAACATTGTACCGCAGACACCACAACACCAATACAACACAACCCCCAAAACCTTCGGGTTTACCGAAGGTTTCTTCATTGTTCCAAATGTAGCAGAGTGTGAGACATTTACCATCGAAGGTCCGACACACACACACACACACACACACACACACACACACACACACACACGCGCGCGTGTTTGAATAGAAGTTGTTTAAAGTTTCTGTGAAATATGTGACAGAGACGTCCAGCAGACGCATGTTTAGCATCTAAAAATGACTCTGCCTTCACTTTTGCTATCATCCACGCCTCACCCTTGCAGGTCCGTCTCACCCTCACATCCGGGCCCGGCCCAATCGCCCATGTGAGGCTAAAAGCAGCTGCTAACTGATAGCCCTGAGCTAATAATAAGTGACAGAAATAACTGGGTAGTAGCCGTTTGAGTCGTTTGGACCAGTGCTGTGCCTGCTTGTGCTTATTGGGGGACCGTTGAGGGTTTCAGCTCGCTGTTGCACTTCATCTGTAGGTGCTGCTGGTTTGGCAGTTTACGGGTCTGGATCCGCTCCAGTGCCATTATGTTTGACATCGCTATGAAATATTCCCGATGGCGTTCCACCGGGGTGGATATTCCTCTCTCAACTGATGATGACCTCTTTTATTTTACGTCTGAAAGGCTCTCCAGCAGCCAATAAAAAAGACAGAAGCGGCAGTCTGCAAGTAAAGATTTTAATGTATAGTCTCCAGCCGCGCCCCCGCCAGTTGCATCGAGTTACAGGGTCATGTGACTGACTTCCCCAGACTCCGCAAAGCTGCAATTACAGATGCAGCGACGTCGCGTCTTCTGATTTATGAACTGCACATGCTTTCGGAGGCCTCTGCGGCAGTTCTGTGCGTCTGAACACATAATTACAGATGGCGGAACAATCAAAATAAAGGAGCTGCGCAGTCACCGCGACATATGTCCGCCTTGCATGTGACCCGCCCCGGCTCCGCCCCCCCAGCAGAAAAGTGACATCAGTCGAATTCTGATCGTGTTGGCATCTAGATGGGAGACATATGGCTGACCCCGCGACACCGGCCCGTATCTAGATGCTGCATACCTTCTGCTGGTTCTATTCATAGGACGACCAGAACTCGATCTCCACCTTCATCCCCACGGTGTGAAGACGATCCCACAGCCACGCCACGATGGTCAAAGAGCGCCACATGCTCCAAGGGCTGATGACCATAAAACTCCGGTCAAATGTGAATTCTGGAGTTATCCAGTTATTCAGGTGAACAGCACGATGCGATATGATTTAGCTTGTAAGAAATGTAAATATTCTAGATTTCGCCTCATTTTTCTGATGCCTCCATGCATCTACAAGCATTGATCTGAAAACAAAAGAAAGAAAGTCCTCGTCACAGTGTGAGCAAAGACAACCAAAGCTCGAAGGAGGGCAGCAGCATGTAGCCTCTTTTGCAGGACTCACACGCTAGCCAGCGTAGCTACGAGATGGAAATAGCAAGAAACTTTGGTCTCAAAAGAATCTGATCGGATCTGATCGTTACCATTCGCTGATTAGTTCCAGTCACGTAGACGGGCTCGGCGTCAGGGTTCACGCTGGTGCGCTCGACTCGAGCCGACGAGCGTGTTTGACTTAATCTAACAGATGGAGGTGAGCGGCGCACAAACTGCACGGAGCGTGTCGGTCGGGGGATTGTGAAGGATGCGAACCAAAGTCTTCTCCGCACATCAATATTCATTACGCGTGTTTCCACTTGTAAGGATTTGCTGTTATTTCCCCGCCTGGACCGCGGGCCTCCCGCGGGGTCATGCGAGATTCGGAGCGAACGCGTACGGAACCTCCACCAGCGATCATAACTTCGCTATGTTTCATGAGTCACTGATTACAGGGACGCGTTAGAGCGGATTCGCGAAGCCGAGCCAGGAGGTTTAAGCCAATAATGCGAAACATACGTGCGAAGAATCCCGGCGTTCACGTCAGGACGCTCGTTCGTGAAGCCCTAACTCATCACCGCCGAGGGGATCAGGTTAATTTGGCATCAGGAGAGCACTACAGCGTGAAACCTGCCACCGCCAACGGCGGCGGGCCAGCTATTAAGGTTACTGTCACTATTAATGTGATTAGAGGAAGGGGAGCTGTTAACGTTTCACGTTTGGATTTATGCTCTGGAAAAATGCAATTATGTGTCCGTGTCCATCTGGACAGACTGTCCTTTTCTGACCCGGAGCTCTCGAAGGTGACGGTTACGTCAAGCGTGACCTCAGAGGTCACTGGCTGGAGCGGAACGTGCATTAAAAATCCTTCCACTGAGAAAAAACCCCCCAAAAATTTCAATATCAGGTGGATTTGCTGTAGCTCCGCAACTCAAGTACGGTCGCGGATTTGATTGAAATTCCCAAATCTTGGCAGGGGAGCATGTTTTCCTTTTCAAGACGGAAGGGCTCCTCAAGCAGAGAGCAATTTCTCAGTGTTTTCTGGCCGGACGTGCTGCCAAACGCTCGCATGCAATGAGTTTTTCCCACTCCTTATTTAGTCACCTTGGGATTATGGTGTGAATATGTCAAACTCACTGAATAAATCACTTCGTTTTCCTCGAGCATTGTTTTTATGTGCAGCCGTTCGCGCCCTCGGCTCGGATGAACCTGGATGCGTCACATCCTCAGCAACACATCTCGGTTTGGCCAGAGCAAATCCGAAAAACCGCAGATTTGAATCTAGGAATAACATAAAACACACTTCACCTAGGAGAAAGTGGGCGTTAGACGGTTTCATTTTTTTGCCACTTAAATGAGGAAAAACCCTGGATTCATTTGGAGTTATTGAATATTAGAAGGCGGCGCGGTGGTTAGCACAATGTGTGGCCACAAGGTTTCCACATTCTGTTCTTTAACTGTAACGTTGCCTTTTTGCATTTTCTCCAGCTGCTCCAGTTTCCTCCCATAGTCCCAAACCACGCACGTCGGTTTGACTCCAAATGGCGAGTGTGTGAGTGAATGAATGGTGAGAGGGACCTGTGATGGAGGGATGACCTGACAAAGCAACCCTGAGGCTCCAGCACCCCCATAACGCTGGCTAGCAATAAGTGGCAGTTAGCTTACAGAGCCATGCAAACACTGCATTAGCTGAACCTCCACATAAAACCAAATTTGAGGGTGTAGATTAAACCCATATCATCCTTTCACTGAGATCTTTTTCTTAAATACTACAGATAGCTGTTCAGAACTTGAATACATGATAAAATTAGGCCAATACTTATGCTACACTATAACCTTCGCTAGTCTTTGCTGCTGTTGCTCGTGCCAGTGGAGGGTGTGCATGGAGTTTTACTTACTTGCAAACCACTGGCAATGTTTTAAATAGGTCCCTTTTCCTATTGGAGTGAATGCACGTGTTTCTTTATGGCCTATAAATACAGATATATGTGACAGCTGGAGGTGCTCAAACCCCAGGAGAGATTAAAATTAGGCTCAATCTTTGTGGTGGTGGTGGGGGGGGGGGGCTTCCTGGGTATGATTGTGTGTTGATGAAAGTGCAATCAGAGACAATGACAATGGTTTAGCTGCCATAGATACGGAAGGGCACTGCGGTGCCTCCGAGGAGAGGCTTATTGTTATTTTCCCTTAAGACAACTGGGAATGTTGCATGTCAGACTGGAATCCAGGCTCGGAATCCCCATTTGTTCCTCTGAGGTATTTGCGAGGGTCAAGGCCGGCGAGCAGTCGAGCTGGATCAAAGGGCTGTCGACAGTCAGCTTCACGGACCTGCAAACATTGAAAACTCGTCTCTTTTAAAGGACAGATGCGTCCAAATGAAAACATCAGTTTGCTGCGACGCTGAGGTGTTTTTTTAACCGACTTATTTGCCACAGGAATGATTTCAGTCTCCATTCTTCCCGTAACAAACAGGGACGGTCCGTCAATACACACCGTTGCTCTTGAACCCGTTTAACGTGTCGTGTCGCTGTCAGCTCCACTCGTCTGTGCTGAGTGATCCGCTATATTAGCTTCTCTGGGGCCATCATGGCATCTGCCCAGATACTAAAAATAAACCCAGCCCGTGTCCAGCCGGGCTTTCGTATCCAGGAAAGCTGCACGGGTCACTTGCACAGAGATCCAAATTTGTGTGTTTCGTCACCCGCGCCCTCGGTGGTGCCCCAGGGCGTCCCTTTGGGCCTGCGCTGTATAAATGATATGAAGTGAATGAAAGAATCGTCAGCTGGAACCTCGCTGAACTCTCAGGACTTGGTGAGGGCGTCCGTCCGTGTTTAAACCTAGAGATTTTTCTGTTGTTATCGTGGCCCCTCCCCTCTCGGGTGCTCTGGACTTTTTTCCTGGAAGCAGGTGATTCAAAGAGAATAGTTTCAAGCGCCATTAGCATTCGCTGCAGTCTTAACGTCGCTAGGAAAAGATAAACTTCCCTCTTTATCCGATCTTTCGGACCTCGCGTGTGGAATGTCAAGTCTCTCTCCTCCGCGATCCCATTGGCTCATTTTTATCTGATGGGATTTCATGATTCCTGATTGGCCGACGCCGTTTTGCCCCGATGGAGTTCATCTCCTGGATCCCAGAGTGTGTTTCAGGGGTCAGGTCAGCGTGCGTTTGAGATATTTCCATAGATGTCGCTGCAGGTCCCCCTCCATTAGTGTCAGAACGTTGCTCTGCCATGTTGGAGGACAAACAGATCTGAAGATAAACTCTATTACTTGTTGATATTTATTTGGATGAGTCAAAAATCTGTTTTGTTCCTCTGCAACCGCCGTGGAATCAGCACTCTAAAAGGGAAGAGGTTGAGTAGTTTAGTGTGCTTCTCATGCTAGCTCTCGCTAACTCCTACGCACCGCAGCTTCCAAATGAGGGTTAAAATGACGATAAACACTGTCAAATATTCCGAATGTCCAAATCTCTCAGTTTGCAGTAGGAGAGGAAGCAAGTGTGCTGAAGTCCACTTCAGCCTGACGTGCATCCTGACAAACGTCTGGACATGAATTCTCCCTCAGCGTCCGTTACTGACGGGTTGATTTTCAGAATAAAATGTCCAAACCCGCCTTTTCATGTCAACAGGGGAGGTTATAGCACCCACGGGGGTCGTGAATGTGATCAAGAGAGAGAGAGGGGTGTGTGAGGAATGCTCGTACACACACAAACACACACATGCAGAGTGTGGGTGGGTAATGGATAGGCATATTCATTCCTGGATAGGAATTGCATGTGTTGAAGTTATTTGTTAAAAGTGGGTCAGTGAGGCAGCAAATGTGAAGCTTTAAAGTGGGCAGATATTAGGATCCAATTAAAGGACGAGCTCGCTCAAAAACAGAGGAACGGGAGACGTTTCTGATTAAAGGGAGCTTTGAAAAGGACAAAAGTCATCAGAGATGCTAATCAGCAAATCATCCCCTGAATCGCCCCAAAACTCCAACAGATTTCTTGCAGAATACTCTCTGTTCTCTCATTCAGGGTGATAAAATCGTCCATAATCGTGTTTCTGATGGGTTTTTCTGTTCTTTACCAGGTAGACTATGAGGTCCAAAAGCGATGGGATAGAGACCCGGGCCAATGGCGTGCTCGGGGTCCCACAGGGAGACCACGCCATCAGCCAGGAGGAGGAAATGGGCCTGCCTGTGAAGAAGCTGATCTCAAAGGTTCAGCAGCAGGAGGACGAGGACAGGATGATGGTCGTGGTGACCTCTGACAAAGAGAAGCTGCTGACTGATTCGTCAGAGAGTGGAGAGAGGAAAGAGGACATCGTGGATTTGTCCAGGAAAGATCTGCTCAAACTTCTGGGGATCATGGAAGGGGAAGTTCAGGTGGGTGGGTGTGGCTCTCTGGCATCTGTTCGTATCTGTAAAGCTCCAACAAACTCATTTTGATGGTTCAAGCGTTTTCTCTTTTAATGGACAACGGCTCCATCCTGTGGTGGGAAAAGGAAGTTCAAAACCCGGGAAGCAGAGGTTCGAAGAGATTAATAAGGTCATTCTGACTGACCTGTGGCCGCCTGTCTGTTCCTGTTTATCCTTTATTTTGTGGCTTGGCATCAGCATCACAGTCAACTGTCTATCAGGCCGGTTTATCTGTTGCCTATATTTTGTATTTTGGTGCAACTCGCTGCAGACACAACCAGCAAAACCAACTTCAGTCATGCTGTGACGCCGTCCAGCTTCTCACGCTGCTGTTTTCATTTTTTACGCGCATCAAATGCAGCAACTTTGGCGATAAATTGTCCTCTTTACGCCTAATTTCTGGTATGCAAAGATAAGGACGTGTTCTTAGCTTGTATGTAATGTAATGTAATGTAATGGCGTGTCAGTCCAAACTTCCATCATCTCTATTGTTTAAGGCCAGAGAAGATGTTATCTATATGCTGAAGTCCAGACCGGCTCCCCCTGAGGCCCTGGAGTCACGTTATGGCTCCGCCGTCCCTGGATCAGCTCTTCAGGCTCTGCAGAGGGACCGTTTCGCCGCTGGTGAGCCACACGGCCCCGGTGTCAATCAGAAGCCTGTCGCTGAGGTCAGTAGCAACAGTTCCTTCATATTTCGGCGTGAATTCGTTTTGAACGCGTCTTTGCGGTTTCCCAGCTGGAGCGTCTGCAGGAGAAGCACAAGGAGACGTACAGGAGGATGCTGGGTCAGCTGCTGATGGCCGAGAAGTGCCACCGTCGCACCGTCCAGGAGCTGGACACGGAAAAACGCAAGCACGCCGACTACATGAACAAGAGTGACGACTTCACCAACCTCCTGGAGCAGGAGAGGGAGAGGTGAGGAGGACAGGAGTGGGTCACCAGGGAAGGGTTTCATCAATACAGGCACATGGAAACAACTTTATATGGTTAATATAGAGAGTAGTTGGAGTTAGGGTCCGGTTTGGTTTCAAGGTTTGAATGATGAGGATGATGAAGGTTGCGATGATGGACGGATAGAGAGTGAAGAGGTGAATCTGAATGGAATCTAGGGAGAAACTGACAATAACGAGTGCGTGAGAGATGCTCTCAACAGCCAAGTCCAGCTTTAGGAACAGCGGAGGGACCCGGGTTGAAGGTTCAGCGGGGAAGGGGCCCGACTCGCTGCTCTGGGAAAGAGGAGCGTCAGGGGTGGGATGTGAAAGAATAAAGAGAGGAGCAAATCTCCCATGACATCATCTCTACAATGAAGTCATCTATGAGGTTGTGACCAGGCCTGTTGGTCAAGGGGGGATGTGGGTCAAGGGGGCCTGATGGAGAGGGAGAGGGTCTCCTGCGTTAGAGGCTGGAGGGCTTCATGAAGGGGCCTCACGGGGAACAAACGAGCACGATCAGGACTGCGAAGATGTGGCCTGAATATGTATGAGAGCGGAGGCCCGACGGGTTCACACGCTCACAAACACAAGCCTTTCAGTCACACACGCGTGCAAAGAACCAGCACAATCTTGAGGAAAAAATATTGGAATCTACTTTCTGTCATGACCTCCAGAAGTGCTTTTGTACACTAAAACCATCCGTCTGCTGACCCCCCTCCTCACCGCAGGGGGCCGACGTATGACCCGTTCGGAAGGTTAAAACCGGACCCGCTGGTCATTTGGCAACCAGCGTGGCTCCGTAGAATATCTGGCTGGAAAAATGGGAAATTTCGGTCTTGTTATTTCTCTGCGTTACACAAACGACGTGTGAAACAGAGGCGAGAACATCTGTTGTGTATCTCCAGACAGCATAACCAGCCCTGTGCAGCGCATCATCATCATCATCATCGTCATCATCATCGCCGCTCCCTCCGTGTGATCTGGAGAGGGTGAGGACGGCAAAGCCAAACGTCTGCAGGAATGCAGAGTTCGGGGTCGGGAGACGGCGTAGCCGCCCGGCAGCCGCCGTTCGCCCAGGCCCTCCTGGGCGTCCATTTCTGAAGCCAGGCACTTAACATTTTTAAGTGGCGTGGCGGTACGCGCGTTGATGAACGAGACAAAGCTGCAGCGTCTCGGGGAGTCACGCGAACAGAATTTTGAAACCTAAAACCGCGGGAGATGTTTTTCTTAACATTATCCAATCATCCGAGGGGAACGAGCGGCGCACGTGAACCTGCTGCCCTGCTCCTGTATCTGATTCCCCTCTTTTAACACCGCATCAGTCTTACGCCGCCGCCGCCTCTCTTGCCTAACGTCGAATGCTCCTGCTCAGTCCAGAGGGCTCATTACTGCACACTGCGTCGTGTTGACAGGTTTTTGGCAGTTGGTGTCTCTTTTGGTCCTCGGGCCCCCCCGACACAGAGGGCCTGCAGCGCCTTTCGGGTAGAGGACAAAAACGTTTGCAGGTCACGTTATTGATCGCACCTGCTTATTTATCTTATTTTAGATTTCGCAGAGCATAATCAAAACAAGATGATGCGTTCATGCGCATCTTGTCGATTATTGGCAGGCAAAGCTCTGCGAACTGCTCCTGTCCAAACTGAGGATCCCCACTTTCGCTCTCTAGCTGACGATGTCTTTAGATTCATTGGATTTTTCTGTAGGTGTTGCGATGGGTTCCTAAGTAGAAGAACATCTTCACCTGTGGGGAATCACCCAGTTCATCTCTACACTCTCTGCTTTCCTCATCACATGCACTTTGGTCCACTTTTCCCCAGAGTGGAACTACAACTCTCCATTTTCCTACAGCTGCTTTCCGGTCCGCGGAGCCTGAATGCTGTGTATTTGGGGAATGGAGATGTGGTTTGAGTTAAATGAAAATGTAATTTTCATCTTCAAACTCTTGACGATGGATTACAGTTCTGGGATTGTACTTTGGGTTTTACACACTTTTATGGAAGCTTTCATGAAATTCGGGGGGGGGGGGGGGGGGGGGGGGGGGTGTTTTTGCAAACCACTCCTCCTGCAGCGAAAGTTCCACCTCCTCAACTTTGTGTGGCGAGCGACAGAGACACACATTCACATACGCTCATATGGAGGGGGTGATACTGAGGTCTGGGGGTGTGATGGGGAGCATTCAGTGGAAAAGCAGCCTCTAAAAACTTTGGTAAGGATTGCCGTTAAATATTGGAATTTCACAATATTTCCACAGTTGGGTGAGTTTAAAGGTATTACAAAGTTTCTGGAATCTTTTCATTATTGTTTAAGTTCTAAATGCTCAGTCCTCCAGAGTGCACTGGATTCTATATCACTTTGTTTAATTTTGCAATGCAAACATGTTCAGGAAGTGGCCGAACGGGGAAAAAAAGGATGCTGGAGCTTCTCATGCGAACTGTTTTGCATGTATTTAGATGGGATTTGAAATGGGAGTGGACATGAGCTGCATAGAAAGAGGCCTGGAAACAAACATCAAAAAAAGTCCTGGTGAAACCTTCACAGAGTGATTTCATGTTCTCAGTCTCAGATGTGTAAATCCCAACCAAAAAATGGTGTTGATGTCAAAAAATGACAAAATGGGAGGAGCATGTGACATCGCCTGTAATTAAATGGAACAGAGATCTTTATGTTTCATTGCTGATGTTATTCTCCGAAATAAAACAGTGACATTAATTATCCTGTTTTTCTACATTTTAGACTGAAGAGGTTGCTCGAAAATGAGAAGGCCTACCAATTAAAAAAGGAGAAGGAGCATTCCAAACGTCTGGAAAAGCTGCGTGAGGAGCTGGTGAAGCTGAAGTCTTTTGCCCTGATGTTGGTCACTGAGCGCCAGCAGCATCTTGAACAAATTGACCAAGACAGCCAGCGGGTCCAGGAACTCGGCCATCAGCTCCAGCAGCGGGACCAGGCGCTGAGTGAAGCCAGGGAGCGTTCACGGGAGGACGGACAAAAGGTCCTGAGTCTGGAGGCTGAGCTGAAGGAGAAATCTGCCAAACTTACCCAACAGCAAGAGGACATGAACGCTAAGCTGGCCACGGTAGACATCCACAACCGTCAACTTAATGCTAAACTTTTGGGGCTTTCACATAAAATGGAGGAGCTAGAGGAAAACAACAAAGTCTTAAAGAAATCTGAGGAGGAACTGCAGGAACTGAGGGAGAAAATCAGCACGGGGGAGTGTGGGAACACCAATGTCATTGCTGAGCTGGAGAACCTGCGCAAACGAGTTCTGGAGATGGAGGGGAAAGATGAGGAGATTACCAAGACTGAAAAGCAGTGCAAAGAGCTACGAAAGAGACTACAGGAAGAGGACGCAAAGAGTAAACATCTCAGGCTGGAGGTGGAGAAACTTCAGGAAAGAATGATAGAATTAGAGAAGCTTGAAGGAACCTTCACTGTTAGCAAGTCCGAGTGTGCTCAGCTACACAGCACCCTTGAGAAAGAAACGGGTCTTACCCAAGAGCTTTCTGATGAAGTCACAGCACTGAGGATTCGATTGAAGGAGCTCGAGTCTTCCGAACTCAAGATGGAAAAGTCTGAAATGAGTCTCAAGGATGACATGAGCAAGCTGAAGTCACTGACGGTTGCCTTGATGGAAGAGCGCAAAACTCTGGTCGACAGATTGAAGTCGGATGAGAAGAAAAACGAGGATTTGAGTAAGCTCGTCAAATCTGAGCAGGGCAAAGTTATGGAGGTGACTGAGAAATTAATAGAAGAAAGCAAAAAGCTTCTCAAATTGAAGTCAGAGATGGAAACCAAAGTAGAGGCGCTCACGCTAGAAAAGGGTGAGCTGAGCGCTAAGCTAGCATACGAAATGGATAAAACTAAGGATCTTAATTCAAAGGTCAGCCAAATGAAAAAGAGGTTAGACGGGTTCGAGCAAACCGATAAACTATCCATGAAGAATAACGTTAAATGTGACCCCGTAAGAACGTCCGACAACAGCAAAAGAGAGGACAACAAAGTCAAAGAGCTGACGTGTGAAATAGAGCGCCTGAAAAATCGCCTCAAGCAGCTCGAAGTCGTCGAGGGGGATTTGATGAAAACGGAGGATCAGTACGACATGCTGGAGAAACGGTTCATGACGGAACAAGACAAGGCCAAAATTCTTTCCCAACAGGTGGAAGAAATGAAGAGTCTGATTGCAAGAAACAAAGCAATTGAGAAAGGAGAGGAGGAAAGCCAGGAAGAAGATCTCCGGCAGCAGTGCAAGCGAGAGGAGGCAAGAACCAGGCAGCTCCAGGCTGACGTTGTAGCGCTCAAGGAGAAGATCCATGAACTGATGCACAAAGAGGACCAACTTTCCCAGCTCCAAGTGGACTATTCTATCCTACAGCAAAGGTTTTTGGAAGAAGAGGAGAAAGCCAAAAGCATGAGCTCTGAAGTTTTCCAGCTAACTAAAGATCTGGAGATGGCAAAGCGTCATAGCCGGGCGCTCAGGCCCAGCCTGAATGGGAGGAGGATGATGGACGTTGCCGTGACATCCACAGGCGTACAGACAGAGTCATCATCCATTGGACCCACAGAAGAGGAGACCCCTGCTGTGTTCATCCGCAAGTCCGTTCAAGAAGAGAATCATATTATGAACAACCTCAGACAAAAGTCCCTGAAGAAGCCAACAGAGAAGAGCGGTGTTGAGCGTTCCCCTTCATCGAGCGGCGACCTCGGAATGAAGAAATCCTGGATTCCCTGGATGAGGAAAAAAGACTCAACTCCAGAAGCCAACTTGGAAAAGCCTCTGCATATTAACGGTAGCCATCTACGATCGGAAGTGACCATGTCCCAAATGCAAGGGCAGCCGGTTCACATCCGAGTAACCCCAGATCACCAGAACAACGTGGCCACTCTTGAGATCAGCAGTCGCACAGCCGAGGAGTTTTACTCTAGCTCAGCCCCCATGAGTCCAAACGCCTCCCAACCAAAGTCCAGGATCACAATCATACCCACCTACTCTGCTTCAACCCAGAAAAGAAAGTCCACCACCGGACTCCTGGGCCCCGAAAGAGCAAAGTCTCCCGTCACCATTACAACAATATCCAGAGCTAAATCCCCAGAAAGCAGCGGGACTCCCCACTCTTCCTCAGGATGGCCTCTGTCCCCTGTTCCACTCATGACAGTGAGCACTTCTATAGTCCCCAACACATCTGCCTCTCCAGAACCCCAGGAGATGACCATGGGCCGGGCCGTTTTCAAGGTTACCCCCGAGAAGCAGATGGTCCCCATGCCTATAAGAAAGGGCCCCAACAACGCCAGCATCATCGCCTCCGCCGACGACAACAAGATCCATATACACCTCGGCAACAGCGTGACCCCAAAGATGGTCGTCAGGCCCGTGGCCGCTGTGATGGAGGGCAAAGAAATGACCCTATCAACTGGGACGGTTCTACGCTCCCCCCGCCAACTGGGCACCACCGCCACCAGGAGCACACAGAGCAAAGTCACCAGCAGTATCACTATTTCTCCTGTAGCGTCCACCACAGCTAAATCCTCACAAAGCAGCGTAAGTTTTCCATCACTTTCGTTGCTTTGTGTGATAGCGTTTTCCCATGTCGGGGGACAAAAAAGCCGTAATTAGTATTTTTAAAAGCAATATTGTTCAAACCTGTTGCTTCTGGCTTGACCAAAAGATATCGTGTTATATTTAGAGTACTGATTTTAAAGGCATTAATCTATAAGTGAATGCATTTCCGAAAGCATTCGACAATCCTTTGGCTTTTCAGCTATGATGTAATATTTTCATTAAGTTATCCACTCATTTTTGACAACCAATGTGTTGACTAACAGCTTCCTCCCTCACTGACAAACACGTCAGATGAAGCAAGGCTGTGTCGGTGTTTCACTGAACCTGACAATAATCTGCTCATTGTGAACGGGATAGATAGCGTGACAGAAATGGCCCTATGGGCCGGCCCCACACACCAAAGCTAATGATATGGCATCCTGCCACCCCGCTACAAGCATGCTGCAATTTATATTTCATATTCAGGATTTACGGAGTTTATTCACAAACAACTAAACAAGGCCCAGTGTCCTCTGGTGGAACCGAAGCAGCACACTAAAACCAGACCTGGACTATGTCTAACTGCTGACCAAAAAAAGTCATGATTTCAATTTTCATCAAGTTCCTGTAGCAAATCCGATAAGTAAAATCACAATCTGCTCCTTGCTTTCATGCATTTATGTCCCATTTTCCTGGTTCTCCCTCTCTGTTTACCAGGTTGGGCATGATGCCCAGGCACCTCGCACAGGGATGACCCGCATTCCAATGTCCAAGAGCCTCAAGACTGGAAAAGCTGTGCTGGGATCTTTGGGAATATCCAGTGGAATGAAGCTTGAGTCACGAGCTGAGAGTCAATCTATGAGGATAGAAGTGAAAAAGACCACTGCTAGTAACGTTTTACAAACTGGAGGGAAGGGCTGAGTGAAATAAAAATACCAACAAAGCCTTTTTATGTGCAAATGACAGATATGCTTTCTGTATTTTATAACTGTTCTGTTAGATGTTGTATCTGAATGCGCAGCTAATAACTGAATAATTGCTTTGGGTGTTTGCCTCATTTATAAGTTTGTGGGTTACCTTTTATTAGGACGCTATACTGAATGCCACTTTTCTTGTTTTCATGTAAATTATGTCTGTAAATGTTTTTACATAAGTCTTTCAAATAAATTTCCCCTCAAAGTGCTGTGTGGCAGGCTCAGTTACTGAGGAAAAACAAGCTTTTCCCAGCAAAGACGGAGAATCCTGTTCACATGTGCACTTCTGGCAAAAACGCTCTATCCATTTCATTAAGATTGCTCCATTTTCCAGTTACTAAATGTATATACTATATCTATTCAATATATACTATATATTTAGTCTATTTTTCCGATTTGTGTTTGAAACAAGCAGCAAAAAAAGTTGTTAAAATAATTTTCATTTCTCTTTCTATACTGTTTTTATATGAAATCTAACACAATCGACCGTGATTATAATAATGGCCTATGTTATAATTACAGCAAGCTTCTGTTTATCACTTTTAATATGGGTATTTAAAAATATATATCATCGATAGGTGGAATAAATAGAAATAACAGGCAGAGGAAAAGGGGGCGTTGCTTCGTTCATGACGTAGAGGGTTCCGTCGTCTGATTGGCTGAAGCGCTTCCTGCTTCTTCTTCTTGGACAGGATTAACAAGGAAGATCAGATCAACGTTGCAATGAGCCGATCGTTGCATTGAAACAAGGTGGAAGTCTGTTTAGTTTTTTTTACACTTCATTGTCACGTTTCGTCTTTTGTTTCGCGGTGTTGGATCGCCTGGGACCTGTCCGTTGTCGCCTGCGCTTGATTATTTTTGCTCTACGCGGATCGCAGCCATGATGGCGTCAAGCTACAACGCTAAGGAAGAGGACGGTCACCACTCGGGTGCTGCGAACCACGGAGGAACCGGGGCTGTTAAAAGTAAAAAGCCGGACAACACGGCGTTCAAACAGCAGAGACTTCCAGCCTGGCAGCCCATTTTAACGGCTGGCACCGTCCTGCCCGCTTTCTTCGTAATCGGACTCATCTTCATCCCCATCGGTATCGGCCTGTATGTCTCCTCAAACAACATTAAAGAGTTCGAGGTAAAGTCGCAGCTGTCATTTTGCTTGCTAATGCCACAGCTAACACCGAATACAGCAAAAACAGGCGGCGTTTTGCTGATTCTACGCTGTACATTAAAACATATGCGGCACCAACGCTAGTTACGTAACTTAAGACGCGTTATAAATGGATTTACGCATTTTTTTTACCCTGACTTCCTGATGTGTTACGTCAAAATAAGCACTAAGTATTTCTACGTACCCTAGATAAGGGTGACAGTGGAGCTGAGAGCTTACAGCGTTTCTGATGTGTTTGTTTCATGGAAATGATTAATTATACTGGAATATAATGAGGTGGAACACTGTAGGTTAAACTGTCCAATAACTCAGCAATGTGGTCTATCGGGTTATCGGATTCATAAAATGAGCCATCGTTTTGATCTTCTAAATCCTTGGCTCCACGGTTCCAGATTGATTACACCGGCGTGGACATCTCCAGCCCGTGCTACAGCTGCGCCAGGAACTTCACGTGGAACAGCACAACGCCCTGCCACTGCGTCGTCAACTTCAGTTTGGATCAGCCGTTTGAGGTGAGCACCGGCTCTCGCGGAGGTGGCCCCTCCAATCAGTAAAGAGCCATTAAGGTCTATTTCCATCGCAGGGTAAAAAGCACTCAGGCTTTGTTTGGACACCAACATTGATCATTCTGCCCAGAAAGTATCCACCGCAGCAACCCCTAGATGGGCCTGTATTGATCGTAGAAAAGCCTTGACTTTTCCTTGCTTTGTTTAATTGAGTCATTTTAAAAGTGGATATTTTCAAATATGAGAAACCTGTATTTAATACCCAGAATCCTTTGCTCTGTGCTTCTTAAATCAAATTCTGTGGATGGTTCCTCGGTCTTGCGCCGCCCCCGTCTAATGGCGTTATTGACCACAATTGGCGCTCTCCTTCCCTGCAGAACAATGTCTTCATGTACTACGGCTTATCCAACTTCTACCAGAACCACAGGCGTTATGTGAAGTCCAGAGATGACAGCCAGCTGAATGGGGACCTGTCTGCGTTGAAGGTACGCTCGTGGAACCTCTGCAGTTACTGGGACTGCGTTAGGTTAACGATGATTGTTTTTATAGAACCCAAGTAAAGAATGTGACCCATACCGCACTAGTGAGGGACAGCCCATTGCTCCATGTGGGGCCATAGCTAACAGCCTTTTTAATGGTAAGTGCAGCCAATATTGACGTTGGGTCGATTGCCGCATTTGGTCTAAACTAAGCGTTTGTTTCAGACACTCTGGAGCTGTATTACATCGATAATGGCACCAAAGTCTTAATTCCTGTGGTGAAGAAGGGGATTGCGTGGTGGACGGACAAGCACGTTAAGTTCAGGAACCCCGGAGGGAATGCCAATCTCACTGTCGTGTTCCAAGGTGCCGTTTAAAACCTTTGTGTCCTGTAACCTTTTGTCTCGTGAACGCCCGCGTCGCGCTAACAGGCTTGGCTTTCTCAGGCACGAACAAACCGGTGAACTGGAGGAAGGCGGTTTACGAACTGGACCCGTCAGATCCCGAGAACAACGGTTTCATCAACGAGGACTTCATTGTGTGGATGCGCACGGCTGCCTTGCCCACGTTTCGCAAGCTCTATCGCATTATCACGAAGAAGTCCAACGTGGAGCCCACCCTGCCCAGTGGCAACTATGAGCTGAACATCACCTACAGTATCCTTTCACATTAAATTCACGGTACTGGGAAGTCTGCTCTAGAGACCTGGCTTATATCTCAGCTTAACACTTATCTTGAAAGTCTTGTGTTAAATCATATATATATATATATATATATTTGGCGACCCCTGGTGGTTAGAAAACGATATGCAGCACGTTTACTGCATAGGCGAAACAAACGACAGAAACTCAAAAATATCAGGTTTTCTTCCCGTAAAAACCCATAGAGGAGGACCTGCCTCAATACCTACATAACTTCCTTGGATGGATGTAAACATAGGTTATGCTCACCTCATCCTCTATAATATATGTATTTAAATAAGCACCTTTAAATCAGTCACTTTTATTCAGTTGGAAGAATGTTTCACTCTCCTGCGAGCAAACAGCAGACATTAAAATTTGAAATATATAGTACTAAGCATGCTCATTAGCATGTGTATTAATAGAATTGTTTGTTTTTGACTGTCCAGAAGCTGCAGCTGTTTTTTTTTTTTTTTTAACCGCATGTAATCAGATTACCCCGTGCTCAGCTTTGATGGACGCAAGAGGATGATCCTGAGCACCATTTCCTGGATGGGGGGGAAGAACCCTTTCCTGGGCATCGCCTACATCACGGTGGGCTCCATCTGTTTCTTCCTGGGCGTCGTTCTGCTCATCATCCACCACAAATACGACACCCGCAACAGCAGCGCAGACATTCCAAACTAACCCGATCCTGGGGTCACGCTCGCTTGCCTGTGCATGCTTGGTTAAAGCTAAAAGGTCTGTCTTGACTGCCTTTTGATTTCTAGCCTGATAATACTGGTGTCTAGTCATCTGTTACGTGTTTGTGCATATTGAAGTGAGCAGCGTTGGACGTGCATCATTAACAGATCTGCCGTCAGCCGTGGATGAAGGACGCTACAGCACATTTAGCTTCATGTGAGCTGCTGAGCAAATCATTTCCTGTTTCAACTGGTCACCCACACATTAACAGAGTGTCTGTTTTATTCCAGTAATACTCTGTGAATGGCTTTATTGTTGAAAGGTGTATTTTTTTTGTGCAGATGTTTCCGTATTCTATATTGTATCACGTCCTGCTGATGAATGTACCATTCTGCATCACTGAGATCGCTTTGGTCAGAGGTAATCATGCATTTTGTGCTATTTATTAAGGTAAACACCAATATTTAATGAGTATTTGATCCTCTGGAAGGCCTAATCAGCATTGTTGGAACTTTCGTGCACTGAATAGTGCAAAATTGTCTGTTGGTCCCCTTTTTAAAAACGAAACGAAGTGCTCCTGGGAGCCTCCTAAACAGCTACTACCCACTATCGTTAATATGACCCTCGTGTTAACTTAATGTCGACCAAATTTTATGCACTTTAAAAGTGTCTGGTTTGTGAGTTCCCCTTATTTGTCTGCGTTTCCTGCAACTGTCACCTCAGTAGGATGGAACTGTTTGAACTGGGAACTTGTTTTCTATGACCTCTGTACATACTGTCCAATTAAACAACTCTGCTCTTGACTCGCTTGTTGGAGTTCAGGTGTGTCTTTTATGATGCAACAGTTAGTTATTGGAAAACTGCCTCGATTTCACAATTGCTCATTACTGGCCGTGGATGCATCATATCATATATAAAGACATATAGGCCCATAATTTACAATATTTTGACCTGTAAAGAAGACTGCACTATTCAGCCAGCAGGTGGCGACATTTTACTAAGCTGTCTGTGACGTAAGATTGCGGGCTACACTCAGATGAAAGTAAAATGCCCCCCCCCGTCATAACTCATGACCACTCACATTCACGGAGACATGAACTGCTGAGATTTTTTACGTTGGTCTTATTTTGTGTAACAAATTAATATAAATGCTGTAATCTTCGAGATTTGGCTCAGATGTAAGTGCTTGATTTAGACACTAGGGGGCGTCAAACCCCTGCGAGAGCCTGGACGAGAATGTTGAGTCAAACTCTTCAATGGAAGATTATGGTCTGTCAGTATTAGTCCTCACTGGGTTCAAAAAAGTACTCCGGCGATTCAAGTGCTTGGTCCTGACCCTCCCCGCCACCCCGACCCCATCTCTTAGACTGAAGTCTTTCATTCCAAAACATTCCAATTAAAATAAGAATCCTTCAGATTCAGATTTTCTTTCTTTGTCCCTCAACGTGAAAACACACAGAGGAAAAGACATTCAGGACTGCAAGGATAGAAGAAGAACAATCCGTAATAATAATAAATATATAATACAAAAAAAAGGAAATAAGAATGGAAACTATATAAAAATATATAAAACTCCAAGATAAATGGATGATTGCTCTTTTGTGTCACCTGTACATGGTACAGAGAGGAGAAGTCGAGTTAAATAATAAATCCGGTCCAACGTCCTTTCAGCGTTGTCTTGGCAACTATCTCTGCGATGTAGTCACGCTGATGCAGGAAACCCATTAAGTCACCAGAGGGAAAGAATGCAATTTAAAAATTCCCAAAGAGTGGCGCAGTCTGGGGGGGGGGGGGGGGGGGCGACTGACAGGCAGGGCTGTCGTAACTGGTAAACTGAGATCCGGGACCTGCCCCCCTTATTAAGTAGCTGATGGTGGAAAGATTCTTCCCATTTGGAAAGCAACTTTTCCTGCCCGGGCATCGGAGAGAGGAGAGAGGAGAGAGGAGGGTCCGGCTGCTCCTCACACTTGACTGCAGAGGAGAAGAGACGCTCCGAGGCTGACGCTCGCTGGCTGCGCTTCTGGACGCTTGAATGTAAGGAGAAAAACTTCACTTTAACTCTCTCTTGCTCTTGATTTATGCCTTTTTAGATATTCAACATTATTGTTCATTCTTAAACTCCAACACTTTAAACCAATTTTTCTATGAGCAAATGTTTGGGCTCATGTTTAAAAGTTTTTTGTCAAGTTTCATTGGTGAACTGAGATTCCTCCAAGTCCGCCTTAAAAGGCTTCACAGTAAAATTCAGAAATCGGGTCCAAAGAGAACGTAAGGAATCCATCCGTGAGACCCATCAGGGATTCGAATGACACCCACTCAGCGCGCCTGCTGCAGTGTTCCCGGCTGGGCAGCAGGCGGTGCGCGCGGCCTGCGATCCGCGGGCGTGTGCGTGCGGCCCTGGTGCGGCTCTGCCTCCAGTCGAGATCAGACTCTGACTGAAACGCGCTCCCAACGTGTGTTGCGTGTCATCCAACAACACGGACGCGACCACCGCAGAGGTCACGCATGCGCTCCCTAAGCTTCTCCGCGGTGCATCACGTCAGCAGTCATTTAAATTCCGGCGTGAATTAGCCTTTAAAGTCATTTTACCTTGTTATTTCGGTCCCGGGGCTATAAAAGGAAATAATGTGAGCAGACAGCGTCGCAAAAATTATTAAGGAATGTGGTGGAATCTTTTTTTTTTTTTTTTTTTTAACTCTCTAATTATGATGAGGCAGCATTAAATGGCCACCTCAGGGTGCAGCCATCAGCAGGAGGCATCAAGGTGTGGCAGCTGTTGCGCAAGAGAGTCCAGATGGAGCTTGTTTCGATGGAAAGATCTCATGATCCAACAGTTATTAATATTTCCACATAAAACAAGTGCACGGGGCTCCAGCATTCATGCTGGGTCGCAACTGTTCTCTCCACGCGGGGGAACGTCCCGGCGTGTTGAACACACACTCGCCTCCTCACTCCCCGTCTCTCTGCTCTCAGACCGGTTGGTGTGCTGCGGAGCCTTCAGGGGCCAAACATGAAGTTAGGGCTGTGTCTGGCCACGGCTGCCTTGGTCGCAGCCCTGCTGTCCTCCGTGGAGGCTCAAGGTAAATGCACACCCCCTCCAACACACACACACGCACACACTCACACACACGCACACACACGCCAGCCCCACTCCTTCCCTTTCATCTCCTGCTGTCTAATTTAATTTCTTTCCTCCACAGGAATAATGTGTTTGTATCGATGAATGCAATAAAGTTGTTTTGACTTTGCTGCGTATGCTGTCAGATGATGTGTTTACGGATTGATCACTGTCATGTTCTTCTCCCTCTGCAGCGTTGCTCTTAACATTTGTTAAAAAAAAAAGAAAGAAAAAAAGGATAAAGCAGCCCAAAGAGTCGAGCGACGCTCTCTCGGAGGCTCGATCTCTGACAGCCCAGTGCTGCACCTTTGTTTCAAAATGCTAATAACCCCAAAAACTGCCTAAAATGTCTGAATTTGAAAGCTATTTAGCTTTGATGGAATGGTAGAAAAAGAGGTTAAAGTCCAACAGTGAGGCTGAAATAACTGGACACATCGACTTTAAACCACCTTCAGTTTGTTAAGTGTCATTTTCAGTCTTTAGAGTTGATGTGGAAATGGGTTAAAACGGAGTTAAGTTGGTTTTAATGGCTGTTCAATCGGGTCTGAGCTCCAGATCTCTCAGTCATTGTGACTGTAAATGACTCAGAGCGATTTCCTCTGCTTACATTTGGTCTCAAATAAGGGGAAATATGGAAATATGGTATGGAAAGCTCCCCCCCTCCCGTCTGAAAGGTCTCTGGCAGAAGGGAGCGGGTTTAATCGTCCGGTCTCACATATCTCCAACCGAATGGAAAGCTGAAATCCGAGAATCGTCAATTAGTCCTCAGACAGCACCCAGACAAAGAGCCATTCTAGAACTTATTTTTTCGGGAATTTGCAAAAAAAAAAAAAAGTAAAAAAAAAATCCAAAATGCTGAACTGCAAAATAAACGGAAAGTTAATATGCGGTAACGTTTAATGTCAGCACATGTTGTGGGATTATGTTGGCCTTCGTCCTGCCTCTGCTGGTTCTCTCCTCCGACGAGAGCTCGGGCCAGGACGGCGGTCTGGCTGGGAAGCGAGGTTACCGACAGAACAGTAGCCGGCCTCCGTCTGCCACCAGGCCAGGGGCGTCCTTTATTAGGAACTGATGGGGCCCACGTCCGTGTAGCGAGGGAAACCACAGAGTCTAAACACGCTGGGGCTGTAGGAAGCAGACAGATCCGCCATTGTTCCTGGAAACCAGCAGGACATTTGGTCGAACCCAGCAAAACGAAACAATGTGCTAGCGCCGTTAAAACGTAACCGCAGCCAGCAGCCGCTTTTAAAAACCGGAATTTTGTGATCCACACGCTCCCTAACCTCTCACCGTTTGGTGGCTGAGAGGAGTACGCGCAGGAGAAATGAATGCAGTCCGTGGGGGGCCCCCCCATGGGTCGATGCGCCAGGTTGGTGATCCTCCAATCCCAGTTTGCATTTCATGGGCTCCTGTTTGTCATCTGTGCGTTCAGTGTGTCCCGAGCTATGGCATCCTACTCGGAGCGTATTCTCCAATGATATTCTGCCTTCTTTTGTACCCACCATTCATTCCAGGCTCTAAAGTGCATGCTGAGTCCCCTTGAGTCATCGCTATGGTGATATGCATGACAACCGTCTGGAGTTAAGGCCCTTAGGCCGTTGAGTTTAACCTCTCTGACAGTTCTGAGTCTGATTTACTGTCGTGGATCAGTGCATCCCAGCTAATTTGATCACTTTAAAGTCGCGATTATCTCTGAAGAAACTAGCATGACACATCGCAATGCTAAAAGATTTAATCAGGAAACAGACTAACAACTCACATTAGGACACATCAAATGAAAGTTTGAGACAGTTTGAAGCGATCCGTCCATGCGGAACGGACTAAATTTAAACCAGCAACCCACCTATTAACCCTCCCCCCTTCTTCCCTTCGACTAACCGCCACCCTCAAGAAAAGAATATCATTCTAAAATATGCTTGTCAACCGTCTGTGTGGTCCCCACTGTACATGGAAAACACCGTCCGATCGGTCAAAGTTGTTGAGCCAAACAACTTTCTCATGTACACCATGCATGAGTGTCAGAGCGCGCGTCTCGCGCTGTGTGTTTGTCTTCCTGTATTTATATCAATGTACACGCCTTCTCTGCTCTGGTCCACCTGAAAGGCCTTTCCAGCGTTTACATTCATTCTGTGTGTCTCATATGAAAAAGTACACAAGTGTCTGCGGTCACCAGTTGTGTATTTCTTTTTTAAATGGTTTGCAATGGATGTGTGCCACTCATATTTTAACCACATAAACAACACGCCGATCTCTCCTCTTTGAAATATGTTTATATACGACGTATATATAACATATGGTTTCCAATTTTCTCACGAGTCAGCAATCACACGGCAACTCCGCTTCCATTGTATAATCGGTAACTTGTGTATGAAGCCGCGGTTGTGTATTTGTGAAGCTGCGACCCGTCCTTTGATGAGAGCAGCATGTGTTAGAGCGGCTGCTCTCAGCATGGTGACGGCCCACTCGCTGTTTGCACTGCGGCGGACTGATGCTGCGCACATGTTACCGACGCTTGAGTTGGATCCAGCAACTCAAACAAAGGCCATTTTCCCTCCAAAATGGCCCCCCCTTTGCACCTTTTATTTTGTTCTCATTTGTTCTTGTCATCCTCACAAACGGACCGCAGCGTCTGTGTGTCTGTCCCCCAACAACAATGAAGGAACGTCCACTTCAGCCCTGAAGTGTTTGTTGTTGGGACCCTTTGTGAATGCCTGAATGAAAATCTCACGTACTCCCGTTTGATCAGAAATATTCGCCCCCGTCTCTGCTGGGATTTAACGCAGTGTCCTTCTCCTCTGCAGTGGAGCCCCCCTCGGACTTGAGATTTAAAATTCTAAATGAAAACTCAGTGGAAATGTCTTGGAGGAGACCCTCGGCGAGGATACAGGGCTTCAGAATACAGGTCGTATCCGATTCAGGTCAGTACGATCCAGGGAAATATGTCCTGGAAAAAATATCTCCACCCATGATCCATCTCAACTTTTCCTGTTCAATTCCTCCAGATGAAGCAGTTAGAGACTTTACCCTTGACGCTTATACCTCTGTGACCTCCATCACTGACCTGACACCTGACTTGGACTACTCGGTGTCTATAAACTCTTTCGATGGGTCGGAGGAGAGCATTCCCATCTTTGGACAGCTAACCAGTAAGTACACGTTTGGTATATGTTGACGTTTCTATTTTTCACCGTGAACCCTCCCACCCCCTGCTGAGAGGCAGAGGTGCTGGCGTGTGGTGATCACTCACCATGTGCTTCCTGTGTTTCAGTCCAGTCCGGGAACAGCAGCGATCGAGTCCGGAGGCCGACAGACACCGTCAGTAAGTATGTTTATCCTGGTGACAGCCAGGAACTGAACGGGCCGCGCTCTGTTTCTGTAGGGGTGGAGGTGGTGGTGCTGTTGATGGGGGGGGGGGGGGGGGAGTGTCCGACTGTGAACATAACGCCAAACACAACACAAACCAGTTGACGCTTGAAGAGAAAAAGGGACGGGAATGGAATGGTTCTGGTTTCTGTCGTGGGGTGGAGGGAGTATCAGGCGGTGACGCATGGATTGTGCCACCCAAGCTGCGGCTCCACTGAGCAGAACCGTTGCTGTTGGCACAGTTTTCTGCCTTTCCACCAGGAAAGTGCGCCTAGTTAGGCTACCGGACCATTTTTCGATACCCATCTATGGAGTCTAATGACACCATCCATCCATCCATCCATCCATCCAACCATCCATCCATCCATCCAACCACTCATCCATCCATCCATCCATCCATCCATCCATCCATCCATCCATCCATCCATCCATCCATCCATCCATCCATCCAGTGTCATATTCTTCTTTGTCAGCAAATTCATTAATTACCTACACAATTTTAATTCATCACGCCGCCGTGTTGTCACATGACTTACGTCACCGACAAGGCCATCGCCACCCGTCCTATAAACCCACAGTAGAAAACTTCACTGCGTAATATAAACAGAACTCCAGACACACCGGCTGCCCTTTAAAGTGTTCAGAAATGCAGCAGGGACGGCACATCTTAGTCCCATGTCAAACTGTCCTCATCCATTTCAGCATTCCTCCAGGAAACACTGACCAAACACATCTGTCAGGGAGGCTTTGAGCAAAGGCGATTAAATTCCACTGACACGGGGCTCCAGAATTGTTTTAATAGAGACACATTAAAAGCTCCAGACATTTCCACCACTGAGGTGTGGGAAGTATTACCAGCGAGCACTGCAGGTGGAATCTTTTCTAAATGTTTAGCGTGCTGAATTGTTCCCTCGGGCTGCTGGAATCCGCTGGCATACTGTAACCACTGATATTTTCTTTGATGTGAGAATATTTCGGGCTCTCCAACTAAATGTCGAGATTGTTTTAGACCACTCTGCTGCTGCCATTGACCTATGCATGACTTATTTTCGCTTTTCCTGTTGTGTAGATTTTTCGACCAATCATTAACCGGGAGGAGAATTAAGCTAACTTACTCCTCTGCTGTCTTTCTGCATAGAATGTTCCATCAGTGCAATCACAGACTTAGTTTTCCTGGTGGACGGTTCCTGGAGTGTGGGCCGAGAAAACTTTAAGCACATCCGCAGCTTCATCGCCTCTCTGGCTGGGGCCTTCGACATTGGCGAGGACAAGACCCGGGTGGCCGTGGTTCAGTACAGCACAGACACCCGCACGGAGTTCCCCCTCACCCGTTACAACAGAAGAGGAGACTTGCTCCAAGCCATCAACTCCCTACCTTACAAGGGTGGAAACACCATGACAGGTAAAATGTTTTGACCTTCCCGAAGGAGCAGAGACGTCAATTTGTTCTGATTATAGCCTGTTTTAAGATACTTTAATCTCCACTCTGCCAGTATTTATCATTCACTTCGCGATGGTATTTTGATTTATTTCCATGGGATGATAACGAAACACAGCTGTTTGTGTTAGATTACTGTGAATTTATTCTTTTACTTTTCTGCCAAAAGCTATTTTCACCAAGAGCGATATTGACATGTGTAGCTTCTGCTTTTGTCAAATTAATATGACATTGACATCTGTCTGTTAATAAGTCGAGCGTGTTGTTTTTTGGCCTAAGGCGATGCCATTGATTACCTCCTGCAAAACATCTTTACGGAAGCTGGTGGCTCCAGAAAAGCCTTTCCTAAGGTAGCCATGATCATCACTGATGGAAAATCCCAGGACTCTGTGGAGGAGTATGCTAAAAGGCTTAGGAACATCGGAGTGGAAATATTTGTCCTAGGTATGTTTTGATGAATATTACTCTCCCACGTAAATGTCTGCCTGTCCTTGGAAAGTATTTCTTTTTCCGCAGATCGGAATATCCATATTTTATATTTACCACATCTGTCACAGAGTGCAGAACACACATGCTGATACCTTGGCGCTGGACTGCTTTTTTTCAGGTATCAAAGGGGCAGATGAGGACGAGCTGAGGGAAATGGCGTCAATGCCGCACAGCAAACACGTGTACAACGTTCCCAACTTTGACCAGATCCAAGAGGTGCAGAAGAAGATCATCGGAGAGGTGTGTTCCGGTGTTGATGAGCAGCTCAGCGTTTTGGTCAGTGGAGAAGAATGTAAGTGGAAACACTCTTACTCGTATGGCTGTGGAAAACATATCTTGAGGGGCAAAGTCATGATTAATATCCCTGGTTTTACCCTCCCCATCAGTGGTGGAGCCAGCATCCAATGTGCAGGTCACAGAAATCGCATCTAAGTCAATGAGGGTCACATGGGATCCTTCATTGGGTGATGTCACAGGCTATAAGCTCACCCTCATCCCCATGCTAGCTGGAATGAAGCGTCAAGAGCTTTACACGGGGCCAACTCATACGTCTATCAATGTTCGTGACCTTTCACCCGAGACTGTGTATGAGATCAGTCTCTTTGCCCTCAAAGGACTCACTCCTAGTGAACCCATCATCACGACGGAAAAGACCCAGCCGGTAAAGGTGTCGACAGGTAAAATAGACTACTATAAACAATGCCCAGAATATTATAGGTCAGTCTTAAATTTTGCTTTGAGTAACCCTTTCATGTCTTTTTGTCCAGAGTGCTCTCTTGGAGTTGATGTGCAGGCTGATGTGGTCCTCCTGGTTGACGGCTCGTACAGTATTGGATTACAAAACTTTGCCAAAGTCCGCGCCTTCCTTGAGGTCCTCGTCAATTCCTTTGACATCGGACCCAACAAAGTTCAGATTAGCTTGGTGCAGTACAGCCGAGATCCCCACACTGAGTTTGCCCTCAACACCCACCACGACATCAACGCTGTTGTTAAAGCAGTGCGTACTTTCCCTTACCGCGGAGGTTCTACCAACACTGGCAAAGCCATGAAATATGTCAAGGACAAAATTTTTATCGCATCCCGTGGAGCAAGACAGAATGTTCCTCGTGTCATGGTCCTGATCACCGATGGAAAGTCATCCGACTCCTTTAAGGACGCGGCCACCAACTTGAGGAATATTGATGTGGAGATCTTTGCCGTTGGTGTGAAGGATGCTGTGAGGACAGAGCTCGAAGCCATCGCTAACCCCCCAGCTGATAACCATGTCTTTGAGGTGGAGGACTTTGATGCTTTCCAGAGGATTTCCAAAGAGCTGACACAGTCCATCTGCTTGAGGATCGAGCAGGAACTCCTCAACATCAAAAAGAGAAGTAAGCAGGAGGTTTGAACTTCTGACCCCCTAAGGTCAAGCCAGTGGTTTGAATAACTGCATGTGTTACTAAGCTGTTGGCAAATGACGCTAGCTTTGACATGTTATTTAGTAAAGGACAGAATACAAACTAAAATCCTAAAACCCTAATTGCCACCAGGTTCAATTAGGGTTTCTAGTCGTTGGCCACAGAATATGTGAAAGTAGTAGAAAACAAACCAAAAAGCATGTAAATTCTGTCACACTCTTTATTGAAATACAAACACATCAAGTATACAAAAGCACTCTGCAACTTAGCTGTTTACAGTAGGACTGTCATGGAATAAAAAGCACAACAAATGGCTAAGATTAACCGCACAAGTGATTGCTGCAAATTGGTTTCATAATCAGAGGTTAGGCTGAGGGCACGTCCATGGCTGTTCCACCCAGTAATGGAATCATCCCACCCAAAAAAAAAAGTACCTGATAATAAAGGCCAAAGCACACCCCGCTGACATTGTAGCATTTCACATTTTATGCTTTTCTTTTATAATCGTTGGCTAAACATGGTTGGACCCATGTTTTGAATTCTCAGAGGCTTCCTGGCAACCCCAGCAAACCTCTTTCTTGGTTGATGCTTTTGCCCCTCATTTGTTACTTGATGAATCCCTTTTAGTGTTCTTCTTATGGTAGATATTCAGACCACTGGTTACTCTTTTTCAGGTCTGCTTCCACCAAATGACTTGAAGTTCTCTGAGATCACATCCAGAAGCTTCCGCACCTCTTGGACACCACCCGCTACTAAAGTCATGTCTTATCTGGTGCGTTACCGCAAGGCTGAAGACATCACTGGCGATTACATTTCCATTGCACTGCCTGGTGATGCCACCTCGGTGGTTCTGCAACACCTTTTCCCCCTCACTGCCTACGAGGTCAACGTCTTCGCTCAGTATGACAAAGGAGACAGTTTCCCATTGAGCGGAGAAGAGACGACTTTAGAAGGTACTGTGGCTTGTGCTTGGAACTCAAATGGTACTCTGAGAGAACTCCAAATAAGAATAATTACAAACTGATGTGTTCTTTGTTGTGCAGAACAAGGACCCGTACGAAACCTACGTGTTTCAGAGGAGACTACAAACAGTTTCAGAGTGTCATGGCGAGATGCTCCAGGTCCGGTCATCAGATACCGCCTGTCCTATGTTCCACTGAGCGGTACTGGGGAAATATTGGAGGCTCAAACTATTGGAACCGAGACTTCCATCGTTCTCCAGGAGCTTTTCCCCATCACGACCTACCGAGTGTCTGTGTTTGCCGAGTATTCAACAGGCTTGGGTCAGGAGATGCAGATCGACGGCACCACCAAGGAAGGTGAGCCAGAAAATCTATTCCAGAATGACCTCTAGAAGCAAAGACAAGTGAATCCCAACTATCGTGCCATTCATTCTTTTTCATTTTCAGTCTTCGGTTCTCCTCGTGACCTTCGCGTGTTTGATGAGACCATTTCCACAATGAAACTGGCCTGGCAGCCTGCCAGAGGGAATGTCCTCCAGTACAGCATCGTCTACAAGCCTGCCGAGGGGGGTGACAGGAACGAGATAACTGTGAAGGGCGATACCACCCAGGCTTTGCTGAAGAACCTCCAGCCAGCCACCGAGTACGAGCTGTTTGTCAGCGCTCGCTACACTTCAGGGGTGGGAGATCCCCTGATTGGCACTGGAACCACTTTAGAAGGTAAGGGAGATGTGAAGCCTTTGATGCATGGTAGGAATGTTTTTATTGCAGCACAAATGCATGGACTCAGCAAGAGGACCTTGCTGAGCTGACAAACCTGTTTCTGTCATGCACATTTTTTACTGCCTTTTATTACTGTTTATATTTTGCTATGTTTATCAAAAGTGCTCGAGTGAGGTCAGTTGTCTGGGGTAACATTCTTCTCACAGGCTGATGATAAAGTAGAATTGAGGAAGTGGAGCTTTTACTTTTTACTCAACTTTCTTGAGTAAGGATTGTGCTTAACAAATGTGGGATTTGATTTAATCCTTTAACATGGGAAGGTTAGGCTTATGCCACATATTCAATGGAACTGGATGGGGAACACCATCAGCTGACCCCCACTGGCATATATAGTTCTTATATACTGTGCTGACAGTCTCTTATATCTAGAGATATCACTCGAGTTTGTTTGCTTTAAAATGGTAATCGGGGTCAACCCACACAATCCCTGATGGAACCAGTTTTGTGCATCTGTTGTTAGAGAAAGAAAGAGAAAGTTGGGGGAGGGCCTAGCCTCGGGGTGGCAGGTTGGCAACAATTAAGGTATTATGTCCCACCCATGCTTTTGGAACTCTCAACCTCACCCACTAATGGCTGGTTAATTATAGAGAATAGGGGCGTTAGAACCCAAATATATAACCTTCTGTTGTCCAACCCATGTTTTCAAAACACCTTCACTCATTTTATTTTACCATTGTAAAAACAACCAAAATGGTTAACTAATTTATTTTAGATCTTTACTTAATTAAGATGGGATAAATCTTTCTCATGAATTAGTTTGAGCCTGTGGACCAATCAACACTTCGCACGAGCTGACATCTTTCTTCATGTTGCTCTTGTCCTGGCAGTGATGCGGCACCAGGGAAGCTCCACCTATGCTTTCCTAAAAATATTTTGATCATGACAAGATGTTGGCCGTGTTTCCCCCGGTTCTCCTCATTCCCACATTGATTACAGAGCTTCATTGTCTATAGCTACAGATCGGATCTGTGTTGTCATCAAACATAGGAGCCCCCACAGGAAAAAAGCTCCATGACAAAGCATTTTGTTGAGCCCGTCTCTTTTACGCAGCGCTGACGTCAGCGCGGCACCAACACCGGTCTCATTGTTTCGAGTGACACTCAGTGACCCTCTGTGTGAAGTCCACGTAGGCGAGACTGGAAGAGAAAAGTCCACAAAGGCGTACCTTGTGGCAAGAAGTGGATGTCCGCCAACACAGAAGCCTTGAGACGGACAAAATTCAAACATCCTGATATGAGTCAGGAGGAGGATGGAGAAGCATGTGGCTATTATACACAAACATGGCCAGTTATTTACTGAAGAGGGAGATTTTCCCAGCATGTGCGGCACGTTTTCTAAGAGGACCTTGAAAGCAGCTTGAACTGTCTGTATGGTTACCAAGAGTAATGTCTGCTCATCTTCAGGGTGGGGCCGAGGACAAGCACAGGCAGGGTGTCTGAAGAAAAGGGTTATCTGAAAGCTTTAGTGAAAGGTCACAGGGTTTGGTCTTTGGGGCATTGTACATTAATTATTAACTACCTACTGTTTCAGAGAAAATATCACACGTGCCAGATTTTTTTTATTTTTTTTTGGTGAAGAACGACACAGCATCAGGTGAAACTGACACATCATGGTTTGATTCCCTCTAAATCCAAAGCCTTTGTCTACATCGCGCAGTGCCAGGCTCTTGTTTGAAGTAGAAGGCCAGAGAGGGGGAGCATTTGGCTCATAAACACTGAGGGCTTCATCTGTGAGGCTCAAGGTAAACTAAGAGTAATAAAGTTAGGGAACTCTTGCGCTGGGTGCCAGCGCTGAGGTAGCATTTTGCAGGAAGTATGACTTTCCTGCAGTAAATTTTAGAAGGACTACAAGTGGTAAACACGTCTTTTTAAAGAAACACTTGCCTAATAGCGATGCAATGAGTCAAGAGATGTTGAAAAAAACATCAGAGGAACTTGCTTCCCAAGAATTGATTCTGATGTCTCGTCTCTGTTTGGCTGGCACCACTCATATTTTCAGCTTCTATGCCTGCACATGCCCTCTCTTCAGCAATCCTCAGCTGTGTCATGCGGGATTTTTTTTTTTCCAGAGAAGTGGGTGAGGCTCGGACTGGTGTGAATTTGTGATCTGGTTTTACCCAGGGTCTTAATTTAAGGGAATGTTTCTCCTTAAAGTCTGACATGCTTTTTAAAGTGTAATAGAGAAAGATTAGTGGATCCAGAAGGGTTTCATTACATGAAATTACATATGTGTTTCCACAAATATTTGTTCATATATATTTATGCACACATCTTGTTCCTTCTGGCAAATGTTACAGGAATTTAGCTAAAGAACAGCATGCTGGGAGTCAAATAGAAAAGAGAAGTTTGTGAGTGTCTTTGCACACCATGTGTTCCATGTATGCGTGCTTTGCTGTTTGGAGTGACCTGCAGAAGTCATTATCTGGTGATCCCCGCTCTCTCGGCTCACACACAGATGGAAAAGTCAGTCAAGTTCAGCCTGTAATGTTGGCAAAGTTGACCCTCTTTGATGGGATGTGTATGCTCTCTATTTAGATGTGACTCAGACTGTTTTCATTGTCCGCGTGAAAGAGTGCACTTCTTCGGTGTTTGCCCTCGCTCCTCATACCTGAAGGTGTGAACCACACAGGCAGCACTGCTACTGTTATTTCTATTCAGGTCAGCCTTAAATTCATCTTTAACAGATGGGTGCTGAAAAGCATTCATAGCGTGACAGATAAATGCCGTGTCTGTCTTTTGTGCTGTGTGTTCAACATTATTGCACATCTGGTGCCTCTTCTCTCCTCTCCCTCTCCCTGTTTTTTTTTTTTTTTTGCTTTTACTTAATTAAATCTCATCTGGAGATGTTGTATAAGGTTTGGAGGAACCACCCAGCTCCACTGCTGCGCCTGTGATTATATTGCTGTTTGAGGCTGGCATGTATGGGTTTGAATCAGGATCAGGGTGGGTGAGGTTGTGTGGGAGAATAGGTGGCAGCCAAATCCTGATGTGGTCCATAACACCCGCTGCACAGAGCCAGAGCCTGGAGACCACATCTCGACCCTCTCAGCCATGCGTGCGCTAGTCATTCATCACGGAAACCCACCAGAAAATTCCCTCTCGTCCATGTCAAATCAGTACTTTTCACGACGGGCTCCCAGTCTGAGCTCAACATCTGCGATTGTAGCGAAGGCACGTTCGTGGATTGGGTTTCCTCTGTTTCGATGGAAAATGAAAGCGCTGTCAGCAGAGGCACTGAGATGTGATTTGTGATTAGTTTTGCAGAGATTTTTCCAGCAGATTCTGAAGGGAGAAAATTACTCTGGACAAACAGATCCTGAGGGGTTAAAGCAGAGCCTCAGACCTGCACAATATCTGCGTGATATATGAACAGTTTCATCGTGTGGGACTGGTCACACGAGCTCTATTGTCTCAGTTGTAGATAAGAACCCCTGAAACAGACGTGTGGTGGTGTCGGTGTTTCTGTGGTAATACCTGTTGCTTTTCCTGTGTCCACAGAGCTGGGTTCACCTAGAGACCTGACTACCAGAGACGTCACCGACACCAGTTTCCTGGTGTCATGGGTTCCCGCCCCCGGTAACGTGCGCCAGTACCGGATCAAGTGGAAGTCTCTGTACGGAGAAGAGGCTGGAGAAAAGACAATCCCGGGAGACAACACGGCTGTGGTTCTGGATGGCCTGACCCCCGAGACACGCTATCAGGTGTCTGTGTCCGCTGTCTACGGCCACGGAGAGGGCCAGCCACTGAATGGAGAGGAAACCACCGACAGTAAGTAACGCCTCGCTTTCTACGGTTGCTAATTTGTGTATATTTCTCAACCTGAAAATGATTAACAAAAAAGCGGATGTAACTGTGACATATTGTTCAGCATGAATAGCCAAACGGTGATCCTTCCCTTATTAGGCGCACCTCAATGAGAATAGCACATTGTGGGGAAATCTTGCACCAATTTGTCGAGCAGAGAATGAAATGTGCTCTTGAAAAACCTTTCCAAACCATCATTAATGTTTATTCATACTGGAAAGAATGAAAGACACGCAGCAAACACTGTGAAGCAGCTCTGCAGGTTTAAATGTTAACTCAAATGGTGCTCACTCCTCCACTCGCTGTGCTCCCACTTATCAGCTGCGCTCCACATAAAACACTTTGAAGTCCGCTACACGAGACGGACTTGGATGCACTGTTTTTTTCCATTAATAAAAGCCCTCCCTCTGAAGTGGAGCGGTCTGGATATTTTCCTTAACCCGTTTTGAGGGCAACTCACACTTGAAAATAAGGAACCCTTTATTGATGCACAATGAGGTGAAAAAAAAGAAACTTTGGCTTTTCTGAAATTCACAAGACATCTGTGTCTGGCTCCCAGAAATGGCCAGCTAAACATAATCCGTCATTTAAATCTTTGCCTGTTTAATATATACTGCTGAATTGAGTGAACCTGCAGTTATTTGGGTAGATTTGTATCCACACGCATGTGGAAACTGAGCAGATATCCAGATGAAAGTCTGCTAGGTAGTCAAGCATGTTACTGTTTAGTTTGCTTACCAGCAGGAAAGCCGTGCTGCTTATATTTCCAAAGGTTCTGTTGGAAACATAGGCAGTTCAGCACAGATTCAGCACAAATTTCCATCTGAACAAGGCCCAAAATCTACATTTTTCCCTCAGACCTTTCATTCATCATTTTGCCCTGTTTAACTTTGTTCTTGCTCTTTTCCTTCCTTCTAGTTTCAGCTGCTGCTAAAGTGATTGTTGTCTCTGAGGAGACAGAGAGAAGCATGAAGGTGACGTGGCAACCAGCACCTGGAAATGTGCTCAACTACCGTGTTACCTACAAGCCCAAATCAGGAGGCCGCCAGCTGGCTGCCAAGGTGCCTGGTGGCAACACCTCTACCGTGCTGAGACGCCTCACTGCCCTCACCACCTATGACCTCACTGTTCTGCCAGTGTACCGTTCAGGAGAAGGCAAAGCGAGGGAAGGAGAGGGGACCACATGTATGTCGATCTATCAGACGTGCCACACAATAGAGTTCTTTCGAGTAAAAGTCCAGTTCAATCTCACTTCCTTTGTTATAGTGACACCTTATAAAGGTCCCAGGAACCTCCAGACCTCTGATCCTTCCAAGACTAGCTTCCGTGTAACTTGGGATCCTGCTCCGGGTGATGTTAAGGGATACAAGGTCCAGTTCCATCCTGTAGGGGAGGACATTGACCTTGAAGAACTTCTGGTTGGTCCGTACGACAACACTGTGGTGCTGGAGGAGCTGAGGTGTGTCATCTGGCCGAAATTGTTTCCCCTGTGATTTTTTTTTTGCCAAATTGCTATAAAAATTCCTTGTCTTCTGGCCCACAGAGCTGGTACCAAATACACAGTGAGTGTGTTTGGCATGTTTGATGGGGGAGAGAGTTTGCCATTGGCTGGAGAAGAGAAGACCACTCTCTCTGATGATCCCGACACAGAATTTCCGCCATCAGGTGAAGTTATTCTGTTATAAAACCCACATGTGTTATATACATCAGATAAAACTCTGTGTGCCGAACAACCAAAATGTTAGAATTAGATCTGAGCACTATTAAACATTGTCACTGTTATGTCTCTGGGCCTCCTCAGTCAAACACTGGAGGCTATAGCACATTGTTAAATGTTGCTTAGTGAAATACACTTTAAACCCCTTCCCCATAAAATCTGACGGGTTTCACTAAATATGTTCCTCAAAGGCTCACAGAGGAACATGTCTAATGTCCTTTCCATCCGCCTGCCCTACTTGTGCCGTTCTAGGCTTCTGATTTTTTAATGGACATAGGTTTGACCCACATATGCATATATGCCCTCTATGCTGTTAGAAATCCCTCTTTTACAGACTAGAGTGTGAGAAAAGGGGAAAATGTTGTGTTGGCTGTGAGGAGGGGCTTGCAAGGTCAGACTGACCACTCGGCTGCAGGCCCTGTCCTGAGGAGAAGGCAGCTCTTTTGTTGTTGACAGCTCTGAAAGATAAAATTGCAGAGGTGAGAGAAGCTAACCCTTCTCTGTACCTTTTGCCAGCTGTGGTTAGCTCGGGGGAACAGAAAGGTGTGGAAAAACACTTCTGAAACCTTCCCTTTGATCCCTTATCAAATATGCAGGGAGCATTTCCAACAAACCCAGCAGCCACATTAAGTCAAATATTATTTTTCTTTACCTAACAAACATAAAACAAGAGTCTTGTTGTCTACATTAGATGTGTGAGATTTCTATTTACCACAAATTTGAAAATCAAATATTTAACCTGTTTTCAGTTGCAGGAAACATCAACAGTTACATTTTTCCAGTGCGCACCTGCAGATCTTTTTTAGGTGGCACGGATCAGGTGACTTCCTTGTCATCGCAAAGTGGTTTGGAAAGCTGGAGCTGAAAATGACGCTCTTCAGGGCACTGTAAAAACGGATGCCTTTGATATGTCGTGTGGCAGTAACATTTGCTCCTGGGAGAGAGAGAGAACGAGAGAGAGAGAGAGAGAGAGATCCATGCCTCCAAAATGAAGACACAGGACAACATGCAACGGAGGAAGAAGATCATTTTAATTCCTGGGGGGAAAAAGGATGGATTTATGTCTTTCTAGTGAATGTGCTTCCTTTGTGCCACTGAAAAATGCACTGATGTTATCGAACTTCCTCTCTTTGATGACCTCTTCTCCTCTTACAAACACACTGCTTATCACAATTCACCATGCACGTCATTTTATGTGCTCCGCAGTTGAGAATGAACTTGAATGAGGTCTGACCCTTTTATCCTGCTGACACGATCATGTTTCACCCTCACAGAGGTGACTTGCAAGACCAAGGCACAGGCCGACATTGTGTTGCTGGTGGACGGCTCCTGGAGTATCGGACGCCTTAACTTTAAGACCATCCGTGCGTTCATCGCACGTATGGTGGGAGTCTTTGACATTGGCCCCGACAAGGTCCAAGTTGGTGGGTACCACACAACCCCACAACGCTGTTGGAGTGTTATGACAATAATGCAAGCTTTAGGAAACTGTTGTAACAATTATTTTGGGGGTATATTTCAGGTCTGGCTCAGTACAGTGGCGACCCAAAGACTGAATGGCATTTAAATGCTCATCCAACAAGGAAGTCCCTGTTAGATGCTGTGGCCAACCTTCCCTACAAAGGAGGAAACACGATGACCGGTACTTACATATCTCAGTCAACGCAGTGGCTTTTCCTCTTCTGCTAGCCAGCTCATCATCCTCTCCTTACAGGCATGGCTCTGAACTACATTCTCCAGAATAATTTCAAAGAGAATGTCGGGATGCGACCGAACGCTAGGAAGATTGGAGTGCTGATCACCGATGGCAAATCTCAGGATGATGTTCATCTGAGAGCCCAGAGCTTACGAAATGAAAACATTGAGCTCTATGCTGTTGGTATGTGAAGCTTTGTTCCTGATTTAAAATGGGTTTATTGAAAAAATGTATTTATTGAATGTAAATGCTAATGAGTTGCTCCTTAACATTCAGGTATTAAGAATGCCGAGGAAAATGAGCTGAGGTCCATCGCTTCAGACCCAGACAGCATTCACATGTACAACGTAGCTGACTTCTCTTTCTTGCTGGACATTGTCGACAATCTTACAGACAACCTGTGCAACAGTGTCAAGGGACCAGGTATGTATAGATTTACAATCGTATGCATAGAGAAGAATAGTGGACTTGTTTGAATGCAGAATGCTCCTTCATCCTAGCCATAGACATTTGAGTCTAGTAATATGAAGAATTCCACTCCTACATGCAGCTGCACAGCTGGCCCAACTTGGAGGGCCTGACTAGAAAGCAAAGAATGAGCCAAGCGTTCCAGACATATCGCAGAGCTATTGTTTTGGCATAGCAAACTGGCTGTGCTAATGGAATGAAAGTGCTGGTATTTGATTCTGTAGGGAAACCCCTTGGATGTGACATCAGAGTCACGATAGGCGCTATTGTGTAAATGGCTGTAACAACCAGCATTGGTGCTAAAATGGAATTGTGGACAGATTTAATGGGGGGCCACATTTACAGTCTTTTTATGCATCTAACAGGAGGTCCACCCGAAGCTCCCACTAACTTGGTAACATCCGATGCCACCCACCAATCTTTCCGAGCTTCCTGGACTCCCCCAGAAGATCTACCAGACAAGTACCGTGTGGAGTACACCTCTCCTACAGGGCAGACAAGACAGGTGCCATCTATCATTCACCTACTGAGATGAAATGCTGATCTGTGAATTCATCATACCACTTTCAAAGTCCTTTCAGTGAGTACGATCATCTAACTTTACCATCTGTTTCAGGTATATGTGGATGGAACAGAGAACACTGTTGTTCTCCAGGGCCTCAACCCCCTCACACAGTACGGGGTCGAGGTCTTTTCAGTTGTGGATGAAGAGAGCAGCGAGCCTCTTCAAGGAGTTGAAACCACACGTAGGTTTTCTTACAATGGATTTTTTTTAACTCACATTTTGTCATTACTGCATGATGCAGGTTTAATCTCCTCAAGAGTGATCTTCTTCTGCCATTAATGTCATATCCTTTTGCTCACCAGTCCCTCTGAGTGCCGTGAGATCCATGGACGTGTATGATGAACACACCACCACCATGCGAGTGAGATGGGAGGAGGTGGATGGCGCAACAGGCTACATACTGCGTTATGACGCCATTAATGCCACTCAACCCACTGTTGAGCAGGAGGTAAGCAACGCTCAATCAAAATGGGATCAGACTAAATGAAAGGGCATCCCGCCAGTCACCTATGAAAATGAAAGGTTTGTTCGAAGAGAGAAAAAGCTGCAATGCTGCTATGTTGCATTTTATCCAAAGAGTTTGTCTGTGTCCTTCCTCTGACCTGTTGCTGCTGTGCTCCCGACCCCCCTACAGATCAGAGTGGGACAGGACAAAACTGATGTCCAGCTGGAGAAGTTATTCCCCAACACAGCCTACGGGATCTCTGTCTTGGCATTGTATGGCGAGTCAGCAAGCACACCCCTGAGCGATCAAGGAGTCACACGTATGTGGTCGACAAGCAAATGTGTTGTTTTCTGGTGACACCTGACCTTCAGCAGGCTGACAGACGCAAATCTCCCTGTCCATCAGTGCCACTACCACCTGCCGGTGAGCTCAGGGTTCGTGACGTCACCCACAGCACCATGAATCTTGACTGGGATGCTGCTCCAGGGCCTGTAGAGAAATACTTAATCACCTACAAACCGGACACTGGCGACACCAAAGAAGTGAGTTCCTGTTGATCTCTGCCCCGTCCATCCGGGTGTTATCCAACCCAATCCTGGAGGACTGTTTGAACCATCAGGGTTGATGAATGATGAATTTTTATGCATATTTTTGACTGATTGCTCCACATATTGGCGAGTCGCCAATAATGGAGACCGCAGCTGCTTGGGGGGACACCGGGGAATGATTTGGAGTCCAGTGAAACCCAAACAGGGTTTGCTGGGGTTAAAGGCCCGCTCTGATGTCGGGATTGGACCAATATTTTATAGTTGCATGTCCCCTTTTGGGACTTTTTGCGGCTACCTCAGACAATTCTACAGCCTGCCTTTTGCTACTTCCTTACTCATAAATCGAGAGGAGGTAGGCTTCAAAGTTCTGCTGATGGAAACACATATGTGAAAGTGGGGCAGGTTTTGTGATTATCATCATTCTCTCATCCAACCCAGAAAGTAACAAAATGTCATGTTAGACCTTATAGATTACTTCTGGGGCAGCTAATTTTCCTTCCATGTAGCAGATACAATTAACAGTGTAAAATATTTTACATAAACTGAAAATTTGAAAGATCAGCAACTATAGTTAACAGCTGTGCAAAGCGGCCAATAAAACGTCCAGAATAATTCCCTTCAAATTTCCGACTTCCTGAGATGAAGATGGAACGTTATAGAAAGTCCAATTAAACCAGCATGATGTTTCCTGTTATAACTGCAGGTGTTGGACACAAACTTTATTGTTTGCTGTGTGTTTGTTTGTTTCCACGTTCCTCTGGTAACAGTTTTATACTGTACCTTCCAGTCTCATGTGCACATTCCTGGGTTCTACAAACTACAGGTTTGACATGAGCTGGAAAAGAATACCAAAAGGAAATGGAACGTTCATAATTTTTACTGTTAATATAGGGTTGCTTTTTATTGCCACATTTACCAAGCATGTTTAATTATTTTATAGCTGGAAGTTGATGGAAGTGTGACCAGCAAGAAACTAGACAACCTGATCTCACAGACTGAGTATTCCCTGGCTGTTACTCCGATCTACGATGTGGGACCTGCTCAGCCAATGCTGGGAGAAGCGATTACTGGTAGGGATGGAAACTTTCCTAACTAAAAGACACCATTGAGCACTGTGATAGAGATCACACTGATCTTCCTTTCCTCTGCTCTGTAGATGTGGTTCCTGCCCCCAAGAACTTGCAGTTCTCAGATGTAACTCAGACCAGTTTCAGAGCCACCTGGGATCACGGAGCCCCCGACGTGGCTCTGTACCGCATTGGCTGGAGCAAAAAGGGAGAGAACAACTTCCAATATGTAAGCAAAAACCATTTGTGCAGGTATTCCTTGATGATTCCCACAGAGACAGCCTTGGCACATCTGAATGGCCAGCGGAGGCAGAGGGAACATGGGAAATGCAGGCTTTTGAACCAGTTGCTGGGATATTTGTTGTTGCAACGGTTTTGGCCTTCCCACGAGCTGTGCTTTGTTTTCCACATCAGGAAATTCTGAACAATGATGAGACCACCTACGTCCTGGAGAATTTGGAGATTGACACACCCTATGATGTGTCTGTCACCGCCATCTATCCGGATGAGGCGGAGAGCGAGGATCTGCTGGGCACAGAGAAAACATGTAAGGGGAACCACACCAGCTGTGAGATGTTCGCTTGACAATTCCATGAACTAAAACCTGTTTTTTTAAAGTTGCCAGCTTCTCTGATGGGCATCAACCATAGGCTCACTTTTCCACCGCGTTAAATATGCTGAATGATATTTAGTATGCCCATTATACCTTTCTATTTTTGCCTCTCTAGTGTCCAAGAGTGATGTTACCAGATGTAAGTACATTTGCGGTAAAACAAGGGGATGCTTTTTTCTCTCAAGCGATGAAAGCATGATTCATGACATCATCAAGCGAGACTTTTAACCCATTCACCCCTCCAGTGACGCTGTGGTTCACCTGACACTGGACAGAGCTGATTGTCCTGTCTTTGTCTGTGTCTGTCTCATCGTCCCTCCATCAATTCATGTGGCTATCCATCCTTGCATCATCCATCCATCCTTCATCCATCCATCCATCCATCCATTCATCCATCCATCCATCCATGCTTTAGTTGAATATGTTCTGACTTGGTTGATTGGCTGAAGAAGGAATTGAACTGTGCATGCACTGGTCCACAGGTTTTTGATATTTTGATGGCTGAATCCATCCATCCATCCATCCATCCATCCATCCATCCATCCATCCATCCATCCATCCATCCATCCATCCATCCATCCATCCATCCATCCATCCATCCATCCATCCATCCATCCATCCATCCATCCATCCATCCATCCATCCATCCAAAGACTAAATCCATTTTTGTCTTTTCATATATAAAGCTACAATCCTTGATGCAACTGAGTCGTAGTATCTTTGTTTTGCCCCAAAAACCTCTAAAAATAAATAAAATGATTTTTCTGATCACAAACAAGCCCTTTCGAGTCACACACTGCAGGGCCAATCTATCAAGGACTGTGCCTTTAATATATATGATACTCCACAAAGATCTCTGGGGAAACACAACTGTTCCTTCAGCAGAATGATTGAGTGACGTGCTTCTAAGTGTTCTATCTCTGTCGACATACGTTTTCCAGTGCCATATGCCCCTGCCACCAACTTGGTTGTGTATAATGAAACCACAACCAGTTTGAATGCCCGATGGAATCCAGCTCCAGGTCCAGTCCAAAACTACAGCGTCACCTACGTGCCCACATCTGGAGGCAGACCCCAGACTGTAAGTTCTCCCCTTCAACTCTTATTCTCAATTAGCCAAATGTTTGGTTTCAAATCACTAGCAGACAGTTTTCACTCCCTCCACAAACAAGACATAAAAGAAGGGCTGAAGCATGCTAAATTATGCTTATGTTCATCCTTACACACATCACTGCAGACTGATGGCTGCTCTGATAAGGACCAAACCCTTTAATCTGGCTCCAGCATTCCATTCAGCTTTGAGACTGTTTTACTGCCAGCATTTTCTTTTTTTGCTGATTAAATTACATTGTGGGTAGAGTGCCTGAGGTTTAAAGTGCGTGAGTTGTTGCTTCCTTAGTGATAGCAACCGCATTTGGTTTTAAAAGACAAGAACACAAGAACAGCTCAGATAACCATAGATACACAATATAACAACATCCAACAAACTGAAATGAACTACTTTCTTTCCCCGATTAGACACAGGTCAGTGGAAGGAAAAATAGCATCCTGCTTCCCAAGCTGACCCCTGACACGGAATACTCCATCGGTGTGACTGCCATCTATGCCAAAGGCGTCAGCAAGGACCTGACCGGTCTCGGAAAGACCAGTACGTTTATCCAGTTGTTAATGGTTCCTGGTGATATAGTGTGCTGCACTGAGGGTTATAAACTTGAATGCGATGAATAAAAATATCTTTTGTTTTATTGATTTTCTCCTGCTTTTACCTTATCATAGAACCTCTGGGGGGTGTAAAGAACTTGCAAGTCACCGACCCCACCACCAGCACTCTCAATGTCAAATGGGAGCCTGCTGAGGGCAACGTGCGCCAGTATAAGGTCAACTACGTCCCGACAGATGGAGGACCAGAAGAGATGGTAAAATTGAAACCAGACTAACAGAATTAGAATGCTTCCTCTTCTAACTGTACATAATAACGAATGCCTTTTTGTCACTCTGCTCTCCAGGTCCAGGTTCCCGGCAGAACCCACAACACTGTGCTGAAGAACCTGCAGCCGGATACTGATTACACTGTCACCGTGGTTCCAGTTTACCCTACTGGGGAGGGAAAACCTGAGTCTGAGAACGGCAAAACATGTAAGACCCACATGTTTCTAATAGTTTTTTTGTGAATGGGAAGTCAGAATCCGCTCAGGGATGTTGAGCAGATGTGATATCCTTGGAAGAGACAAACAGACTGTGTTTGCTCCAGAGCAAGGCATCATTCACATCTGTCCAGACTAAAGTTGCTGGCCTGAGTTGCTGGCTCACTGTAAATATAGATACATCAAGAACCTCAGACAAAGCACTGGCTCATATCACATTTCCAAACCTTAAAGCTAACCCAAAGTGATTGCATGAAATCCGCAGTCCTAAATTGCATGTAAAAACACAACAGAACTCAAGATGTAAAATAACAAGCTTGGTCAGCTCTGTTTGAAACAGAGATGCTCCAGTTTTAAACTCCGGGTCTCTACTGGGAATGATTCAGCACAATTTGTGGGCTGATTGCGAAGGAAGGAATTCCTCTTGGCAGAGCTCGATAATGATGTCAACCTCTGCGTCTTTGCTGTAATATTGTCCATTTATAGGTTTGGGTGAAGGGTAGAGCTCATGATAATGGCGGGGCTGGAGAATGGGATGGGGGTGTGTTGAGTATTTGGCACTCTTTTGGGAAAAAGAAACAAAACTGGTTAAGAAATGAATAGAGAGCATTGTATGTTTTATGGTTCTCGGCTTACCCAGCTAAGGTCACGCTGCAAACACGCTAGCGTTACCCCATTTTCCTTTGTGCAGCTATGTCCTGTGGGCAGTTTACCGCAACTTGTGGTTCTACACCATATAGCAAATCTCAGCGTTCTAATACTCCTGTTGTAGTTGCATTATTAGCTAAGTATGTTTAACCTAACTGTGCCTAAGAAAAACAAAGGTCCTTTCTAGGCAACAGGCTTCGGCCTGTGAAACTTTTAATGCACGGAAGCTCACTTATAGTGTTTTGCCGGCTGCGTTTTTCCCCACTGCATTTATGGGCTTCTAACGAGGAGCACCACAAAGCCTCTAAACATCTGCTCTGGTTTTTTAGATGACTAGCTTCATGCAGAGCTCCATGCACATCTTGTATATCCTTTTCATTAACCTTTAGGGCACTGAGAGGAAGTGTCCTGTTGACTGAGCTATTGTTATAAACAGTCTTAAACTTGCCTCGCTTGGTTGCAGGGCAGCATTGTTCTCCTTTTATTGAAACGTTCTCATGTAGTCGGATTCCTGTGGGTGTAGCTATTTATGTGGATAAAAATTGGCCTGAACAGTAAATGAGATAAAGAGGAAGCTATTCTCACTTTTATTAGGAAAATCATTCTGTGCTTTAAAATGAAAGCCTGAGAAAACTCCATAGGAAGACAACTTGAATTGGTACACACCTGGATGGATTTAGTCTATTATTAAGTGACCTCTGTCATCAACAATTTCATCAACAATTTCTAATTATCCAATTGCACTGGGGAACAATTCGAAAAAACGTGCTCTCGATTTTCATTTTTATGCTGATTAAAACAAAAATTGGCATTTTGATTCCAAAATTGCAGTCAGTTTTTTTCCCCCAGTATGTCAAGTTTTTTCTCCACAGCTTCCCCTCTGGATAAGCAAAATTCCACTAATTGGCTGTAGTAAAACTTGGCAGTTGATTATGACTGGACTCACGTTGCATCTTGTTTGTGCAGCCACAGTTGAGTCAGTGTGGTGAGAGGTGTGTGCAGCTCCCAATAGGTCAGTAGTCTATAGTCAATAGCCTAGAAAAACTGAGATCAGTTTTGGATTCCGCACCTAAATATGAGTTACAAACAGCTCTCAGACCTAACTTAACAAAAACTGTGTTCCCCAGTGTTATCTGTCTTCTCAGTCTGTAGAGCTTGAAAACCTCTCCCCTTTTCTCTTTGGTGAACTGTCCTCTCATTATTGTTTTGTCTTTCCCTTCTTAACCTCCCCCTGACCCTTGCTTCAACCTTTCACTTTCTTATCTCTGTATTTGCCTCTAATGACACGCTCACCACCTGTCATTGCTGGTTCCACAGTGGAAAGAAGCCCAGTCAGGAACATTGAGGTTTTCAACCCGACTACCAACACCCTGAATGTTCGGTGGGAGGCTGCCAAAGGCCCCGTCGAGGGTTACCGGGTAGTCTACGCTCCTGTGAATGGTGCCAAGCCTTCTGAATCTGTGAGTGTCCTTCCACTGCTTCTTAAGGATTCATAAATTGTACACACACAACGAAGGTGTGATTTTTTTTATCTCTAACTTTTCAACTAAGACGTCTTCACACTGTACCACTTTACTGTAAATCTGTGGCATCTGGCAGCCTTGTGAACCGTGTTTTCATGAGCTCGGCAGTCTGCATGGCTTAGCGAAACCCCAAATATTTCTCCGGCCAGGATGCAACAAACATCTGCCCGGAACGTGGCACAATTAAGAGCCATTTCTTCACTACAAATCTAATTGGGTGCTCTTTGAAGAGAGGCACATTCCATTAAGACACATCTGCTCTGTCTGGATTTCCGTCAGTTTTTCAGGTCTCGGCACACTAATGCACGTCAGATGAAGATCTGCCGAGTGAAAGACCAGATTCAGTTCCTAAAGCTTAGCTTGAAATAGAAAAGTCTGCATCTTCCCTTCTCTTCGCCCACAACACAGGACATCTTGATCATTTCTTGATCTCAACGGAGCCTACACAAGACACTCTCAGGGGTTATCTCAATGTCAGAGTCCTCAAGCCATGCCGACCTTATCTTGTCCATCGAATTGACCCTCTGAGCCCCTCTGTAATCAGCTGTCAGACTGTCAGACAGAACTTATGTGGCCTTTTCCCTCTCTGCTGAGAAAAAGAGTTGGTGAATGAAAGAGATGTCAAAGGGAGGGGACAACAGCAGCAGCTGCCAACACAGAGACGAATGATCCTTTTGTATGCAATGGGTGGGAATATCTATCATGTCTGCACGCTCCTACACAGATTTCTCGACTGAGCGGAAAACACTTTGAATATTCTGTGTCTTTGCCTGAGTTTAATCATCTGTAGGGGTATTGGTATTGCGCTGACACATATATCATTTTTTTTGGGTGCAGATTGTGGTACCAGGGACCACAGCCTTCCTGGAGCAGTTGCTCCCAGACACTGATTACAATGTAGGAGTGGTTGCTCTGTATAGCGATGGCGAGGGTCCAGCTATCAGTGACGCTGGAAAGACACGTAAGAACCCAAACACAGCATAAGAGCTCATCGCACAGGGTCTGGATACATGAAGATGTTCACGTTGTACGTATTTATGCACCCTCAGTGCCACGTAGTGGACCAAGGAACGTGCAGGTATATGACCCAACCACCAGCTCACTCACTGTCAGCTGGGAACCTGCTATAGGCCCTGTGACGCAATACCGCATCACCTACGCTCCAACTACCGGAGACCCCATTGAGGAATATGTAAGCGTGCTGACAAGTCCACAAAGTTAAAGAAAGGACAAATCTGATTTAATCATCTAATTTAATCTTCCCTCAACCCATGGGTATGGCAGACTACAGTACCAGCAAACAGGAACAATGTTCTTCTGCCGAACCTGGATCCAGACACTCCTTATAACATCAAAGTGACGGCCATCTATGATGACGGACCTGGAGGAGAGTTGGAAGGAAATGGACGCACGTGTATGTATATTTTATCCATACTATCTGTTGTGTATGTCTGAATACACACACAGACACACACGGACTAGCAGTCTGGAATCAACAAGAAAGAAAAACAAGGACAGGGATGAGTTACTTTAGAGTCTAAGACAATATGACTAAATCAGAAACAGTGGGATTACTGCCCCTTTTTTGGAAAGGCTTAAAGCATAAGGAGTCCCTGCCAGAGAATCAAGATTTGGCCGTGCTCTTGAGCGAGGGCGCTTCCTGTGCTGGCTGAAGCCTGAGAGTCATTTTTCTTTTAAACAAGTGCAGTACTATCAAAACCCTGCTCCTCTAGATAATATGGTGAGATGTGCCAATCATCATGTTCATGCTTTAATAATGACCATGCTGAGAGGTCACTGAAACTGGATACACTGAGGAATACACTGTGTTGACTGGCCTGTATTGGTGCTCCACAGTGGATATGCTCGGACCCCGAAACCTTCGCGTTTCTGACGAATGGTACACTCGCTTCCGGGTGTCCTGGGACCCCGCCCCCTCTAAGGTTAATGGATACAAGCTGCTCTACAAGCCCAAAGGTATGAGCGTGTTGGTGTAGGATCATGTGTGGTGATTCTAATTGGATGCACATTTTTGGACATTTTCTTAAACCACCTCTGTCCATTTCAGACTCTACAGAGGATTACACAGAGGTCTTTGTTGGGGATGTCACCTCTCACCAACTGCATAACTTGAAACCTGGAACCACATATGACCTTGAGGTCCTGGCACAATATGACAAAGGCTCCAGTAAACCTCTGGATGGTGAAGGCACCACATGTAAGGGAGAATGAATTTTGAGTTTCGAGTTTACATTGTCTAAACCCTCGTTGAAGAAGAACCCATAGTGAGAGTCATGCTTCCCTTTAGTGTACCTGAATGTGACGGACCTGACCACCTACAATGTCGACCATGACTCCTTCTGCATCCGATGGACCCCTCACAGAGCGGCCACCTCCTACAGACTCAAAGTCAACCCTCTGGACCGTAAGTGCATTACTCTCAGCATGCTACACATAATAAACCTTCTGCCACTCTGATCTTGTCTCTGCATCAGCAGAATCCAAAAACGGAGCCCAGGAGATCACTGTCAGGGGCTCAGAGAGCAGCTATTGCTTCGACGGTTTGAGCCCTGACACCCTTTACAATGCAACAGTGTACACTCAAACCCCCAACCTGGAGGGACCCGGGGTCAGCGTGCAGGAGAAGACACGTAAGATAACATTCTCTGCGCTACTGTAATGTGGACTTATGAGATGCCAAAACCCTCCAGTTCATTGAAACTCATGGTTGAATGCAAGTTTCTCTTCTGTTCTTCAGTGGTCAGAACCACAGCGGTGCCAACCCAACCTCCCACCCCTCCCGCTCCTGCAACAGTCCCGCCTGCACTGGATGGTGAGGATCTCTGTCACATTGGCGTGATATCAAACAGCCCATGCTTCTGAGATCTTCAGATACTGTAGAGACATGAACTTTGGGCAGCCTGTGCGTTTCCCCCAAATTTAACATCAATGAGACAATCGTCTGGGACCTCTGCAATTCCAGGCAGCAAGATTTGCCATTGTGTGTGGCAGTTAGAAGTGGCTGAAAGCACCATTTTCAATCTTCAAAATAAGATATAGAATGAGAACAATTCTGTGTAATAATAGTTTTTGAGACACATCCTTACTTTTCCAAAAAACGCAGAGCCCAGTGCGATAAGGCCATAAACTGTTTCTTTGACAAACATTTTTGCATCCGTGCTCAGTGTGCAAAGGTGCCAAGGCAGACCTAGTCTTCCTCATCGACGGTTCCTGGAGTATCGGCGACGAGAGCTTCAACAAGGTGATCCAATTTGTCACGAGCATGATCGGAGCATTTGACGTGATCAGCCCCAACGGCATGCAGGTGCGTGCAGGTTAAACTCTCCGTGGCTTCTCAAAAGATGTCTTTGTTGAATTATACTCTTTCAATATCCATCGTTTTGTCTCCTTGAACAGGTTTCACTGGTGCAGTACAGTGATGACGCCAAAACAGAATTCAAACTCAACACTTACTATAACAAAGGCGTCGTGATATCAGCTTTGAAATCTGTGCGCTACAGAGGAGGAAACACCAAGACAGGTGTGGCACTGAGAAAAATAAAGCCGTTGTAGTTGATTTTATAAAGAAAAGTTGTTCCGATCAGACATGGGTATATGTCCTCTTCTGCTCCAGGCATCGCTCTGAAGCACGTCTATGAGAAAGTCTTCACCTCAGACAACGGCATGAGGAGGAACGTGCCAAAGGTGTTGGTGGTACTCACCGATGGACGTTCCCAGGACGACGTGAAGAAGAGTGCGGAGAAACTGCAGCACTCTGGTAGGCGTGGCAGAATTCATCTGCTTTGTGTGCATTCGCATCAGAGCTGGTTTTCATAATCCACTTGACTTGGTGTCCTCCCAAACTGATCCGCTTCATTTAATAAAGCCTTTTATTCATTCCTGCAGGCTACAGCGTCTTTGTGGTGGGAGTGGCCGACGTAGACATGACCGAGTTGAGAATCATCGGCAGCAAACCCAGCGAGAGACACGTGTTTGTTGTAGACGATTATGATGCTTTCGCCAAGATCCAAGACAACTTGATCACTTTCATCTGTGAAACAGCCACTTCCAGTAAGACAGATTATTGAATTTCTCATCATATAATTAAGTTCTGTTTTACTTTTTAACACTTTTTAACACCAATCAAGGTTTGCTTACTACACTTTCAGGGGGGGGTCAGGAAAAGTACAAGTCACTTTCTTTCCAGTCTGTTTTTCCAGATGTCTAAATCTTTTTTGTCCTGCCCTAGCTTGCCCTCTGATCTACATCAATGGGTACACAACACCTGGTAAGCAGCATCATCAATTTCCCCCTGAAGTTGTTGTCAGTCACAAGAAATACTGTGCTACAATGGTCATTTTCCATCCTTCTGCAGGCTTCAGGATGCTGGAGGCCTTCAATATTACAGACAAGACCTTTGCCGGAATGAACGGTGTTTCCATGGAGCCGGGCTCCTTCAACAGCTACATTGCCTACAGGGTGCACAAAGATTCCTTCATAAACCAGCCAACCAAGTAAGACTTCAAGCTAATGGTTATTTGCGGTGTGTCAACCAGACAGAGTGGGAGTGTCATAACATGCATCTTTCCAGCCTTATCGCTCAGCCCAGAGTCATGTCTCAACAAAGATCCTCAACAGCCTTTGTGGTCTCAGGAGTCTTTTCCCTAGAAATGAAGAGTAACACATTAAATATGTTTTAACAGGTTGTCCTCTCACCTATGTTACGCAGGAAAACAATAATTCCCCCCTGGGTCATGCTTTAAATGGTGTTGGCCAAGTGCAGAAATCCAGAGCTTTCCAACATGCTTTGTAAATATGTTTATAACCTCGTGGATTTGCTGTGGTGGGGGGCAATTGTCTTAATTTGCACAAATGGAAACCTTCTGAAAATGATTTCAGCATGTGGGTTGTTCCTGCCAGTCCACCAGGAGAACGGCGATTGTTTACAGCTAGCTTGACAGGGCGGATGCTACACCGTTGTTACAGGATTTGCTGGTGACAGTCTGGGTGTAATGCGGATGTATGTTTTTAACACTAACAGGGAGATCCATCCGGAGGGTCTACCCCCATCTTACACTATCGTCCTCCTCTTCCGCCTGCTGCCCGATTCGCCCTCGGAACCCTTTGATATCTGGCAGATTTCCGACAAAAACAACAACCCTGAAGTCGGGGTCAGCCTCAACCGTAAGTATCCTCGTATGGCCCTCAGCTGGGGAGCTGAGCTAAGGCGTGCACAGCTGGACTGGATTAGAAACCAGAGATGTTATACCTCAATTCCTCAGCCTGTTTGGACAACCAAAGCTAATTGATCTTTGTCAGATCAGGCCTATTGAAAAATGGCAGACTGCACTGAATTAAATTGCAATTTTGGAATTCAACTTGAATTCTTTCAGCCTCCCATTTATTTGTATGTATGTTTTATAAGTGTAATAAAATTTTGAAGCAAATAGGAGCTTGCACATAATCCACCTTGGCTCTCCGGAGAAGCCTACTCTGCCATCCTGTCTGTGCCTTGCGTGCCTCAGCACAATAACCAAGTCTCAGGTATTAATCCAGACTCTTCTCCTTTCAGCTTCCAGCAAAACAATCACATTCTACAACAAGGACACTCGAGGCGAGATCCAGAAAGCCACATTCAATCAGGAGCAAGTGAAACGGGTTTTCCATGGTAGCTTCCACAAGGTGCGTGCATTATGTGCATGCCATATAATGATGTTATTCATGTATCGGTTTTAAGTCTGTTCATTTTTTACCTGCCCTCCATCTCAAGAAGGCTGCCCTGCTGTCAGGCTAGGCCTGGTTTTTAATTGCGCTTCATCTCTCGTCTTTTCCGACCACGGTTAGTTGGCATGATAAATGGCTTTTGGAGACTATGAACGCATTTAGGGAAAACTTTGATACCGCACAGACTGCTTGTAATATGTATGGTTACAGTAATCACGGCGGTTTGACCACATCAAGACCGAAGGATATCCTGGTAATCAGGAATTCCAAAGCAGTCTGAGCTGACATTTAGCACCAGCTGCCACCAACTCAGTTGAAGTTTATTTGTCCTTGTTATACTTTTATAGAAGCGTTTTTCCACCATAAATTTTAAGCTTTACTTACAGAAAGACTCAAGAAATACAGATTTTTGGTGCCGTTTCCAAACTATTTCCCATAATGCATCTAAATGGCACAGACTACATCCCACCATGTGTTTGGTGTCGAAAAGCTGTAATAAAAAGGTTCTCACGTTAAACTTTAGAATGCCTTAGTGTTCTTGTTCCACCCTTAGATGTTTTCAGGCAACATAAAAAAAAGAGAATAATAGTTTCAAGTGTTAACATTTAGTGGCTGCAAAGCATCCTTTGTTGCATCCCATCACAGTGCGGTGCAGAGGCCAGAATAATGAGGAGCTATATGTTTCCATCGTGACCTGGAATGACTTGGGAATCGCTGTCCAACTGCAGTTTCAAAGCTAATCAGATTGACCCCTTTTTAAAATGCACCACGGTCTTATCTGATATAACAGGCCGTCTGCTTCCTGAGCTGCCGTGAGCGATAAATTGGCTCCAACATCAGAGCATTTTCCTCAACTGGCTTTTCTGTTTCGCCATCCAGCATCATGCGTTTAATTAAGGGGAACGGAACCCTGGAAACTGTATGATGGGTCATCTGGATAAAAATGACATCATGGCTGGTCCACTTGGACAGCGGCCTGATTCATATGTGTATGCACGTGTGCGTGTAAACTCTCTGGTTGTGGCTGCGATGGAGACGCTGGCCTGACTGTACATTCAGTGGCCAGTTTTGTGGGGAAGTCGATGTTTTTATTCCATACTCCGGTGAACCTACAGTGGTCTACCTAGCTTCTTATTTCCTGGCCGCCGCTGCCGGTGTGCATTAACATGCTGTCTGTGGCTTCCCAACACTTTGTCCGTAGCTGTTTCAGACCGACCTCAACATGCGTCAGTCTGGAGGCCTGGGCTATTATTTATGTGTCCAGAGAAAGGAAAAAAAAAACCCTCAGGTTTCAGATTTGCTTCCTCACAGTATTAGCATTCAAAAAAGAATAACTAATAAACGGCCCAAAATATTTCTTAATTGCTACAATCCAAGAACTCTGCAGAGCTTCGGAGTCATCAGTTTCTTTGTGTTAAAATGACCATAATTCAGCATTTTGTTTCTGTTTTTGTTGTGTATCTGCCAGGCTTCTGGTAGATTTGGGGCTTTGAGGTAATAAGGAGTTACACTGCCTGAGGAAGGGGGTCATGGTATACCGGTAGTTGAACATGTGGGAAAGCTCTCACTGATGACTTTTACAGATGTTAGCCACTCACTAGCCCACCAGGGAATCCCCTCCCACACTGGAGGAGTGGGAGTCAGCCAGGAGAATTTTCCTGTTGATTGGAGTGAAGAAGACATTTTCCATGAGTTGTAGCAGCCAGTCAATGGTTTCAGCGTCACACTGGTAGGAGCACGAGTGTGTGAGCTGCTGTAGTGAGGCGCTGACCCTGAACTTCACCCCCCTCGCTGAAAACACACACAAACCTTGTTGTTGAGAGCTGTAAACGTCCTTTAGACTTTCCTCTCCATGTTCCAACTTATACGTACGCTACTTTAGACAGAGACGATGTTTTTTTCTTGTGAAATTGTGCTCTCACTGCTCTCATTGTGGTGTTTAAAAAAGTACATCTTTGGGCTATTTCTAATAATCTAGAAATACCGGAAATTAAAAGGTAATCAAGCAGCCTGCTAGCATGTGCCAGGCAACACAGAGAACCGTGAAAATGAAGTCAGCAGGTCGGCAAAAATGTGAAAAGCAAATGGATTTTTCCTGATTAGTTCATTGCTAAATCAGAGTCTTGGACTCATGTAGTGAAACCCATTCTTGAATGCATGCATGAAGCTAATGAAAGAATCCTGAAAGAAGAGCCAAGGACCATAAGATCTAAAGTGACGGGAATCATGACTGCTCGTGTGTGTGGATGCGCACTTTGACTGTAGAGGGTTGACACTCAGCAGCAGATATCGACTGTACAAGTGCTGGTCACTAGCCAGCTAGTTTCCTGAGACCCTATTTTCCAGTGAACGTCGTCCTTTTTTATGTTTGCTTGCCGATCGGTGAGGTAATATGTTCTTGCTCATTATTTGGCCTCCTGCTAGATCGTCCAAATATGTTTTGGTAAGCCCACAGAAGCATTGGGGTGTAATCAAGACGCTGGGATAAATGACACCCCTCTCTCTTTGTGGCTGACCGGATGGTTTGATCCGTCGCCAAGGAAGTCAACTGTAAGTTTGTGATTGGTTGCCAAGGACTGTGGCCTTGTCTGTGGTCGGTGCGGTCTTTGTAGAAAAATGGTGGCTTGCTTCTCCTGACATAAAGAGCGCTTGTCTCCCTGTCGAGCTGGGGAAAATTTGCAACTATGGAGGAAAAGTATGGAAAGTGTAGGACGTGTGATGGCAGGCCGCAAACGATATTGTTTCAAGATGTTGAGCGGGGAGTTTGAGAGGAACCTTCTGGCACTTTGTCATCTTGTGTTGTTGCTTGAAACTCCAACTGGAAAAGCAAACCTTGTCGTTTTGCCTTCTTTATGGTCCATTCAGCTCCGCAGGAATCAAGCAGCAGCCTTTTGCCAAATCATTGACCACTCTTGGGAAACAATGGAAACTATAATCAACATCAGAAGGGGCGAAATGATGCCCGGAACCCTGCAATTATGCCGAGCGTGGTATCAGCTCTTTAATAAGCCAAAAAAGGCCCTTGAAGGGTTCACTGAGGTTGTTTGAGCCTTGTCCCTCTTGATGCACGATGGCATTTTAAATGAAAAACGCGTTGCCGGTTGGCATTAAGAAGTCAAGAATGTTGTGTTTAGCTGAAGCCTCGTTCTTTCCCCCCACAGCTCCACATCACGGTCTCTCCAGACAAAGTCAAGATCAACCTGGACTGTCAAGAGGTGGCAGAGAGGCCCATTAAAGCAGCCAACAACATCACGCTGGACGGCTACGAAGTGCTTGGCAAGATGGTCAAGTCTGGAGGTGGAAGGAGGCAGTCTGCAACAGTAAGCGAAAATAAAAGCATACATTTCCAGAACGAACCGTTTCCAAGAGGCAAAAATTGAGTCTTAACTGTTGCCGCTGGCTCGCAGGGACGGAGTCCTGCGTGTGTCTCGTCCTCCCGAGGTCTCTGCTGTCTGCATCTGCTTTACGGCATCTTGATGTATGTTTTCTTCTCTTGTGCAGTTCCAGCTCCAGATGTTCGATATTATTTGCAGCTTAAGCTGGATCAGCCGAGACAAATGCTGCGACCTGCCCGCAACAGTAAGTGTTGGTTTTAGAATGGTGTCGAAATGCTGCTGCTATACATGGAGTGTTTTGATGCACATGTTGGAGTAATTGTAGCTAATTTGCCCCATTAATCTTGAATTCTGTCCCTTTAATCTGCTGTGTGTCAGAGGATTTTCCACTGTATTCACGCGTATCTGCTCAGACGTTTATGCTATATTGGCATGTTCTCATCAGGCTCCTAACTAGATGTTTATAAAGAAATCATCTCTACTGAGCTAAAGTGGCTCGTGTGCGCTGGCTAATTGTGCTAATTGTATTGTTGCTAGTACGAGCTCCCACTTACACGAGAGCAAGTATTGCTCCAGATTGCAGGTCCTGCCGTTTATTTTCATTCACCACACAGGCGCATTTATCCAATTATAAGTAATTCACCTGCAATTTGGAGCAGATCTCAATGCATCAAGCTAATGGCAGCATGATGATGCGATTGTGGGGGGGTCTTACACGTGGTTCTGTGATGGTCCTACTGATTCTGATGGGTTTGTCTTTTCATAGAGAGACGAGGCCAAGTGTCCCTCCCTCCCCCACTCCTGCACATGCACACAGGACAGCATTGGAGCACCAGGACCTTCTGGACCTCCGGTAAAGATGCGATTACAGTTTAGCTGAAATGGTTTTATCAGAAGTCAAATTTGATTTGAGGATGATGGTGAATCCATATTGCACCTGAGATAATTGAGGCGGTGTTGTTTTACCATTTTGGAAAGAGGGGCTTTAATAATGAAGAGAGTAACTGGAATATGAGTTCTTGCTGAACTGAGATCCAGTAAGGGTTTGGGAAGTTTTGGAGGTTTCAGTTCTGTTCGGAGTCTGGATTTGTTATATTCTAATTCTGTCTTTTCCAGGGAGGCCCAGGATCTAAGGGACCACGGGGAGACAGAGGAGAAAAGGGCAACTCCGTGAGTGTCTATGACTTAATTGCAAATGTTGTTAAGTTACACGAAAGACCAATTCTGGACTTATCCGTAAGCACTTATCTTTTCACCCGGGAAATGTTTCAGGGTCCAATGGGTCCACGTGGTGAGCCAGGTCTCCCAGGCTCAATGGGACCACCAGGTCCACAGGGTCCTAATGGACTGTCTCTACCTGGATCACCTGTAAGTCCACCTGAAACCACACTGAGCGTTCACACAGATGTAATTGCACAGTTTAAAGACCCATCAAGTCCTGAAAAGCTGGTTTAAATACGCACTCCCACCTAACAGGCAGCGCCCTCATAGGGATTTTCTAGTCATATATGACGCCAGACAGCGTAAAACAGAGACCAGAACTCCTTTTCCAAACCTTCTTCTCCACTTTCAGGGTCGCCAAGGACCAAAGGGAGATCGTGGAGATCCGGGCCAGCCTGGTGTTCAAGTAAGTAAACTCCCCTCTCATTTTGTGGCTTACGAACAGGAAACAAGAGACGATCCATCGAGAGCGGCGCTGCTGCTTTCAGTCCACTCAGCGAGATTAAAACCACAGTCGGAGTGGGAGGTTGGCCATGCCATCCTCAGGGAGACCCACACGCTCAGTTCAGCCCAGTGATTGACAAACGGTAGAAAGCCAGTGAGGCAGTTAAATTATTATGAAGCACAGACGCGGGTGACCAGAGAGGAAATAGGGGAATGGAACATGTTCTTTCCCAGCCTTGTAATTGATGATGATCGTGACTCTGTTTCAGGGTTGAAGCTTCTTTACTGTACTTACATTAGATGTCAGGCGGAGGACAAAACTGTTGCGGGTAAAATTGGAGAGATTTCTGTCAGAACCCCCCCCCCCTTCCTTCAGGGTAACTACTTTTTTATTCGAAGCATTAAATTTGGCAGCTGCACGTCATCGTCATTCACCCAACTCCCACTTTTCTGCTCGGGAGAGCATCACAACTGCTTATTCATTCCTCTGAATGAGCAAATTCCGACATGGGAGAAAGTTCTTCCGTGAACTTCAGAATCTGTTGGCGCCATTGTCCCAGTTGCCTCAGACAATGGCCTTTATTGTAAAACTGCTGTCTAGGCAGATGTCTACCAACCATCTGTCAACAGACAAGGGAGAAGTTCCCGAGGATTTGGAAAAAAGGATGATGTATTATCTTTGGCGAAATGAGTGGAAACCTACAGATGTAGAATCTGCTGTGATGGGGGCACTGGGGAGCTGTGCAAATATTCTGTTCCTGACTGTTAGCACTTAATAAAGTGTGTCTGTTTTTTTTAAACAGGGTTCTGCCGGGCAGCGTGGTCCTCTAGGCCCAGTCGGACCTGCAGGAGCACGGGTAAGACGCCCCCCCACGCCTCCTCGATGTGCACACTCTTTAGAGCTTGCAAATGGACACGACAGCCCTAATTGAGTCATTTAAAAAGACTCGTGGCTGAAGCCAATATGGGGCCTTGACACTGATGTATTGCATGAATGAGGTCCCCAGTGAACTTTAACTTATGTGTGATTGTACTTTGTTTCTTCGCAGGGGCCACCAGGGAAGGAGGGGTCGTCTGGACCCAGAGGCCCACCAGGGCCCATGGTGAGAGTCGACGTGCTTAGAACGTGTGGAGTCAAGAGCCAAATTACCTTGGCGCACGTGCCGTTTCCTGATATGACTGCATGAATTGTTCCCAATCAAAACTGCGGGGGCCCCTCTGACTCTAACGAGGAGGGGGTTCGAGCCTCGTTTTTGGCTGTTGTTTGGCCTTAATTCTACCATCACAATCACAAACAACTGGCACAGTGTGCTGGTTTAAAACTCACAAACAGCAAACCCATTTCGGTTTTCTAATTAATGCTGACTGGCATGTATGAGCATGTGTGTGTGTGTGTGTGTGTGTGTTGGGGGGTCATCATCCCACCGTTGGCTGTTGTGCATGTGTGTTTCCACTGTTTTCCTGTCTGCTTCATGCCCACATCCCACCTCTGCAGATGTGGAAGCGTATAAAGTTTCCAACACTGGTTACCTAATGATTAGCAGAGTTAAATGTTGGTAATGGCGCCTCGTGCAAAGAGATTTGAGAACACTTTCTATGTGTCCGTCCAGGGAAACCCTGGAAATCCAGGAGTACAGGGAATTACTGGGAAACCAGGAAAGCAGGGAGATCCAGGAAACCCAGTATGTATTGGCAAAAGAGTAGCCACAATGTGAAATGCAGGTTTTTGATTGTTCTAACGCTGTTCGTCGCTCTTATAGGGACCTGTTGGACTCAAGGGAGAGAAGGGAGAACGGGTACGTTTGAGTTAATTACATTATTACAACTCTGTCTGTCAGGAAGGAATCCTGATCTCAGCATGTTATTCTTTTGGTTTCCAGGGAGACTTTGCATCCCAGCACATGATGCGCTCCATTGCAAGACAAGTTTGCGAGCAGCTCGTCAACAGTGAGCAAAGCTATTCTCCCTCTTCCAGAAATCTCTGTTGGGGGGTCGGGGTGTTGATATATAGGCAAATTAAAACCAACGTCTTCATTTCCTTCAGGCCAGATGACCAGGGTTGAAATGATGCTGAACCAGGTTCCCTCGGGATACCGCAGCAACTCTCCCGGTCCCCCCGGTCCTCCTGGAACCCCAGGTGACCAAGGAATCCGCGGAGAGCCTGGACAACCTGGACGGACAGGTTTCCCTGGAAACTCTGGTTTGCCTGGAAATCAAGGAGAAAGAGGTGACATTTCTTTTTCTGAACGCTTTGTGGTTGGAGGCTGCTGAAGATGCAGATGCAAAAAAAGCACATTATTATCTGAGGAACTGGTAAATGTGAGTTTTGAATTTGGTTTTGTTTTGACAAAGGCTTGCCAGGCGAGAAGGGAGAGAGGGGACAACCAGGAACTGGTATCAGAGGACAAAGAGGTCCACCTGGGCCCCCAGGTAGGAGAGCTTCCCACAGATTTGTATATTGTGTCTTTGTATGTCCAGTCCTTCCTTCCTTCCTTCCTTCCTTCCTTCCTTCCTTCCTTCCTTCCTTCCTTCCTTCCTTGTTGTGTTGGACTGGAAGTTTGGTATTCATAAATCCACCTTTAGTCAGAGCCATGGTGTAATTCTAGAAACGATCTTTGGAACAAGAAAATACTAGTCAGGCTGATTTGTGTGCTCAGAAGAGGCCATTTGTCTTTTTTTAAAATGTGTTTCGAGTCGTGTGTTTTTTCTGCTCACTACATCAAAACCATTCTGATTTGGAGAGCTTTGTGAAAACATCAGGAAGCTGTTGATGTGTTCACTCCACAAAAACACTGACATCTCTGTTTCTGTGAATGAAGTGAGGAACCACCGAGTGTCAGTGGGTCTACGCCGATGACTCACTGTTGTGTGTGTGTGTGTGTGAGTGTTTGTGTGTGTGTGTGAGAGTGTGAGAGTGTGAGAGGAAGAGATTGTTGCACAACTCGCTTTCTTTGATGGCTTCCTTCAGAACACATGGGCTCACTTAGGGGAGAGAAAAAGAAGCAGGAGGGGGGGGGATTTTCCATCCTGAGATTTTATCGTCTAGACAGTCGAGGCTGGTGGGATGGGGGTGTTGGGGGTGTTGGGGGGGGGGGGGGGGTGTTGAAAGGGGGGTGGCATGGGGTAACTCTACACAGCTCTAGACTTTTAATTGAGCTGTGTCACTGGTTTTGTGTTTTAAGCTCACCCACCCTCTCTCACCCATACGCAGGGCAACAAGGAGAGTCGAGAACAGGTTCCCCGGGTCCTTCTGGCTCCGCTGGGCCTCGCGGCCCTCCGGGTCGCTCGGGTACTCCAGGAGTGAGGGGACCATCTGGACCCCCTGGATATTGCGATTCCTCTCAGTGTGTTGGAATTCCTTACAACGGACAAGGATACACAGGTACAGATTAGCAAGACCCTGCATGGATTTACAGTAGAGAACATGTGAGGTAGATAAATGCGGATGCAGACTAACTGCAACTGTTTCTTCCTGTGGAAAATGTGTGGAGATATAAATACAACAGAGGTCTGATTTTTGACCCAAAAGAGCTCCAAAGCTCCATTTTATTTCTGAGTAATGATGCTTAGCGAGTGCTGGACCTCATTGACTACCAGCGACTGCCAGGTTCTATCATCGGAGGGAGGGGAGGGCGGCGTTTAACGGACTGTCAGTCGGGATCCTCTGTGATTCAGTACCTCCATACATTTGACATTGAAGCTGGCATGTAAAGCATCGTAGCTAGTCCTGAATGATGAGTTGCTTTTAACCTTGTACCACAGAAATAAAACTCACCCCCTTCCTCTTTACACTATTTTCAGGTTAACATTTTCCGCGCCACTCACACTTTGAAGTCCTGTTTCTGAGATGTTTGCCCAGTTGCCGTGGGGGCATGTAAGGAAATTCGCCACGGACGTTAAAAATAAAGAAAAAAATTGAACATTCAAAACAGTAACAAAACAATGGAGCAGACTGGCACTAACATCATCTCACAGCTACAAGCTACAGCGATGGCAACCCGCTGGCCTGTTTGCATCTTGATCGAACGGTTGGGGGGAAACTAAACACAGACTGAGCGTTTCTACGAGGGAAGGAGCATGTATAGATCCCATCCAGAGCAAGTACTAACCAAGAAGATGCTGTAGCAGAAAGTTCCCATAGAGGTGATTTGTGTAAATAAGAGTGTTGGTGCCATGTAAATGATTGTATAGAGCGGGACGTCACTAAAACCCGAGTTAACATCTGTGTTGAGCTTGTGCCTCGTAACCCTCTGCTTACTGACCACCAGCATAACCTCCGTTTACGATGCCTTAAGTGGGCAAATCAGCCCTGGTCTAGATTGAAGCATGTTCCATTTGTACTGTTAATCATCATGTTTATCCTGTATGTTGAACAGTTAGCACCTAAAATTGCTATCCCACCATTTCCACGTGTTCTCTGTAATAAGAGCTGGTTATTTTTTATTGCGTTTTATTAGCACTTAGCTTTATGAATTTTATTCTAAATGTCCTCACGTCAGTTCAAAACTTTTTCTTTTTTTTTTGTTCATTTTGCAGTCATCTGAGAGGGATTTTTCTTATTTTGGAATTTGAGAGTGCAATATTATTTAAATTGTGCATGTGAACAGTTGCAGAAAGAACAGTTTATTTGATCTGCCGTCCCAAATATGTTTCTAGCCGGCCAGTACCCGCCTGAACCTGAGGTAGTGCCCATACCTGTGGAGCCATCTGGAGGGTTTGGGACAGTACAATCAGCCGGTAACTCACAAAACCGGCGTGGAAAGCGATCACTACCCCAAGACAACACAGAAACGCTAACATCATAGCAACAGTAAGAGAAAGCGTCACGCTGAAATTACTTCCAGGATCACGCATGAGAGGATGAACTGATTAGCAGAACAAAGCTAGTACTTATATGGGTTTGATACCCCTGGCTATATTTATCTTTTTTTTTTTTTAACGTGGGAAATTTGACCAAACTAAATTCCAGAAATATTATGACGTCGTTACACCCACCCACCCCCCCATTTACCGTTGATCTGCTCCAGACTGTGTAATGCACTAATCATGTTACAACTCTGCAAGAAGTATGTCAGAAAAGACAGTACGCATGTTTTAAGACACGTCACAGGCTTCACGCGCTCCTGATGTCAGCTGTTTCACATACTCCATAAGATCGCCACCAAAGATCGCTTCATTTCTGTAAACCAAGTGGTAATCTGACCTAGTGTAAGAATCCAAACATATTTTTTCTTTCTTTTTTTTTTGTGGTACCAAATGGTGGAATTGCATGTTTGTGTATATTTACCGAGGAAGTCAGAATATAGTTGTTTTCTATCTATGCAGTTTGGTTTCGGTTATGGAGTTAGATTAGCTTTTCTCATGTTGTAACTGCACATTTTGTGAATTCCACACACACCATTATTTTCTTATTTATTTCTGAATCAGAAGAGGCATTTTTCAATAAAACTACTGAAAATGTAACACTCGCCTCTGCTTGTTTTTATATGTCACACTTTGCTGAATCCAGTCTCTCAGATTTTCAGCTCACATCTCGAGCTTTTGACGGGCGGCTTGTTGACTTCAATAATAATAACTCAATAATAAAAATACATTTTTGGCGTGACATCAGCTCTGGGAAAATTCCTTTTGTTTGTAAATGTTAATGTCTGCAGACAAGAAATGAAGATATGAGACACAGATTAAGTTCTGCTGTTTTTAACTCAAGCATATGTACAGAGGAGCTCCACCAATGCTGAAGCATTATTAAAAACATCACAACAAGGAATGGGGCCAGAACTCCATTTTATTTGTCACGTTCTCAGCGTCACGACCAATTTAAGAATTGATAAGAGCTACAGCTGTACCTGCAGAAATCCGAAGGTCGCACCTCCAGCCTCTGCTCCCAACACGTTAGTAATGGGCAGGATGGGCACAGAAAGACCCTTTATTCAAAGAGAAAGGCCAGGCCACCCATGAAGCTGGTGCCCCCTCTCTCTGAGGGACTCCTGCTTATTGTCAGGGAGAAAATGATTATGTTGTGCAAATGGCCGATCTCTGACACACAGCTTTGAGTCAGATGACGCTACAAGCCCTGCTGGGGATGTTGCACTTAGGGCGAGGCCATCAAGGTTGATCTGTCAACACCTGACAAAGTCCCTGAACAAAACCCTCATTAATCCACAGGGCACCGAAAGGTGAAGGCAAACATTTCTATGATGTGTTAAAAATCCATTATATGAAATAAATTAATGCAACGATTCAAAAGAATCCAGCATCAACACAGCCATTTTGAGAGTTTCTATTTTTCTGACAAGTAGATCCAACATGGTGCTACAGAAAAGGGGGGCGGACATGTGGTACCTGCAGAAGCATTAGTTGTCCTGCTAACCTACCGTGATATTGATGAGAATATGAGCTCCTTAATGTTCTATTCAATCTGTGAGATATTGCAGGTTAAATTTCTAGAATCGCTCATGGTTCTTGGAGCGATCCAATGGGACTAAAGACCACCTGCGTATATGAAGCTGTCATGTTCTGGTGTCGTGGAACCATTTATGTTTCACAAATAGGCATAGCTCGGAAACTGGAACCAGGATAAAGCCTGCATGTGTTTAATAGTAGGAAAAAAGGAAAACAGACTACAGCTGTATGTATAAATGTAAAATATGTGTTTACTTTGCTGATGGGATTTATTTGGGCCAAAAAAGGTAAACTATCGCCAAAGCTTATTCTAATATTAATGGTGGCGGGGCTTTACACATAAGCATGTGACCTGGCTAAAAGGCAATTCGAACCTTTTTTTCTTGCATTTTGTGCTGTTGTTGTAATAAATACAGCTTAAGAACCCTTAGCATTCCTCTGTGGAACTTGTGCTTAAACAGGATACAAAACGGGCTTTAAAACACATAACATGATCTAATATGTTGCAGAAATACAAAAGTGCAGCTAAGGTCACAACCCTCCAATGGGATGAACCCATTTAAGGGGAAAAAAACCCAATATAGATGACCTTTTTTTGAAGCCAAACATCTGTTTTGATACTATTTTTTTTATTATTCATAATACTTTGGCAGTTCCAGGTTTTGGCAGATTGGACAAGCATGTGAACTGGGATTTAATATATGTGACACTCCAACTTTCCATTGAAGTAATGCTCAGTAACTTATCATTATGGATACCTCTGTGGTTTCCCATCAAAACAAGGAGCAGAAATTATTTACAGCCAGTGTGCGCACTCTCCTATCTACGAATATCCTGGGTACGCCGGAGTTCCAAAGCAGAGTTGCAGCAAAACAGAATCAAAACTAGAACCAACTACTGAATCAATGCATCTGACGCGTTGATTCAGTAGCTGCTTTGATTCTTGGCCGTCCAAGCCCAGGCAGGAATGAAGGTGGGTTTACTCCTCTGAGGACAGCTCTTCAGTGGAGCCCGTAAGGTGAGGCTCGCCAAAAGCAACATGGACAAGTGCTCGCCCTTTTAATATGGCGAGAACAGAGGCAACGTTTCCTCAGCTGACCTTGTAAAGCTCCGACTGTGAAATGTCCCTCCTGGAAAGCCGCATGTGCAGCATTACCTGCGACCAAAATGTCAGAAAAGGAAAACTATGCAGCGTTTAAGTGCATCTCTGGGGCAATAGTTCAGCCTGGAAATCCAATTGACAATCAGGAACCCAAAGTATCGTCCCAGAATCATTTTTGAGATGCGTGTCCTTAGTAACCAGGTCAGAGCACCTGGATGGAAACGGCTTCAACTGTCAACGTGCCGCCACTAATCCAACTATTGGAGCTGCTGACAGAGACGAAATGTACTGTATATGGAGATGGTCAAAACACATCACTAAATACAAGCACGAGAGACACTGAGTGTACTCACAGATCCGAGCATGTAACGAGACGTAAATATAATTACCGTACTTCAGTGAAAATGAGGTTTTCAAAGCAGAAGTGTTGTTTTTGGCAGCGCTTTATGAAAATGAAATTACTCACGTTCAAAATTAGAAGCCGGTGATTCATCCGGTTGGTAAATTAGGCCTGCATTTGCCGGAGTCCATAGTTCACATGCAGTTTAATACAAATGGAGCTGCTGTGCGCTCTTGTGCAACAGAAGAGCCACTATTTTGTGTACTTTGCAAATGTGCATCATTTTAATAGACGTTAGTCTGAAATTCCAACCACGGAGGGACTTGGTGCTGGTTCCCTTCACTACTGAGCCCCTGTAGTAAAGGGGGAAAATAGTGTTTACTCAAAATAAGGAAAAACATTTTCACAATTGCATTTAACTGGAATGGAACAAACCTGAAGCAGGAAAAGACGGGTGGGGGGGCCCTCCTGCTGATGGCCGGAGGAGGAGAAGGGTAGATGAGGCCATGAGTGGTGGGGGGGAAGGAAGGGAAGAACAGACACATTCATGCCAATGCATTAGTCATGGTTTGTTATCCTGAAGCTATTGATTTAAAACAAGGGATTGGGTGGGGTTAAAGGTCACTCAGAGTTAGTGAAAGAGAGAGAGAAAGAGAAGAAAACCATTATTAGGTGGTACAGGCAGCACTAAACTAGCACAGTCCTGTGGGAATGAGACAAATAGTAATAAATTATAAAACTGAATAGTGGCTCTCAGGCTGTCGTCATTTGTATACTTTAACTTGGTCTCTTCTCTTCGGTCCTGAATCCAAAGCACCAGCGTGGCGAATGTAACGTGTGGGTCCCGGTCTGTTTCCCCGCAAGCGCAGCCGGACCCCCTGCCACGTTCAGAGCTCCGCCGCCTGTTGTGAGACGCATCACGTGGAGAGGACAGATGTAGAGATCAGTGCTGGAAGGCCGACCGGTGCTGTGTTCAAAAGATGTGTTGAGCATCAGGTCGCGATGGGGAGGGGGGGTCTATTGTTGGGTCTCGAGGTCCTACGAGGTATAAGGAATGCTTGGGAACACGCAGCAGAGGTTTGCGGGTCGGAAAATGTTATAATATAAATGCAACATTTTATTGTTACCCTGGGTCTGCAATTGCCCCCATAATTGTTTTATGAGAGGGAAGCGTCCCAACTTTTCGATACGGCCCATCTGTCTGTTCTTGAGCTCACTTATTTCCTGGTGTGTTTTTCCAGTACGTTCAGTCCGGTGTGGATTCACATCAGGATGATGCGGAAATCCAGCGTCTTGTGTCATCGCTAAATGCTTCTGGTTTGAATCCTTCTGTTATCCCCCGGAGGAGCGCACTGACTGCTCGTCTGTGTAGTCTAGCATGACTCAGTTTGACTAACGCTGCTGGAACATGACACCTGAGTCATTTTGTATTTATAACAAAAGACAGTAAATTCAGTTTTGTAGGACGGGGAACGTTCTGCAGACCTGAGACGGTCGATGATTGTACATCCTTCAGGTGGGCTGCTGCATGACGCTTTACTAAAGCGGCTATAAATCATTAGGAAGCGCAGCTTTTGGCCAATTCATCCATCACCAAGTATGGTTATTGGTTTTAGGCTAGACTACCATTCATTTTGGGGCGTCATGGCTTCATCCTGTCTCCCCCAGGTCATCTCCACTGCATTCATCATCCCACTTTGACCCTCTCAGAGCAACGACGAGACCAGATCATTATAGATCAACATTCCTCACCTCAACCAGCCGTGGCAGAGATGCGACCACGGGAAATGTGCTCGCGCATCTGCAATGCTTCCACATTACACCAAAACTGGGCTCCACTGTTGGTTCTCTTCCACAGAAGAAGAAACAACCATTCCTGCGGGGTGAGAGTCTTCTGTAGCACATCTGTAGAGATGGGGGGTAATAATAAAGATATTTTGAGCCGTCATGCTCGGAAAGTCTGATCTGTGGCGCTGAAATTTCCTGATTTGTCACAGAAGATAAAACGTGCAGGCCAGAGATGTTTCTAACAATACATGACGGAATTACTGGACGTTGTGAGCAGATGTTCTGACTTCATTCTGATGTTTGTGTGGGCGACAGCGGCTGGGTTCTGGTTGTGTGGGCTCAGACTCTGAATGTCTCCCCAAAGGGGTTAGTATTAGGGTCAGTGGAATGCTTGGTCACTCTTTCCTTATTCAGAAATGCAAGAAAAGGCTCCCTGGTTTCCCCTCCGGGCCACAGCAGCTGGCACAGCTGTCGTCATGGTGACCTGTGAACCCAGGTCCCCCAACAGAGGGGGAGCCTCTGTGACTCAGCTCCCAGTGGTGTCTGCGAATGTTAGTTCGAGAAGTAAAGAAGCCTTGTTGTTTCTGGGAAATACCAAAGAAGGAAAATGAACGGAAGCATGGAAATATGTGTCAGCATGAGTTTTCATTCACCGAGAGGAAAGTTGCAGACACAATACATCAATGTCAAAGCCCCCGTCAAGCTCCGGGTGTGTTTTCCTTCTTTCTGAGGCTGAATGTTTCACCGTGCTCGCTGAAAATCTGCTTTTTAAAAGGCACAATTTATGACCTGATCGCGTACGATCTTCGGCGTTCGCTGCTCAAACGGAAAATATCACGCACACGTGAGCATGAACTTTGCAGACTTCTTACGTCCAGCTTCTGAATCTGGGACATGTTTGTATTTACAAGGTCTGGAACTTTTAAATACTTCTGTTTATGGGTCAGAAACGATCCATCAAATTTTTCCAGATATATTTTGTGACCCTTGTGTGGAGAAACAAACTCTAAAAGAGGAAGGTTGTAAATTAAAACAGTTTGTTTTGACCTTCCAGTGAGCAACAGTGTCAGGAAAAACCTTTTTAACAGGAAGAAACTTTGAGCAGGACCAGGCTCATACAGGGGGTGTGGGAGATGCTGTGGTAGGCCTGTCGACACGTTGACCCAGACCCTGGACCAGTGTCGTAAACGGGTAGGACGGTGATGGATGGACGGCTGGTGCCAGAGAAAGTGTTACAGGGTCAGCAAAATAAGGACCATTCCTTTGGGAGACCCACAAATCTAACAGCCAGTTTCAAACTGTTCACTTTTGCCCTGAGCCATCAGTCAAGAGGGAAGTAAATCTTGACCGTGGGGCTAAAACAAACTCTGGGCAGGCTCCAAATTATTAGGACATCTTCTGGGGCCCACAAATTACTTGCACCATTTCATGGTGACCTACATTTTGGAGAGAACCTATATGTTGGAGAAGCCATACTGATCTGTGGAAACACACACCCGTTTGTATATCTTAACATATCCCTGTTTTCCCCGACAGACTGAGTTTGATCCCCGCTTGTGCAGTTAACAGGTTGTGAAGAGTGGAGCAAAGTGACAGGCGGTCCCTCCGTCTGTCCCTCGCTGGTCATCTTGAAGCATTTTACAGCTTCACACTGAGTTCCCCCGTCGGCGTCTCAGCGGAACATGTTACTTTAGCTTACATTACTCACAAAGCCTTTCTGTCCATGTCGCTGAAACTGCTCGTAACTTTTTAGAGTCGTGTCTGAGAGCAGAAGTTAACGAGCGGAGATAGAAGGAAACGGTGATTTGAAGCCACCCGGATGCGTCCGCTGGTGAGCTGCTCACAGCTCTGGTTTTAAGGCTAGAAGATCCGACCGTTCTTCTCTGAAATGAAGGGAATGGAAGGGGTGATATGATGGACGTGATATGGAAGCTTGACGGTCTTCATTTGCGTTGGGGAACATTCCAAGCCCATGATAGTGGGTTTTATAATCCTGTTCCTATCAGTGATGGATTTCGCAGGCCCTGAGTCGGCCGCACTCTGCTGTGCTGCTGCAGCGGAACTGCACAACAACTGGAGGAGTTGCGGTCTTCCCTTTTCCACCCCCCTCCCTTATTCCTAGCAGCGCATGTCCTCATCATATAAAACATCATGGAAGTTGTTCTTGGCCTGAATGTATCGGACTGATGCAGCGACGAGATGCTTCATCAGTTATTTGGACCAGAGTCGTGCTCAGGACCCCACGGAGAAGCGGGGTCAGCCTCGACCCTTGTCAGCTGTAGAGCCATTTGTCTGCCCCAGTGATCCCCCGTCTCTCCGCGCTGGTGGCGAACACAGTTGTTACCACCACTTTAGTGAGGTTGCACGTTTCCAAATGCTGAGGTGCCTTTTAGGCTGTGAATGGACGACCAGGCAGACGACTTTGTGGCCGGGGGTGGGTCTCAATAATCCACCTGATACTGTTGGGCTTGGCCCGGAGTGAACCCGTGATTCACGACACTCATTCTTTGTCCTGTTTCAACATCAGGAGCTCCGAAATACCAAAGCAAAGCACAATATCAACAAAGCATAATATCCCTATAATTTACTCTAAATGCTGCTATTAGGAAAAAGACCCTGTGAAAGATTAATCACACTAATGGTTAAATAAATCCACAGCTGAGCAGCAGCAGGTTGTTAATCACAGTTGTACTATTATGGAAGTACAGTACCGACCCGCCGTTGCTAGCTCATTGTTATTTAATCACACATAGAACAATGTTTTCCCTGCTTGAGAACAATCTAATGTGAGTCACCGTTTGTGTTTTTTTTTTTAAATTTATGACGGGGAAACTTGGCAATCAAGGAGAAATTAAAGCTATTAAGGTCCTAACAAACGTCCCTTTAACTGGTGAGCTCACCGCAGGAGTAACGGTGCACGGCTAATCAGGAAAAAGGGGTTTTGAGGTTTGTATATATGTTTGTGGGTTTCGTCTCAGTCTCAGTCAGTTTACCAGCAATTACAGAGCTTTTGCTCTCACGTGTCGTTATCATCCGTGTCACCCTCTGCGAGCCCTTTCAGGTCATTTCCTATTCCAGTTGACCTTTGACCTGTGATTTTAATGTGATGTAAGAGCCTGTGTTAGAAACAGTGCTTAAATGATCATTTCAAATGCTCATCCCAGGGCAGAAAATGGTATAATTCTGGATCAAGTTTGGCTTGAGGACTACATTCGTGGCAGGATTGAGTTCCAGATAGGAGACTCTCATCAGTGGAGATGAGTATCTCAACTGCTGTCTTCCCATTTCCCTTCGGTAGCTTAATGGCGTAAGGTTTTCATTCGGGGCTTCACTGTCAGTTCATTTGAGAGCTCTGTTGCACAACTCACAACCCACTCGGACTGACGCTGAATCATTTAACACATCCTCGTGACTTTGTGGTTTATCCTGTGCGCTATAGGAAGTCTGGCCAAGGGCCGACTGTATATCATGTGTCCTGCCAATGTTTTCTCTGTTTGGACGGCCGTAATGATCGAGGGAAAAAAAAGAAACCGCTAATATTTTGGTTTGATGTTTTCGTACGACTGAAACGGCGAGAGCCTGGTCGGAGAACTTGGGCTGTGAACTTTTTCTTAAGCTTTGTTTATTTTTGTGGGTTCCAAATGCTACTTGTAGGGCCATGATGCTCACCTTCAGTTATGTTGTTTCAAGATCCAACAAAACCAAAGGGCAATGAAAAAGTCATCAGGAAAGTTGAATCAACAGTCTCGCCATGCTGTCAGAGACTTTCTGCTGCGGCGCTACTGTAAGTCATGCTGATATTTTGAGTACGGCACTTTTCTTTTTAATGGTTTGTCCTTTCATGGAGGGACGTGGAAGAGAAGATTAATGCTAGCCTCAAAGGAAAAATAGGAAGACACGTGCAGGAAACAATTATGTTAGCATAGCATGAAGAAAGAGACAACGAATGTTTAAAGCATGGATTTGTTTGAGTTGACTTTATCCTTTTGGAGCATTTATCAATGTAACTGTAATAAACAATACAACAACATCGAAGAAACCATGATGGTTGTGTTGTTTCTTCTGTGCTGCTAATTGTTTTTGTTAAGTTTTTATAGCTAAGCTGAAGATCCCATTTGAGTTTGGCTGCTCATTCGATGCAGCTGAATTCTGCCTTCTCTCCGACTACCTGTGTTTGCTCTTGGGATCAGGCGCACAATTCCAGCTCACCTACACGGAACTCTGGCTCGAGACTGCTGCACCAGCCGGTTCCTAGACACTGCCAAGACGGAGCAGCTCGGGCTAATAAAGCTAAACATCTTTCAGCTCTGAAACTCAATTACATTGCCGTTTTCTCCTTGACTGCTTTTAATAAACCGTCAAACCTTTCCAGCGCCTCGTGTTTGGTTTTGGTATCAAATTTAACTAGTAGTGGAGGCAGAGAAAAGACAACAAAATGAATCTAATGTGCGAAGCTGGAGTCAGGCAGGCTTTCCTGGCAGAGAGACATCCAAAGGCTTCTGTCTTCATATGCTACTGTTAGCATCCATATTCTCTATGATCTGTTTTTATAATACAGCTCTCGCCTGTGCAGGTGAGCTGATCAGCATCCGGAGTTCTGGAAGTTGCCTTCAAAGGACCAAGGACGGTAAGCGGCCAGTCCTATAAGATTAAACCCACCCCTGGTGTCTGAGGTGTGTCCCGAGTGAGGGGTCCTTTAGTTCAGCGTCGCTGCCACTGACATCTGTCTGTGGAATACTTGAGCAGGAAACAACGTGGTGCTCGTTTGTGTAGATAAACCAGAACTAGACGCAGATGTTGCATGGAAGCTAATATGTCTACCAGATGCCAGAGTAAAACATGAGTTCTATAAGTTCTTTTTCATCAGGAACAAAAAAAAAGCTCAAACTCCATCTCATCATTTCTGGTGCTGTAGAAAATTCCACCTTGAAGCCCTGCGATTGCTCTTCCCACAACAGCTTGAACTAGCTTGGAAAAAGTACATTAATGGGGTAACTCATCTTAATTTAGGTGTCAGCCAGACAATAATGCATTCTCCATATCACTAAGGGGTCCACGACCCAGTCAGAGAGGAATGTTGGGAAATCCTCTTGTTACTGCTTTACAAGGATACCTGGAAACGGGCCAGGCATCAGGATGGAATGATTTCATTTTCCCGTCTGCAGGTTTCCGTGATAAAAACGTGCCTGCTTCTCCACCGCTATCATCATCTCCCTGGAATACATCAGGCACCCATAAATAATGGGGAAATGACCGTCTGGCTGCGCAGCTGTCATGTTTTCCATGTTCTACCGGTGGTTCCCTTGATTGATTACAATCCCGCTTCTGCCAGATTTTAATTATGGCCTCGATGGTGTTTGCGATGTACTGGAACAAGACATTTTTTACTGAGCTTCGTTCCTTGGATGAATACGGCTCGCTGTCTCACTGAGACCACCGTGAACTTTGTCTGCGATAACGGAAACACGGCATTGGCTGTTTCATCTTCGCTCTCTCACGTCGGTGACAAGGAAGTGGAACAAGAGACCATTTAAAGGTGCTTTTCCACTAGGAAGGAAAGTTCATGTGAGCAGGACACAGGTGGAGTCTGAAACATTGATCCGGATTGGGTTTCGGCTCAATTCCATTCAGTCCAACTTTATTTATATAGCGTCTGATACAATCACGATTGTGAAGTGGCCTCAGCCAGAGCCAGCATACAACTCATTAGGTCGCTGGAAACGTGGCCCTGAGTGAGAGGGGAGACGCTCTTGTGATGTCACCAGGAAATCTGGAGGGTGGGGGAGTGAAGATGCTACATCAGGCAAATATCTCATGCTGGGACACAGGGAGGGGGGTCCTAGATCTCCCAGTTGGTGAGAGTAAAGGCAGCCAACTGTCTTGGGGGTTCCTGTAGTTCTCTCTGTGGGAGGTAAAAGAGAACCCCCCAGAACTTCTTTGAACTTTCTGGAGATCTTTGGTGAGATCTTTCATCTCAGCGCAATGTTAAATGATGGCAACCTGATTTGGCTTGTCAAGTCCCTACTGATTCAGATGGAATCCCACACCTGCGCTGGATCTTCTGCTTCCCTGGAAGTTCCACCCTGGCGTGTTCGGGCGCGCCGCTCTCCTCCCCTGGCACGGCGCTGGCTTCGCCGCTTTCAGCTGGTGTCGACGCTCCAGATCCTGAGGCTGACGACGCCCACGACGGGGCTGGAAATGAGAGACGGTATCAGACGCGTCGGCGTCGTTTGGCAGACGGTCTATTCGGGGTCCCACCTGAGTCATCTGTGCCGCGACCTTTGACACGGCTTCTCGGCTTCTCGGCTTCCTGGAATTATTTTGTAGAAATGTGAACCGATGCAGCTGCTCGATTTCAGCGTGGATGCGCAGAGACCCCACGAGCGGCGGCGTGCCGGAACCGAGGCTTTGGTCAATGTGCTTCCGCAGTGAGTCAGCAGCGCCGCTTGCTCCCCCACAGCTGAGCCTCCCTGGCTGGGGGCCAAATGGTGCGAGTTTATGGTGATGACGAGCTCGTAGGCTGGAGGTTAGCAGAGCCACTCTGTCTGTGTCACCGGAGGTGTCCAGCACGCAATATCTGTGTGTGTGTGTGTGTGTGAAGCAAATATACAAGGTTTTACAAAACAAACCTCAGTAGCTTCACAATTGTGCTTTATATCTGAAAAGTTACAACAAAAGTTGGAGTCTTTAGACATTCACCTGTACTGTGGAATCCTTGTCCCTCAGTAGTGTGGTAGAGTGGAAGATTAACAAGGGGAAACTAGATGACTTAATTGCTTAATCCTTTGGCAAAAAGGATGGCAATATTACATTTTTATTCAGCTTTAAAAGACTTTGTTGCTTTGGTGCCTACAGGCGGTCCAGAAGAGGCTTCACACAGGGAGGAATAAGCAAAGGAAGGTCTGAGATAGCTGACAATACGATGAATTTCCCATGACCACCAGCAGCATTTACCTTGTTTGAACATCTGGTGGATGGTGAATATTGCAACAATTAGCGCAACTGTAAAAAAAAAGTGGGGGTAAGTGAATTGCTTTGATGTAGGAAAATACAGATCATGCTCGTCACATAAATGCCTTTAAAAAAACAAGAAGCGATCAAAGCCTGCATTTTATACTGCCCCCCCCCAACCCCAGTTTGTTGGAACCATTTGAAAAATCGGCCTGTTTTGTTGTTTTCAGACTCCCATTAAAGCTGCAGAAGCTTTAGCGTTAGCCGCTGCCTCCTCCTGACATGGACAGCCCTGGCACTGGTGACCCATCAGCAGTTGATGTTGGAAAAGAGAACATTGTTGTTCCACTCTGCAGAACCCCCGGCGAGAACGTTGATGAACCTCTGCACGTTCAGTAGCATCAGGGATAAAAATCCAGCGTGGAGCTGGAGCCTCCGTTAGCATTAATCCGGCTGCTGCCTTAGCGAACTTCTTAAAGAAGGAATGAGTTCAGCGGGACTGGAACACATTTTAGGAGACAGCTTAAGAAAGTTTACTCTCTTTTATGATTAATGGAAGAAAAAATGTGAGCATACATAAACAGTTTATGGGAAAATGAAAGGCAGCCATGGAGGGAAGTGAAGCTGCCAGGCTGCTCTGACAGCTTCTGACGGACTCCGAGTGGTTTCTGCTCTGCAGGCTATTCCGGCGAGCCTGGTCGGCACTGCAGCTCCTTCTGAATCTTCTTCCAGTTGTAAAAGCTCCTTTGGAACACGAGGCTATTATGAAAACTGCGCACATGCTGTTGATTATTTATTTATGGGCTGACAAATGGGCTGATGCGGAGCGCTGTACGTAAAATGGGGTCCTTGTCTTTGCACTCGGGCCCTGTCAGCTTCAATTACAAATGTTCACTCTGCAGCCGGAACATTTTCCACTGTTTCCTCCTCATCTGCTCAGAATTTCCAACTGGTATAAGAGATGAAATTCCAGCTTTTGGAAGGGGGAAATATTTCTTTTTGCTCTTTAATTAAGTCAACGTACAAAGAGCGGATAGATTAATGTTCTATTATTTTGTCATATCAATCTACAGATTTATTCCCCTATCCTGCTATTTTTCTTTATTTATATTCGCCCCCCTTTAACTGGAATTTGTTCCCTCTTTCATCGGGGATCATCCTTTTAATCTCTCATATTGTGTTTCTCAACATGCTGGAAATCATTTAAATGTCCTTTTGTGTCATTTGCCACCATCACTCTTCTGGAGAAGAAAGAAATATCAAAAGAGTTTAAGGTTTTATTGGCACCAATCAACCATCATGATGTGAACCCAGGCTGGGGGGGGGGGGGGGGGGGGGGGGGGGGGGGGGGGCTTTGGTACCTTTGTGATCATTTTGGGGGAGAAACCAAAGAGCTTTTTATTATTCAAGCTTTGATTTTCTTTTGCTCCAAACCTTAAACCAATAAAACCAAGTTGAAAAAATGTATCTGAGGCTAAGTTACATTTGGTCACACACGGCCGGGGGGGGGGGGGGGGGGGGGGGGCTCTGTCCGTCTGACCTTTTACAGTATGATTAATGCCGCTGCTCCTCGGCAGCCTGGGAATACGGCAGAGACGCAGAAGATCACTGACTGGGAACGTTGCTGTGGCGAATGACACGCAGACCAGTCTCTGTTTTATGAAAGTGACCCCGGACTTTTGAGGTTTCGCTTCGACGGAAAATTACATTATTTTTTCTTTTAAAAAGGAGAAGGTTTCACTGCAGCGTGACACCAAAATCTACGTGCACGCAGGAGCCGAACTCTTAGAGCGGCTGCCAGGAATGGTTGATTATGCTTTAAACCATAACGCTCTTGTTATTCTCTTTCCCAAATTATCTGTAGCAGCGCTGAATACATGGGAGAATGCTCACATGCCTCCGAGCCAACCCCATTTAATAGTTGCACACAGAAGCAAAAGGCAACCAGAATAGTTTCCAAACTACTTCAAACCTCATTTTAAGGGATGATAGAGGCGGAGACTGAGACTGGAGAGAGAGAGGGAGAGAGGTTAGCTACATATCTGCAGGGGAGGAAGAGAAGGAGGAACTCCTCCTCCTCCTCCTCCTCATCCTCCTCCTCCTCCTCCTCCTCCTCCTGAGGGTAATCATTTTTCATTAAATCATTCCAAGTCTCTACTTGTTTGCTTTAATGCAACACAGGACATTTAGATGTACGAGCGTGCTCATGCTGAATCGTGAGCCGCTGATTTGACTCACATGCTCGTCACAAACACGGTGAGCACACCGAAGACGTTCGGAGGCTTAGTGCGGACCAAACCGCACCTAAAGGAATCTGTGATAAACGGTGACTCTGTAGCTTCACTCACAGAGGAACTTTGGCTCCTGATTAGTTTAGATCGGATTGGACGCTCACCGTCTCTACATGTGACCTTAGATGGCTTCATCGTCCATCCGCCTGTGCTGACACTTGTACGCCGGAGGACCAACTAGGACCCGCTCAAACTGAGTCTGATAACCCCCCCGAGTTAGTCAACCCCAGCACATCCAGACATGTGATATATTTAATAGTTCATGAAGCAGAAAGCTGAAGCTGAAATGACATAATCCCGCATCCATCTCCTCCTTATGGATGGAGATTTATTTGGCGGCCAAGCTTCTGCCTCGTGTTTCCAAAGGCATATCCGAAGTTTAGCCGGGGGGTTTTCGTGGTGTTGGCGCTTTTCAGACAGTCATTTGGTTAGCCCGAACATTGGGAGGAGGGGGGGTCTGTAAGGAATGCAATCACGGACCATTACAGAAGTAGTTAAAAGTCAGAACTGTTGCACCACAGCGTTTCTGCCCCGCCGCCGCCGCCGAGAAGCAGTGACCGAGTTTTTTCCGTCTGCTCATTAACCACAACCGCCGGAGAGCCGCTCAGCAACACGTGAGTCTGTGGCTCGTATTCAGACCGCAGCTCGCCGCGGCAACGCTTCGGCCTTTGATCCCTTTCATCTGACCATCCATTTTGATCAGAGTCTTCACGAAGGTTTCCCAGCAGTCACAGGGAGGAATGCACGAGTCCAGACACACAAACACTGTCCACTCAGCCTCTCCCACCTCTCCGGGCTGCAGGAGGGAAACTCCACGCCACTCGTGTTTTGACTGTGGTCGCCATCTTACGTAACTCGGGCAGATCCGTCTTTTGAGCCCTGAAAAGTGGAGATATCGGAAAGTTAAAAACCCTGACAGAACTCAGTCAGGGAGAGTTCGAAGTTTCCGTCGTGACAGCCGTGCAATTAGAGGATTTGTCGGCACCTCGCTGGACTCCTGCGATAGTGGGAGCGAGTCGGGAAGAATGATCTTTTCAGGAGTACAGCTGGCCCCACTGTCCCACGCCGTAAAACCTAATCCCCGCGGCTGTTAGCGCTATTATGGAACATTACTGAGCATTGTAAAATGTGGTTTGAATGCATAAATGACCAAACCTTTTTCGGCATCTGCTCGGTTACAGAAGCAGCGTTAATGCATTTTGGGCTGATTATTGCGTCTGTCTGCGCGTTCCATCGTGTGTGCGTTCAGACATCTGCTGGCTCGCCGGCAGCGACAGCGTCGGGGTATGCTTCTCATTACCCCGTCTACGCATCACATCCTGACTCACTCTTTAATTCGGCATTAAGACGGAGCTCGTAACGCCAGAAATAGCACAGCCTGGTCAGGCTCGCTCTCTAAGTCGTGGGTAGATGCTAACAGCTTCCGCACCCCGAGTTGCGGTTGCAGGCCTTTTTTTTAAAAAAAGAACTTGGATTTCACATGGCCTGATCTCTGGGGGGGTGGTGGTGGTGGTGGTGGTGGGGGGTTCTCAATGCAGGTACATTAGGGTGAAGGTTTGAAGGGAACTTGTTTTATGAATAAAATACATCCTCAGACGTCTGAACAACAGCCGCTGCGTTTGTTCTGTTGGGGACGTCATGAGAAGCCACTTGTTGGAAATTTGGCTAAATAGTTTCTGCTTTCTTTCCTTTTCTGTGTTTCCTCGATTTTCCAGGACGCGGACTTCAAAACAACATGTGATGATTGTTAGCTTCAATCGCTGACTTAAAAGGGGATCTTCTTGCATTCCTGCCCCTCTCTTGGGAAAGTTTGGAGAATCTCTCCCTCCCGAGTCCTGGATGGAAACATCAGAGGGGATCAGTTGCAGGAAAAGGCCCTCAGGTGCTTGGACGCTGCTGTCCAACCGTCTTAAACCACAGCACAGAAATCAAAATAAACGGCATAAATGTCAATTTCTTACTATTATTTAACTTAAACTTGCAATAGCCACTATAGACATTCATCAGATTGTCATAGCATGAAGGTTATGAGTTTGAGTCCAGCTCTGGAACTTTCTATATTTGCACCTCCAGCTGCTTCAGATTCCTCCCACGGTTCAACACACATTAGCTTGATTGGAGAGCCTAACCCTTTAATAGAATTCCTGCTTCCAGCATTAGATTCCAGCTTCTCCTGGTGACCCTGACTATAGGAATAAGAATCTGTGGATGGAAAATGGAGGGATGGATCAAGTAAAATCCTGTTTGCGGCTTCCTACCTGCTATTACCGGTAAATGATTGTTCTTGATGTTAATTTAGCTAACATGACTGATTTAGAGCAATAAACCAACCAAGGACCGGTGGAAATACGGCATAAAAACCTTCAGCTGTGAGGAACGATGGACAGGATATAACCTTTAATTTGATCCGTAAAATGAAAAGAAAAAATAAATACAGTAGTTGCTTGAATCTAGTGAATAATGAGTGCTGCCATATTGGTCTTACTGTTAAAGGATTGCTTCAATTAGCCTTTAGCTTCCTGCAGTGATGCAGGGATATAAATCACCGCAGACAGTCGAGTCTTTCAACAGAAGGAAGATAAAAATGCTGCGTTTCGGAGGTGATTAACACCAATTCAAATGAGCCTTCACTGTCACACGCAACACCAGTTGGACATTTTAAGACGTGGAAATAAATATTCTTAACATATTTGTTTGAAATGAGCATCGCTGCTGATTTTTTTGCATTAGCATTCGCGCGTAAAGAACCCGAAGAGCACAATCCCGTTGTTTCCTGAAGTTTCCACCTCCTTATTTAGAGTTAGTTACTTTTTAGAACATTTGATCATTTTAAAATTTCGTTTTAGTTAAATAAAGTTAAATAAAAATCGCCTGATTTTTTTTCTTTACCTCCACAGTGCTTGAAACTCCTCCGATTTCACCCTTCTCCCCGGACATATTTTCAAATGACTTCTTTACACCAATTAACACATGACCAACTTTCCTGTACGGCCTGAATCAGGGGCCATAATCAGATTATTCCGTCCTGTAGCCAAGCTGGAAGTCAAACTAAAGGTGCCTTGTTGGCTTGAACTTGTTGTCCATTCAAACTATCCCTAAAACCACATTTTCCATGGTTCCTCTCTCCCAGGCTGCCTGTGCTGCCACCACGGGGCCTGAGTACCTGCAGAAGCCGGACCGGGAGGGACATCTGGACTTTGTGACTCACAGTGTCCACCGCCGAGATGCTTTCCACATGCATTCATAGCCGAAGCTGTAAATCATTACGCTCGTACTTGAGACGATTCAGGTATATTAGCAGCTTATTAGCAGGTTGTGGTATCACAGTGCATGTGTGGGGTTGTGCTTCAGACCATCACTACACCAGTGAAACCAGTAGGGCAAAGTTACACCACAGCTTCTGGACCCCTCACCAGCCTTCTGGTAAACTTGACTGTTTGTTCCGAGAAATCTATCAGTCATTGCGCAACCAAGATTAACAAAACAAACTATTTGAAATATTTCTTTTTACAATGGGTTTTATTACGGTCTGATGAAATTGGCAGGCAGCGAACGCCACAGTGGAGCTCAACGGTGCTGCTCCACATCTAAATAAAATAGTTTTCATCCCGAAGGTTGTTAATGATTTAGGGGGGGGGGTGTTTACTGGCCGTGACTGACACATTTATCCTGCCCGGAATTGACGAGATATGTTTCACAGGTGATACATAGGCAGCGAGACCTTTTTTTCCATGTCCCACGGTGTAAAAATTCTTCATGGTTTCCTGAAAACTGAGCAAAGAAATCAACATTCCGATCCATGTTCCATTCCGGGACACCACCAGCTGTTTGAAAACAGCAAAATATGATGGTTTATGTCTTGAATATTCTACGTATTGTCTGTGATGTCGGCGCTAATTGCTGCAGTATCAGCTAAAGAGGAACATCTCCTCTCCAAAGACGCTACGGTGGCTGGTTCTATCCCCATCTGTGTGTCCCCCCGGGCCTGTTTGGGTTTTGCCCTGCACCTCTGCTGCTTCTAACAAACTTATTTAAGTTCATCCTCAACTTAAATGCGGAGTTAATTGTTCTGGTAAACTGGACGTCATAGAATCTGTAGGTGGACCATCACTGTTCATCCCAGATCTCAACCAGGACGTTTTCAGGAGTGATACATAAAATATATGAGTTGTGTGTGTCTGTATGTCTAGAAATGTGCTATTTTGCACGTACTCGTGGAGACCGAGCCTCGTCTGAGCCTCCTGCTGGGTCTCTGTGGGCTTCCTACCTATAAACTCCAAGCCTACACAATCCACAGGTTTATCTTTTTTATTTTTTTTTCCAAAACGCTGATGCCTCCGACTTCTCGGCGTGGAAAGAAAAGAAGCCGTCCGGCGGATTCTCGCCCTAGTGGAAAAAGAGCTGTAAGCGTTGCCACATGTTCATGTCGACATCAAGCGGCCGGCGTGTAAGAGGAGAAACGCAGACAAGCGCGGATAGTTTCTGCCGTGCGGTCGGCCGTAAGTTCCTAAATGAAATTACCATACAGGCTCCCGCGCCTGCCAGCGTGGATCCTGCGAGCGTTGGAGCGGCGACGGAGACGTCTGTGGCGGTCAGAAAGTGCAGAGTTAACATTCTTACGTGGTGGTGCATCTCCCACTGCCATGTTGATATCAGAGTTGCGCAATGTTTGGCGCTTTATTACAACGTGGAAAGACGAAAGGTCATCGCTGAGGGTTTCTCCTCATCTGAGGCCACAGGCGTGACCCCGACCTTCTGGTGCCCTGAAGGCAACTTTTAACTTGTCGCCTCGAGTCTTCTAAATCATTTAAACCTTTTGGGAATCTACATTCCGACCCAAGTGAAACAGCATGAAGCTGTGAATAACTTTGATTGACACCATCGAAAGACCAGGAGCTTCCGTATCAAGCCCACCTTCTCGCTGCGACCGTCCTGTTCGCTCCTCGTGTATTTGCTTTTCTGAGGGAGATCAAATAAATCTGGAGACAAATTCCTCCGCTCGCTTCGGTACTTCTCAGCGATCCGCCGCCGAAGGTTCGCAGTATTTCAGAGCGGTGCAAAAACACCAGCGAGGGAGTGTAAACGTTCCCCGCGGTGGGACGTGTGTGAGGGCTGTGGACGGGCCTGATGGACAGCTAGGTTTATCAATAGGGGTCAAAACTCACTCCCACATACAAGGACACAGCTCACCGGTCGTTTCCCAATGAAGTAACTAATATTTCTTGTGTAAACAAGCTTGGAAACAGTAAAAAAATCAAATAAAATGGACTGTCAGTTGCACAGAAGTGCCAATATCATGACAACCCTAATACCAGTTGGACACACTGGAGGAAGCTAAATATTTAACCAGTGAGGAGATACTTTCCATTCAGCTTCGAGTCAATGGGAGAAACACAAAAATTCAAAACCTTTGGGGTTTGTTTAAAAAGGGATTTGATGTGTATGACTTACGGGTCCGGACGGACCTTCGGAGTCAGTCGTTCAGCAGGTGCGGATGTCACGGGGGGTCTACAGATGTTGTCTGGAGGCTACAGAGGAACAAATTCTCCCTCTTGGCCATCGTTGCCATCCACACTTCTCGTAACGCGGTTGTAAAGCCGTCGCGAAGGTTTCAACGACGCCGCGCCGCACGTCTCAGTGAGGCCGGGGGGTAACTGGAAACATGTGCACCTACGCGCTAATGAGGAGCTTCGGACAGATCAGAGATCAACTGTAGGAACGTGCACACGTCATTGCTGCCAGCAGTGTTTTCCATAACACCCTGGACCTGCGTCAGATCAGACAGGAAGTGTGTGAATGTGAAACACGTGTGACGGGCAGCTCCGCTCGAAGGCCCCCGTTCTTCGGCCACGGTCCTTGTCCCGTCCCGCTAGGGGTGTCGCTGCGCTCATCACCTCTCCTCCCGTCTGGAATTCCTCGCGGAACGCGGACGCTGGACGTATCCATGGGAGGAAGACGCCACGGCTGTTGCCAGCGGGCTAATGTGCAACACATGTGCAGCGGAGGAAGGAAGCTAACGCCGCGACAGCCCTTAGCGCTGCTGTTCAGGTCAAGGTTAAATGGTTGTGGTGCCACGCGGTGGTGAAATGCATGCGCCTTCACAGCGCCGCCCACTGTTTGCTGTTGTTATTATGTTATTTATCCTCTATATGATAATGAAGGAGACGTGGGTGACCTCGCACCTCTATAATTATGGGAATCCATGTCTTCTATGGGCGAAACAGGGAAAAGGCATCTTTAAAGATGACATAAAAACCACAGCTGCAGATGATTCACACAGTAGATCTTGGATCCGCTGTGCTTCCTATGCTTGTTTACGAGCCACAGATATTACGGGCAGTCCGTCCTGTTAGCTGTCCTCCATCCAGCAGTGTTGACGCCTCCGGACGGCTGGTGGCCTGAGCATCCACATGGAATGATGAAGGTTTTACTCATAATCTTTGCAAAACTTTGATCCCCCCCCCCCCCCCAGAGCACAACTGCATCACATTCATGCCAAATGAATGAATGCCTGTTGTTCTGACTGCTGTTACCAGAATGCGTGAGACAGTTCAGGCGAACCAGACGGCGAGCTTCATGACTCAGTGCAGCGCGACTTCACACCAGAGCAGAGGGGTGTATTTGAGGACCGTCCCTGTTATCAGGTAGGCAGAGATGGTGGGACTCGGGAAGGGGGGGGGGGGGGGATGAATGTCAAGAATCCTCTATGGCTGCTGGTATTGACAGTGGTGTCAGAGAGCTGCTGGAACGGCCACGCCGGAGAAAAGATCACCTGTTAAACAGGTCACCACAGCTGTGCTGATGTTAGTACTGTTTGGTAAAACCAGCTCCAGCGAGGGTCCCACGCTCTCCCCGTCAGAGCATAAAAATGTTTTGGTACTGATGTTACAGTGACGCTATCAGAAGTGTAAACAGAGACTAAACAGACAGGGAAGAGCACGTACGAGAGGAACAAGTCATCTGAGGTGCACCCGTGGGGATTTTTGATGAGACTGTTAGGATCTTCCTGCGTGCCCTTGGAGTGTCTGTGCGGCGTCGGTCACGTGACTGTGTTTGTGGTGCCCGGACCAGCACAAAGCCAGTTAAAAACAACAACTCCTCTTCATCATGCCGTCAGGGACGGGGTGATTTTATTTTATGAGTCCTGTCTGACAGGTTAATTCTGCTGTTGTTTCTTTTTTTGAGGCCTGTTTCTTCGCCGTTCGCTCACAACGGTTATTACTTCTATAAACAGCTTCATTTGACTGTTTACTCTGAAAACAAACAAAGGATCCACTGCCAGGCGCTTTTCCTCAAAAGCCTAAACTATCAATAGAACAGCAGACGGAAAAACTAAAAGGCGGCTTTCAAGGATTAGAACGGTTTCTTATCGAATCTACCTTGACTGTTTCCATGAGGGTAATCATCAGCTGCTAAATAAAATGCCTGTTTCCTGTCTGGCATCGGGAGGGCGGTTAGCAGATGAGCGCCTGCTAACCGCGGTTTCACTGTTCATTATAGAATAATGAGCGCGTCTGTGGGTTGGTTGTGGTCAGAAAAATCACAGCTATTACTCCCATCTGTTTATTTAGCTGAATTCCGAAGCAGACCTCTGTCTCCGCGATGCTACCGGTGCTAGCAAACACGTGACTCCAACCAGAATCCGCCGTTCTCCCACTCAGCCCTGCATCTGGCTGCAACATTAATAGTATCGGATTAAAAGCGACGGCAGGAGATGGAATTCTTCTCATCGCAGCAGGACATCAGTGTCAAGAAGACGACATCCTCAACTAAAGCCGGAGATGGCCGAATGCATGGAAATGTTTTTAAAAGGGTTGCTGCTGCAGTGTAACATCTGGGAGATTTACGAGCAGGTAGCTGTTTGGTCCTTTCTTTGTCACGTTTGCACATTTCCAGCTAGCAACAACCGACGGACGTGTCAGAACCCGTGACGCGTCAGCACAAAAATACACTGAGGTTTACATTTCTGTAGTCTCCCCTGTAGATTGCAGCTCAGTGTTTATGTCACATTAGAATGCAATTGTTAGTTAATGTAAAGTGCAGCAGCTTCATTAGCTTTCTTCCTTTTTGAGGATAAACACAGCTAATTCTTTTCTGTATCCATCCATTAAATTACTGCATAAAGCCTACATGATGCCACATTTATGGGTATTGTAATCCATCATTTGTGTTTGTTTTTTTATACATCCTTGTATAGAAACATGTAAAGCAAAGGTCACGACCCCTCAGTCTCACCCGTCGGACTTTAAAACAGCAGCTGACCTGTAATCAGGAGGAAAACCATTCATGTGATGTCAGCTGAGTAAAGAAAAAAAGATTTCTCTGTATCATCTTATATTTTAGCAACATTTTACCTTCAGTCGAGGCTGTTGGGCTGAATAATCAGAGCTGGAATCATCGTGATGGAGGAATACATCAGCAGAGATGCAGCCAACTTACATAATATGTTGGTTGGATTTTGTTTGGGGTTTCTGTGCTGTTTAGTGGTTTTGGGACGCGTCACCGATGGAGGATATAAATTACCGGCTGAAGCTAACCATCTGCGCAAGCATTCACCTCCGTTTTCTCCTGTGTGGTTTAAAATGTACAGGTCCAGGTGATTTGTTCGAGGCTCGAAGCAAAAACTGGAAGCATCCCTGACTGGATATAAAATCAAGCTGTGGCCTCAGCAGAGACGGGTTAGCAAATCTGTCAACTCAGCAGAAGATGCCAGCAACCAGCTCAAGGAGAAGAAGGCCCGCTCTTGTGATTTCAGCCTTTGAGCATTTGATCCTGAGTACATTATACATTCTAATCCTAACAGATTCTGCAGTTAGCTGCTAGTTTTGGAGGAGACTGCACGTCGCTCACAGGTTTCCTAGGCCGTTAAAGCCTCCTATTGTTTAGATTTCCCTTTAAATGGATTGTGCTTCTCTTGAGTTCAGCCCTGACGCCGCTGTGAAGAAACTGGATAAATACCATAATATTGTTTAAAGGTTTTGCTGCTCTTCTCCGCATCCTCTGCCAGAAAGATTTCCTCTGAATCTGCCAAAGTAAACAGCATGATTTCACGGTGCTCCTAGGTTCTTCTGCCGGGTGGGTTGTGAAAGAAACTCATCTGAAAAGCTTTGATGGCTTAAACCTTCCTCGGTCAATAGTCCTTTGTACGTTGAAGATTATGTACATTTCCCTGCGCGTACATTCACAGACGGAGTCGGACAAACAAATTCAGTGCGCAGGAGCATAATGTGCGAACCAGAGAGAAACAAAGAGATGCTTTTTCTTTGATGTAATGAGTGTTCAAAGAAATGAAACTTGTCATGAACCACATTAAAAGACAACCGCAGTAAATGTCAACATAAAATGTGTTGTTACCAACAAAGGAGAGTTTGTGGGTGGTGGCGCTAATGATTCCATCCTAATATATATTTTCCAGTTCCCAATAATCCAACATCCAACATTTTTTTTGTGTGTCCGTGTGTGTGTTTTGAATCAAAGAGAGAAAACCTTTGATCTTGTAATAATCGCGGCAGAGGGACAAAATTGATCGCGGGTCCCTTGAGTCCCGTGAGTTTGAAGCTCGCCGTCGGAGGCATCCACGCGATGGGGACCCCTCGGGACTTCCACAGAAACCCCGTGAGTCCCTACAAGAGTTTCTCCACATGTGTGAGAAACACAATCTGCTGTTGGCTGCAGGCATGATGTCACGTCCCACCTATCAAAACACCCCAACAAAACCCCATCCTGCCAAAAACGGAGCACGCTAATCTCATCTGCGCCGCGATCTCACGCAACCTTGCAGATGCGGAACGATGGCGAGACGGCTCCCTGTTGGCTTGTCTCACTACTGCAGGTGGGGGCGTCCTGGAGTCTGCAGACAAACTGGTGTGCTGTTGGTCACATGACAAACAGAGAGAAATCAATAAAGGTCTGAGAAAGACATGCAGATTGTTGGACTGTGGCAGGAAACTGGAGTTTCCAGAGAAAAATCCACACGTGCGAGGAAAATACAATCCCGGCATCAAAAGACCACAAACTTCCTCTGATGCTAAGCGCCCTATTTCACGCCAGTGACAGCTTAGCGTGGCCGTTGAGTTCAAAACGTCTGATTTATTTCATCTTTTTTCATCAAAAGGACCCAAATGAAACCCTGTTGAATGGAGCCAGTTGTTGTTTATCAGTTAGCGCAGATGAAGCTGGCGTAGCGTCACTTGGTGGCCACAAACATCACGTCGCTCCCATTTCTAGCATGATTGCGCTGTGGGAGGACTGGCGCAGGTCCTTTCAGGTCACAGCAGCAAAATCTAAGACGGGCTGATGATTTTTTCCTGTTAGAATCCGAACCGCAGCCGCGCTCAGGGGAGCTCTCGCTGACGTTCATTACGGGCAATAATGGAGACGACGGGGGTGATGTCATGCGGGCTGTGGCTGGGTAGCGCGCCCGCAGGTGCACACTTTGCTTGTGAAACCAAAGTGAACTTCAAACTAAAGCCTGTCTGTAATTATTGGTTCCCTTTCTTTTTTTTTGGTTTGTTTTCTGATGCTTACCGTGATTTCATTTCTTTTTTTAGCTGCTTGTTTATCTGTGGAGGAGGTTAAAAGGAGGCACCCCCTGACATGTGTCAGCAGTAATCTTTTCATTTTAAAAGCACACACACACACACACACACACACACACACACACACACACACACACACACACACACATACAGGCTGTGGTAAGACATGAGTAAACAGGTTGGGAATTAGCTTTGAAAATGGCGGCTGTGTTCCGAGGCCACAAGTTTGTTCCTGCTGCCTTACACTTCCTCTTTATGTCTGCATTTGGTGTACGATGCCAGTTCTGAGACATAGAACGTACTGTACATACAGCTGAGGAGAGCATCCGCACCACACCCACGGTGGCTTAGTTGAAAGCCTGGAATCACCGTGGCAACTGTTGCCTTATTCCGAAGCGAGCGGAGACTGACTGTCACTGTCAGTTCCACTGATTTGTCTACAAGGTAATAAAATGGAAGGAAATCCAACCCTTGTGTTCATCTTTCAGGTTTAACCCGTCAATAGTCTCGATGCCCAATGATGCCACATTAAACTTGAAATTTTCCTTCTATAAACAATTGGGAGAAAAGCCTTAACGGAGCCGAGCAGAAGGCCTCGGTGCTTTATTAAAGATGGAAAGTTTGTCCGACGTGTTTTGAGAGACTGAGACAAATTAGAAGAGCAGCTGTTAATGTGGCCGTGGGCCAACTCCTATAGACGTAGGGTGGGACGGCTCCGGGTCTGGATATGGAATGTTTCACCGGGTCGACCTCCCAGACTGGTCTATCCCAGGAAATGCTATTTTACAGCCACACAGGTGACCTTCCCCTGCAGGTTTGCTACTGTCCAACACAAACCATAGTAAATAACCTCAGATGGCAGCGTTATGTCTTCCCAAAAATAACAAGAAAAGAACCCCGCCCCCCCCCCCACACGTTTTTCTCTCCAGTCCACAGTAAATTAACGTGTTACGCAACAGCATTGGTGGAAACCAACGCCAGCTTTTCTCGCAATCCTGAGCTTTTTGCAGCACACGTGGAAGCATTTTCCAACACACAGACAAATACACACACACACACACACACACACACACACATACACACACACAGTCAGGAGCAGATGTGAGGAAATATGTGTAAATTTTTACTTGTCATCAGGAATTAACAAAGTGGAAAGCAGAGGAGAGAGCAGGTGGACGAGTACAGGAGCAGGAAGCTTAGACGGGTCATTAGTCGGTGTGTGTGTGTGGGCGTGTGTGTGTGTGGGGGGGACAAAATGCAAAGAATCCCGTTTATACTTGATACTTTACATTAACTTTATATCGCTTATATAGCGACTCTGCTGAAGGACAAGTGATCTTCGTCTACCTGCTCTTCCTCGGGCCTCAGGATAGCCGGTTAGCAGGTCTTCATCCGCGCCTGGACGCAGCGGCGTGAACAGGCCCGGCCGACCTTGGAGCAGATGGCTTTTAAACGGTCACATCTGGATGAAAATACGGCCCCCGCCTGGTCCCTCACAGCTGCCGAGAGGCGGACGTGCATCACTGGCCGCAGCATTTGTTCACTGAATGGATGGATCAGGTTAAACGGGTGTTCATTTTACTGTCACTTAGGTAATTAATGGCTCTTCTTCGATCTGAGAAGGACTCGTGCACGTATAAGTGGAGGCTGGAGGATGAGCTCTGGGAGTGATCAGAGACTCCTCTGCAACAGCCAGGAAGGTTTAATCTCTTCGTGGATCAACACCAACCTTGGGCATGTTCCAGGCCGTCCTACGCCGTGTTGATGGGAAATTAGGACCCGAGTCAGCGCACCGTCACCGCCATACAGCTGCGCTGCTTTTGTTTTAAAGGCATGTTTCCGCATGCTGGTTTCCACCTTTCAATGTGTAGGTGAACAAACCAGCAGAAAAGAGAGATGAGCTGCTGGTGGTGCTGGTGCTGGTGCTGGTGCTGCTGATGGTGGTGGTGCTGGTGGTCCTGGTGGTCCTAGTGGTCCTGGTGGGGCTGGTTAGCCCTCACAGTGAGAAAGTTGTGTTTGATTTTTATGTTCAGTCTTTCTTGTTTCTGCTGCTCTCTTGCCTCTGGATTGAAGACAATAAGACGTCCCCCCGTGTTTGAGGGACAGCCAGGAGGAACAACAAGAAGCCGCCTGAGAGCTAGACAAAGACGATGACGAGGACATTTGAGAAGCGTCTGCGTCGAGGGTGCTCCTAACTCATTTATGTGTCGACATCTTCCTGTCTCCAGCACTTACAGAGGGAGACGGGATCCGATCAAACCTGGTTTAAGGTCGAGACTCTGAGGGATCTCAGAGCCCACCGTGGAGGAGGAGGTCGAAGTGGAACCATGTTTTCTTGATTATATTCTCCTGTCAGAGCGTCATGCCGGGGTATCGCCTTACATGCCAACGTACAATTACAGAGAAGCTGATTGGAATCGCATGATGAGTCTGAGGTCTGGTCTGTGGACCCGCTCATGTGGGGCTCCACTGTCTTTCCTTTGACCCCGGTGTGTCTGCCCACCCCAGCGTGGGGGAGTTTCCAGCCCCCGCTGCTGTACGCTCCCACCATAAGGTGTGTGTCTGACTGACGCCGAGCTTTGCTGACGTAGATGTTGTTCAAAAGCCCACTTTGGCAACAGCCGACCCCCTCATTTTGGTTTTTACAAAAGCCTTTTATTACAAAGAGGCGCAATTATTAAATGATGGGCTTTCAACAGCAATCATCGCAACGCTGCCGTGATGAAACCCATCAGTAAACGGATATTAAAGCACATAGGGGGAGAGATACCGACGCAGACCGCAGAGACTTTGAGACTAATAATAGGTGCTTTAAGCTCTTTCACTTGGATCAGATGTTAAGAACATAATTAGCTGCTGGTTTGATATTTATGATGTACTCCAAAAAGAGAGTAAATGGGGCAAACTGCTTAAAGTTTAGACTAGTGTTCATTAACCAAGCCAGAAAGTGTATTTTACTACAAATTTGAATAAATATATGAATAAAGAAATGATTAAACGTGTCATCCTATATAATACAGGATGACATGTTTTTTTTTACTTATTATGATCTGTCGAAGAAGAACGACAGAACATGCAGGTGAAGCGTTTCTTCATTTATTGGATACGTTTTGATTGTTTTTTCCTCAGAAATATGACCAAAGGGGTCAAAGGCTACATTCTTTTAAAATCATATTGTATAGCAGCAGCTAGCATCAACAGGCCCGGTGCCAGTGATCTGTCCTCGGCATTCTTATCACAAGTTTGGAAATAAATTCTTCAAGGATTAAAAAAAATAAACATATTTCACTTTCAGTTAGTTATTAAAACAAGGCCATCGGTTCTGGTCCCGCGGGGTAATTTAACATTTTAAATGTTATTAATATTGTTTGACAGAGTGAAGGCTGTCCGCTGTCAACAGGTGTAAAAAATGAAGACCAGAGCGGCTTCAGGTGGCGCCGCAGGTCGCCTTCGGGCCAGTCGGCTGACTTCATTATTGCGGCTCTAGAGCAGAGCTGCTCCGCCGGTGATGCTGCTCCATCTTCTGCCCAGGTGAAGGTAAATTCTGGTTTAAGCGGAGCAATAAATTCTGACTTTATCTGACTGATTGGAACTGACCAGGAGCCGAATCTCATCTAGTTTATCGAATGTTTCGAGCGCAACCTGGGTCAGCGTGATCTCGTCGGTACTCTCGGTCTGGATGTTCTCCTGTTGTGAATTCCCCGTGTTCCGTGGAGCGCTGCCTTCCCGGGCTTCGGGTATCTCCCCTCAGATACCCGAAGGCTGCGTTGAGAGATTTATTTATTTAAGAGATTTATTTATTTTTCAGATTTATAAAAATAAGAAAAAACACTATGGGATAGGTCACATGACACAGGGTGACCATTTCCTCTGACTTCCAGGACACACACACACTCTTACCACACCACCGCCACCATGTTTATGACAGTCACAACAAACTAACAACTTGCATTCTTGACTTGCTCGTCATCCTCTTTTTAGTCTGTTGGGTATTTTCGGTTCCCTTCTTCCCCGATTCCTCTGATCCTCCGCCCTTTTATTTATTTTTTTTTACTATTATTTATCTACTGACTCATGTTTGTTATTCAGACAGATCCGGTTCTGGGAAAATGGGCCCTGGCATTTGCGGCGGCCCCGTGTTTGACAAGTATTTCCTGTGGACTTTTCCGTGGATTGATAGTAAGCAGTAACCCGGTTATTGGGAACACGAACGGAGTTGATTACTCCCAGAAAACGACCTTAATTTAAAAAGAAAATTCTGGGACAAGCTGTTTGCAAGATGTCCATATTTAACGTGCACATTTCTGATTCTTTTCTTACTGATGCTTGATTAACCCGACTTGGACCAGAATTTAGCAGGTAGATGTTCCTGCGCTATCCAAGAAGCTAACTAGAAATTAGCTGATGGCAAAGCAGAGAGAATGTGCTAAAGGTTGCCAAACAAAGAGGAGCACCTCTTTTGTCGTTCTTCTGAGTCACTCCTAGAGGGTGCGTCCACCACAGGAACAGTTCATTTGTCATTTCTAAATAACCACAGAAGACCACGGTGAGGTTTACCTTTTGATTCTTACGTCAAAATATTTATCTGGCGGGGTTAAATTCCAGCGGTGGCTCGATTGTGTGAGAATAAGCTGAGCTTTCATGTGAGTAGGTGCTGCCTGTGTGAAGCAATCGGGAGAACAGCTGGACCTGCTGCGTCCAGGAGAACGGAAAACATTGCTCAGCAGAGCAGATCCCACGTATCGCACCCGGGATCAGGGTGAAGCTCGACGTGGCTCCGAGAAACAGAAGATACTCTGAAAATTCGCTCGGTCCTGCTCAAAGGCACCAAAATGGGTTTGGAAGAACCGTCAAATGATTCGTTGGATTTATCAGACTGCAGTTCTGGATTAGTCCAATTAATCACATTCCAAAAGTGTGTCCAGTGAATCCCAGTCTCACCTATTTGTTATGGTGGCAACTGGGAAGATATTTCGGTCCAGTTCGGTCCAGCAAAAATCGAATCATGTCTCCTCTGTCTCAACCCGTCAACCCTCATGTGTCCCACCTGTGTCTAATCATGCTGCCCTCCAACTCCTGCTGTATTTAAACCTGCTTCCTGCTTCCTCTCTCTCTAGTGAAGATGTCCATTCTGTTGCTGGTGTCTTGTTTGGATTGTCTGGTTCTTGGGGCGTGTCTCTTTGACCTGGTGATTTGGACTCATTTGGCTGCCTGATTTACAGGACAAACATGTAGATGGAGCGGTTATTCCTCGTTGAGGTCCCGTCTGGCTCCTGACAAGATGAATGGGCATCGCTTAATTCAGCCAGAACTTGAAGCCTTGAAGCACATTGAGGTGGAAATTCAAAGCCGCAAGATCTCCTTCCTGTAGTTTTTGCAAATCACCAAATTCTTGCTAATGGTTCCCGCTTTATTTTTCTTGTATTTGAAGCTTTTACCTGGGCCGACGGGCACTTTCTTGTAGTTCTGCCCCCTCCGTGGTCCGCTGCACAGCAGCCAAGACGTGGATGTGATGGATGTCGTTGCAGCTGAAGCAGAAACTTGATAATGCTGTGAACTTATGTGTAGATAATGATGGCTTGAGTCACCTCGGTGTTACCTGTTGGGTTCAAACATGCTTTTTATTTGCACTGTACAGCATCTGTTACAATCAAAACTGCCTTCAGGTGCTTTACTCAGAGCCTGACCCCCAAAACAAGCAACATTTGACAAGGAAGAACATCTAGAACCATTGGACTTGTTGTGGAGCATTTAAGGAGCTAAAGAAAACCCAGTTTATCTCTCCTTCGTTGGGTTCCTTTGGCCAGTTTGAGCCAGTTTGGGTTTTCGAAGGCTGCAGTTTGTTAGAATCACTAAATTTGGGCAAATTTACTGCGCTGCCTAAAAAGGTTGGTAGTGATGTCAGTAAAGTCCTTGGAGAAAATCCGGTTTCGACCTCTGGCCTCGCACATTCCAATCCGTGCCGTCAATAAGCCGGCGGGTCCGTCCTTGTGCCTTCCTGACCATAAACAGAGAAGACGGCGTGGACGTGGAACCTTTCAGATCCTTAAACAGAAGAGCGCTTCCTCGCACGTGGACGGAAGCATGGGTGGGGGGAAGGGTGTGTGTGTGTGGGGGGGTCAGTGTCCGCTACCTGCGAGATGACCTCATAAACCCGGAAAAAGAAATCTATTTGAAGAAGGCTTTGTGTTTCCAGCTAGTGTCTTGTTTACTGCAGACGCTCACCAGGAGACCGTGGAAATGTTTTGGCTTTATGGATGGGAAGCTCTCATTTTGTCTATCTTTATTTACAGCCTCTGACAAAAACACAGCCATTAAAACCAAGCATCCTTCCTCTTTTGGAAAATGTGACGACATCAAACACCTGATACATTCTCATGCTCCTTATGTGCTTATTTGAGATTTATTAGCCATTTGTCTTGAGCGTGGCTGAGACACACATGCCCTTTGTTACGATACTGCTACATTAGCAACTTAATGACTTGGTTATTGTACTTTGACAACATGCCGCTCTAACAAACAGACCGCCATCACAGCTCTCGTAACCAAGCTCCACTTTATTTTGGAAGCTTTTCTTAATTTAGCCCATATGTCCACAATTCCCGTGAATTTCTGTGTTTATATTCAGACCTGTTTAAGCGGACAGGCATGTCTGAAAGTGGTGTGAACGAGGGTGGGGATTAGCTTTGCGCTTTCGTACGCATCTTGAGAAGAAACTCAGAGCATTCGAGTTGACCGAGGACGCGTCGTGTCCCTGTCTGCAGAGGTCCAGAGATGATCTGCCAGATGTCCTCAGGGAGGACGCCTTCAGGTCGGTCTTTCAAGGATGAAGATTAAATTCATAAGCCATCATTGCACAACGTCCTGCAGCCTCCACGCTAAAGAATTGGGGGAACAGCTGATCCAGAACAAATGATAAAAGGCTATAAATAAGCTTGATTTGAGATGTTTTGATAGGAAAATCAGCCTATCACATTAAAGTGATTGGCGCTTTTAGCAAAAATGCATAAGTGCAGAAATTACTCAACGCCAGGAGGCGAAGTAATGGCGAAAATGATTCATACAATGTAGACATCTGGAAGCAACTTTAGAACAACAGGCTTTCCAAATTAGCCAGCATCAATCTTTCATCATCATTGGATGTAATAATATGTCACAATACGAGAAGAATCCGTATGAGAGTGTGTGTGTGTGTGTGTGTGTGAGAGAGAGAGAGAGAGAAGGGGTCCCCAACCGTCCCCATTCACATAAAAGGCAGCTTTTTAACCCCAACCGTTGCTGTTGTTTAACTTCACATGAGCCACAATGAAATTAACACATTGTTCATCTCCAATGTGGCGTCAATCTGCATCACCTCTCGAGAATTTATGTGATTTTTTTTATGGGGCAACATTTAAAATGGTCTTATGATATAAGCCGTGGCAGTTGGTACAGGAACGCTAATTGCACTTAACTTTATGGTTTGCTATAAAATGCATTCAAGGTAAATAAAAATAAAAAGCAAATGATTCAATTGTTTGAAAAGTCGATGGGAATACTGAGTGAGTTTCATGCCGAAGTGCTTGCTGGGCAGTATTTCCAGTCATTTTCTGGTATTAAAATTTAAATGCGATGTGTGTAAATTGGGAATAAAAGCCTGGAGGGAACTTTAAATTGCTGCCTCCACTTATTTCCATCAGCAAAGTGTGATAGATCCAAACACCTTTAGACATTAATTTCAAATAAAAACACACAAGTGTATATTTCTATATTTGTGAGGACTCCCATTGATACAATACATCCCCCAACCTCCTCTCCTAACCCGAAAGTATACTAAAGTAAGCCCAGTTCCAACACACACACACACACACACACACACACAAACACACAGCAGCTGGGAAGCCTCCTGGAGTCAAGTTCCAACAGGGTTTGCATGCTTAAATGATCAGATCTTCACATTTGACTGATGATTTTCCGACTTTATGTGGCATCTTAACGCAGCCTGAGCATCGGGTTGCAGACAGGTTTCAGAAAACAGACGAGACAGAGCCACCTACCCCCTACAACCACCCCAACCGAAGGCTTACAAGATGATCCAACTTCCATGTTGGCAAAACAGTAAAACTCCCCGAGTAGCATCAAATTTTCGAGAGATTAGCTGGTCGGCGTTCCAAAGATGGAGATAAAGGGTCGGTTCTGTTCATAACAGCTCTGGCGTCTCATAAAATGTGGTCTTTGGCTAGAAAAGGCTCATCCTCAGCTTGCTAAAGCTGTCATCTCTTTGTTTTCCCCGTTGATCCACACTCTTCCCCTCCTGCCTTTCCTCATGACATCATCCCTCACCTGTCAGGATACCCTTACCGCCGCTCTCGTCCTTTCACGGCCGTCTTTAATACCTGTCAGTCTCTCGGCGATCAGGTTACACTGCCACCACTGTGTTTACTTTATCAACCGGCTACATCTTCTCTCTGTGGCGGGAACCTCGACCTCTGACCCCTTTAAAAGCCGGAGGAGCAAAGGAATAACAAATAAAAAGTCAGTTAAGCAGCACATTGGTATTCGGCATAAAGCGTGCAGTCAGAGGGACTCTCGGCTTTTATTGACTGTGTCCGCTTGGCAGAACAGAGACTTAATGTGCTTTTAATCGCGTCGCTGAGAAACAAGCGCCGACCTCGCAGGTGATGTAAACCCGATAAAGCTGCACCCTCAGAATACACTTAACGTCTGCGTTAAGAGATCCATAAAATTGCTCTCAGAAGTTCCTGCGACCAAAGGCTCCACTGGGTTTATTGGCATCCTGCCGTAAGAAGGAGTAAAGCACCTGGGGAGTGTGTGCAGGGAGCCAGACAGGGTGCAGACGGCCTCTGGTTACAGGTAATCCCCCCACAGCTGAAACGATGGTGAGCACACACTTTGACTGAGTGAGGCTGAGGGCCTTGATCTCACATGACGGAACACGTAAGGAGATTACCAGACATTTCATCTGTTTTGGAGACAATTACTCAGGCGTCCAAATAAAAAGGGAAAAGAACCAGGAGAAATTCGGGAGTAGACGGGCCCTTTTTTTTACGTGCTGTGATAAACGGATGTCCAAAAAGTGCCAGAACCATTTGCCTCAAACATGAACTTCTTACATCCAGCCAAGCGGCGCGATTGCAACATGATGTCGGCCTCGGAAGCGGAGCCGTTGAGCAACGTCAAACTAGTCATGTTAACGCTTGTTCGTTAACTTATTTGCATGGAGCGGCTGCATCAGCGCTTGCTGTGTCAAAACAAGCAAAAGTGCCGAGCCGAGAAAACAGAGTCATAAACATATAACGAGGGAACAATTGCGCTTCTGTGTTTTAAGTGTTTATAGTGCGTCACTTCATTGTATAACATCAGGCTGCGAACCGAGATGGATTTAACAGCTCACATCGGGAATTTCGGCCAGAGCAGCGTAACCAGTGTGTATTCTCAAATGTTCTGTTTGGTCATTGGACCTCATCAGAATATAATATTCCAGCACAGCGTGTCACGACCTTAACTGTCCCTGCTTGAGCGTTCGGGAGCAGTGGAATGCGTCCGAACACCTGCGTGAGCGCAACTGCGAGGCTCGGGTTACCACCTGATTGTGCTCAATTGTAAAGGAAATTAAGTGCCTGAAACAGACGTAAATCGCCGCACGTTTCCCACCACGGAACACAAATTTAAGTCGTTAAAAATACATCTCAAAGCTGAACTTGCATCTGTTCTTCATGACATGTAGGGTCACAGTGGGGGGGGGGGGGGGGGGGGGGGGTTACTGGAGTCCATGCCATCACCAGTCCATCGCACTGGGGGTTAATGTACTCCAGTCATGCTAATGTATGGTTTGGGGCTGTGGGAGGAAACTGGATTAACTGGAGAAACGGCGCTCAGGCACGTAAGATCTAGAAAGGTCAGAACCAGAATGGAACCTGGGACCTTCTCTCAAAACACTATATGTAAGGAGATATATAGTAGCAGTATTGTTTTGATCATTGTCAGACTGCAGCCTCAGAGGCATCTGGGTTATATAACTTTGTGAAGTAGGTCAGTGGGTAAAAAATGTGTAGGTCAGCCATGATGTGTGAGCCATTTCTAAGCATATGTATACTTTTAACGGTCTGCAATGACCTGGCGCACGAGGGTCCAAAAAGCATTTATGAGGCAGTAATGGCAGCCTGGGCTGGATTCTGATGGAACACTTACAGTCTGGAGAGAGAGACGAATGAGGTCATGTTTTTAGGAAACATTCAGGCAAGCCGTGTTTTCCTGAAAAAAAACCCACCTCCCAGGTAGCGATCATGGTAACACAATCCTTACCTTTGCTCCCAGAGACGAGAGCGACTTTACTTCGGCAATGTATAAACAAACCACAAGAGAGGAAAAGGACACACGCCGCCACTCCCCTCCACAGAGGAACAGGAAGTGCTGAGTCGACAAACCATCCTGTTTTATCTTGAGGTGCTCCCTCTTTTTAATGAGTGGAAATTCATGACCGGGAGCTCAATTTGCACAGACGGCTTGGAAAAAAATCCTCACGGAGCCCGGCGGGCTCGTATAAAGATGAAATCCCCTACAGAGGGTTAAATTCTCAAGGTAAAGTCCTTTCAACAGAAGGCTCTTTGGGGAACGGTGGGGTTGACTCATGGCTTCACTTTAGAAATCACTCTGTGCCATTTTATCCCGTGTAATGCTGCTATCAACACCTTCCATCTCGGTGTGCTCACCATGCGTTAAATTGAGCATGAATGAGGTCACTCGTTGGACCGACACGGCGTGTGGGTAGAGACAAAAATCTGCTAATGTAGGACAAACTGTTGAGTTGAGATGATGTCACGGCTTTAGAATAAGAAAGAGGGCCTGTTAATAAGTGTGTTGAAGCCACGGAGATAAGTTACAACTACTTTATATAACAATTATTCCCTCGACCACCGATCATGCTAACTAACATGTTAGCAAACAAGCATTTTATAACGCTAGCATGTGAGCTAAGTTATGTGGAAGGTAGCTCTTTCCTCGGTCGGAAAGTGAAACCTGGGGGGAAAAAAAGGTGTTGTTTCCAAACATTGGGGAAATCTTGGACGCTCCAGCAAGTCTGGAAAATGTATCAAAGGCAAATGTTACGCTTTGCTGACATGAAGAAGATACAACAATTTATGTTGTGTTATGTCTGCTACTCCTTAATAAGTGGCGATAGTCCCTGTTCGGCACAATAATCGCTTAGTCCAGTCTGATACGAAACAGGAACTGCACGTCTCAACTGGCCCACATTTCCAGATAGGATTTTCCCAGCATAACTAGCATAACCGCCATGTTTTCATTACCACCTTGTTGTGTCTCTCTGTCCTGTCTGATTTTCTATACAGTTGGTGCCGCGTTGCAGTTTTCTGCCATGCCGCACATCTAAAGAGAGGCACTGTTTTGCACGGAAAGGCAACCATTCCATACCGCAAGTGAGATGAGTCAGTGTGCGCTGGTATCAAGCAGTGGAAAACAGGCATAAATAACCGGTGTCAGTGAGTGACTGCCGCATCCAGGACGCCAAGGTGACATCATCTGACCCTGAAATGCTGACACGGGAGCTTTGTCCTGCTGGGAGGAAGATGTGTCCTTGGTCCCTTTGGGAAATACTGACAGTTGGACATAAGACGAGGTCGTGAGGGGGACGAAGACAAGGTCCATTTGATGGCAGGGATGGCAGCAGTGAGGCGGGGGGAAGGGGTCAATGGGCCAACTTCAAAACTTCAGAAGCATTTCCTTCCATTTTCATTTCATCCACTAGTTAGTGCAACGTTCTGCCATGCAGGAGGACGGACTAATAGGGAAAGAATACTATACCACATCCTTTAGCGTCACATAAAGAGGGCAGATGTGGATCGTACTACCAACTGATCACTGCAAGGGTGTCCAAACTTCTGACAGGAGCTCCAATTCATCAGGGCTTTCTTTCCGACCAGGATGATGAGTGATGAAGGAAAGCAGCGATTGTTGGTGATTGACTGGTGGTGAAAGATGTTTTCTACCTGGTAGGACAGAAATCCAAGACCTGCTAGGTCTGGGTTAGACAGGCCCGGACCACAGCAGACTGTCCAACCGAGTCCTGCTAGATTACAGTGTTACTTAAGAATAACAGTATTAGTTACCCACAAATCATCCTCAGAGGTTTGCAGCATGACAACACAAACACTGCAGCCAGTACTGAGCTAACACCAAGGAAAATGCTAAGAAATACGATAAAATCCATTTTTTTTCATTTATCCATATCTACAAACTATTGTATTGTTATATATATAATCGCTACTTCTGCTAGTGTTGCGACTATGACTAATACTCTCAGTGGTAGGATTTGTGTAATTGTTGGTTTGGCTTGATTTGTAGTGTTGAAGAAAACGTCTCAGCTTGCAGCACAAAGGATCAATTCCCAGTTTACGTTTGTGGTGAACGTGATTACTTTGCGGGGTCAGTCAACGTTCCTCCACCCAGGAAAACAAAGCAGATTTAATCTCATTTGCCTCTCCAGCTGCTGAAATACAGTAAAGTGGAGTCAGGCTGCAGGCAAGACCTCAGAGAGGAGGAATTTAAATATTGTAGGTGATGTGGGGGAGCCAGATGTCTGTTAGCAGCAGGTACTGTACTCCTGTCTGTGGACCAGCACCTTAATGGAAATGACAGAAGACATAGGACAGGAAGAACATCCCATCTTAGAAGCGAAGCTGCATGGACAGTCCCATTGGTTGCTATGTGGACACAACAAACCCAGACACGGGAGCCAAAGGCAGATTATACATTCATGTAAAAAGCAGTGTCAGTTGTCAGGAAAAACAACAACAGCTCTCTTTCCAGCGCGTGCAAAATAAACCCCCAGATGTAGACTTGTAAAATCGTCCGTCTGGGCCGGCCAATGCCCCCAAATCACCTGATTGCGGGAGATCTCGCCAGACTTCCATATCTCTTCTTTACGATCTGCCTCGGTGCTGTTCTGCGATGCGAGGGTGGCCCGGGCCGGAGCCCTCTGGGGCTTTGAGGTCGACTGACTTTCATGGCGCCTCGCTGCTGAAGTAGCATAACAACTTGGCCTAGACGGACGCTCACCTGGGTGTTCCTCCGGATTACCGCCGTTAACAGCCCGGGAAGGTTTCTGTGCATTTTCAACAGTAATGATGCAGCTCTGGTGTGAATGAAAGTCCATTTTTCCTGCTCGTCAGCGGGCAGAGGAGCCCGACGGACTGACTCAACGGAAAGAAGACACAAACGGCCTGTCCACAACACCACCTCCCTCCCGATCTCACCACCATCAGCAAATCACCATGTAAGCCTTGTGGTTGAAAGTGGAAAGAAAATGGCTCTAAATCAGAGAACCGCAAATCAACGACTTTGGTTGAGGAAGCACGTGCATGCACACGTATGCCTGCGCACATCCCCGACGGAGAGATCTGGTTTGTGTTCCCACCAGCGCGTGCAGCAAGACAGGGGAGGAAGAATGAGAGAGAAAGGAGGCGATCCAGTTTAGCCCTTACAAGCTTGGAGGCCCTAGATTTTCCATGAGCGGATCTCAGCGACTTCTGGAGTTTGCCGCGGAGGCTACGCAACGTCTCCTGGAAAGAGGCCTGGGATGGAGCGATGGTGGTTTCTGATGCAGATGCTCCAAAGTGTGGTGGTCCAGGATCCCAACAGAGGGCACATAAGTCACCGACCATGATGGGAGGCTCTGTCAGTCTTTACTATCTCCTTGTACTTTTCACATCATCTGCATCTGCCCTGACCCAATATTTATCCGCTGCCCCATGTCACCGCAGCAACCCCCCACCCCCCACTCCCCATCGGTACTTCTTAATGAACGGTGTCTGCAAAATTAACCAGGCTGAGCCAAGTGGTGCTCTTTAGGTTTAGGAAGCTGGAATACAGCCGGTCTGGGCATTGTTATGTAATTCTTGGGATGGGGCCCACAATGCATTTCATCTAACCCCAACTATATTTCATGGTAGACTGTGCAAAGCGGAAGGCGGTGTCTGCCACCGCTCACCTCTGCCTGATGCCTTCTACATATGGTGGGGTCCCCTGGCGTGGAAGGAATGGCTGTAAAATCTATTTAGGTCAAAGCTATAATGTTTCAACCCCTTGTTCCCTGTCTCAGCAGTTTAGTGGGCTCAGAGTACCCTAACTCAATTTGCCTCGACCCCTATGGTTCTGCCGTATGGAGAGCACGTACCCCACTTTCCAGGAAAAAGGAGGACAGAGGTGGCAACAATATAACAACAGAAAAACACAGGTTCTATCTCAGAAGAGAATCAAAGAATTACAGCGTGTTTCCTTCCAGATACACTTTGATGGCATTCTTTTAAACATGCACAATCTCTGCCGAGCAGCGTGACTCAAGAGGTCTGCGCTGAAATGCTTTTTTTATGAGAGACCCTTTAACAAGGCTGGACGACGCAGGACCACCTTGTGAATTGATCCGCATTTTTGGAAACGCGATTGTCTTCTTTCCTGCTGGGAGTCAGATGAGTGAGCTGATGATATATGGTGTAACAGTGAGGATGGAGTTACAAAAGTCGGCCCGTTAGCTACAATTAGCTTGGAACTGAGGGAGAAGAACCTCCTGTTGGGGGACTAAAAGGACAACATTGTTCTGCCTGGATGTGGGGCATTTTTCAATATGGCATTAAGCTAGCGTGGATTAGGGAAAGGGTTTAGGTCATAGCCTTCATTTAATTTAGTTTTCTTCTTCACCATATCATATTTTATCCCGTCTTCTCTATTGCCAAACCCAAACTGTTAATTTTTTAGCTGTTTTCCAAGTTAAAAGACTATTTTTCTCCACCGACAGTCGGGCTAATTTCAACTCCGTCTTGCCTCAGTTGTTCCCCGGAGAAGATCAGGTGACTTTCTGACATGTCAGAAATTTTGTTCACCCCCTCACGAGGCTATCGCAAGGCTGAATCAAAGTCGCAAACCCGTTTTCCAGACTTTTATCCCCCTCCATGTGCCTGTGCAAAAAAAGAGAAATGAAAACATGCTGACAAAGCCTGAAGGAGGCTAAACTCATTAGGTAGTTTTTCCGTTCCACTGTTTTTGCACATGCACGTTTTGAAGTATCACCAAAGAAAAAATGGCTGATGGAATTTAACCCTCGCTTGTGGTTATTTTTGAGTTAAAGTTAAAAAAAAAAACATGTCTAAAGTAGAAGAAGGAATGTGTTCTCAAAGTGACGTTTGCTCACGTGATTTGGCCAACAGTAAATCCACCATAAACAGGTTCTGCACTCACGGGTGTTCAGATTTGAGTCACGGTACAGAAAAAAGTTCATGAAAAGTAACTTTTTAGGCATAAAATGTGAAAAACAGAACACTTTAGAGAAGATTGTGAGAAAAGCTGCAAAGCTGTAAGTAAACAAATTACGCCAATGCTTAAAATCTCTAAAATTTACTTGAACAATATTAATTCACTATTTTGCTAAGATTCAACAAATGGGCCCATCCACCCCTCTGTAATGATTCTTTTTCCCAAGAAAAATATTATTTCTGTGTGTCTGGGAGTGTGAACTGAATTTAGATGTGTTCATGTGGGCGTCAGATGTTCGTGGTGAGGTGTCAAAAAAGTCTAACATCCACGGAGAAATAACAATAATTCAGAACCAGCAGGTACCGGGAAGGCTGGAGACGGGGAGCGCTAACTCCACGGTTCACGGGGTGCAAGTGAAGGCATCAGCGGACGGTCCGCTTCAGATGTGGAGGATGAGGTTACGGAGGTCAGTCCCAGTCCTGGAAACAATGAGATCGATTTTCTTCATATGAGAGGAGGAATTTGAGCGCGCTCGGGCCTGGTTTAACCACCAGGAGACTAACCAGACAATAGAAGTGTGTAAATAAACAGGGTGGTGCACAGATTTGATATTGATGGATCATTTTTGCTGCAGGGGTGTTGTCATCCACAGTTCAAGCACTCAGCAGTCATGTGACTTCAATCGGGTGAGGTTCCCAGTGTGGTCCCCTCTGATTGGACATTAATGCAAGCCTATAGAGAGCAGACAACACCCGTGTCTACTTAAAAGCTAATGCTAATAAAACGATATCAACAGAGCTTGATTTTCCTGCTAATGGGTGACAGGAGGCGACCTTTGGCGGCCGCGGTCCCAGTGAGGGGGGAACAACACAGGCCACAGCAAAGCCTTCGCCTTTATTCGCGTCTGTCATCGTGCGATGATAAAAGCGTGTGTATTTTTGGAGGAAATTCAGATTTCTCCCTGAAACAACAAGCTGCTGGATAAATGGCCTCCTCTGTTCTAAGGAACAACTGGGAGGCTCGGCATGATGAATCCGCATTCACCCGGAACGATGTATCCTTTGTTCATCACAAGCGGGAAACAGAAACATTTCTGCTCCGTCAACAAATCTTCTGAACCCCGACAGTTTGGGGAATATACGAGTGCGAGGGGGGAGGCATCAGTCTTGTACATCTCGCTGTCAGGCAGGCTTAAACAGGCCGAGCCAGCTTCCATTTACTGGAATGATGAGACGCGGGGGAGGGGAGCCTGGATAACCCAGGGCCTTCGAGAATGTGAGGACCCCGAGAGAAATTAGGTTCCTCAATGAACTCCTCAGCAGGACGCCGTACCGGATCTCTGCTGGTCGTCTGGTTGATCTCCAGAGCAGAGCCGGGAGACACCAAAGACCTGCTGAGGAACACATGGGTGCAGCTGTCACCCCGTAACAGTGACCCCGGGGCAGGGCTGCTCACTGATCCTGCTTTCAACTCCACAGGTCCCATCAGGAGGGCCACATACTGTCCATCCTCCTTCCTGCTCGGCCTGTTTGCCGCAGAAGGAGCTCAGCTCGTCTCCAAAGACCACCAGAACAACAGCGGAGGGATCAACAATTCAGTGTTAAAATCAGGAGCAGACTTGAGTGTGTGTGATGTTTTGATGAATTGGGAACATTTTGTCCTCACAACTTTAAAAGCCCGCTTGAGGGTTACGGCTTGGATTTAAGGTTGGAGCTGAAGAACTGGCTTGTGTTGATGTGAAGGGTCACGCATTGATCGTTGATGTTAGGAAGCTGGAGAATGTATGATATCTATGAATTCCTCACAAAGATAGCAGTATGGGAATGTGTGTGTGTGTGTGTGTGTGTGTGTGTGTGTATGCGTGTGTGTGCCTGCAGCTTCCACCTGGGTGGAGTTGCATCGCGCATGAACGAAGAAAACAAGGGCTGGGTCAGCTCTGTCTGACTGTTCGGGTGTGCACGTCTGCAGGCCTGAAGCTGCAGCGCATGAAAAGCAGCGAAAGCGCGCCGCTAGTTCTTCTGCCTCTGGCTTATCAGAGGGAAAACCGTCGCTTCGGTCATGGAAATGTTCCCTTCTTCCACTCTTCTGCGGAGGCTGGATGTCATAAACACTCTGCAGCGTCTGACCTTGAGTGTCTGGCCCAGATTTCAGCCGATTTTCCATCTTATTTCAGATCTGCGCCGTCATTCGCGGTAGCGTTCGATTACACACTATCAGTCAGTGCTTCGTGGAGCCCTTTTCTGCCAGCAAACACCATGTAATGGAGCAGACGGGCTCGCGCGACCTCGGCAGATACCTGAACACATGTAAACAACGTGGCTAAAGGCGTCCCGTCTCCTCCGAACATCTGGATTTATCTCTTGTTGGCACGTCAGAGAGCCAGCGCCAGGACAAATCATCCCCACGAAAGCAAATTTTGGTTTTGATTGTTGTGCCTGCGTCTCCCCAGGGTGCCTTATAACTGGGTAACTTATAACTCTGTTGGATTAAAGTGACAAAATGGAAATATGTTCCTGAGTATTCTGACTTTTGTTTTCCTGTAGTTTCACAAGAAATCTGCAAATAAACCACATGACAGAGCGGAACAGACAGGAGAGATCTATCACCGTCCAAACCAGCCCGTCAGAAGCTAAATGCTGCTTTCCCAGAAACATTACACAAACGTCTGTGAAAAATAGGCGTCCTAAATTCGTAAAGACGTCAGAATGTCATTTTTTTAAATCATTTCATCTTTCTGGGCCTCAGTTAGTCATATTTTGTTTTGCCTGCTAACGCTTTCATCTGCACCCTCCCCGCTGGTTATTGGGATCTTCTGGGGAGACTTTGAACACTAGTGTTAGTTATCAACTCCGAGACGAACTGTCCGTCCTAAGAACACGCCAACTGTCCACGTTTGGCTTTCCAGGCTGGGCACCTGCTAGCTTATTAGCATGTCAGATCAGCAGCGTCTTTCCCCCAAAATAACATGAGCTGTTTTCAACTGATCCCGACCTTAAATCTACACAGAGGGGACGCTGATGGAGGAAATGTGCACACGGCAGAGGAGCATATAAAATCTTTACCTTCTCAATCGCCAGCATCCTCGACAACGACATCATCTTTTGAGATTAAGGTGCTTTTGAGAATGGGTCACAACAACGAGCCTTCACTAGCATAAAGTGATCTATGTATGTACGGCTACATTTACATTTACTTGTTCTTTGGACACTTAAATAGTACATTTTTCTTGCCGGGTAGATCTTAAAGACTTTAGATTTGCTGGCCTGCTGAAGTGTTTCGCTATTTTCCTTCAACAAACGCATGTTCAAGGCTTTTTTCGGGGTCATTAAAAAGACATTTGCACCCCCGATGGGTCCCTCTAAATTACCCCTGAACGGCTGCAGCGTTTGATAAAGTGGAACTAATGATCGACCCCCACGACAAGGGTCACCCCCCACCCTCACACACACACACACACACACACACACACACACACACACACACACACACACACACACACACACACACACACACACACACGCTGTCCTCAGCCTCCATTGCAAGTGCAGTGTGTCTAAGGGTCCATTATGATGGGGCCATACGTCAGCGGAACAGCAGAGGGGGGGCGTTTGTTTTCCCAGCTCCCCTCCATTCATCAGTGTGGGGATCAGCTACCGCGGAAACCTGTAGCGTCGCCTCTCTCTGGCCGGCCTGCGTGCTGCTCCCGCACGGATTAATCAAAGGCGCGCGATCGCACAGTTGAGACAGTGTTTGGGTCCTAATCAGCCTGCAGGAACTCCGTCTCCTTCTGTGGTTACACATAATAATCTCACGTCACTCAGAGATGGCTGTGCTTTCATACGTCGCCCACTGCTTCCCTCACACATTTTTTCCTCTCCCCCCTCCCCTTTTTGTCTGTCTTATATCTTTCCTATGCACAAGGCCGTTTGGCAGCGGCCGCGTCGACGTATGTCCACCTGCTTCTGATTACTGGAAGGAGAGAGCGGCGAGCTGGAGGAAACGGGTGACAGCGGAATCTGGGGGGACGGAACGGACCCCACTGACAGATGAGTGGAAAACCCAAACGGGGGCCAAGCAAGTCCACGTGTGAAGGCCTGCATATCTATCTATCTATCTATCTATCTATCTATCTATCTATCTATCTATCTATCTATCTATCTATCTATCTATCTATCTATCTATCTATCTATCTATCTATCTATCTATCTATCTATCTATCTATTGTCCAGATGTGCTTGTGTGCAGCTGTCTGATCGTCATGGTGACTCACAGAAGCATCTTCTTGCACAACAGGTTTCTGGCGGTGATGAAGAATGAGCAAGCCTCCCGCAGGCATCTCCTCAGCCGCCCGACGCCCATTGACCCGGTGCCCTCGGCTCTGTCTGTCTGTCTGTCTGGGCCGGCTCAGTCCGTGCGGGTTCGCCCGGGGTTACCTAAATACACACTGACTCTGGGTGGGATGAAGGCTCGGAGGGGTTTTCCATGGCTCGCCCCGGTAACTGGAGCGCCTCGTCAAACAAACACGTCCTCCGCTCAGTCGTGCAGGTAGCGGCGCCGGTAGAGCCCAGTTTCTGCCCCGGGTTCACCGTTGCTGCCACTGCAGCTCCGGATTCCAGTCCCACAGAATTGGGTCTTCCCGCGTAGGCCTGCGGGGGTCATGTGGGGGGGCCAGGGCGACACTTGCCTGGAAGAGTTCTACATGGAAGAAAAGCAACACTGAGACATCAGACTTCCCACAAATCCATCTGTAGCCACATGTCAGGGCCGAATTCCCAGAAAAAACTGGTAATATAGCAGATCATTTGTATTTTGTTGCATTTGAGCTGAAGAAGGCTCGTAAAAGACAAAAAGTGCTTTATTTGATGAGATCTTCTCCTCGTTTCCTTTGATGAATTGACACACAGGCTCCGTCTCACCTGTTAACGCCGGGTCCAACAGCAATATTACATGTTTTCCTAATAACCCCCAGGTGAAACTCATAAATAACCGCTCCCCTGACTTTGTTTACAGCCTTTTATTTTCTCTCTGCTCGGTCCGGCCAACGCCGTCCCCCTCAGAGCCACGATGACGGGAGGCTAACGCTAATAATGTCGTCAGCCTCGGTGATCCGGAGTTTAGTGAGTTTAGCGTCGCTTGGGGTATCATTTGACCTAACTATGAATCTTCTGGAACATCTGCAGAAATGAAGAGTGTGTGTGTGTGTTGGGGGGGGGGTTGAGAAATCATATTTCAAAGCTCATGTTCACAGGAAGACCAATTTCTGTCCCTGGTGCACGTTTCTGCAAAGGACCCGTCTTTCACCTCGATGAAGGTAATCTAAAGTGTCAGGTAGAGCTACTACATTAAACACGTCCAACACATAGTGAATGGATGACTTCATCGTCGGGGTATCCCCCCCGACTGATGTATGTTGTTGTAGCCTGACCCACAACAAGACCCCGGGTTCGTAAGGGTCATTCGTCACAACCTTCATGTGTGTGGCGTCATCCTAAGTGAATTACATATTGGAGTTGAGCTGCAGCAGTTAAATTATTTATTGTTCTATTTACAGGCCATAAAAGATTTATTTTTACTTTTAAAAAGCCTTTCCTGATCATCATCATCATCATTATAATAGCTGCACTGAACTACATTGAGGAAAACGCCTCTGGCATTATATCCTGCTCACATTAAATGTGGTGGGATTTACAGTAAAGTCATCTTAAGATATGCACGGCAAAAGTATTTCCGGTTGAATTAGTTTAATATAAATGCTGAAAAGCGCAACAGAGAAGCGCAAAATGTGATACAATGCTGCTCTCTAGCGACAGAGAGTGGTACTACAAGCTTTATCTGAAAAAGTATGTTCAACTATGTTTGGGAATAAACTGGAAATAGTTAATCTTGACGACAAAAAAACAGCTGCATGCTCCCGATGTTCAACAACAGAAAGAAAATCTCTTGTATGTAATGTTTAAGGTCTTTACATGTAATATTTCAGCACAGCTAAGGGGGAATATCTGTTTAAAATCTTAAATATCTCCACATGTCAGTCAAAAATGGTGGTTTTGTTTGTGGAAATGGAGAGAATTTATAAAATTTTACATTTGAAGGTTACATTTTTTTTTGGGGGGGGGAGCTTAAAATAGCTTTATTGTCTCCCCTTAGCCAGCCAGCCTTCTCAAGAGTTCATATAACAAGATGAGAAAATCTGTCTTCATTTACATTTCTCTCCTGTTTAGACAACCAGTGAATAGTTTTGTTGATCTTTGGAATAACTCATCACCGTGCCACAAAACAAGCGTGAGCTTTGCACCCTGGATATACAATTTTACAATGTTCAAAAATTCAAAAGTCAAAAGTATAAAATGCTACGTTATACCTGTTTGCATCCAGTGCACATTAACGTGTGTACATTCAGAAATATGGACTTTAAAATATGGGGGGAAAATACAGACATTAAAATATTTAAGAAGACTAATTATCTCTTTCTATTTCAATCTAGTTAGGCTACAATGAAAAAAGCTGCGGCTGCGAGCACCGTGTAGAAGACACAGCAGGTGGCGCTGCAGACAGAGTGAGAGGAGGAAATGACGACAGACATTCCGGGGAGGCAGCGAGCGCAGTCCAAACCACAGAAGAAGCAGGAGTTGCTCGTGGCGAGGATGTCTGAGTTGTACACCCGTGTTGCTCTTCTGGCTATGAGAGAGAGAGAGGGGTGAGACGTGGTCACAGCGTTTAAAAAGTCGGCATTTTAGTCTCCAAACTGGACTCACTGGGTTCGTAGTAGTCGTACACCTGCACCACAGCCGCTTGCACTCGGGCCACTTTGTGATATCGGTGGAGAGGAAGCCCGATGCACATCTCTGACTTGTTAACCTGTAAATCCAACCAGATATGTCGAACATCGACGTAATGAAGATTTTGTTCTGCCGATGAGAGACACCAAACACCCGATCGACACGTCAGAGACTCACTGAGTCCAGGTAAAGGGTGACTTTCTCCTCCTGATTCTCCACCTTTCTGATGAGGCCTTCAGGTGCAGCAGCGCCAGGAGGCAGTCTGAACCCGCTGAGCATGCCGGCTTCCACTATAACCATACCTGTCTGGCGGAGCGCCTGGCTGTCCTTTAATCTACAAGCGGCACAGACACGTGTGTTACTGAATCCCTGAAATAAGTGCGTGCATGCTGCTGATCCCCGGCAGCGTTTACCTTGTGCATATAGACAACAGCATATGGTTGTGATCTGCTTCCTCGGCCACTGCAACATCCAGTGAGAACGCTTCCTTTTCTGTGGCGTGCTGTGAAAACGCTCCGCTGTCCAGGTTGTAAAAGACGTTCAGCTGGAAGTGTTGGCGTAAAACAAGCAGTGAAGGAGTGAAACTACGAGTAGACGTAGACTGTAGACCTCAAGCCGTACCTGAAGTATTGCAAATCCTCTTCCTTCCATGTAAATGTTTAGAGCCACGTCTTTATCAGCGTCAATCTGAAAGTCGTGTGGCGAAGACACAGGACGCAGTTCAGCTGTATGGAACTACTGTCGGGTCTGAAACGACGCCTGAATGTTACCGACGGCGTCTGAGTTGAACTCGGTTCTCTCACCTCTTGGCTCTGAAAAGCCAGAAAGTTGGTGGAGTTGATGTGAAGCTGCGAGACAACCGGGGACGTCGGGGTGGACACGCTCAGCCCCAGGTCGATGGCTTTGGCCCCGCTGAACGCCGCGTAGTAAGCCAGAGCCTGGAGGGCGACTATGGTGTCCTGAGGAAGGAGAAATTACTCTCACGTGCACAGATATCCATGGATATTTTCCCGTGTCTCATCACCTGCGTTGTCCCGTAGCTCCCCAGACGGTTTCTCTGTTCGCTTAACCACTTCATGAGCTCGATGCCCTCCACCACGTTGCCGCGCCTAAAAAGAGCCAGCAGTACGTAGGAGGTCATCTCCACCTGCGCGGAGCGAGGGGGCCAGTCGGGTGACGGCGGGCCGGCCGAGGAGCTCCACATCATCACCCCATCTGCGACACCAAAGCCGCATCGGTTTGTTGCACTTTTGAATGGACCAGGCCAGCAGCGGTTTCTCACCGATTAAGTCTGCCCTCCTTCTGAGCTCATTCAGGGCTGCGCTAGCCACAGGGCTATTAGCCAACGCTAACGCATACGCTGCCAGACACATGCTGTAGTTACTGAGGCCTCCACCGGTCACTTTGTCCTCCAGGTACTTCTGAGCCAGAGATATGTTTCCCGCGTACCTGACCTACACACAAAACAGACTAACATTAATTCATTGAGGTTCTGATGGGTTCATTCGGGATGTGGCATCTGGACCCACCACGTAGCTCTCGTCCTCCAGCAGTGCCATCAGCACGTAGGCTGTGAGGGCCACCGGAGCGTCATCCAGCCCAGCCTGCATCTCTGTGTGGATCAAACGGCCCTTCTCGCTGAACTCCCCCAGGGGACCCTGGTGCTTCAGGAGCCAGGTCACGGCCCTAAACAGCACACTCTGGTTTACCCGCATGTAGGCCTGAGCCTGATGGAAGCACCTCAACACAAAGGCTGTGAACCTGAAGCACAAGAGTGGGACTGGTTCAAAAAGAAGTTGGAAGTTTAAAAATAAAGTCTACCTACTGACTTACCAGGTACTACCCGAGGAGTCGCTGTCTCCGAAGGGACTGAACGATCCATCCTCTCGTTGGTATGACACCTGTCTCTGATATCCTTAGAGATTCCCCAGAACATCCTGTTAGAACCTGGAATCACCTCAAACTACCACCCAAGCGAGCTTACCTTCCTTCATGTAGCCCACAGCCAAGCTCCGCAGCTCCTGGTTGTCTTGGGTTGACTTGTCCAGGTACAGGAGGACGTATATGCTTGGAGCAAACAGGATCATGTTCTGATCTCCACCGACAAGAGGCATCTCAACCAGGGAGTCCAGGTGGCTGATGGACAAGGCCAAAATATCGCCTGTGATTGAAGAAGGAACAATCTAAATATGTTCCAACACTCACAAAAAGCTAGCGCGGGACGATAAACGTACCAACCAAAGCCACGTGAGTCCTCTGGCTGCCCGGAACCACATGAGGTGGCGTGGAAAAGCTGAGGGATCTGGAAATGTTGTGGTTCAGTGGTGGCAGCTCCAGAAACAACGTCTTTGAGAAGGACCGTTCCACCCCCCCTGGCTTCAGCAACAGGAACTCCCCGTTAATAAACCGGGTGCACTATTCTACCTCAGGTCAGGTGAAAGATCGTTTACATCATCACACACCTGCACCAAAACTCTCCAAACAAGGCTGTCCGAGGCCTCTGCAGACACGGCGTCCACGGTGATGTCCACCATGCCCAGAGCCACAAGCCTTATAGGGAACGAGGCCACAGCAGACAAATGGCTCCCTAATGTGAGTTTCTGGGCATTTACCACAGACATGTCGGCACTGTTCGCCAAGACAAACTCAAAGGTTTCACTCTGAGCCAGCAGAAGGATGACCTGTGGAGACAAACGGGGGTGCCAGGATGCAGAACGTCTCAGCATTTAGCCATATTTGCTCCCTCTCACCTCTAAGTCGCGCTCTAAATGGTTGATCACGTGCACCTCCAGCACAATCTCCTCTCCTCTGACGAGGCGGGACGGGACATTCAGAGACAGGGAGAAGTCTTTGGTCACCATTAACTGGGTCAAGAGGAGACAAAAGTCATGTTAAATTGCCCAGCCATGGGCAAACAGTCGGCGTGTACAGAAGTGTGTATTACCTGCTGCGGCGCTGGGGTGAAACCCAAACCCAGGTTGTCTGACATCACCAGGGCCACAGCTCGTAAAGCCGTAAACCCGTCTGGCACGGAAAGTTTTTCACTTGTCCAGGTGTTTTCACTGAAAAAAATATCATGTATGCAGGTATAAACAGTACTATGACCAATTTTACAAAATGGCTGAATACACACAAATTGGGTTACACGTGCTGCTTCCTCCCGCTGCACAAAATTGGGGATTTGTAGGGCAATTGGTGAAACAATGGTGCTTATATAAACTATTGGGAGCTTCTCAATTTGGTCGATATTCCCATTCAAATTAGTTGGAAAGGTGGGACTTAATATTTAACGCCACTAGAGGGCGATCAAGATGTCCCACATTAGATGGTGTTTAAGGATAAAATCTCCCTCGAGTCACATTTCTTACTGACCTAACAGGCGAATCTATCCACAAGAGAGACTCTGTGTCATCCATCCAGTGTCTCCAGGACGTCTCTATCGTGAGGGCGTGTCCATCTTGAAACCCAGAAGAAGAGAATTAGAAGCGGAGAAAGTTTAAATGTGCAAAGAACGTTTCAGTTCCACATCATACCAACAGGTACATCGGGCTGCTGGTGCTGTTGTAGCACGGCGTTGGTTAGCATCTTAATCTTACAATTCTGTGGTAGGAAAGACAAAACACAAACACAAACATTGTTTTACCCTGTTGGATTGTGGAACCAACCGATGGATCAGAGGTTGATGATGTAAAACAATGTTAGTCATCATTGCAAATGTTTAAAAAAAAGTAAGTGAGGAGACGGATTAGAAGAGGCGACAATGGCGTCGTCAACATGCAGACAGCAGTAAAGGTCACCTTCAGACATCATGCCAAACCCAAACTTTGTTGCACCCGTCAGAAACCCTCGGGTCCTGCACCTTTACACGCTACAGTTACGCTTCTTAGAAATGGAAGTGTCATCTTCCAACAAAGGAGAGAGATATGTTACATCCAGACCTGCAGGTTGCAGTGAAAGCCCAAGCAGGAGAAAACGTGACAAAGGTAAAATGTATACCCGATTAAGGAGGCTGGAACCAGACAAAAGGGAAATGATGCGAATCTGACACAAATGGGTGATGGCCTGAGAGCAAACCAGGATTTTGCCCTTTTACCCAATACTCCATCTTACCTGCTTCACTCTCACGCTGAGGTCAGCTCGCGGAGTGTCGCGGTGTGTCCCCATCACCATGACTCCCAGCTGGAACCTGGGTTCAGCGGCAGTCACAGTGAGCGATACCTGCTCCCCAGGATGGGCTGTTTCACTGCTCCACTTCAGAGACACCTGAAAGCACCATGTGGGTAAGACTGTATCTTTCAGGTATAATGACTAGGAGAGGAAATACAGTACAGGGTTGGGCTGGTCGGTGGCTACGTGCACTGTGTCGCTGATGAGTTCTCCATCCGGATGGACACAGTAGACAGTGACGCAGGCCTCAGGGGACCAGGACAGGGTTGGCATCAGAGAAAAGGAGGAGGAATCCCCTGTTCCAGCAGCCACCACCTGTCCTCTGGAACTAACCTGAGAGGAAAGCAGCAAACTTGGGTATTTATGGTGTAACAGCGCAGCCTAATGTTCTTCTACTTATATTCATAGCTGAATTCAAAGATTATAGGTGTTTATCTTACATAGATATGCATATATAGTGGCTTGGTGGTATAACACCTGTATAACACCTGTACAACAACATTGAGTGTTACCCAGGAATTCTATGTAGGAATACAGATCATATGTTAATTCTTGTTTTTCTCCCACGTTATAACCTCTCGTATCTAATATGCAGATGATGCTGTTTTATATATTGTTAAAATTCCTACCACGTAGTGTAGATTGGATGGTTGGAATGAGCTTTCCACTTCTAGTTGAAGAGGAACTCCAATCTGAAGAGTTTAGCATCTCACAGTTTAATAAACATGAATAAAGTTAAGGCGTATTGGTTGCACAACTGTAGTGGAAGGTGATGGTTCACACCTGTGCAGCTGAAGTGTTGGCAGATACTTGAATATAGGAGCCTGTTGGAGAGGAGTAATGGCTGGAGACCCTCAGGGTCTCCTCACTAGATTGAAATTTAGCCTGAAACACAACAGGGAAAACAAAAAAAGGGGGAGCCTGTTGAATTCAGTCATTCAACAATTTTGTCGGTGCTGAAAAGTGAAATTAAATGGAGACCAGAACAAAAACCGCTTATGATGAAGCGAGCAAAACTGGAGGTCCTGGAAGCCACGATACTCACCCGAATGAAGAGCATAAGGACCTTGTCTTTTAACCTGAACTTGACGTGGACTTTTCCATCCTCGGGCACGGGGAGCGTCAGAGTCGTAGCTTCGTTGTTCATGGTGGTCGTTTCCTGGACCACTTCAATCACAGCAGGGTTTATTAAATCCTCTGAGCTGAGAGGCCCACTGTTGTAGCTCCGGATGCTGAGCTGTGGAAAACGAGCCGAGAAGGTTCTGGAGGTTCAGGATATTGACTGATCGGATATTAACAGACTCACTGTGGAAGAGAAGTACAGCGATGGCTTCAGAGACGATGGGAAATCATGGAACTCAAGGAGGAATCTGTTCTTTTGGACCTGGACTTCTGCTGTCTGGTTCACTTTTAAACCTTCGGTGACAAAAGATCGCAAGATTGAGGAGACAGGAGAGACTCCAACTGAGCTGCAGACGTCTGGTACCTGTAGAGCTGTCGGTGACGCACGCAGCCACGAGCACGCTGCCGATTCCTGGTGAGGAGTAGAGGGTTTGAAGCAGATCTTTACTGAAGAAAAATTGGGTTGACCCGTAGATCTGAGGAGAAGAACAGTCAGGCGAATCAAGTCCGTATGCAGATGTTTGAACGCGTGAGTCTTTCATCAAGATCACCTCTTTGGTTTGTGCTGGGATGGACGGAGGAGCCGTCTCATGCGTAGCAGAGGCAAGAGAGACTGAGACGACCAGTGTTCCGTGGACCGGCTGTCCACTCGAGTAACTACAGATAAAGAAGCATCAGCGCGGTTGTCTATAGGATGCTGCTCGTACACAGGCTGCGTTAGGTGAGCTAAGCAAACACACAGAACTCTCACTGATCCTGAAACAGCGTCGCCCTCCAGGACCTGCAGGGCTGTCTTGACCAGCATCTCAAAGGGAGGACGCTCTGCAGCCAGGCGGAAAGAAAAACAAAGAAGAAAGTGAAAACATCATCATTTACTTCCCAAAACTGGTTGGAATATAGAAGATCAGGCTCTAGAACAGCATTACAGGGGACCATTTTCTATAGATTTTAACCTCTGACCTCTGACCTCAACCTGACAGAAAGTTTGGGAGCCGAGAAGGACAGGCTGGATAAACAGAAGCGTAACGATTTACCGTAGTCCTCCACTGTGAATGTCCTCTCATCAGTTGCACCCTGTGTGGAAGAAGAAGGGAGGTAAAGAACTCAGTCTTTAAAGAAGTTCCTGACATAACGACACGAATCACATTTCAACGCTACATTGGCTGTCGCTGCGATCGTCCACTTTCCCATAATTGCCATCTGGGATAAAGGGAATTCCCACAACACAATTCCCAGATTCCCTGTGGCCTCCCGTCGATCTACGACTTCCCCGCTGGGATCCTGCAGGTAACAAGAGACTTTTAGTCATCATAACGGCCGCCTAGAGCCCTCTTCCGTCCTCTGCCTTTGTTGTTGGGACAGACACCCACCAGTACGGAGGCATCCACTCTGCCTTGGTATGGATGGTGATCCCACCTGAGGGATGCGACTCTGACTTTGACGGTGTCGCCCGGTTGGTAGTGCGTCCGGTCCGTTTGGATAAAGCTGGAGACGTTCCTGGGGCTGAAGGGAAGGGTGGTGCTGTTGGTGAAAACCAGGCTGTCCCCTTTGTAGCCCCTCACCGTCAGGTTGAACAGGGCGCTTTGTGTTAAAGGTCCATAAACCTTGAACAGGTTTGGGAACAGAAGTGTGATTTCAGCCATTCTCAAGTCAAATTTCTCCAAAGAAACCTGGAAATAAAAGGTGGATGAACTTAAAAACTCACCGGAGGGAGGGTGATGACCCCAGTGGAACCTTGTGAAGGTGGGAAACTGTATTTTAGTGCCTTCACAGCGAAGACTTGGGATAAACAGCATAAACATCAACATCACCTCCTTGGAATTCCTCTGTTTGGACCACTTTGGTGTTGCCATGAGCAACCTCAATCATGACCCTTCCTGGAAAATCTGCAGAAGACGTGACAGCCAGAGATGTTGGGACCCCAGCAAGCAGCGTTTCTGGACCCGTGACTACAAAAAATGCCCTTGTGGAGAGAGAGAAAGAAGAAACTCAAATCACAAGAAAGAAAAGGAATCAAAAGGATAACTGGGACAGAGTTCTTCTACCTGGAGGAATCCTGCGCTGAAACAGCTGGAGCGGACCACATCGCTCCCAAACTCACAATCAGGGTCCAGATCTCGTCCATGTCCTCCCGCTGTGTCTGAACGGCGACGGCTTATACCCGGACATGTGAACCTGAAAACCACACCTCATCGTGTCCTCACAGAGACTTCCCACAGGACAGAGATCAGTACACCCAGAATATTATCGCTCATTGTTTGTGGTGCACAAAGGAGGTGGTGGTGGGGGGGGGGGGGTGATGGAGCACTCTGAACACCTTTGCCCTGGGGGACAAATCTCGTCTGTCTATTCAGGGGTGGACAAATCCCCGTCCTGTCCATGACACAGAGGCGTCCTGGACTAAACCCACATGTCAGATGACCCGAGGCAGGCGAGACTCCTTCAACCATTCTGTTGTCCTCGGGTCAAAATGACCCGCCACTGCATTAAAAACCAAAAAAAAAATCCCCTAAACAATATTTTTTTAACTTGAAATTGTATGACTTTTCCTAGATTGGCCCCAAAAGTAGAACAAGTGAAATGTTGCTTTTATTCACATTTCCATGTAAGTTGTACAAAAAAAAGTACAAAGGTGGTCTTCGGGTCACAATGACCCATGAGGCAAATAGAGTTGAAATCAAGGTCACGGAGTAATTTACACGCCACAGAATTTTACAGTGTTTTAGATGTGTCTCAGATCAATCAATAGCAAATGTAAGCAACACAAGATAGGTGGTGTTCTCGCAGACTGCAGAGAGAATATAAAGGTGCTGCAGATGACAGGACCCCGAATTCTCTCTATGCTAAGACCATGAGTGCGCGTTATAATACTGAAGAGGCTCTAGAGCTGATTTTTTCACATGTCCAACAAGACAGCTCTGATTCAGAAGAGGAAGTGGAGGATTTATCAGAAGAAGAAGATGGGGAGGAATACAACCCAGAGAAAGAGAGACTTTCCTTTCAAAAAATGGCAAAATAACATGGTCCTCAGCAGAATATGACCAACACGGCAGGCGTGCGGAACAAAACGTCATAAAGATGACCCCAGGACCCACAAGGTATGCTGTCTCTCATGCCCGTGACATTGTCTCTTCATTCTACCTGTTTATCACACCAGCAATAGAAAAAATAATCCTGGAGATGACAAATCTGCAGGGTTTTCGCAAATATGGAGACAGCTGGAAAAAGATGGATGAGACTGACCTGCAGGCCTACTTAGGGCTGCTAATCTTAGCAGGTGTATACAGGTCCCGAGGTAAGGCTGCAGCTAGTCTATGGGACGCAGAGAGTGGAAGACCAATTTTCCGAGCCACAATGCCACTCAAACACTTTCACACCTACTCAAAACTGCTACGATTTGATGACCGTGAGTCAAGACCAGCAAAAGACGTGTGACAGACAAACTTGCAGCCATAAGAGATGTCTGGGACAAGTGGGTGGAGTGGCTGCCCTATCTCTACAATACAATGGTTCCATTTAGAGGTAATCTATTTACATATTTCTAATAAAAGTGATTTTTACTATTGATTTCTTCGACTGTTTTCTGTGACACTGATACTAATCACTGATGCTAATGTCTTCTGTCCAAAGGTCGTCCTTTCCGGCAGTATATGCCCAGCAAGCCAGCAAAATATGGGATCCAGTCATGGGTGGCTTGCGATGCCAAATCAAGCTATGCTTGGAAAATGCAAGTTTATACCGGGAAGCCGACTAGTGGATGCCCAGAGAAGAACCAGGGGATGCGAGTTGTGCTTGATGTGACAGAGGGCCTGAGGGGTTACAATGTGACATGTGATAATTTCTTCACCTCTTATGAACTCAGACAGCAGCTCCTGAAGAGGAAGATCACCATGGTTGGTACAGTTCGAAAGAACAAGCCTGAGCTCCCACCTGCACTGCTTGCATCAAAGAAGAGAGGTCTTCTCATCAAAGTTTCCCTTCACGCCCACCACCACTCTAGTTTCATACCTCCCAAAGAAAAACAAGAATGTAGTTCTTCTGAGCACACTGCACAGATACGGTGACATTAGCGATCGTGAGGACAGGAAGCCATCATCCTAGACTACAACCGCAACAAAGGAGGTGTGAACAACCTAGATAAGGTGATTGGAACATACAGCTACAGAAGCATGACTGCCCACTGGCCCCTGATCATCTTCCACAACATCATTGATGTTTCCTCCTACAATGCCTTTGTGATTTGGAGAGAGATCAACCCAAGCTGGATGTCTCGTAAGCAGAACAAGAGGAGGGTGTTCCTGGAGCAGCTAGGAAAGGCACTTGCAACTCCACTCATTGAAAGAAGGAAGCATGTCCCCCGCACAGAAGCCTCAGCAGCAGTTGTGAAAGCTATTCAGAGTGCAGGAGCTCCTGATCAACCTGAAGTTCCAGCTACCACAGCCACGTCCCCAGCTAGGGCAAGTAAGAGGAAGAGATGTCAGTTTTGCCCTCAAAAGAAGGACTGTAAACCACATACTGTGTGCTGCAAGTGTAAGAAATATATCTGCAAAAGCTGTGCACTTGCATACTGCCCTACATGTGCTAATTAATTGAATGGGTTTTGTTATTTTTCATATTTTTGTATTGTACATTGTCTTAAATTGTTCACTGGAGACCCAAAGTTGTCCCATACTTTTAACCTGCGCGTGTATGCGCGTGTGTTTCTGTTTAGACGCTGACAAAAGCACCCGAAAATGTAATTGTATTTATCGACTGGGGTGTTTTATTTTGAAACTTCTCATAGCACGCAACTTCCTTTTATCTTCCTTAGTGAGATAGTTGCCGGTGTTACGTGATTTGCGTGATTCTGGGGGAATGCACTTTCAGCGGAATGATCCTGGTCCTGGCTGCGATCATAACATGTGAGGATTCTTAATTCTTAATGTTGAGTTCTTCCTGCTCCTTTTGCGAACGCCTAGAAACACTTTTTTACTTTTACTTTTACTTTTCTTTCTTTGTGATTTGTATTTGTCTTTCTTTTTTAAATCCAAGCTTCCTTCTTTCAATGAGTAAAGAAAATAACTGATCGATTCATTCAGAACTTCATATAAAACCAACTCCGGGTCGTCCTTGACAAACTTACATCAGCTCGCATTCGCTTGTTTAACCAAACGACATGCTGCTTCACCATCACGGACCAAATTTGGATTTATTCTTGCCAGGCATTGTCCGAAGCAGTGCGCTGCATATGATGTGCAGCCAATACGATGACCGAACCAGCTACAGGGTCGTGGGCCGACCTGTTGATGCCGAATGCGTCTACATCTACCGCAATGCAACTGTGAGTAATGCCGCTATATTACGAATATCTGCCCTTTTCTCGAGTGTTTCACACCAAAAAAACCCACACGCATGAACACGCCGTAGGAACACTGGATATTCATCATATTGATTACGAAATGACTAGAAAGAAACATCACATTTTCTTATTTTACAGGAAAGTGAAGAAATTAGATATTTGGTCGTTCAAAGTAACAGCGGTGAGGGGTTCCGTGAGTGGGGCCACTGATTCTGTGGAAAAACAGGTGGCCCCCGATGCAGAAAGAAGGCTGCACATGTTCCGCGGGCTATTTGAACCGAAAGGCGAAAGGAAAAAAAGAAACAGAAAAATACGTCGGGTGACATCAAAAATGCTGTTTTGGAAAATAAACAAGATGCGGAATTTCGTAAAATTCCGCTGGGCTAGAATACGTGTGCAAGACAGCGGGGACGCACATACTGTATCAGGAACAGGCGACACACCGAAATAGTAGTGCACTAATTCATAGAAAAACTAAACCTGTTTCAGTTTATACAGACGTCAAACATTCCGTTTTATTCCTTTTTTCTGTAAAATGATATATTTTAGCAGTGTTCCGAATGTGCTTTAATGTACGAGTTTAAAAGCGTTTGCAAGTATCTTACGTTTTAAACACACACACACACAGCTATTATTTTTAACACAATTTGTATGGACCGACTGACGTATTTATGTCACTGTGCGCGTCAGATGCACGTGATTGCGGACAACACGAACGGCACACCTGCGTTGGTGATCAGCAATAGCCCTGATGGTCTGGTCACTTCAACTTGCATGGATGAGGTCTTCTATGACGTCTCATGTGGCAAGGTATTACACACTGATTATGATGGGATCAGGACCTGGCGAAGGGTTAAAAATATCACTTTCATTGTTTCCACAGTGGGACCATTACAGTGCCAACTGTACAGGTGAGGGACGTCTATAAATGTTGTCTGGAACTATTCGAATTATTAAGTCATCTATTGAATTGTTGTTTGTTGAAATGAGGTTATACTAAATATAAATATCTGTGGTGGCTTTAAAAAAAAATGCTATTTCTGACTTGCAGTTTGTCAATAATGAATGAAAAATCTTGCCTTTACAGTTGCCTGCCATGACTTTCTCAGCATCAAAGGTTAGCCTGAAAAAAAACCGTACACACCTCCACACACATCCTTCCTCTGTTCCTTCAACCGCCTGAATTTGAGTGCAGCATCTCGTGGCCGCTGTGGCTGAACACATGAGGTCCTTACATTTGTGAGGTCCACCTCAACCACGACGAACCAAAGGCAACGCCTGGCCGCCATTTGACATTAGAGCAGTTGTTTTCTGTGGTATTTGGCTCCAGACGGATGAAGGAACAGTCTGTGTGTTTGGTAGTGGCAGCAGGTTGATGTTGAAATTAAATGGGGTTAATTGTTATCACGTCCTGATAGAGAGATCAAATGACTGGGCTGCTGTTGCTGCTGGATGTGGTGTCCCGTTGGTCCTGCTGGTCCTGGTTCTGGTGGTGGTGGTGGTGGTGGTGTGGAAGAAACGCAGGGACAATTATGGTATGGCATAACAGTATGAAAACATAAGGCCCTGTACTGTTTTAAAATAACACGAATGCCATGTGCAACAGGACTGAGGAGACCAGCTAGTGTGGAACTGGCCAATCTTTAACAGGAAGCGGTTGACCTCACTTCCTTTGGATGTAAGTTGCAGGCGGCTGAAGGCTGCAAGTTGGATGTGAGCTTTCATTGTACTTTGTTGAATAATGTGATGTGCACTGCTTTTATTATGACAAGCAGGACTCATTTATAAGGTCCGCCACATAGCCCTTCATGTGTTTGGAATCCAGCCTCATGTCCAAAGGGTGCGAGTCAAATTCCCACATGCGGGTGGGGAGGCTGACATTAAACGCACTTTGCAGTTTTGCTGATGTGACGGCAGCTGCACGTGCACGCGTTTCTTGCATCACAAGATGACTTATGTGAACAGGAGGCTTTTTCATTCAGTCAATGCACAGATCTCCTGTGTTGCGCAATTGCGGTGATCTGTGTTGCGCAATTGTTCGTTCATTCTTACTAGCATGGTCGGCAAAAGTTAGGTGGCTTAATTTAGGTTTTAAAGTTAATCCACCCGACGGGCATTGCGGATGTGCGCCCCCGTGTCTCATCGTGACTCAGTAGTTGTTAACAAGCGTGACTTCCTGTTTGCTGCAGCACCAACAAGGTCCGTTGTCTCTGTGTTTAAAGTATTTGCTTCATCACAAAACCTAGGTAAGATTTTAAAGTGACCTGATCAGCCTCGGGTTTCCTCCGGCGCGCAACTGCTTCCACTTCCAATAGTGCGCGATCCATGTTCGTGGTGCGTAAAATTCAACTGATTAGCAACTGATTTCTTCTTGTACATAAATAACTGTTTTTTGTGCCTCGACCTTAATGACGAGCGTCTCCAACGCGCATGGGGTGAACTTCCTCTTCTTGCTTTTGCGACTAAATGCTAAGCGAGCCTGCAAAGAAAGGGGGATCCCCAAATGACGGGTGGGGTGAAGAGTGCGGTGAAGAGATAAGTCCCGATGAGCCGCAAAGCTTGGTTCGGAAGTTTTGTAATTTGCCCTTCCTTACTGCTAGAGAGCTTGATAACATTTTAGTGAAATTAAAGACGGCAAAATAAAAATATGAGGGGAAAAAACGGGTAATTTCCGCATGCGTGATTGCAAGTTGAGGATTAAACACTTATGTGGTGCTACCCCCTTGCGAACCTGCCCTTGTCACTATAGTAACACAATCTGCAGAGATGTGACACCCTCTGTCCTCAGACCCTCGAACCGGGTCAGGGAAACCTAAGGGATCTGGGACCCCTGTCCCTGGGACGGACATGCAATGGGTTCAACAGAATCAACACAAACGTCAGCGAAAGATCTACATTTGTAATCGTCATCTTCTTAATAATTTAATAATAATAAACCAAACAGATGAATAGCGAATTTTAAACCTGCATTTGGTGAAAAAAGAAACTCTGCTTGTGATTCATGGTGGCCCATTGTGTAAGTCTGGAGTTCTACCCCAGCAACTGAGAAGATGAGGGGGTTTTGTGGCTGGATTTTCCCGTTTAGGTTATGCCCTTCCCCTCTTTTCTCAAACATTTTTGGATCTTGTGTGTTAATGGGTTGTTTGGTACCTTTTATGTAAACTATTGCTGATTGAAGTTGCATGATGTTACAGGAGTCTGAAAAAAGATATAGTCAACACTGTTGAGGTTTAGCCTGAAATGAGATCTTCTGATGATTGTCCTCATGTCCAGCTTCAGGAGAACTTTCCCTCTACATGATTCTGCCTTCTTCAGATGTCAGATTGTTGGAGAGAAGAAGATCCTGACCTTCAACCTCCGACTGCTGCTTCCACCTAACACTAATGTCCTTTTCAACACATCAGCTTATTCATTCTTATTGTTTGGATAATGAATAAATCTTTAAACTATAAACTTTTGGTTGTTTTTCCCCATTTTTTGCTCAATGGCATCACACTGTTTGCCATAATCAGTCATGAAAGTGATGAACCTGATGTATCCTGACTTCCGGTCATATGACCAAGAACCTCTTCATTGCTATCCCAAACTAGTAAAAGCAGAAAGTAGACATAAATAATGTAGTAGGTTTGACAATAGTCAGCGCCGTTGCCATAGATGGAATGATTACATCATATTGAATATGCCTGACTGATTTTGGAAATCACTGGATGAGTGCATAACTGCCACATCAAATTGCAAACGTAGGCACCTTCCACCTTTTGTAAGACCGATTTTGCCGTGTCAGGACGAGTCTGTTGAACACATTCTGAATATTGTAAATTTTATAAAGCAGACCACTGCCTGGAAACATCAAACACAAGCAGCCAAGCAACAACTACAACTAATAAAGAAAAATATACACATGAAACTTTTTAGACTGAAATCGTGTCCGATCGAAACATTTATTTTTTGCATTTTAAAATGAACTTGAGAGGGAGAATAGGCTGGGAGAGGCTCTTTTCTGTTTTAGAAAATAGATTATTCAAAGTTTAACACTCATATTATCTACCAGTGATTTATCCTAGAAATGAAAGTTTCCATCTCCACACTGATGGAAATTTTCACGTATTGAGACTTTACGATACGATTGTCTTGGAAATACGTATTTTAAATACCGGTGTTGGAAATAGTGCCCGTCCCTGCCGTGATTGGTCTGATAAATGATGTTGTTTAACATGTTTTCCCCAGTCTCATTTTAATTTTTATGTATACATTAAATCGAAGTGATTTACACAAATATCCATCAGATTCGGCGTGTATGTGTTATTCTTTAAACAGTCAACTCAATTAGACTGCATGTGTTACGGAACAGTCAAGGAGGCCAGGACCCAGATGCAGAGTAAAAAGTGAAAGGTTCTTTATTGATAACAACAATGCAAGGGGAAGCCGTTCACGGAACGAAGGATCGATCGAAATAGCAACAAAAACAACGAACTAAAAATCCCCAAGAAATGGGGGAAAAGTGCAAACGAAAGTGACAGGGCACTGGAAAAAACGGACAACTCTGGGAATAAGCACGGGATAGCGAACAACTGGAGCTCTCTGAGGGTTGGAGCTATAGGTGCTGCAGCATGAACAACAGTCCGGCACCGGAGGCCAAGAGAGGAGAGCTTAAGTAGGCGCCGAGTTCGGGGTAAGGAGCTGCAGGGGCACCAGAGACCGGCCCGCCCCGGACTGCCGCTCCTGCAGGGGGAGGAGGTGAGAAATCCAAGTTATGACCAGAAACCGAACCACAACAGCATGTCTTTAACATAATATTTTCTATTTTATTCATTTTACAGAGATTCTATTCATTTTTCTAGGTATATATATATACAGTATGGGCGAGTTCGAGTTCTTATGGGAGAATAACAATCAGCTCGGACTGCGTGGGCTTTTCAAAAATAAGATTATTGAAATCCAAACAGGTATTTTACCACAGGCGGTTTCATAATCTGATTTTTTTTAAAAATAAAAAATTCCCTGGTAGTAAAGAAATTAGTCAGCAAAAATACTGCAAAATGAAAAATGCTTTTATTTGGTTTTGGACGAGTAGCTGATCAAAATATTGTACGCAAATATAAAAAGATGCATTCACGGGTCAACAAACGACAACAACAAACTTCTATCGAAAATATCCTAACTCATGGTCTTTATAAGAGCTAAAAGCCGGGACACTTGAAACTATATCAGCTTTTTAGCGAGATTCTGTTCCAGGATGTTGGAGAAAAATGAGTTTAAAATGTGGCAGAGGCAGAAATGAGCGACACGCAGCGCCCGGAGAGAATGAGAAGCACCCGTTTTTAGGCCACTTCACAAGGGCCCTTCTTCGTGAGGAATAAAATTAGGTATATCTTTTAAAACAAAAAACCAACAAACAAACAAAAAAAAACCACTTCCTGTTGGTGTAATAATGGAGGAAGTAGGGTCTTTTTCGAGATTACTCTGGGGCTTTTGTAGTTAGGATCTTGTAGATATTCTAACAGGTGCACCGAGGAGGCACACCTAACGATCTTAATGATTTAACCGATGGGCAAGTTTAACGCCTTTAAAGTTCAACGCCCTGTGAACTGTTGCTCGGTACCGATCACCAGGCGCGAGAAACCTCCGGAAACCTCAGGAGAACATTTCTCTGCAGAACAAACTGTCCTCCTCTCAGATGGAGTTGAAGACTCAACTCCAGAAAGCCGCAGAGGAGATTCAACAAAGAGACGAAACCATCGACTCTCTTCGTAGTGAGCTTTCTGCCCTGAAGAACCATTTGGAGGAAATTCCCTCCTCAGACATGAAGAAGCAACTTCAAGAGGCTGAGGACAATATGAAAAGAAGAGATGAAGAATTAGTCTCTCTTAAGCAGCTTCTCCAAACACAACAAAAGGAGATGGAGGAGTTGAGAGCCTCTCTGCAGGACTCCAAGACCTCCTAAAGATCTCAGACATCAGAGGAGAGCAGCAAGCAGGAAATCAGCCACCTGAAGGAGCTTCTTGCTGAGAAAGAGCAGCACATCAGCAGGGTGGAGAGAAAGAGACAGAGAAGAACCGCTGCATATGTTGATAGCTTGTACCTTCTGACCTGCACACAGACTGCACTCCAACAACAAGAGGAGAGATGTGCAGCTGTGGAAGCTGAACCTGTGAAAAAAAGGCTGATCAGCAGCAGAGCCTTCAACAAGAGCTCCAAAGCAAAGAGGGGAGCATCAGGAAGGAGCTCTCTCAGCCGATGAAGATCTCAGAGCAAGAGCTGTCTGTTGTGAGCCGGATCAAGCACGTCAAAGATGAAGTAGTCCAGCTGCAGGTGAGCTCTACAACGGTCCCTCCACATCTCTCTGTCTCCTTCCAGAAGATGTCAGAAGGTTGAATCTAAAACAGGCTGTCTTTCTCTTTACAGCGGCCGAGCAATGAGAGGAACAAAATCAAGAAGAAGGAGCAAAAACAAAAAGTAGCTCTGCTGTAGAACAGCAGAGCTACTTGTTAAAGACCCTGATCCTCCTCTCACGTCCTCATCCTGACCTCTGACCTCTCCCGCCACCTATATCTACATTACATGCATAGAATATATTCGTTGTTAATCTTGTTTGTGAAAGTTTATTTAATAAAATGTTTAAAACATTTAATGTTGTTTTTCCTTGAGGATCAAGAAAAACACATCACACATCAATTAACACAGTTTCCAAGCAAAAGGTGCTAATTTTACCTGATCAGTTGCTTATTTCCCTAATCTAATCAATTTAATGGGTTTAGATTTGATCATTCTTAGTTTCAATGAGCTTCAGGAACTCAAAGGCTTTGCTAGACTTGATTGCTTTGCTGCTCTGGTGGAAAAAGAGAACTACATGACTGCATCATCAATAAAGTTTAATGATAACAAAAAGGAAATGTATTTAAAATAAAGTATCTGTTTAATTTAAACATTAAATTCGTAATGTCTGTTTATTTACACAGCACATTTAAAACAGCCACGTACTGTAGGAATAAAAGTCATAAACCAACAAATGAAGTAAAAATCAAAGCTAACACCTAAAAACCAATTAAAGCTGTTTAGACACACATAAAACGCCGTAAATAGGAGCAGCATTGAAAATAAGATGTGTGCTAACTGATCAGGAGCACATCATTGTTTCTTTTGTGATCCCAAGATTTTATTTTATGCTTTGAAAACGTCATTTTTCATAAATCAACAGACGTACTCAGCGACAGCCGCAATAACACAATATGTCCACTAGACGGCAATCTAAGTAAGTAAGAGGTGAAAGTGGGACGTTCACCTGCCGTGGGAAACGGGATACTCGTCCGCCAATCACATAAAAGCATCGCCCACCTGGTGCACCTGATGAGCGCTCTGCTCCAGACGCTTGCACCAGAGTGGTCACCTGTTTACTGTTCTCGCTGTATTTGTTCCCCTCGTTTTTCTCGTTTGAATCCGTTAATCTCGCTATAGCCGCCACCACCATCATCACACTGTCTCTTATTTCTGTTACAACCTCTTTTGCGGTCAAGAACGACATCCAAATATCTCGAAACCAGACGCGCCGATCGCAACCGGATCCTTGAGAAAGCGAGCATAGACGGGGGGGTGGTCCCAACGTCTCTGAATGGATACATTAACGGTGCAAAGATTTTGCACTTTGGTGGAAGACCAGCGACCCTTCCAGAAGGTAACCAGACTTGCTCCGTGTTAAGAATGCGCAGGGATTAAAAACCCCGAACTCATTTATTCCCCACATTCACTTCTACTCAACAGGCTGACAAATGAAGGCGCAGGAGGCCTGTCTCTGTCAGCAAGAGACAGATCTCCAGCTCCCGACGTGATCCTGGATGCTCCTGAGCTTGCAAGTGATTTTTGTAAGTTTGTTTTAATATGACCGTGCATTTATTTACGGTGCCGGTGAATATTGCGACTGCTGTTGCCTGTGCACAAGTGGACGACCCGTGCTGACCATTGATTCCCAGCTCTGAATCTCCTTGACTGAAGCAAGAACAATGGGCCGGATTCACCAATATGTTCTTAAGAATCTTCTTAAATTCTTTCTTAAGTTGTTCTTAAGAAGTTTCTTAAGACAACCCTACGTCTGATTCACCAACGCGTTCGTAAACCCCAGAATTGTTCGCAGCTGTGTTCTTAGATTGATGAATGCCATCTGTTCGTAAATTGGATGCGCGTGCCAGGTGAGTCTAATTAACATACGATTAGCATAAGTCACCGCCCACTAATGCCCATAAAAGGAACTGCAGCAGGACCCTGTAGACAGAGCAAAAAGCAGCCAAATGCCCAAAGCTTGTCTCTCCATGCCCGATTTCTGACGCCGTGTTGAACAATCAAGGATGGCTAATGTGGCGGTGTGGAGAGAGGTGGAACGGTCAACGACAACGCCACCTGGGGAATTTCCCCCCAGGAATTAACCGGAAAACAGGCACGCGCAGATAAGGTTCGGTTCCAGAGGCAGAGACAGGATTGAGGGTTAGGCACTACAATTTTATTAAATCCAACTCAACAAAAATAACACGGCTGTACGAAAGTCAAACAAAAGGGGGTGGACAGGGCTGGGGCCCCACCGGCAGGTAAAACGCAATTAGGGGAGATAACCAAACTAAAAACACCCGTGCTACTGCAAACAAAACAGCCCAGATAAGCTGCAACCACGCTACACCTTCGTCGAAGGGGGAAATCAACTAAAGCCCGCTGGAGGCAGTGCCTTATATAAACCTTTTTCTCCCCACCCACCAATTAAGGCACTACCTCCATATGGCACCTGTTCGGAGGGCAGGCCACGCCCTGCCACACTAACACGCTTGATAAAATTGCCTCAACCCTGATGACTATAGCCAACACGCTTAAAGAAATCAACGAGAATGTTAAAATAAATAAACGTGTAAAAGCTGTGCTCTGAAACCGGTCTCTTTTTTTTTTTCTTTTTGAAGTGAATCAAGACTGTTAGACTGAAATTGTGACGACAATGCATTTTATTCACAAACGGGCAATTAATCGCGCTCGAACGTGAACCGCGTGCCTGCAGTCTGGCCCCATGATTGCGTCAGGACGCACATCCTCACGGGGTTGTGGCTCTGTCCAAGCACAACCAGCGCCCCTTTAAAATGCCGATGGTGCGTTCAATGGTGGAGCGACTGCGCGCTTGCATCTGATTGAATAAAACTTCCTGTGGAGTCTGAGGGTTGGTCAGTGGTGTCAACAACCAGGGAGCCAGGGCATATCCTCGATCCCCTAAAATAAATCAAGATAAAATCAAATAAGACAGTTTTGGCATGGTTTCCAATTTAGTTGATTAAAGTTAAGTCATTGGCACATTTACGTAATTTTAAAATTCTCCGTAAATCACCAAAAATAGGAAATAAATGACAGAATTATCATTGTAATATTGAATTTTATTGAACTGCACAAGAGAAGGAAACACAACCATGCCAACATGTCGGCACTGAAATGTGCGTAAGAGTACTCCTGAGTGTTCGTAGGATTTGTTCTCACCTACGCATAAATCCAGGATAAGAAGAAATTGGTGAATGCCACAATCTTCGTAAAATGTTCGTAAGTGGGACTTAAGAACAAATTTGTTCGTAAGAACGTTTCGTGAATCCGGCCCAATGTTCTTGCCGTGGGGCTTCATAAGAGTGTCCATTTGTGGGGCGCCAGCAGCAGAGGCATCATTTCTAGTCTGAAAGTGGAGTGCGGAGAAGACTACGCCTGCTCTCTGTCCTGGTCCAAAGAAGGAGGCGTGGCCAACAGGAGAGGGGCCATTCACAGATGGAGCGAACATCAGGGAGCCGTAAAGGTCAGAGGTTCCATGGCCAAACTAGCAAATCTCTGAGAATATCCATTAATATCTGGGCCAAAATCACGGGTAATTCTGAAACTCTGGTTCGATGTGATTTCAGGCGCTGGCCTGGTGTCCGTGGCAACCAAACCACTTGCATCTGGTGGCTGTACCAACGACCGCCGCATCAGCCTCTGGATCGTCAACAGAGGTTCCTGCATGAGCGCAGTGGACACAGTCGCAGGTGAATCCACACTCCTGTTTGTGGGCGGAGTCAAATGGACAAGTTAAACATTTTCCTTTTTGCTTCAGGTGTCTTTTCTGGTGTTTGCACCCAATTACAAGGAGCTGGTCTCAAGGCACGGGCACGTTCATAAGTGATATCTGGAAATACCCCACCCTTAGAAAAGCTGTGAAGCTCTTGGGTAATGACTCAGAACTTTCCTAAACTGTAGCGGTCCAGGTCACTATTGGGTGGATTCTAACCTACTGTGTTGTTTCGTGCCTGGAGTGAAGTTATGTTCTTTGTTTTTAGGCCACAGCGACAGTTTTAAATGCGACGCAGAGTCCAGGCTGCTCCACCGTCACAACTCTTTCTGCAGACAAAACCGTCTGCCTGTGGAAGAGTTTTGACCTGGACCCTGTTCAGAAGAAACGGAGAGAGACGATGGCCACATCAACCAACAGTTGCCTTCTTCAGTCAATTAGATCATTTAGAATTGTGATGGTAAATAAATTGTTTTAATTTTAGTAATTTGTTGTGTTTATTGTGGTGTTTGCCCCCACAAACAGGAGATCTGTCTAATATAACGAAATCTTTGTTAATTAAGATTCTCCTCATCCACCATTTCAATAGAGGCCAGCAGGGGCAGCAGAGCCCAGGTTAAGTTAATAATAGACTTTTGATCAAGCCAGAATTGTGAACGTTTTCTTTCAGCCCACACAAGCGAGACAGTTGAATCCTTTTAAATGCTCAGTGTATAAAATTTCCACGCGGTACTGCATTATCCTTATCAACATTTTATTTCTTTGGTATATAGAGGCATATTTCCACACAATTACAGTTGAAACATGTTTTAAAATGGTCCATTTCCAAAAAAAACCCCTTTTTTTTCCACAACATTTTGGCACGTACCACTCTGGCACCAAAGTGAATCAGCTTCTTGGCATCAGTGTGTCAACAAAGATGTGTTACATTGCGATCTGTATCGGCTTGCGTTCACGCTTCTATTGCTTCACGCCAGCGACGCTAACCTCCGAGGACCTCGACGCCGCTAGCAACGCTTCCGGGCGGAGGCGTTTCCTAGATTCGGATGGCTGCATTGCATAATTTCGAGTCTCTTTCCTTTTCAGCATGTCAGACATTTCTGAAATCTTGCTTCCGGACACCCACCGAGCCCGACAACACCCGTGTAGCACCTGTACCAACGGAGCGTGCACAAAAGTACATGTTTGCAGTTTGTTGAAGCGAAGCAAATTGGACCAAACCCAGCATGAGACCTCGCCGAGGGACGCGTGGCGCGTTTGCATTCGATCCAACGCCGTAGATCTGCAGGAAAATCAATACGCTCCACTTAAACAGCGTATTAGGAACCGTCTGACGGGTGAAGGCTAAATCCAGGGGAGGAACGCGACCACCGAGTGACGCAGTCTGACGACAACAACGGGACTCAAGAGTAAAAGTATGTGCAAAGCAACAGTGTGCAGAGACAGAAGGAAAATAAAGAGATAATAATGCATGAAGATAGAGATGCAGTTCCTTTCCTGAATGGCAGCGGTTCGTATCCTTGTTCCCACTATCGGAACATCGTCTGGTTTCCGATCAAGGCTCCTTTTTTTTAGGGACCGCCCCGGCTCGGCGCACTCGCCTCCAGTACCCCCGAACGTCACATCTCGAAGTGGCGATAGATGCTCTCCACGTAGCTCAGGACCCTCTGCCAGTCAGGCCCCCCTGTCCTTAACATCTCCTCCACTGTCTGAGGGTACATAGACAGGTTAGATTTGAAGAAAACCTGCACCCGTCTTCACTCCAAAACGGGAGTTTACCAGCGTCCGCGCGATCCCGACAGCCTCTCCTGTTTTGAACGCCAGACCGAGATTTTCCCTCTGCAAAGACAAGGAAGAATCAATCACCTGAGGGCGCGTACATCATATAACGAGAGCGTGTTCTGATTGATTATTACGGCTGTCACCTTGTTCTCCGGGGTGAGGCTGCTGTAGGGGATGTGGGAGGGGAGATACGTGTGGTAGACGGCGCAGAAGGCCAGGCCGTCGGCCCAGCTGCTGCTGAAGTTAGTGATGTCGATACTCTGGAGGAGGGAAAAAGAGAGGACGGCGATGTGAAAATCACATCTGCCATGGATGATTTATACGCCTCTTTTGAAGGAACGGGTTCAGAGTATAATTTATCTATTAAAGTGATGCTAAATGATTTAAAATCCAAGCAGCATGATCATTTGGAGCGGTGGGAAGCTGTATTAAAGCGAACCGTATTGAGCGGGAAGATTCTGCTTTATCATCGCTAAACTATCCCGGCGTTTGAGGTTTAACGTCAAGCTAAAGCTGAGACCAGCGTTACCTGGTATCCCTGCGTCCGGCTCTGGCACCAGCGAAGCAGCGAGTTTCTCTTCGAACCTCCGTGGCGACGCAGCAGCATGTTGAAACCATCCTGAGGCCTGAAAAAGGTAGAAAACTCTTTAATCATAAGCCAGTAAAAGAGTGTCTGTGTGTGTGTGTGTGTGTGTCCTCACCTCAGAGAAGGCAGCTCCGTCAGGGCAGAGTTGTACTTGTTCAGAGACTCTTCACGTTTTCCTGTTGAGTCGAATAGAAGTAGCAGGACTAACTTTACAGTTTTTTATATTTTTTTATTCTGACCTCAGTGTGCTCATCTTTGGTGGTACACATATTTGACTGGATCACTAAATGATGCTTGTTTGAACATGTTCATGACAGGTGTGTGTGTGCATGTGTGTGTGTGTGTAACGAATATGCGTAATGGAAAAGATCTACAGAAATCCCCCCCACCCCCACACATACACATACCTGTGAGGCTGTCAGGGTTTCTTCGCCCTTGAAGTTGCCCCAAGTTCTTGAACACAAAGAGGCGACGTCAGTAAACACACACACAATCCAAATCATCGCGATTAAGATAAAAGGTCGCACTTTGATCGGGACCGTTCCTGCAGCGTCACACTGGGACTTTCCATTCTGGAGGGCGGAGGCGCATGAGGACGTCGGTAACCTGAAGACAGAAAATGGAAAGCGTGACTCCGCGGTTGACCACTTTGACCACAGGTTTCAGTGCAGTCGAGATCAGTCCAAGATGAGTGTGTTATCAGGGGGAATGAAGCGTGACAGTGTGTGTGTGTGTGTGTGTGTGTGTGTGTGTGTTCACCTCGACCTCTCTGTGCTTAAAGGGTGCCGCGTTTCGCTGGCGCGCACGTCCTCCCCACTCTTCTCCGGGCTGATCACGTTTCTCAGGTATCGCTTCGTGACGCCTTTGCACTCTGTTCTGCTCTCCTCGCCTGTAACATTCCTTCCCCCATCACTCTGACTCCTCTCCGCCGTCCCTTCTTGTCCCGTCCTGTCCGTCCCCTTCTTGTTGCCCATCGTTGGGCTTTCTTTGCTTTCGGAACCATCCGCTCGCTCTCCGTTGGGTCTCTCCGGACAGGTACTGGAAGGCTGGCTCAGCGCGGCCAGTTTCTGCCGGCTCTGCTTTAACTCCTCTCGGAGGCGGCTCAGTTGCACGTCGGCCTCCTTCTGCCTCTGCTGAGCGGCAGCGAGCTCCCTCTCCACATCCCGGTGCGCTGCGCGGAGCGCCGACAGCTCTTCTTCCGCTTCTGCTCTCAGGCGGTCTGCCACTGCTACTGCCACCTGCAGGTCAGACTGGAACTGCAGCCATTCTCCACGCTCACTCTGCAAGCCAAACCACAGGGTTAGCTTCTGCTCACTCAAGTGCACGTGGCCTATAATTTAACAATTTTGGTCAAAGACAAAACCCCATTCAGCACACTTAGCAACCAACATGGAGCGTTACGTTACTTCCTTCCTTTCCTGGTACCGATGCTAAATGTCGTCCTTTACCCATCTTTTGTTTTCTTCCTCCACCAAACTTCATGAACGTCTCATGAACTAGTTTGTGGGTGTGTATGTGTGGGTCTGTGTGTAACAAACAAATCGATCAATGCAGGGGTGTGAAATAATGATCTCTTTGGTGGAGGTTAAAATAATCCAAATCAGGCAAAATATTGAAGGTGGCATTCTCTCCCCCCCGACTTAAATTCCAAATCCCAACATAGATGAATCCTCTTGGAACTCCATTTTCTAACTTGATACCTTTTAAGTACCATGTAGAACCAAAATATCTCCATTGTATTCCACACGTTTTTCTTCCAGGGAACAATAACCACAGATAACTTATCACAGTGGTTTAGCAGTAAAGTGTTTCTATAAAAGCTACCAATTAACCGGGTATCCACAGTAGCTTGAAATGACTTTAAATGCAGATTTTAGTCCTGGTTATTATTGACCTTTAGCTATGATCTCAAACTCAGTCATCTCAACTGCGTTAATGTCTTGCGTATTTCTACGTATGTCGTAAATCCTTTCTTACAATCCACACTCTCGCCACTAGAGGCTGCTATATCTCACACACTGCTTCGGATGCACAGAAATGGTAGTTTTACCCAGCATTCCAATGGTTTTCCAAACTTTGGCAATCGCTGCTGCGGCAACTATTCTGGTCCCGGCTCAGTTTCATGTCTGAAGTCTGAAAGTTTTCACGAAGAGAGCCGTGACGGCCAGACTGGGAATAACACCAGAAGAGTCATTGTAGGATCCGAGCAGGAAAAGGAGAGAGAAAAAAAGATAATAAAGGTTGTTGAATCCATGTGCAGATTTACTACCAAACGCTGGAGCGTCGAGAGATGTGAGGACGTGCCGACAAGCCGCGGGCCTGGGAACGCTGGGAACACTGGTAATTAGATGAAGAGTGGATGAAAACATGGAGGAGGTGATATCTGAGCCAAGTCGCTCCCACGTCTGACCACTGACTCAAGACCACAGCTGGGCCTGATTACACCGGACACATGTATACATATATAAACACATGCGCCCCCCCCCCCCCCCCCCACTCCTCTTTTATTGTTCTACCTCACCACCAAACCACATTTTTCGACTTCTCTCACACGTGCGTCTCCAGAATTCCGGGCAGACCGGAGCAGAGTGGGCCTGCCAACCTTTGCGGAATAATAAGTAGGAGAGCTCCCAGTTTGGGAAAGTTAAATATAACAGATGGTTCTTCAGAGAGCCTTTTGTTATCAGGACAGGGACGCTCCAAACAGAGCATGTCTGTTTCAGGAAACAGGAAGGGGCGCTCCTCACTCACAGCGAGATAAGGGTGTGGACTGTCAGTCTTAAGAGACACACACACACACGTCTCGTCCCTGAAGAGCTGACCCAGTACCCCACTGCAAGACCAGATGTGTGATCCTACACACACACACACACACACACACACACACTCCCCTTTTATTGTTCTACCTCACCACCAAACCACATTTTTCGACTTCTCTCACACGTGCGTCTCCAGAAGAGACACACAGACGTGCGCACGTCTAGGAACTCCTGACAAGGCCGCGTAGGGGTCCACTGACTTTAGAGCCTGCATACGTGTTCAAGTGAGAGCGTTCCAAGCATCTGTCTCCAGTTCACCTCCACACCCAAAACTTTCCAATACATATTTAGGGGAAAGTTTCCAAATATGTGATATTCCCCCTCTTGCCTGACACACCGTGTGATGAATATTCAACATGGTGATTCAGCTCAGCAGGACATGAAGTCAACGTCCTATTTTAGTGTCACGCATGCATCAAAAGGGCCAAAGTCTCAACGTCACGTTGAGACTTTGGCCCTTGGAGAAGGCCTCGTTTCCGGAGGCATAGGACACTAGAACCTATGAATTAAGATTTAGCTGGATTTGAAGATTGCAGGACGGTGTTGATGTGTCATTTCAAACTGTTCTGTCACAGAACAGTTTGAAATGACACATGGAATATGTGAATGCAGGACGGTGTTGATGTGTCATTTCAAACTGTTCTGTCACAGAACAGTTTGAAATGACACATGGAATATGTCCTGCAATCTTCAAATCCAGCTAAATCTTAATTCATAGGTTCTAGTGTCCTATGCCTCCGGAAACGAGGCCTTCTCCAAGTGGAGGAGCAGCCTAGCACAGAGAGAACGGGAATCAGGAGATCATTCCAGGAACCCTCAAGCAGGATTCACCTGGAACTGATACCAGAGCAATGCAGAGATCTGCTACAAGTAGAGGGAGAGAATGAAGAATAAAGGCTACACGAACTTTATAAGATAGGATTGAGTCTTGGGAAGATCTGGCTTGATGTAAAGCAATAGGGAAGGGTAGAAGGATAATAGGAAGTGAAAAGTTAAGATTCTCTGTTTTCAGAGGGCAGAACAGCCACAGGTCAAACAGCCAGAAGAGGTCAAACAGCGGAGGCGACACCGTTTCCTGTACACGTCCTTCACTCAAAAAAAACAATAAATATTCCATTTGCAATAAGTGTGGAAGTTGGAGAAACAAAGAAAACAAGATCAAGGTCTTAGAAAGGGAAGTACGGATAAACACTGACGCCAACGCTGTCCAGCACCCCCCACTGTGTCAACAAATACCTGTTTGCTGCTACTTTAATGAGCGATAAGTTGGTGGAACTGGGGACTGACAGCTTTTTAAAACTTAAGGATGAGAGCATCCCACAGGAGGATATGGAGCCATGCCGATCATGCTCTGAAAACAAGAAAAGGAAGTGAGATGGAGGAGACAAGAGAGAAGGCGAGGGAGAGCGACAAATGATGAGTCCGTGCTCTGAGCTACCGCTGCTCTGGAAGGAGTGGTCAGTGCTCGGATGGAGGGAGGGAGGGAGAGAGAGAAGGAATGAAGGAATAAGTGAGAGGCACAGAGAGGGAAACAGGAGGGAGGAATCTCTACAATGCTCGAAAACCCAACGCACCAGCCAAGACGCTGAATGCATCTGTGACACAGATTCCGAGTGATTTAGCGAGGCCTCCGTCTCACGTGCAGTTCAGAGACAAAAGTGCACATCCAGCCAACCAATCCCCCCCCTTCAAACCGGTACGCAACACAAAACATGTTTTTGTCTCCTCGGCGCACGAATGTGAACTCCAGCCCACCACAGCAAAGTCGACCGAGTGGCTCCGTGCGTTCGAGCTCGGCCGGCTTGTGTTGCCTAACGAGGGGCAAAGGAAGGATGATTTTGCCCCGGCGTCTGACACATGGCTGCCACTTCACCACAGACGCGCTGCGGTTCAGCCAGCTCGCACAATGCGTCTGTTTCCTGGGCTTGAGCAAGATTTGAATAACAAAACGGAAAGAAAAAAAAACACCAGGAGAGGAAGCGCGGAGCCGAAGAGCAGGAGCAAACATGCTCCAATTGTGAGGAAACGGATCCTTAAATGGAGCGAAGCAACAAAAAAAAAAGAGGGGGGGAAAGAAAAAAATGTGAAAGGAGCTGAAGTGGAAGAGAAAGGAGATGAGGTAACTGGAGGCCGGCACGCTGTCGGGCGTATTCCAGCTGTTGCAATCTGGGGCAGATCCCGAGGACTGCAGGTCTCATAAGGGAGGGACAGGAATGGGGACAAGAGACAGACAGGAAATTACCACAACGGATCACCATCCCCACACGAGCGAGGGGAGCCCGAGCGACAGAACCGAAGGACGCGGGACTCTCGCTCTTAACTCGCGCAACTTTGGGCGGGGACGCTGATGCTGGCGTGATCAAACAAATATCTGCCGGGTCTGTGGTGGAATTTTAGGGGACATTTTTAGGACGCGAGGACATTTTGGCTGGACCTCAGAAATTCAAAGGGCTGTTTAAGGGTTAAAATTTGATTTAAAGGTTAGAATATGGTTCAGGTTAAGGTTGGGGTAAGAACTGAGTATTTAGATGTGATGACTAGAGTAAAGGTAAGGCGCTGGAGACGGAAAGTCCTCACAATGATGGTAACGTGCGTGCACATACGTGTGTGTCAAGAGAAAGCAGCTCCCAGTGGAGCCAGTTCACAGCCCAACTGTGTCAGAAGTGTGTAGAGGTCAACAGGCTGCTCTCTGGTCTTATCTCCAAGTCAGACCACCACAAGCACTTTGCACACGTGTCTGAGGTCGTGGCTCACTTCCTGTTTACTTTGCGTTACAAATGACAAAACCACAATCAAACGACCGCGCGGCCCACGCCGCTGCCTGCTGCAGCACACTCTGTTGCTTCTGATTCTGAGTCATGGGAGCACCTCACCTGCAGATTAGTCTTCAGAGACTTCACCTCCGTCTGGAGCAGCTTCAGCATCTCTGGGGAGACATCAGAGGACGACCGAATAAAGACAGGGTGTCTTGGAAGCAGTGAAATAAAAGTCAGGCAGCGGTGATATTGTGTGTTCATTTATGGTGACAGATGTTTGGCTCTTGCCTGCTGCGCTCAGGGCCACATCCTGACCGGTGGTGAGCCCCAGCGTCGCCCTGCACTCCTCCAACAGCTTCTCCAGCTCCCCACACTCAGGCGGTAAAGACTGACTCAGGCCACTGTCCCAGTCTGTCCCCTTATGCCCAGAAGAGCTGCCCTGGACAGGAGTGGTGGGGGGGCTCTTTGAGGGACTGACACTCAGGGGCTTCTCCTGGGAGTCCTCAGCCCGTGGGGTGGAGGTCGGAGGACCCCCGTCCCTCCCAAACACAGCTTGTCCTTTAACCTTACTGTGCACCAGAGTGACGGTGGGGTCACCACTAAAACTACTGGGACTGACGGGCGGATGAGGCTTCCAGTCACGCTGGGGGCTGGAGGCGGAGGGGGCTTTCTTCTCCCTGGCGAGAGGAACGGGGGGCGGAGACGTAACCGGGGCTGCGGAGGAAGGCTGCGGTGAGCTGGGGTGCAAAGGCCTGAGAGCAGGGACATCACTCTGAGGAGACACAGGGGGGGTGTGGAAACTCTCTCCATGGGCCCCTAAACAAACAAATAAAAAGATTCAATTTGGGGTTTGTATTATTTTAAAACCATTGAATGTTGGGGGGGTAGGAGTCATTCCTCAGCTGATTATTGAGGAAGTTCTGGTAAAATGATTGAAGGTAATTAATCACAAATATATATGACCCAAGAGAAAAAGGGAAAACGGATATCTGGTTGCGCTACGGCAGGACTTTGGCCCGTTGTCCTTCATGGAATTGTTATCATTCAGCCACTACGGAGGCTTTTTAAGGACAAGCTGAGCGTTTAAAAGCATTTCGACAAGGTTGAAGTCAGGACTTTGACTTGACTTTGCCTGTGGGCTTCCAATCACCGCCCTAATGCGTAATCCCCCATGCGTGAGCTTTAAATCCAGAGCTGATCAGCAGATACTCCGCTTCAGGACTTCCTGGTAGAGCGCAGAATTCACGCCTCCCTTAACTCACACCAGTATTCCAGACTGGGAGGCAGGAAAGCTGCTCCAGACCATCACAGCTGATGGACCTGTTGTGTTGGAGACTTCCAAAAAGTTCTAATTACTTTGATACTTTAGCAAACTGGGAGATGCAACTTTAGCCTCTGTCATATTTTCTGAGGGATCTGTAGAAAAACCAGATCAGGCACATCATCGACAGCGCGAAGACATCTGTGTTCACATGCACCCCCACCCCCGGTAAACCCTGATGAAGTCCAGATTACCGTGCATGTGTGAAAGAAGCGTTAGCGCTCGAAGGTGGTTTAGACCTTCAAGTATTTCGTGGTGTCTTTTTGTAACATGGAATCCCAAAGAGGGAGCATTCAACAGCTCCGGTTGTACCCTGGAACTCATCAGAGCCCAGAAAAAGCTTTAGATCCGCTCTAAGTTTGACACTTTTTAAAGCATTTGCATTAGTTCTGGATCGCACCGTCCCACCTAAGTCACTATCACTGACACCAAGAGCTGCCAAGGGTCTGTTGATGCAGCAAACACAAGAACTGTGATGTCACCGAACCAATCTGAACCGTAGAAGTCTCGCTCCATGACGCCGGAGCCATTTTTAGTGGCGGTAGATAGAATGTCTGAGTCAACTAACTAAGGAGGTTAGTGAAAGTTGAAGGCAAAACAAAGAGAGAGAGAGTGAGCAGCAGGATCCCAGGAGGATTTCTGACTAAACCAGCTTAGTAGTCACTAGTTTGACATGCTGAAACTGGGGGGAGAAGAAGGATGAATGCAGCAGCGAGGCTCTCATTAGCCTGGAAACAGGAACTAATGTTTTAATCCACTCACGCCCCCGATCACATCCCCACACCTACTCCACACAAAAAGAACACGAGCGATTTTCACTTCCTGCTCAGAGTTCCCGAGAAAGCCGGCCCTCCACAAAAACAGTGGGGAAACTATGGAAACCACTGGGCATCACGTCTGCGTCTATTCTTCTCTTTCCTTGTTTGGACAAAAGCTTCACTGCAAGGAGAATGAATGTGTGTTTTGTTAGTTCTTAAATGATGTAAGAGCAGCCATCCAACATTCGCGAAGCTATGCACCACCTGCTCGGAGGCCCCGATCGCTCCCAGAGAAAGACAGGATTGTCCCAATAACGTTCTCATGCCACCCCTGCCTTTTATTGCTTCATTCCAAACCATAATATGCTCATCCAGCCATGCTCACGGGTGGCCGAGTGAGAGACAGAAAGAGAGAGTGAGTGTGTGTGTGTGTGTGTGTGTGTGTCAGACAGCATTAGGCCCTCTGTGATTAATCCGCTGCCCTTGTGCTGAGCAGGGGAATTCTGCCGATTCATCACAGCTGGCCTGGCGGGGTCGGAGCGAACCACGCAGGGACACGAGGGAAATGACCACTCACCGACGCTGCCAAGATTCCTGCTGCCACACACACACACACACACACACACACACACACACACACACACACCCTCTCCCATCAGGAGAAAAGAGAGAGCCTTTCCACGCGCTTCTCCTTTCGTCGGCTTGAATTTCCCGATCATTCCCCCTTTCTTTCATGCCTCCCTCATGAGAGCCGTGCTGACTTTATCCCCCCCAGCATGGGGGCACACGCTCGCGTGTGTGGTTCCAGTTGTGCACAAACATGCATGTCGACCTGTTGTGTTGACCAACCTGGCGCATGATTGTCCCTGCTGGAAAAGTTGCCCATCCCGCAGGAGCTGACGGGGCCCTGCAGGTCCTGGAGCAAAGAGGGCACTGTGGAGGAAGACCCCTGCTCTGTTACACACACACACACACACACACACACACACACACACAATATATCACTACACAAAAAGTATTTATGAAAACCAGACTTAATGTTCCTAAACGTATAATCCTAACAGCTGAGAAAACACGCACAAAATTGGACCATACAAACAAACAAACAAAAAGCCTCGAACTCGTGTTTAAACTCCCCTCACGTTCAATGAGCCGTTACCTTTAGAAAGGCACAAACGCTGAAGCAACGACAGAAACAGAAATCAGCGTTTGCCTTTAACTATCAAGCGTATCTTAATTCCGGATCGGCGGTCTGAAAAAAACGTGGTTTCGAACGCGTAACTGCGCTCCTCGCCCGCGCGCTCAACTCTATCGACACTTTCCTCGAGTGAGAAGCCGGCACTAACCTCTTAGGTGCGGACGCCCGGATCCAACTTGGCTTCCCTTCAGAGTTTCTGAGAAGTCTTCCTCCTCTCGGCGCGGCGCGGCGCGTCTCACGGCGGGGCTGAGCCGAGCGCACTGCCCCGCTGCGTCCTCACTGACGGGAAGGAACCACCGACGGGGACAGACAGCGGCCAAAGTTGATCGGGGGCCGGACAGAATACGGTGACGGAAAAGTGCAGATAAGAGGAGGAAATGAGAAAAAGTACATGACGGATTGCACCGACGGGGACGCCGCATGTGTCCACTAGAGGGCGCAGTTAGGCTGTCAGAAGGAACCTGCTGTGTGCGCGCGCGTTCGTGCGCGTGTGCACGCGCGTATTGTTATGAATCTGAACATCCCGGGACTTTGACCCACTGACCCAGTGTGCCAGACGGTTCCATGCCTACACCTGCTTTTCTATGACAATGATTAATGATAAACTATATCAATTTATGTATTGACATCTACTATAGCAGACAAATCTACGGTAATTAAACGACTTCCAGACGATATTTCCCAGATTATTGGGTTCATTTGGGATTAATTTCAATGATTTCATCATTTGGGATTTACACACACACACACACACACACACACACACACAATGGTGGTTAAACCTTAAAAGGGTTTCGCTTAATAAAATAATCTGTTTTATCTCAATTAGGAACTAAATTGCTGGAAACCCTGCAATACATTTACCATACTATTTATCACCGATAGGCGGCGCACAACGCAAGAAGACTGAGAAAAGGAAGCTCATGGAAGCTCTGCTGAAGCTCTGCTGTCTCTCTGGGTGCACCTGAGAAATGATGAAAATGACCGAACTGACGTGACTTCAACATTTATTTCTTGGCACAGATCTCTGTCACAAAACACTCCAAAACAAAAACACCATGATCCCAAGCTGTGACTGTTTTCCAGATGCCTTTATTATTCCTAATTTCTACCGACAGCTTTTCATTAAATGCTGATTTTATTGTTACTGAAAGAACAAATTCTCCTCTTCAATGGGCACCAATGCCATAGTTGCAACAGAATGGATGAACACAGAAGTAATTTCATGTTTTAATTCCATTTTATTTCGTTCTTTTTGCTCCATTAGGGTTCTGCGGTGTTCTCTGCTCACTGAATGCAGGCGATGACGCCAGTCTCAGTGTGACAGAACAGGTTGTACATCCACATGGTGGCTCTAAATCGGTAGTTTCTGAAATGCCACGAGAATATAATGTTTTGGAGAGCAGCACAGCCATATCAGAACACTGTTTGTATCAGCCTCCATCCACCAAAAGACCCATTGTTGGTTGCCTGATGCCAGTTGGAACCCATTAGGATCGTTCTACTGGGTGGATTACGGCCATTTTGATGACCTGCTTGCATGAGCATGACTGCAACTCTGAAAAATACGGAAACTCCGCACCTGCAGAAAATGGCTGCTTATCCATTTGGCTGACAGACAAGAAAAGGATGGCTCTTTAGTGATGAAAAGCTCCACTACAAGGTCTGGCTGACCTCGCACAGATGAAACACTCTCACTGGCTGTCATCTGAACCTTCCTCCTCCACTCGTCCTCTTTCGGAGAATGATGTTTCTATCTGAACTCCACACAGAAGTCAATTAGGAGGAAGCAAAGATGAAGACGCTGGGCACTCTTTAAGGCACGGCACGCATCCTCAACCACGCTCAGAGCCTCGCCGCAACTCCAGCCCCACCCACCGACACGCGTCTGTGGTGTCAGCGCGCACCAGGGCCACGCGCGTCTCGGTGGGGCGAGTGGTGGGCCCTGCAGGGGGGACGGTGCAAACAATGCACAGCGACTGTTTCTCAGGCTTCGTACTCCTCTCTAATACCAGATTAGATGAATGAATGTGTTTGCCGGGACTGATTTTCCACCAGAGGTAATCCCTAGTGAGGACACGCGCTTATCCAGGAGGAATCAACACTCCACCTCGCCTGCCTGCCAACCGCATCTCAGCCAGTTATATTAGGAGCCATAATCCATAAGCCATAATAACTAAGGTGTTATTTGCGTTGTTTACAGGCTTCCGCTTTGATATCGGGGAGATTTAGCTATCTCTGTTTAAAAGATCAAACCCCCCCATCCGCCCCCCCTCCACTGCAAACTCTTCTGACTGAGCCGCGGTGCCAGCACACATCTCTCCGGATTGACAGACGGTGTCAGAAGGTGACAGCAAGCGTTGAGGCTTGTGGATGGATGGCACCTGCTACCCCTCAGAGGAGAGGAACCGAAGCCACAGGCAGGAGATGCTAAAGCACCTGGCTGTCTGCCCTGGTGGGGGGGTGGGGGTTATTGATGGGTGGGGAGCAGGGAGAAGGTTGCCAACCATCTGCGTATGGAGAGCAAGTGCCAGGCGTCTGCCTAGTTTTGATGGTATGTCTCACAGAAGTTACCCATCGGTTCCACTGGTATATATTCCTTAGAATATTCCGGTAGGTGCTCATCCAGCCACCTATCAATACCGGCTAACATCGCTAAGAAGACAACACAATTCAAACGACACATTGCACAAGATACAGAGTAGGTCATCCCTAGATAACATCCAACCCCCTGGCAACATAAAGGCTGAGGTCATTCAAATATCCACACTCGCACGTCACCAGAGAGCACGTGGGCCTCACCGTGAGGTGGGCCGGCACAGCTACGATCTTAGACGTGCAGGAGTGTCGTTACTGGAACTCAGCCTCTCATGCTGAAGGAGCTACATGCAGCATTCTGGATTATTTCTAAGGAACCTTCGGTCCCACAAAGGAGGGAGGCGGGATCTCCTGGCAGGCGCCGGCCCAGCGAGCGGCGTCCAGGAAGGGGGTCCTGTGAGCTGCTGCGCCTGCCGCGCTGGCGTCGGTGTGAGTGCCGACCAACTGCAGCACGCGGGCAGATGGCCTGTGGTGGAGGGCCAGCTGCCTGGAGCTGTAGCCGCACATCCCGATCCCCACGGCCCCCAGCAGCACGGCCATGCCCGGCACGCTCTTGTCAGCCGGGGGTGTCACGGGCACATTGTGGTAGGCCTGTGTCTGTGCAGAAAGACAGGAGGAAAGCGTCGGAGTGAGGGAACGTCGGGGAGATTATGGAGACTATTTTCCATCATAAAGAGTTAGAAAAGAAAAACTTTGCTCACCTCTGCCCACATCCCATAAAGCCTCCCCACCACTCCCAGAGAGATTAAAAACTCATCTTCTCTCATTTGCCCCACCACAGTCTGTCAAAGTAAAAGCTTGTCTGTTTTGTGTCACAGGCAATTTCCTTCAGCAGCTCTTGATGATTATACAGAGCACAGAGGAGCGAATAATAGAAACTTCAGTGTCTAAATGAGCCGGGCAAGTCAGACTGCTCAGCCATTCTTGGGGCTCACTCACCCATTTCCCATTCCCATTTACAATGCAGTCGACTGTTAGGTGCTAAATGCCAGCAGAAAGGTGATTCTGTGTTTTGTGGGCCTAAACAAAAGTCATCATCTGGTCCGTGGAGCAGAAACCTGCGCGGACCTGGTTGGCACGGATGGTGCGCAATAGCGTTTTTCATTGGCTGTTTAGACGGCTAAAAAGCTTTGTTACAACTCGGGAAATTCATCATTCTCGCTATAAAATCCTGCTCACACAAACAAGCAGTACTCGTCAAATAGATGAAGTCCAGAGAAATAAAGGTGGAGTCCTCACCTGCAGCAGCCTGATGTATCCTGGAGTGAGTCTTTGGAGTGTGCAGAACATCTCTGGGCTCGAGTCTGACGATCTTCTTAAGGACAAACGGCTTTCAGAAGTTGCCTGTGTGTGCTGACCTCCTCCTCCTGGATTCCCAGGGTGGGAAACCCACTGACAGAGGGAATGTCCTGCTGTGTGTGTGTGCACGCAGCTCTCTGATGTGGCCCGGCCCAGTCAGCCCTCTAATATCTCCTTGCTGCCGTTACATAAGCTGCAGTCTGTAGGTTGAGTGTCTAAGGAGATTACGCTGGCACACACACACACAGAAGCGTCTTCATAAACAGAGGCACGCTTCCATGCTGGTGCAACCACTGACTTTTGCTCATATTAAAGTCCTTTTAGGAAATGAAGTGATATTTTAAAATATTTTCCCTTGTGCAGATATTTGTCTGATATATCACAAAACAATAAATTGGTACGTCTAACGAACAATACGCGATCTCGTATACATTTGCTTTACTTTGATGGTCAATGGATCCAATATTAAATAGGCTTATGGACATAATTAGTCATAACTCTGTCACTTAATTTAATAAATAGCTTAAAAACAATCTAAAACACAAAACAAGCAGCTCTTCTTTATATCTTAGTGAGGCCCAGCACTTGCTGTGCACCACAAGCTTCAGTTCTGGGCCCCCTTCACTTTATTAAAATATCAACCTCCTAGCTTGAGCGTTTCTAAATATGCTTGTTTTATGGCCACTTTATTGTCTCTCACTGCTATTAACACATCGTGATTGGATGATAACTGACTTTATATTGTGTGTAGTGCCATTCTTTTTAAACTATTCTCTTTACCAGATGAATCCGGGCATAACTGACTGTGTATAAGAACAGTTGGTTGAGGATATTTCCCGGCATGTCAGCATATTTTTGTAAGCTTTAATATCCTTCTGGCCCTCTGGGGCTTCGGTTCAGAGTGGGGTCTTGTAACAAGGTCACCGTGCTGATAATATATATCTCTAGTTTTCATTGCTGGAGAGGAATCTTCCAGAATCCGCAAACAGTGACCTTCTTCTCTGGGTTTGAGGACTTGATTCTGCCTCCCAGCTTCATACGTCCATGAACCCCTGCTGCCAGGTCACGACGCCACCGAGGCTACGGCGACCAACGTACTGATCACTACTGATCCTGGTAATATTAGAAGTCGACTCAGGCCTGCATGGAACACCTCCCAAGGAAACAAACCCAAAGTCAGCACATCCGCGGGCTCACGTGGCGGCTGGTGCTGCTCACTAAACCACAGCGAAAACATTAAACTGGGAGCAACATTTCTCTAAATAAAAATCAATGCACCGCATTTTAATAGAGCGTCTGTGTGGAGGCTTTTTTTCCCTTTTTTGACAATTAAATTCCCCGCAACCGTGCCAAGCCTTCGCCTTGACTCGCTACATAAAAACCTATTGTTGCTTAGACATGGCTTTTTTTCTTAAATCTGCTGACTGGCCAGAAAAGACGTACTATATTGTGTTTGGCTGCGCACCAAGATGACGGATGAGCAACCTTCGCTGCCGCACTAATGGCTAAAAGGGTGCAATAAGAGCTCATAAGACCACAGTTATGTCACACAGGCGATCAGGCAACATGCTCTCAGGATTTGACGCCTGAAGTCTTCTTATGCGTCTCGGCGTTCGCTCAGGTCAGGACAATGGCGCCACCCAGCTGAGATAATTCTGTCCCTCTCCTGAACCCGTCGCCTGGCACTAAGCTGTGGGGGGAAGAGCTAGAATAGACTATCCCCCTAGCAGACGGGCATGGTTTTGGAGGCGGTTAAGCCACCAACTCCTTGGGGGGGGGGATCGCTTGCCAAGGTCCAGCTCCAAACTTTGCTGCTATATGGAGGTTATGGTTAGATAACGGCACCACGCTGGGACCTGAGCCCCTTAATGGATGTCTTCTCAGACGCCATCCTGCCTCCCCGATGACTGCTGACCACAAAACTGAAATTCTAAAGAGGTGCACGGAGGAGCCATTTGGCCAGGCGTTTGATCTGATTTGGAAGCGTGCAGCAGAGGATTGAGGAGGCCTTTAAGTTAACTGTCTGGGTTTAAATGTCATGACATCTGCAAACAAGTACACAGCATTTAGCATTTTAGCAATTAGGCCGTTGCTTGAGGGAGGGGCTGAGTGAACGTGAACGCCAGTTCGATAAAATTTCAGCGGTGGGATGATTTGCAGGGACTCGCTGTGTGTTTGATTCAAAAACAGACAAGGATAGAAAACCAGGGATATTTAATGAGGCTTCTCATCCGACAGTGATGGAGCGCGATGGAAACGGCAGCTCAGGAGCGTCTGTGCTCTAGCGTGACTGACGGCCTCCTGGTGGCACCTGGGGAAGCTCCGCCTCCTCTCCTCCGTGCGCTGGAAGAATGTCTGTGATCCAGTACTGAAGCAGCGCGCCGACGGCGGCGGTTTCCCCTGGAACACAAAGAGAGCGCGGCGTTACGGTTGATGCTGCAGCCGACAACACCAGAGGAACAGTCGGCTTCCTCCGAAGACGCTCGACAGGCGTCTGCATTGGCGCGGCGATGATTTTGGTTCCTGTTTGATCGGAGACACGCGGGAAACGACGGCGTAAAGAGGAGCAGATACCGTTGGTGACGGATATCCACCTTAAATGTGCTACAGCCATTTCTCTGCAGGGACGTTAGAACTGCTGAAACATTGTGTTTCATTCCTCAGCAGACTGCGACGCCATTATTACTGCACCAGCTATCAGGCCTTTAATGGAGGCTCACAGGAGTTTAGTTTAGTCATTGTTAGTGTTGTGGCGCCATTTTCCTGCATTATTGCTGTTTCAGGACAAAGCAGAAGGTTCAACGAGTCGGGGTGTGCAGCCAACGTGGGCCTCCAGCAGCCTGTTCAGAGGGAGCTGCAGATCGGCGCTCCGTGCCCGATGAATCCCTCTTTTCCCTCTCAGATCCGCGGCCAACGCTTCACAGATGCTCTCCGACATGCAGCACTTGTCTCCCCCTTTTCAGCCCCTTTGTGCTGATTTCTGGTTATTCACTAAATCTGTTTTCTTTTGAAACGCGGCAATTTGATTTTGGAGCAAATTGGGCACAACATACACACACACACGTACACACACACATACAGCATGACTTGAGTGAATTGTGTAAGCTTTTAAGCAGACTGCATTAGTGAAATGAAGTGACGGACAGCTTTATCGCCCAACGGCAATAAAGCGGAGACTTCTGAAACGCAGCTTTTCAGCGCCGCAGAGGAAAACCAAAGATCGCGCCGTTAATACGAGGCCACCGGGTCCCGCACCGACGATGATCCGCCGTTTTATGATGAAATTGTCCTCTCCCGAAGGCACGATTTCAAATGAAATATTTACAGGTCGGCCAGGAGCGCGTTCACGAGGGTGACGGGAGCCCAGGGTGCATCTGTCTTTGGTGCATCCACATGGCGACAGCAGCGTTCGCAACAGTGAGGCAGCATGACTCATGCCCGATGACGCAGGTGGGAGAGGGGGGCTACAAAAGCTTTCAGGCAGCTGTGGAGAAGCTGCCTGGAGACGACGGGCACGACTCCGGCACAGCCAGCCACACATCACTCCGTCAATGTGGACTCCATCTCCGTGCCCGGCCTGTTTACATCTCCTCGCCATTGGCGCGCACTTGAGCGCTCAATGGCGGCGGAGTCCCCGCTGATCCCGTGACACAGCAGACTAATCAAGCATGCAAGTGCACAAACAAAACAAAAAAAAACGTGCACGGGCAAAAACGTATCTGGGGACTCCTGAGAAGTTGAAGCCGCCGTGAGCGCGGACAAGTCGGAACACGTCGAGTGTGCGAGGTGGACGAGGCGACGTGCAGGTGCAGGTAAAGGCGAGTTCGAGCAGGTCCAGTCAGAATTATGATTATTATGGATGTTAGGATGCACAGACAACCTGCAGGGACAGATCGGGACACGCGTCAACCTGCAGGGACAGGTTAATGAAGTTTCCGGGCAGATCCCAGCGTGAAAAGGCCAGTGTGGACAGGACGGGGCATTAACTGGCGTCAGGCACGTACCTTCAGACAAAGCCGATGTGTCCCTGAGCTCCTCCAGCGCCTCTGCCAGCTTATCCGTCTCTCTCCGCTGAACCAAGCTCTGAAGAGTGGAGAGTTGCTTTAAGACAGAGGTGGGTTTGTCCCCGCTGGCTAAGCTGCTCAGAAGGTCCTCCACCGTCCCAGAGAGGAGACGGAGCTCGTGGACAGGCGGCGAGGCTGCAGGAGCGCAGAGGCCAGAAAACAGTTAGCGTTCACGTAAAATGCAACAGCAGGGCGATTTCAGCAGGAAGAGCTCCTCACGTACTGTCTGACACGTAGAGCTTCATGGTGGACCTCAGGAAGTCTGACACCTCAGCAACTCTCCGCCCGCTCTCGTCATTGCCTTCATCGTCCTTCCTGTAGGTGAACTCCACGGCGGCAGCCTGGGGCACCAGGCCCATGGACAGCAGCTTCTCTTTGCGCCGCTTCTTCTTCAGCTTCCTTCTCTTGTTCTTGCTAACGCCCTCCCCCCCCTCGTTCCCCTGACCCGGAGCCACGCTGGGTTCAGCTGCTCCGTCTTTCTCACAGTCTGGACGGAGGGATGGCTTCTTTTTTCTCCTTTTCCTTCTCTTCTGTCCTTTTTCTTCCTCTCGTTCCGAATCCCCGTCGGTGTCACCTCGGCTCTCTGCGGGCGACAAGATGGCAAACTTTAAATTCCATTTAGGTGCCACACAAACTCCAAAAAACGAGGCATAAATCCAACACAGACATGTGACAAAGTTTCATTAACCGTCCACAAGCGCTCTAATGAACTCTCCTGTGTCAAGTTTGATGAATCCTTCCATAATCTGAGGAAGATGGACGAGCATCACAAACATTTAACACATCTCAGACATCTGAGAATGACCGAACTTCACTTGTTCAGCCCTGAGTTTACATTTAGGGTCGTTTCATAACAGAGACGACCCATCTTGAAAGGTGCTGTTGAGCTGAACATGAATGATGATTACGACCAAAGTACCAGCTGTGTCCTTGTCACTTGTGCCGTCCAGCTGGAAGCGTGTGGGGGATCTCTCGGAATCTGCCTTGTAGTCCGGAGGAGGGAGTAGGACCGTGTACACGCGCCTTCCAGGAGCGTCTCCGATCAAGGTCTTCCCTGCAGCTACCAGGGTAACAGTGGTAAAAGATGGGTTTTGAATGTTCTGATATAAACCGTTCTTTATATCAGATCTTCATCAAACCTGCAGTGGTGGCGGAAGGTCTGGAGGCCTTCCTTTTCCTGCAGGGGGGGTTTGATGGGTTTTCCACTTGCAGCTTGCTGGACTCATATTTAGGAGCTGCGGGGAAAAGCCTCTGGAGGACTTTTGATTGAAATACTGGCGGACACAAGATGCACAAACAAAAAACCCCAAATCGTTACGTTTGTCTTCGAATTTACGTGTCTAATTTCCAATACGGGCAGGTTGGAATCCAACCTTGCCAAATCTACAATTTAAAAAGAAACTATATGAAATGCTAAACATGAAATGAGAAGTGCTTCTCACCAATCTTGACTATGAATTGTCATTTTCAGGCTGGCCTGTTACCGGCCGACAACTATTAGCCGAGTGCGTGTTTAAGAGTTTTCTTATTTCTCTTTGCATGGAGACCATGTGCGTTTGTTTACGCTTAGAAACCAACTTAACGCGAGACTTAGCATGCTAGCTGCTAAGTTACCCAAAATATAACGTTCTGTGGTTTTGTACGAAACCTAAACTATTGTAGGGTTCTTCAGCCGTTCTCACCTTCTTTCCTACGTGCCATATCGATCCATGTACGTGTGGGAGTAGAAAGAACGAACCATTAGAATAAACACACAGCTACATCCATGATGCTACCAAGCTAGCCGGGTTAGCTAGCCAGTTTCCCACCCAGCTGGCATTTATTACGTCAACAGGAGGTCCTGTAACGCGCGTTGTCGTTAAAAAGCATTTCCATCTAGGCGTCCTTAAAGAACTGTATTTTAGAAAAGCTCAGTGGAATACTAATGGCGTGTGTGTTTTCCTCTAGTAGCTAGGTAGCATTAGCTGCCGCTCTGTGGCGACAGAGAGGTATCGCTCCAGACGCACCGAATCCCCATTCAAACCATCCCAAACTTAACGATTTAATAAAATCCCAAGGACTCTTTGCTTTAATGTCAGCCGCATGTAAGTCATTTTATTAACTGGGATGCACTCTACAATTCGGCACACAACATACAGCACAATGCATAGAATATAGGTTTTTATGAGGCTTATTTATAATGGTGAATGAAAGCGTGCGCTCGTTCCATTTATAAAATAGCAACGAATCAAAACGTGACTGACGGTGCAAAGATGAGTCACATGTACGAGCGCGATCACAACGCTGCTGCTGTCTTTAATAAGCGCTCATGTTCTGCCCCCCCACCCCAAGGAAGTCTT